>NC_090657.1:46051509-46651509 GCF_040937935.1 Hyperolius riggenbachi | reverse complement strand
AGGAAGTAAGTCTGCTCCAAGAAGTTTCAGCATGTAGTGTTGGTGGTATAATGGTTAGGATAGCAGCCCACAGAGCGGTAGACCTGGGTTCTAGTCCCAGCCAATGTGAGTTGGCTTTTGACATGCTACAAATCCTTAAGCAAGCTAATTTTTCTCTTGGATTGATCATAATGGTACATGCTAGGCTGGCTTCAGCATGTAGTGTTGTTGGTGGTATAGTGGTTAAGTGAGTTACCTACCACACACTGAGACCTGGGTTCAATTCCCAGCCACGGTATGTAAGCTGGCTTTTGAAATACTACAATTCCCTGGAAGATGAGTCCCTCCGGGAGGAGGGAGGGAAGAGTGAGAAGTGAGAGAGAGAGAGGGAGGAGGGTAATATAAGGAATAACAATCAGCTAGGAACAAGCCTACAAGAGCCTAACTAAACTCTCCCTAGCAGAGTCTGTCAGCAGCTGTCCCTTAACTAATTACTGTAGGCAGACGAGTGAGTAAAACGACAGGAGAACCTTGCCTTTTATAAGGGGGGGGGGGGGGCTCCAAGAGTGAGTGTAGTCTGATTGGTAACATGTGTAAGGGCAGCCAACAAGTCTCTCTCTGAAAGGATTTGATGTGAGAGAGATCTGTCTCTTGGTCGATCTGCCCATACATAGCTAAATATATGGGCATCTTTAGAAAGGAGCTGATTAATTGCAATAGCTAAATAACAGACTCATTGATGGAAAGGAAGTAGTTTTGTTGCTTTTGCAACCAAACAGTCAGTATTTAATAATAGCCTGTGTAGCTTCTAGCTCCTTAACCCTTTGGGGACCGGCCGCCTAACCCCCCTTAAGGACCAGGCATTTTTGTTGAAAGAGGGAAGGGGCGCATTTGGGGGGTTAGGGCAGCCGGATTCCTGCAGGGTCTTGCTGGGCTGTGTCCCCCTGTGTGGCCAGGTGTCACCTGTCCAGCAGCTGCTTTCACTCACCTTCCAGGCTCCAGCGACGAGCCACAGCGAACCCCTCTGCTCCGGCCAACATCTCTGCTCCTACTGCCGCTCAGTTCCAGGTCGCGGCTTGATGACGTCATCAAGCCAGGACCCGGTGCTGACATCAGAAGGAGCAGAGATGCTGGCCAGAGTGGTGGGGACTGGGAGCGCCGATCATCGCGGGAATGGCAGGGAGGTGAGTGGATCCTCCTCTTTCCCCCCTACCGCCGCAGCTGTCAAAGTGATCACTACGATCTGCCGGCGATCGTAGTGATCACATGATTAGTAGCCATAAGCAATGGCTGCTGATCACTGAGGGGAGATGTCAGCTGTCATATGACAGCTTAATCTCCCCTCTCCGGTGTGCACGATCGCGTCGGGATGATTCGTTAGCGCAGACGTTGAATCAATGTCCAGTCAGGGCGGCAGCACCACCTGCTGGACCTACTTAACCTACGTCGGTCCCCAAAAGGTTAAAGAGACTCTGAAGAAAATGCAGGTTTTTATTGCAAAAACCTGTTCAACATGATTGCCCTAACTAAAACGCTGCATCCCTGCTGCTGAAATCTAACTAAATCCCCCCAAACTCCCCGGGGCACACTGCTTTCAGCTGCAGCTCTGCCTCTACACGCGTATTTCCGCCTCCGCCCGCCCCTCTCAGTCTTCCTTCAGTGAGAGGGGTGGGGGAGAGGCGGAGATACGCGCTGATAGACGCGTGTAGAGGCAAAGCTGCAGCTTGAAGCTCTGCCTCTCACGGAAGCGCACGGGGCAGCAAAATCCACGACCAAGAAAGTTGTGGATTTTGAGAGGGGAGTTTTGGGGGATTTAGTTCGATTTCAGCAGCGGGGATGCAGCGTTTTAGTTAGGGCAATCATGTTGAACAGGTTTTTGCAATAAAAACCTGAATTTTCAGAGACTTTAGAGTCTCTTTAAGTGCAAAGACTGAAATCGAGGGTGCACATATTTATTTTCAAATTTGTATTTATCTTAAATAACCATCAAAGGTTTCTGGACGCGAGTCTCAAGTCCAAACTAGCTGCTTTAAGGCTAGGTGCACACTTAGCAGAAATGCAAGCGTTGCCAAAAAAAACGCTGCATTTTTGCCGCTAATGGAAGACTATGGGCCGCATGGAAAATGCATATAAAAAACACATATGCGTTTTGTATGCGTGCTTTTTTAAAAACGCTGGTTTTGTTGCATGGTATTCAAAAACCCATCAAAAATGCACAAAAATTGCGTTCTGTATGCGTTTTCATGCGTTTTTATATGCCTTTTTTATTATTTTGTGATGTATTTCTGCTTCCTGTTGTCTTCCTAGTGATTAAACGCAAATTCCACGAAGCTGGCACCACCGAATGTAGTAAAAAAGCTCTTTATTCAAACGTCATTAAAATGACATTCAGTCAGTAATCAAAAATGTAGCAATGGCGACAGCCCGCTGTTTCGAACTTGACGTCCTTTGTCAAGCCATACTGCTTGTATGGCTTGACAAAGGACGTCAAGTTCGAAACAGCGGGCTGTCGCCATTGCTACATTTTTGATTACTGACTGAATGTCATTTTAATGACGTTTGAATAAAGAGCTTTTTTACTACATTCGGTGGTGCCAGCTTCGTGGAATTTTTGTTACTGGGTCACTAGGTACTGTGACCATGAGCTAAGGCACACAGAGGTCTTCTTGCATGGGTGCTTCTCCATTTTTGTGAATAGTGATTAAACGCAAATTTAAAACGCATTGAAAACCCATACTAAACGCATTGTATTTGCGAATAAAATTACAAGGAGGAAAAAAAATTGCAAAATGCTTTTTCACGTGTTAAATCCACATATTATGTGCACTGATGTGACCAGTTAAACAGAATTAATGCTGAAGCCCTGATGGTGGCTGACTCTTGATCTTCTGGTTCTGACATGGGATTTGGCTTTAGCAGTTTTCCGTCCTCTGCACAATGAGTGGGCCCCGCCCCGTGAACGTGGGTGATCTACTTAAATTTACATTGTGTTGCCACATGCAAGTCTGTGTCCCCTGTTCCATCGAGCCGGGTGCAGAGGCATCTCTTATTGTATAGTATCCTTTGTGATCACTTTGGCTGATAGTCTATGATCAGTATACAGATATGCTGCTTAGCAGACATTCAAGCAGCCCATTGTGTTTTATGTGCAGTGGAGTGGTGGGGGATAAGCAGGAGGAATTCCACTGTGAATATCTACAGTAGTGGTTAGCTGAAGCTCCTTCCTTCCTTAAAGGGCAACTGAAATGAGAAGACTATGGAGGCTGCCATGTTTATTTACTTTTAAACAATACCAGTTGCCTGGCAGCCTTGCTGGTCTGTTTGGAGGCAGAAGTGTCTGAATATCACTAGAAACAAGCATGCAGCTAATCTGTCTGATCTAACACCTGATCTGCTGCATGCTTGTTCATGGTCTACGGCTGAAAGTATTAGAGGCAGAGGGTCAGCAGGGCTGGCACTGGTATTGCTTAAAAGGAAATAAACATGGCAGCCTCCATATACCTCTCTCTTCAGTTGTCCTTTAAGAAGAAAGGCCTGACCTAGGAGAGCAACCTCTCTGCACATGCTAGACTTTCACCCAAGAAGATCACAAATGATCACTATGCGCTTGATTCACTAAAACAAATAGCATGCCTTATCCAAGTTAACACGCCTTATCAGAGA
This sequence comes from Hyperolius riggenbachi, assembly GCF_040937935.1. NCBI lineage: Eukaryota > Metazoa > Chordata > Amphibia > Anura > Hyperoliidae > Hyperolius > Hyperolius riggenbachi. The sequence goes on along the minus strand of NC_090657.1, from coordinate 46,647,867 downwards.
TAACACGCCTTATCCAAGTTAACACTCCTTATCAAAGTTAACACGCCTTATCAGAGTAGCACAGCGAGCGATACGAACCTGCAGGGGCTCAGGGCAGGACAAGTGAAGCTCTCGTCATTGCCAATTAGCAGGCATAACTTCTTAGCACTTGCTATGCTACTATGATAAGGCATGTTAACTTTGATAAGGAGTGTTATCTCTGATAAGTGTCGGATAAGGCATGCTATTTGTCTTAGTGAATCAAGCCCTATGATTGGTGAGATGCTTTGCCTGGTTGCACAATTTTAAAATTGGTTAACATTCCCTGTCTATCAGCAGGTGGCTGTATCCATCCTCATCTGGCATGTAGTCCCTTGCTTCAACTTCAGGCAGTACCTGATTTGTGAACAGCTCTGGACTTCCACCGACTACTATCAGTTGATACCCCTCCACCACTGCAGGACTGCCATCAGCAAACCAGGGCCGGGCCGAGGCATAGGCTCGAGAGGCTCCAGCCTCAGGGCGCAGTGTAGGAGGGGGCGCAGTATTCATTCAGCTGTCATTCCTAATTGTGTTTGAAGCAGAAAGAAATAATAAAAGGGGATACATGGCAGTGACTGCAAGCCAGATAACTAGATATTAAGGTGTTGGGGAGGTTGTGGGCCCTGTGGCGCCTCTTAGTCTAATAGCAATCAGTGTGCGATAGCTGGAGTGGCAGAGATGGAGGGGCGCACTTTGGTGTCTCAGCCTTGGGTGCTGGAGGACCTTGTCCCGGCTCTGCAGCAAACACACCTGCCTATCCCACTGGATTTCCATTCAGCAAATGCCATGTTGCTGATCTCTGGTTACTTCTACTTCGAGCCCTTCACTTGTTCCTGATACTTCATTATTGTGACTACCTGAATTGACCTTTTGCCTGTCCATGACCTTTGTTCTTTCCTGCTGACTTGTTCTGTTTGCAGTTCTTTGCTTCCTTCTGACCCAGCATCCTTGAGTCCTCTTACACACTACATGTGATTCCGATTTTAATACGATCCGATTTTTGATTCTGATTAAAAGAAGTAGAAGTATGCAATTCTTTATTTTATTGGAATAAAAAATCAGATCGTATAAAAAAATCGGAATCGCATGTAGTGTGCAAGGGGCCTGACATTGCTCTTTGTCTTTGTACTGCATACCCGGCTGCATATACCTGTTTATATTTTTGCTTACAAGTATGCCTATAGCCCCCTGTAGTCTGTCAGCTTCCTCAATGTCTTTCCGGTCCACTCTGTTGTGCCGCTCTCAGCCCCGGGAAAATTTCCAAATGGGCACAGTCCGCAGATTACTGTTCATACGGGGTCTTGGCTCCGCCTTCCTGATTGCTCTGCTATGGCCAGGGGCATTCTGTGCTTTCCCAGAATGCTCCTGGCCATGGAAGCCCAATGGAGGAGGCATGCAGCTCTGAAACAGTGCATGTGCAGTGGCCCACAACTCAGCTAGATAGTGGACTTAACAACATCACAGTGGATCGGCCCAGAAAGACATCACTGGAGCAGACAGACTAGAGGTGGAAGGAAGAACTCAGAGGTAAGTAAAAATCATTTTGTTCCCTTCCTCTCAGGTCTACTTTAAAGTGAGTCTGAAGTGAAAAAAAAAAACACAAAAAAACAGATACTTACCTAAGGCGAGGGAAGGCTCTGAGTCTTATAAAGCCTTTCCCATTCCTCTCCTGGTCCCGTCGTTTCTGCACTGGTCCCCCCATTAGCAGTCTCCGATGGGTTAGAGACTGTTATCTGCTGCTGTGGGGGAGCTTGGGGAGCCCGAGTGCTCCTAAAAACGGCCCACCCCATACTGCGCATGTCCGAGCGGGCTCTCTTTCTCACTCACGCTGTACGGAGCCACCCGTCCATTGGTTGGAGACTGCTAACCGGGAAACCAGCGCAGGAATGACTGGACCAGGAGAGGAGCGGGAAGGCTCTATAAGGCCCAGATCAAGACAAAATGGACCCCAAACCAGTATAGCTGCACTCAAAAAGATAATTTTTATTGCACTAATAAGCTACAAATTGTGATTAAATAGAGGAAAAAAATTAAGGGTAAGGAGGAGGAGGTAGTGTGGGAGGAGAGTGCATTTCGGGAGCATGCCGCCCTTTGGCTTCGATATGTGGACGATGTCTTTTTGGTATGGACTGGAACAGAAGCAGAATTGGTGTCTTTCATTGACAGACTTAATCAAAATTATTTATATATTATTTTTATAATATTTTTCTGACGTATAAATATTATGTGACTCAGCTTCAGTTTCTTGATGTGGATGTGAGGAGGGATGGAGATTATCTCATTACGTCCATATACAGAAAAGAGACAGCTGGGAATTTGTTGTTACACTATGAAAGTGCTCACCATCCTTCGCAAATACGGGTGGTCCCAGTGGGGCAGTTCCTGCGTATTCGCAGGAACTGCTCCACTCTGGAGGAGTTTAAGAAAGAAGCCAAGCATTTGACAGAGAGGCTAAAATTGAGAGGCTATCCAAACAGTCTCCTAAAATCTGCATATCATTGTGATGATTTGCTCAGCTGCCTGTGCAGGCAGGCAGCTTTTTGACCATTGTTTGATTTGCATGCTGCAGGACTCTGGAAAGAAGAGCTTCTGTCAGTTTTGCAGCTTGTGCTTGCAGAGGGATTTGCATACGTTGTCATGCAAATTGCCTGGCCACATTCATTGGAGGCGTGTACTATAAGTAGTATGTGTGTCCCACAATGCTTCGCTGTTCATAAGGATTTCGTCCTATGTAACACTCCTGGTGGGGTGTCAGCCTTGCTCTCTGTTTGAACATCAGCTTAGAGTAATTCCTAAGTCTGCGCTAGGCAGATTTCCCTAGTGCTGTTAGGATTGTATTATCTGTATTGCCAGTTCTGTCTTGTCTTGCCTGTTTGCCATTGTCCTGTCCCTATGGTGGTTGACAGGAAATGGTTCTGATCTCTGTTCTTGGAGTATAGCTGGTGCAGCGGTTGCTACCAGCTATCTCTTCTGTTCTGTCTCCTGGGATCGCACTAGCTACTTTTTGCTAGCGCTGGGGATTCTTCTGTTCTGTCCCCTGGGATCGCGCTAGCTACTTTTCGCTAGCGCTGGGGATCCTTCTGTTCTGTCTCCTGGGATCATGCTAGCTACTTTTCGCTAGCGCTGGGGATCCTTCTGTTTTGCTACTCTGTACCTGGATCGCGCTAGCCACTTTTCGCTAGTGCTGTGGATCCTATCTCTCGCTTGTCCCTGTTTTCCTGTGTCTGTCTTATCTGCTACGACCGCTTGCTGGAGGCTCGGTGAGGTAACCGTTAAGCAAGCGTTCACGTCCTCTGTTTCATGTTTGTCTGTCGATGGTTAGTTAGGCGTGCTTGTCTCTATTGTGCTTATCACGTGGAGACCGCGCATAACCGCGTGCACTGTTGCGAATGAGTGCGGTGTTCGCGGTTAGCTAGCGTTTGTTGTTTTCCGCATCTTCTCATTGTATTATTTACTGTGCCTTTGCTACCCTCGTATTCTGTCCTGATCTGTCTTGTGTCACGTCTGGCGATCGCACCTCTCGCGATCGCGTTCCTATTTCATATCTGCTGTTTTGTGTGCGCGGTCGCGGGGTGGCGACTGGATTGGCGCACACACATACAACCTGTCCCTTTGCTCGTTCTCATTCGCAATCGCCTCTCTTGCGATTGCGTTCTGCGCTTCGTACAATTCCTGTCTGGCATTTGTGGAGGTGCAGAGGATTGGTTCCTCTGCACTCCCCAGCGCCATCTGCCGACAGGAATTTCCCTCTACAGGTGCGTAGCACCTTTTGCTGGGTGCCTGCAATTACACGCTTGTGGAGGATTTCCGCCGTGTCAGCGCACGCGTTGTGCGCTGATCACGGAGAAAGTTCCACAATCGTTACAATCATAGAGCCTTAAATACGGACAGAGATAGCCTACTTGTGAAAAAAGCTGCTGGTATAGATCAGGAAGTAGAGGGCCCAAGAATGATCACCCCATATGGCCCACATTGGCCTCTGCTAATGGAAACCATGGATAGATATTGGCATGTCTTGACAAGAGATGAACAAATTGCAAAAATAGTGGGGACAAAACCCAGGATTACTGCAAAACGTAATAAAAATCTATCAAATTCCTTGGTCTGTTCTGAGTTACAATCGAGGAGGGGGTCCTGCTGGTTAAAACCAAAATGGGGAATGCATAAATGTAAGAAATGTTCGATTTGTGAGGAATATGTTAGTGAGGAGAAGATTTTTATGAATGTAGATAATACTAAAGAATATGAAATACGTGCCCACATTGACTGTAATAGTGAGTTCGTAATCTATCAGCTGACTTGCCCATGTTTGAAACATTACGTGGGGAAAACCACCAGGGCACTAAAAGTGCGTATACAAGAACATATCAGGTGCATTTTGGAACATAAAAAAACAAAAGGGGAGAGAAAAAGAAAGCCAACTCCTGTATCCATGCATTTTGAAAAATGTCATGGGTTGGATCCTGCCGGACTGAGGGTCAGGGGTATTTATAGATTGACGCAAAATTTGAGACACTTTGACCTTAACACACAGCTTACTAAAAAAGAGAGTTATTGGATTTATACCCTGGAGACCATGAGTTCCTGCAGGTCTAAACTCAGATATGAACTTAAAAGTTTTCTTATAGAAAGGATTTTTGCATAATTTATTTGAAAATTTTTATTTTCTTTGATGGTTCTACCAATTATTCGTGATTTTGCGTTGGAATACAGGAGATGTTTTTTTGTAGTGGAGACATTAGCTATTTTAAAAGAAATGGGAGTGAATGGGAAAAAGTACATTACTGCAGACAGGGGCCTAACTAGGCCCCACTGGGCCCCCCTGCATAATTTCAGAGCGGGCCCCCCCCCCGGGGCCCGCTCGTGGCCGTTTTGTAGGGGCTGGAGGGGTGGCAGCATGAGGGGAAAGCCTTGGCCACAGTCGGCGGGGAGAGGGGAAGTTTCCCCCCTCTCCCTCACCTCGGAGCTCTCCCCTCTGCGCTCCCCTCCAGCTAGTTACAGTGTGCAGGCAGATACATACCTTCTTCCGTGTGTTCCATCGCAGACTCCGTGCTCTAGTGGCTGACGTCACTTCCAGAAGTGACGTCAGCCGCTAGAGCGAGGAGTCTGCGGAGGATCTCACGGAAGAAGGTATGTATCTGCCCGCTGCCCACTGCATCTAGCTGGAGGGAAGCGCAGAGGGGAGAGCCTCGAGGTGAGGGAGAGGGGGGGAACTTCCCCTCTCCCCGCTGACTGTGGCCAAGGCTTTCCCCTCATGCTGCCACCCCTCCAGCCCCCACAAAACGGCTCCGAGCGGGCCCCATGTGTCTCCTAGGATTAGATAGTCCCCCTGCCAGTATAGATAGACCCATGTGTCCCCTAGGATTAGGTAGCCCGCCTGCCAGTATAGATAGACCCATGTGTCCTAGGATTAGATAGTCCCCCTGCCAGTATAGATAGACCCATGTGTCTCCTATGATTAGATAGCCCACCTGCCAGTATAGATAGTCTCATGTGTCCCCTAGGATTAGTTAGCCCGCCTGCCAGTATAGATAGACCCATATGTCTCCTAGGATTAGATAGTCTCTTTGCCAGTATTGATAGCCCCATGTGTCCCCTAGGATTAGATAGTCCCCCTGCCAGTATAGATAGACCCATGTGTCCCCTACGATTAGGTAGCCCGCCTGCCAGTATAGATAGACCCATGTGTCCTAGGATTAGATAGTCCCCCTGCCAGTATAGATAGACCCATGTGTCTCCTAGGATTAGATAGCCCACCTGCCAGTATAGATAGTCTCATGTGTCCCCTAGGATTAGTTAGCCCGCCTGCCAGTATAGATAGACCCATGTGTCTCCTAGGATTAGATAGTCCCTTTGCCAGTATAGATAGACCCATGTGTATCCTAGGATTAGATAGCCCACCTGCCAGTATAGCTAGTCTTATGTGTCCCCTAGGATTAGATAGTCCCCCTGCCAGTATAGATAGACCCATGTGTCTCCTAGGATTAGATAGCCCACCTGCCAGTATAGCTAGTCTCATGTGTCCCCTAGGATTAGTTAGTCCGCCTTCCAGTATAGATAGCCCCATGTGTCCCCTAGGATTAGATAGTCCCCCTGCCAGTATAGATAGACCCATGTGTCTCCTAGTATTAGATAGCCCACCTGCCAGTATAGATAGTCTCATGTGTCCCCTAGGATTAGATAGTCCCCCTGCCAGTATAGATAGCCCCATGTGTCCCCTAGGATTAGATAGTCTCCCTGCCAGTATAGATAGACCTATGTGTCCCCTAGGATTAGGTAGCTCGCCTGCCAGTATAGATAGACCCATGTGTCTCCTAGGATTAGATAGCCCCCCTGCCAGTATAGAAAGCCCCATGTGTCCCCTAGGATTAGATAGTCACCCTGCCAGTATAGATAGACCCATGTGTCCCCTAGGATTAGATAGACCGCCTGCCAGTATAGATAGCCCCATGTGTCTCCTAGGATTAGATAGTCCCCCTGCCAGTATAGAAAGCCCCATGTGTCCCCTAGGATTAGATAGTCACCCTGCCAGGTATTGATAGCCCCATGTGTCCCCTAGGATTAGATAGTCCCCCTGCCAGTATAGATCGTCCCATGTGTCCCCTAGGATAAGGTAGCCCGCCTGCCAGTATAGATAGACCCAAGTATTAGACGAACTTTCCCGGAAGTTCGATTCGCCCCATAATGCTCTATGAGGGTCAACTTTGACCCTCTGCATCACAGTCAGCAGGCGCATTGTAGCCAATCCGGCTATACTAAGCCCTGGAGCCCCACCCCCCCCTTATATAAGGCAGGCTCCGGCGGCCATTAGCCTCACTCGTGTGCCTGCTAGAGACAGACTAGGGACAGCTGCAGCAGACTTGTTCTCCTAGGGACAGATTAGTCAGGCTCTTGCCTTCTTAGCTTGCTCCTAGCTGAATCTTATTGCTATAATAGCGCCCCAGAACAGCTCTTTTCAGAGCTCATCCTGCTCGTGTGATTTTTTTTTTCTGTGTTTGAAACTGAAACTTGTGTTGTTTAGACAGCATTGCTAATTCATACTGTGTGTCCCACTGCCGCCAGCAGCAGCAGCAGCACCTGTGTGTGTGAGTGGCTGGATAGTGTACTGGTTAAGGGTTCCGCCTTTGACATGGGAGACCAGGGTTCGAATCCTGGCTAGGTCAAGTACCTATTCAGTAAGGAGTTCAAGGCAAGACTCCCTAACACTGCAGGGTGGCCTCCTGAGCGCGTCCCGGTGGCTGCAGCTCTTGAGCGCTTTGAGTCCGACAGGAGAAAAGCGCTATACAAATGTTCGGATTATTATTATTATTATTAAGTATCCTAGGATTAGATAGTCCCCTTGCCAGTATAGATAGACCCATGTGTCTCCTAGGATTAGATAGCCCACCTGCCAGTATAGATAGACCCATGTGTCCCCTAGGATTAGATAGTCCCCCTCCCAGTAAAGATAGACCCATGTGTCCCCTAGGATTAAATAGTCCCCCTGCCAGTATAGATAGCCCCATGTGTCCCCTAGGATTAGATAGTCCCCCTGCCAGTATAGATAGACCCATGTGTCCCCTAGGATAAGGTAGCCCGCCTGCCAGTATAGATAGACCCATATGTCTCCTAGGATTAGATAGTCCCCCTGCCAGTATAGATAGCCCCATGTGTCCCCTAGGATTAGATAGTCCCCCTGCCAGTATAGATATACCCATGTGTCTCCTAGGATTAGTTAGCCCCCCTGCCAGTATAGATAGTCTCATGTGTCCCCTAGGATTAGTTAGCCCGCCTTCCAGTATAGATAGCCCCATGTGTCCCCTAGGATTAGATAGTAGAGGTGGGCCGAACGGTTCGCCGGCGAATGGTTCCAGGCGAACCTCGGGTGGTTTGCCTTCGCTGGCGAAGGCGAACTTTCCCGGAAGTTCGATTCGCCCCATAATGCTCTATGAGGGTCAACTTTGACCCTCTGCATCACAGTCAGCAGGCGCATTGTAGCCAATCCGGCTATACTAAGCCCTGGAGCCCCACCCCCCCTTATATAAGGCAGGCTCCGGCGGCCATTAGCCTCACTCGTGTGCCTGCTAGAGACAGACTAGGGACAGCTGCAGCAGACTTGTTCTCCTAGGGACAGATTAGTCAGGCTCTTGCCTTCTTAGCTTGCTCCTAGCTGAATCTTATTGCTATAATAGCGCCCCAGAACAGCTCTTTTCAGAGCTCATCCTGCTCGTGTGATTTTTTTTTTCTGTGTTTGAAACTGAAACTTGTGTTGTTTAGACAGCATTGCTAATTCATACTGTGTGTCCCACTGCCGCCAGCAGCAGCAGCAGCACATTCAGTGAATACCTGTGTGTGTGTGAGACACTTGTGTTGCTTAGACAGCATTGCTAATTCATAATGTGTGTGTCCCACTGCCAGCAGCCCACCAGCATTCATCAGCACATTCAATGACACCTGTGTGTGTGACAGGGAGCTGCACATTGTACTACCCACCCAGTACTGCATTTACCTACTACTAGTACCTGTTGTGTTTAGTTAACCCACCTCATCACTGCATATACCTACGTTTGTGTTGAGTGAACCCACCTCGTGGCACATAACTACCTTTTGTGTTGAGTGAACTTGCCTCACTGCATATAATTACCTTTTAAGTGGAGTGAACTCACCTCACTGCATATCTACCTTTTCTGTTGAGTGAACTCACCTCACTGCATATAACTACCTTTGTGTTGAGTGAACTCAGCTGACTGCATCTAACTACCTGCTGTGTTCAGTGAACTCACCTCACTGCATATATAACTACCTTTGTGTTCAGTGAACTCACCTCACTGCACATAGCTACCTTTTGTGTTCAGTGAACTCACCTCACTGCATATATAACTACCTTTGGGTTGAGTGAACTCACCTCACTGCACATAGCTACCTTTTGTGTTCAGTGAACTCACCTCACTGCATATATAACTACCTTTGTGTTGAGTGAACTCAGCTGACTGCATCTAACTACCTGCTGTGTTCAGTGAACTCACCTCACTGCATATATAACTACCTTTGTGTTCAGTGAACTCACCTCACTGCACATAGCTACCTTTTGTGTTCAGTGAACTCACCTCACTGCATATCTAACTACCTTTGGGTTGAGTGAACTCACCTCACTGCATCTAACTACCTGTTGTGTTCAGTGAACTCACCTCACTGCATATATAACTACCTTTGGGTTGAGTGAACTCACCTCACTGCACATAGCTACCTTTTGTGTTCAGTGAACTCACCTCACTGCATATATAACTACATTTGTGTTGAGTGAACTCAGCTGACTGCATCTAACTACCTGTTGTGTTCAGTGAACTCACCTCACTGCATATATAACTACCTTCGGGTTGAGTGAACTCACCTCACTGCACATAGCTACCTTTTGTGTTCAGTGAACTCACCTTACTGCATATATAACTACCTTTGTGTTGAGTGAACTCAGCTGACTGCATCTAACTACCTGTTGTGTTCAGTGAACTCACCTTACTGCATATATAACTACCTTTGTGTTGAGTGAACTCAGCTGACTGCATCTAACTACCTGTTGTGTTCAGTGAACTCACCTCACTGCATATAGCTACCTTTTGCGTTCAGTGAACTCACCTCACTGCATATCTACCTTTTCTGTTGAGTGAACTCACCTCACTGCATATACCTAGCTTCCCCCCCGAGATGGACAAAATGGACAAACCAGGTAGAGGAAGAAGTAGAGGCAGAGGTAGAGGCAGACCCAGAGGAAGGCCACCTGGCACTGGCAGGTCTGCGCGAGGTGGTTTTGCCATGATTTCGTGCGGACCTGGCCCAAAGTACAGTGCTCAGAAGAAGGCATGTGCCATCACTTCCCAAAATTGTGAGGACGTGCTTGAGTATTTAACACAGAACACCTCATCTCCCGCAGCCACCAGCGCTACAACAAGCACCACATCCGCTGCATTTGACACTTCGCAGGAGTTATTTGGTGGTGGTGGTGGTGAAATCACTGATTCACAGCCACTACTGCAACAACAAGAAGAAGGCGCAGGTACACCACCTCATACATCTGAGTTAGGTGGCGATAGTATGGACGTAACGTGTGAGGAGGGGCATGATGAACCACCTGAAGTTGGTGGAGTTGTCTGAGGAAAGCAAAGCTGGGCAGGAGGATTATGATGACGATTATACGGATGTCACGTATGTTCCCAATAGAGGAGATGACCAGGGGGACAGTTCAGAGGGGGAGCCAGAGAGGAGTAGGAGGAGATGACTCCATGATAGAAGCAGAGGGAGCTCATCCTCAGAAACATCTGGGGGCAGTGTCCGGCGCCATGTATCGCCAGCTATGGCCAGCCATCATGCCCTTCAAGGTCAGCTGTTGATGCCACCGTAGTGCCATCACCCCAGGGGGACTCAGCGGTTTGGAAATATTTTACGGTGTGTGCCTCAGATAGGAGCAAAGCCATCTGTTCTCTCTGCCTCCAAAAATTGAGCCGTGGAAAGGCCAACACTCACATAGGGACAAGTGCCTTACGAAGGCACCTGGAGAAAAGGCACAAACAGCTATGGGAAGTACACCTGAGGAAAAGCAGCACCCCTCAAAACACAAGCCACCCTCCTTCTCCTCTTCCTCCTTCAGGTGCATAGTCTTCATCCGCTTTCTCCCTTGAACCTTCACAGCCACCCTCCTTCACACTTCCTCTTCCCTTGAGCGGTTCCTGCTCCTCTGCCCACAGCAGTAGGCAGGTGTCCGTGAAGGAAGTCTTTGAGCGGAAGAAGCCAATTTCGTCCAGTCACCCTCTTGCCCGGCGTCTGACAGCTGGTGTGGCGGAACTATTAGCTCGCCAGCTATTACCATACAAGCTGGTGGAGTCAGAGGCTTTCCGTAAATTTGTGGCCATTGGGATACCACAGTGGAAGATACCAGGCTGCACTTATTTTTCACGAAAGGCCGTACCCAAACTGTACCGTGCAGTTCAGAGGCAAGTGGTGTCATCTATTGCGAACAGCGTTGGGTCAAGGGTCCACCTGACCACGGATGCCTGGTCCGCCAAGCACGGGCAGGGCCGCTACATTAAGTACACAGCCCATTGGGTCAACCTGGTGACCGATGGAAGCAAGCAGGGAGTACGTGGCTGCGCAGCGGACCGACTTGTCACACCTCCACGGCTTGCAGGCAGGCCTCCTGCCACCTCCTCTCCTTCTCCTCCAGCTACATCCTCTTCGCTGTCAACCTCCTCCTCCTCCTTGGCTGAGTGTCAGTTGAACTCTAGCGGTGCTGCCATGTCCTCTTCCTCTCCAGCTACACAGCCCAATCTCCCCAGAGCCTACGCTGCATGCCAGGTACGACGGTGTCACGCAATTCTAGACATGTCTTGCCTCAAAGCGGAGAGTCACACTGGAGCAGCTCTCCTGGCTGCTCTTAACAAACAGGTGGAGCAATGGCTGACCCCGCACCAGCTGGAGATCGGCAACGTGGTGTGTGACAACGGCAGCAATCTCCTTTACGCTTTGAATTTGGGAAAGCTGACACATGTACCCTGCATGGCACATGTGCTGAATCTGGTCGTGCAAAGATTTGTCTCAAAGTACCCAGGCTTAGAGGACGTCCTGAAGCAGACCAGGAAGTTGTGTGGACATTTCAGGCAGTCTTATACGGCCATGGCACGCTTTGCGGACATTCAGCGGAAAAACAACTTGCCGGTGAGACGCTTGATATGCGATAGCCCAACTCGCTGGAATTCCACCCTGCTCATGTTCTCTCGCCTGCTAGACCAGGAGAAAGCCGTCACCCAGTACCTGTACAACTACAGTAGAAGGACACAATCTGGGAAGATGGGGATGTTGTGGGCCAACAGATGGACACTGATGCGAAATGCATGCAGGACCATGCGGCCGTTTGAAGAGGTGACCAACCTGGTGAGTCGCGCTGAAGGCACAATCAGTGACTTGATCCCCTACGCTTACTTCCTGGAGCGTGCCGTGCGTAGAGTGGTGGATGAAGCTGTGGAGGAGCGGGAACAGGAACAGCTGCGGCAGGAGGATTCGTGGGCGCGATTTACATCCGAACCACATGTATCCTCGACACCTGCGGCACCACAGAGGGGGGAGGAGGAGGAAGAAGAGGAGTCGTGTCGGGAAGGAGAGGAGTCAGACTCCGATGACGATTATGAGGAAGGTGTTTCTGTGGAGAAGGAAGAGGTGGCGGCGGTGGCAGAAGAACAACCGCAGCAGCCATCACAGGGGGCTTCTGCTGCTCCACGTTCCCGTGGTATTGTTCGTGGCTGGGGGGAGGAAGAGGAGTTGCGTGACGTCACTGTGGAAGAGCAAGAGGAGATGGAGAGTACGTCTGGATCCGACTTTGTGCAGATGGCCTCTTTCATGTTGTCCAGCCTGTTGAGGGACCCCCGTATCTAAAAACTCAAGGGGAATGACCTGTACTGGGTGGCCACGCTACTAGACCCTCGGTACAGGCACAAAGTGGCAGACCTGTTACCAACTCAACACAAGGCGGAAAGGATGCAGCACTTGCAGAACAAGCTGTCAATGATGCTTTACAATGCATTTAAGGGTGATGTGACAGTACAACGCAATAAAGGTACCACTGGCAGTAATCCTCCTCCTCCTCACCAGTCCACGCAGGCAAGGACAGGGCGCTCCAGCGATCTCGGGGTGATGTCGGACATGCGGACATTCTTTAGTCCAACGCCTCGCAGTAGCCCTTCGGGATCCACCCTCCACCAACGCCGGGACCGGCAGGTAGCCGACTACCTGGCCTTAAGTGTGGATGCACACACTGCGACTGCGAGCAGCGAGGATGAACCCTTGCTCTACTGGTTGCGCATGCTTGACCTGTGGCCAGAGCTGTCCCAATTTGCCATACAACTTCTCTCTTGCCCTGCCGCAAGCGTCCTGTCAGAAAGGACCTTCAGTGCAGCTGGAGGCATTGTCACTGAGAAGAGAAGTCACCTAAGTCATGACAGTGTTCAGTACCTGACCTTTATCAAAATTAATGAGGCATGGATCCCTGAGGGCTATTGCACGACCGAAGACTAAGTCAGTCCCCACACACTGCATCTCTGCCTGCAGGCCGCTTGACTGCCTTCCCCGCCACCACCACCAGGGTCCAGGACTCTAGGGGGATTCCAGAATTTTTAAGGCCGCTGCTAGCAGCGGCCGCTATACTAATTTTTCTGGGGCATGCACATGCCTGCCTAATTTTTCTGGCTGAACTGCAGGCGGCTGCAACAAAAAAACAAAAGGCATGTACATGTGCCCATCCCCCTTCGTGATCATTACCTTGCCGCGGTGAAGGGGCTTGTGTATCACAATGAAGCAATGACCGCCGGCTATATGAGTGTCTTGGGTGGGGGTGGCACACCAAAGATAATAAGGTCGTTGTTTCATTGTGGTCAGACCAAATTTGATCAGCTGGACAGTCACTGTTCTGTCATTCAGCTACATAAGCTGGGCGACCATATGGGCTGAAAAGCCACCATCACCTGCACTCTCGTCATGGTGCACACCAGTCCAGCACGGCCGTCACTACACAAACGGCTGTTTGCAGTCACTGCATACCTTTCACTGCATCTGTGACTGCACATTATACCTGGCAGTCAGTGCATAACTTGCAATTGAATGGATGGCAGACTTGCCCTCCATAACGGATTCCCGTTAAAGGATTTAAAGTTGATTCATTACAATTAGGGCCTCAAAAGGTCCTCCTGAGTCCTGTATTGTTATTTTTGGTCACTACCTCGGGGCGGGCATGCCTGCCTGCTGCCCTCCTTGCTTCGATGTGTGGTGGGAGCCGTTTGTTAGGCTACAACTCCGGACCGGAATCACATCAGGAAGGGTTCCCCCGCCATTAGCCATGGTCAGTGGTCACGATGGCAGACTTGACCTCCATAACAGATTCTCGCCGGAGACCAACCTGGTGAATCGCAGTGAAGGCACCATCAGACTTGCCCTCCATAACGGATTCCAGTTAAAGTATTTAAAGTTGATTCATTACAATTAGGGCCTCAAAAGGTCCTCCTGAGTCCTGTATTGTTATTTTTGGTCACTACCTCGGGGCGGGCATGCCTGCCTGCTGCCCTCCTTGCTTCGATGTGTGGTGGGAGCCGTTTGTTAGGCTACAACTCCGGACCGGAATCACATCAGGAAGGGTTCCCCCGCCATTAGCCATGGTCAGTGGTCACGATGGCAGACTTGACCTCCATAACAGATTCTCGCCGGAGACCAACCTGGTGAATCGCAGTGAAGGCACCATCAGACTTGCCCTCCATAACGGATTCCAGTTAAAGTATTTAAAGTTGATTCATTACAATTAGGGCCTCAAAAGGTCCTCCTGAGTCCTGTATTGTTATTTTTGGTCACTACCTCGGGGCGGGCGTGCATGCCTGCCTGCTGCCCTCCTTGCCTGGATGTGTGGTGGTAGCCGTTGCTCAGGCTCCAACTCCGGAACGCAATACTACCATCTACAGTTTCAAACAATTGAAAAATACAACCATCTACAGTTTTAAACAATTGAAAAATACAACCATCTACAGTTTCAAACAATTTAAAAATACAACCATCTACAGTTTCAAACAATTGAAAAATAAAACCATCTACAGTTTCAAACAATTTAAAAATACAACCATCTACAGTTTCAAACTATTTAAAAAATGGCAAAAAACTTGCCCTCCGTAAAACATTCTTGGCAAATGCTTTCGACTTGGTTTGTCTTCCGCTGGGTCAAGGGTCCATCTGACCACAGATGCCTGGTCTACAAAGCACGGTCAGGGCAGCTACATCATGGGTCTCAGCAGGCTCCCACTTCGGGACGGAATCCAACCTTCATTCCCCGCCCATTACCCGTGGTGACAATGGCAGACTTGCCCTCCATAACGGATTCCCATTAAAGGATTTAAAGTTGATTCATTACAATTAGGGCCTCAAAAGTCCTCCTGAGTCCTGTATTGTTATTTTTGGTCACTATCTCGGGGCGGGCGTGCATGCCTGCCTGCTGCCCTCCTTGCCTGGATGTGTGGTGGTAGCCGTTTTTTAGGCTCCAACTCCGGAACGCAATACAACCATCTACAGTTTCAAACAATTTAAAAATACAACCATCTACAGTTTCAAACAATTTAAAAATACAACCATCTACAGTTTCAAACTATTTAAAAAATGGCAAAAAACTTGCCCTCCGTAAAACATTCTTGGCAAATGCTTTCGACTTGGTTTGTCTTCCGCTGGGTCAAGGGTCCATTCGACCACAGATGCCTGGTCTGCAAAGCACGGTCAGGGCAGCTACATCATGGGTCTCAGCAGGCTCCCACTTCGGGCTGGAATCCAACCTTCATTCCCCGCTCATTACCCGTGGTGACAATGGCAGACTTGCCCTCCATAACGGATTCACGTTAAAGGATTTAAAGTTGATTCATTACAATTAGGGCCTAAAAAAAAAGTCCTCCTGAGTCTTGTATTGTTATTTTTGGTCACTACCTCGGGGCGGGCGTGCATGCCTGCCTGCTGCCCTCCTTGGGTGTGTAGTGGAAGCCGTTGCTCAGGCTCCACACCGGATTCCATCCCTCATTCCCCGGCCATTACCCGGGGTCACAAATGGCAGACTTGCCCGCCTCCATATGATTCTCGTGAAAGGAATGTGGTGTCATCTTTGCCCGCCATAACTGGTTCTCGTTAAAGGATTTAAAGTAAATTCATTTCAAATACACAGCAGGGCCTCGAAAGTCCTCCTCCTGTATTGTTATTTTTGGTCACTACCTCGGGGCGGGCGGGCGTGCATGCCTGCCTGCTGCCCTCCTTGGATGTGTAGTGGTAGCTGTTGCTCGGGCTCCACACCGGATTCAAACCCTCATTCCCCGGCCATTACCCGTGGTCACAAATGAGTTGAGAAGGCAGTCACACATTACCTGACATCACTGAGTGAGGAAGAGCAATCTCGCCATGTTACGCAGTAGTCCAGCATGGCCGTCACTACACAAACAGCTGGTAACTTGCGGTGCGTTACACAGTTAGTTTGGTGCGTCATTGTGAAGCAGTACTCCAATTACACTACCTGATTGATGTATACACATGCAAGATGTTTTAAAGCACGTTAGGCCTGAAATTTAGCATTCAATGTGATTTCTGCCCTTAAAACGCTGTTTTGTGTCACATCCAGATTTTTCCCCGGGACTTTTGGCGTGTACTCCACTCATCCATGCCCCCCCCCCCCCAGGTGTTAGACCCCTTGAAACATCTTTTCCATCACTTTTGTGGCCAGCATATTTTTTTCTATTTTTCAAAGTTCGTCTCCCCATTGAAGTCTATTGCGGTTCGCGAACTTTTTCGCGAACCGAACCTTATGCGGAAGTTTGCGAACCCGGTTCGCGAACCTAAAATCGGAGGTTCGGCCCATCACTATTAGATAGTCCCCCTGCCAGTATAGATAGTCTCATGTGTCCCCTAGGATTAGTTAGCCCGCCTTGCAGTATAGATAGCCCCATGTGTCCCCTAGGATTAGATAGTCCCCCTGCCAGTATAGATAGACCCATGTGTCCCCTAGGATTAGATAGCCCGCCTGCCAGTATAGATAGCCACATGCGTATTCTAGGATGAGGGAGCCCCCCTCCCAGTATAGATAGCCATATGTGCTCCATGGGATTAGATAGCCCCTCCCAGTATAGTTAGCCAGATGTTCCCCTGTTTCAAATAGTTACATCTCCCCTCCACAGTATCGATAGCTAGATGTGTTAGGTAGCCCCCCATCCATGCAGAGAAAATCTATGAAGTGAGGGTACAACTCACGGTGTCAACCTAGCTGGGAACTTCAGCTTCTCTTCTCTCCTCTCCATTGCTCAGTCACAGCGTCTCCTCTCCGACTCCTCCAGTGGTGCAGTAATGAGAGGCGCCACTAGATGGAGTCAGAGAGAAGACGCTGATCTGTGCTATGAGGCTTGTCAGGCTTGTCAAGCGAGGATTGTGGGACACTCAGTGTTGCCAACTTAGCGACTTTGTCGCTATATTTAGCGACTTTTCAAATCCCTCTAGCGACAATTTTTTTAAAAAGCGACTAGTGACAAATCTGGTGACTTTTTCTTGTGTTACTGACTCTGATGTGTCTGTTCTGACTCTTCTCAACTTGCCACAGCAGCTGCCGCTGCCGGCCCCTCCCCCGTCCCAAAGCACTCACAGACAGGCCCGTCCTCTAGCAGGAGTCCCCCCCAGCTGCAGTTACTGCAGGAGAAGAATAAACTCAATGTTATGAGATAAAAGTCGAAATCTTACAAATGGGTTTGTCAGATACAAATACATATTCTTACCATATTTCAAGCTTCAATTAAGTGTCACGTAACTTTATGAAAGCCATATGACAGAATTGTCTCTTACTTTCGGTTTCTGAATTTGCAAATAACTTGCATGTGTGCAGCGTGCATTATGCAAATTATGTGATGACGTCATCTAGCGACTACTAGCGACTTCTACGACAGCCAATAGCTACTTTCCTTACTGACGAGTTGGCAACACTGGGGACACTTCGGGGGAGTCAGCGCTGGATTGATGGGAGCTACAGGGGAGGGGGAAGCCTCATTGGCACCCTGAGGCTTCCGCCTCCCAAGGTTAATACCCCCCAGGGGAACTTTTTTTTTATTACAGAGTCTCTTTAATACCCCCCAAAAATGCAGTTTATCACATAAATAGGCAGTGTCACTTAAACATAACTAGGCAGAGTTCACTGGCTTCTGTGCTGGCTGGTCTGGCTTCATGCTGGGTGGGCTGGCCTGCTGCCAGGTTATCTGGCAATTCCCCCATAGCATTCCCTGGGCTTCTAGTGGACCCCCCATGCTTCCATTGGCCTCCCATTGAGGCACCATAACTCCCAGCATGCCCCCATAGAAGAACCACAGCACCCAGTATGCACACATAGAGGCACCACAGCACCCAGCATACCTCCAATTGATGCACCGCAGCTCTCAGCATGCCCGCTATTAAGGCACCACAGCTGACTTGGGGACACCCGGGGCACCCAAGAATAGGTCCGGGGCAACCGCCACTGATCTGTGGGGCTAGCAACGCCCCTGCTTGTCGCTCTTCACAACCAATGGATGCCACTGTGTCTGCTGCTGCTGCCCTCTTCTCTGTCTTCTGCCCTAAGCAGAAGCATTTTTGAAGCTCCCACTGAGGGTCCCCATTTGTCCACTAGCTGCACCAATGAAAATCAGGACGATTGAGAATCTAATTGGCCTACCCAGGGATGCTGCTGCCACGGCTCCAGGGGAGACATAGAAGAGGATAGTAGTGGCATATAATAGGCTGAGTTCACATTAAGAAACGCGGAGGGCCGTGCGTTCAGAATGCAACATGTATGAACGCATGCCGTCATCGTTTCTATGTGTTGCGTGGCTGATCCCATTCACTGAAGTGAATGAGTCAGCCGCGCGTTTTGGCAAAAAATGCGTGCAGCAGTGCGTTCCCGAACCGCATTGGTCCGGAACGCATGCAGTGTAAACATCAGACAGTGCAGTCTATGCACTTTCTGATGTCCTGCGGGTCGGCCTCCTGCACGCGTTCCCGAAACGCGGATGGAAACGCGTGCAGTGTGAACGGGGCCTCACAGCTAGTAACAAGTGACGGAATTAACCACCCTGGCGTTCTATTGAGATCGCCAGGGCGGCTGCGGGAGGGGTTTATTTTAATTTAAAAAAAAATATTTCATGCAGCCAACTGAAAGTTGGCTGCATGAAAGCCCACTAGAGGGCGCTCCGGAGACGTTCTTCCGATCGCCTCCGGCAAGCAGAAAGCCTTGTTTGGCTTTACTCATCGCCATGGCGACGAGCGGAGTGACGTCATGGACGTCAGCCGACGTCCTGACGTCAGCCGCCTCCGATCCAGCCCTTAGCGCTGGCCGGAACTATTTGTTCTGGCTGTGCAGGGCTCGGGCGGCTGGGGGGACCCTCTTTAGCCGCTGCTTGCGGCGGATCGCCGCAGAGCGGCGGCGATCAGGCAGCACACGCGGCTGGCAAAGTGCCGGCTGCGTGTGCTGCTTTTTATTTCATCAAAATCGGCCCAGCAGGGCCTGAGCGGCACCCTCTGGCGGTAATGGACGAGCTGAGCTCGTCCATACCGCTAAGGTGGTTAATGTGCTAGCAGTGCCTGCAATGTAGCGTGGACATCGACTGATAGCCGTGGACCGTTCAATCTAGATTTAAAGGAGAAGAATGAAGAAAGCAGTAAAACAAGAAAGACGTGACAGAAAAAAAACAAAAGGAGTATTTTTTTTTTCATCCCTTATAAATAATTATTTTACTTTTTACCATTAAATAGGTATAGGGTCAAAAGTGGCCCTCTCTACCTATTTACTTAGAGGGAGTGAGGAGGAAATCTGGGGGTTCCCTTATTAAAAGGGGCTCCAATATTCCTAGGACATAAGGACATATGCACCCCCACCTCCTCCTGGGTAGAGATGTCGTAAACATAGAATTTTCCGTTGGCAAATTCGAACTTCCGCAAAATGTTCGGGAACAGGCAAAGCTAGCAAACCCCCATAGGCGAATTTTAAAACCTACAAAGAATTTTCTGCCCACAAAAGTGATGAAGAAGTTGTTTCAAGGGGTCTAACACCAGTACTGTGTCATGCCAGAGGGGGATCCATGCCAAAAGTCTCACCAAAAATTACGAAGTTGACACAAAGGCAGGTTTAACCTCCCTGGCAGTAAGTCTGACACAGTGTCGGGCTGTCTGCTGCAGAAGATCACATCACCCCGGGAGGATTTTTTTTAAAGAAAATCTTTTGCTTATTGTTAAGTTAGCACTAGGCTAGCTAACTATGTGCGGCAAGTCCCTCTGGTCCCCTCCGATCGCCGCCGTAATACGTATCCCCCCAGGGATCCCGCGATGGTGCAGCCTCCAAATCAGCACCCGGCTTCGCTATGGGGAGGATCGGAACTGCGCATGATGTCGATAACGTCATGAAGTCATGTCCGATCATTGCCATAGCGACGAGTGAAGCTGAATGGAGAAGCTGCGGCTCTCGCGGGATCGCGGACGGGTAAATATTACCGGCAGTGATAGGGGAGGTCAGAGAGGTGCCGGGGGATTTGGGGCACCCTAATAAGCAGAATGGGCAGAAATCACATGCACAACTCTGAGTGTCAGTAGGCTGTGGAGTGTCTCACACAGAGAGATACAATAGTACTATCAGAAAGAATATAGTGAAATAATAATGCACTGGAGTGCATTGATACCTGCAACTTAATGAGGCAACAGCAGTAGTGTGCACACACAAAAAAAAAACACAGGAGACCAATGTGCTAGCCCTCAAAAGGGCTGTTTGGGGTGCTTTCACACCAAGTAAGGAACAAGAAGAACACAGGCCTAGCTAATGCTTTCCCTACCTATCTGCAGCAAGTCTGACCTTCAACTTTAACTGACTTAAGGCTGGTTTCACAGTAGGACGTTGCGTTTTAGGGGACGTTATGGTTGCATAACGTGCCCCTAACGCAACGCCTGGTGCTCTCTGATGTGGACGTCAGAGTGAGCCGCGTTGTGCAGCTCACTCTGGCGTCCGTGATGCGTACTCTTGGACGCATGCGGCATCACGTGGTCCCGCCCGGCCAATCGCCGCACAGAGCGGCCGCTCCAGGAAGTAAACACTGCACGTCACTGAGTGCAGTGAATATTAATTAGCCATGTGCCTGGCCGCTCTCCGCTCCTCCCCAACATTACTGAGCATGTGCAAGCAGTCTAACGCGGCTCTGCCACTTATGAAGTACTGCATGCAGTACGTTGTCTAATGGCGCAGCGTTACACTGTAACGCAACGTGGGCACTGTGAACAGCCCATTGATTTTTCATTACTGTGCGGTGGGGTGCGTTACAGGCTGCACTAACGTGCGCCTGTAACGTCCCACTGTGAAACCAGCCTAAAGGGAAACTGAAGCAACAAGAATATGGAGGTTGCCATGTGTATTTCCTTTTAAACAATACCAGTTGTCTGGCAGCCCTGCTGATCTGTTTGGCAGCAGAAGTGTCATAATCACACCAGAAACACACATGGAACTAATCTTGTCAGACTTGACAAAAAAGTCAGAAACTTCTAATTTGTGGCATGCTTGTTAAGGGTCTATGGTTATAAATATTAAATGCAGAGGATCAGCTAAAAAGCCTGGCAACCAGTGGTGCTCACCGCCAGGTCGTGATCACGCTTACGCGTGGATTCACGACCATTTTGACGCATTCCGCCTCGGACACGCTAAGCCGTGAATAGATTTTCAACCACAAAAATCTACTTCGGCTTCGCGTGAATGCGGACAGAAATCCGCATTCACGCTCGTGAAACCCGGTGCTGAAGTCGTGGTTTGCGGAAATGCGTCAAACTATGCGGAAGTGACACATTGCAGGCCAATCAGAGTGCTAGCTAACCAATCACAGGAGGGGAGCTATGCCCTCCCCTCCTGAATATAAAGCGGCGGCCATGATGGAAAAGCTCTGTCCTTGCTAGACTGTGGTGCTGAGAGGATTAGCTCCAGGCCATTGTTGTTTGAGCAAGTGCATTTATTGTGTTAAAAACAAAGCGTTTTTTTTGCTAACACTGCTCTTATACAGTACACAGTTAGCTAGTCAGTGAGTGATTGCTGTAGTTAGTTGTAGTCAGTGTAGTGTAGTGGGAGTGTGGGAGTCTAGTGATTATTTAACTGTGTGTAGTGCAGGCGGGTTCAGTGCTGCAGTGTAGTCAGTGTAGTGGGAGTGGGGATTATCTGTGTGTAGTGCAGGCAGGCAGGTTAGTGCAGCTGCAGTGTTCACTTGCATTTTCCAGTGACATTTATACACTTGTACTATTTGCAGGCAGCCAGTTACACCGCCGGCGCCGCCACTCTCTGCCAGCGCTGTTCATTCATTCTGTCAGTGACCTTGTGCCGTGCCCAGTGCCCACTGCTCGCTCGCTGGCATATGAGCATCTTATTACACAGTGTGACATCCTTGTGTGCCCACTGCATCCTTCAGTGACCTAGTTGTATATCCAGTGCCCACTGCTGTGCCCACTGCATCCTTCAGTGACCTTGTACTGTGCCCACTGCATCCTTCAGTGACCTAGTTGTATATCCAGTGCCCACTGCTGTGCCCACTGCATCCTTCAATGACCTTGTACTGTGCCCACTGCATCCTTCAGTGACCTAGTTGTATATCCAGTGCCCATTGCTGTGCCCACTGCATCCTTCAGTGACCTTGTACTGTGCCCACTGCATCCTTCAGTGACCTAGTTGTATATCCAGTGCCCACTGCATCCTTCAGTGACCTTGTACTGTGCCCACTGCATCCTTCAGTGACCTAGTTGTATATCCAGTGCCCACTGCTGTGCCCACTGCATCCTTCAGTGACCTTGTACTGTGCCCACTGCATCCTTCAGTGACCTAGTTGTATATCCAGTGCCCACTGCTGTGCCCACTGCATCCTTCAGTGACCTTGTACTGTGCCCACTGCATCCTTCAGTGACCTAGTTGTATATCCAGTGCCCACTGCTGTGCCCACTGCATCCTTCAGTGACCTTGTACTGTGCCCACTGCATCCTTCAGTGACCTAGTTGTATATCCAGTGCCCACTGCTGTGCCCACTGCATCCTTCAGTGACCTTGTACTGTGCCCACTGCATCCTTCAGTGACCTAGTTGTATATCCAGTGCCCACTGCTGTGCCCACTGCATCCTTCAGTGACCTTGTACTGTGCCCACTGCATCCTTCAGTGACCTAGTTGTATATCCAGTGCCCACTGCTGTGCCCACTGCATCCTTCAGTGACCTTGTACTGTGCCCACTGCATCCTTCAGTGACCTAGTTGTATATCCAGTGCCCACTGCTGTGCCCACTGCATCCTTCAGTGACCTTGTACTGTGTCCACTGCATCCTTCAGTGACCTAGTTGTATATCCAGTGCCCACTGCTGTGCCCACTGCATCCTTCAGTGACCTTGTACTGTGACCACTGCATCATTCAGTGACCTTGTACTGTGCCCACTGCATCCTTCAGTGACCTAGTTGTATATCCAGTGCCCACTGCTGTGCCCACTGCTTCCTTCAGTGACCTTGTACTGTGCCCACTGCATCCTTCAGTGACCTAGTTGTATATCCAGTGCCCACTGCATCCTTCAGTGACCTTGTACTGTGCCCACTGCATCCTTCAGTGCCGTTGTACTGTGCCTGGTGCATCCTTCAGTGACCTTGTACTGTGCCCACTGCATCCAGTGATTCATTACTAGCAGCATGTCTGGCAGGGTTTCGTGGGGTGAGAGGAAA
Organism: Hyperolius riggenbachi; assembly: GCF_040937935.1. Taxonomy (NCBI): domain Eukaryota; kingdom Metazoa; phylum Chordata; class Amphibia; order Anura; family Hyperoliidae; genus Hyperolius; species Hyperolius riggenbachi. The sequence goes on along the minus strand of NC_090657.1, from coordinate 46,624,593 downwards.
GGGAGTTCAATTGCCTCAGCCACTTCTGGGACTGCTCCACGTCCAGGGAGAGGACGCCCAGCTGTACGTGGTCATGATGCAGCAGAAAGGGGGGCAGCAAAGCCTGGGCAGAGTCAGCGGACGCCATTGTCCAAATATTTTAAAGTTTCTGGTTCCCGTGTGGTGGTTGAGCAAATGGAACCTGACGTACTCATGGACATCATGACTTCCTCCCAGACCTCTACTGTGAGCAGCACTCCAAGCAGCAGCAGCCAACGTCCCACGCTTGTTGTGACATCCACCCCAGCACCCACTGGTCAGCAGCCCTCCCAGGATGACAGCGTTCTGTCCCTCAGTGCGGCTTCTGGGAACCTGCTGATGCAAGAAGCTCAGGACTTACTGGGGACTGATGTGGCAGAGATTGAGATCGGGCCACAATCACAAGCGTTGTTGAGTTCTGGTGATGAAGAAGAGGGGTCTGTGTCTGGGGATGTAGGGACAGAAGAGGAGGCGGGGGAGTGGGAGTCAGAGGAAGAGCTGGATTATGATGATGCTGCTGATGATGACGACGTTGTGGACCCTAACTATGTGCAGCCTGCTGAGTCCGTGGAAGAATGGTCAGAGGCAGAGCAGGATGACGAGTCACCTCGGCCTAGGCAAGGATATCGCCATATGTCAGGCAGGGGCAGGGGCATCGGCAGCAGTGGGCGTGGAGGAAGTAGACAGGACACTGCTTCAGCCGGCACCACCACCATGCAACCCCCGGCAACTACTACCACACATTGTTCCGCTGCACCCTCTGCTAGTGGGGGCCGCAGTAAATTAAAGTCACCAGTGTGGGATTGCTTTGACGAATGTACTGATGACAAAAGGTATGCGGTGTGCAGGTTATGCAGCAAAAGATTGAGCCGTGGGAAAAGTCTGAGCAAGATGGGTACCTCATCCCTCCAGGGCCACCTGAGAAGCCGCCACTGCCGCGAGTATGCGGACTTTATGAGGAAGCAGGCACTGCTGGCAGGGGTTCCTGAGAGCAGAAGGCCCACCAGCGCAGCAGCATCATCCCTCCCTCAGGGTCGTGAATCCCCCACAGCAGCAGCAGTAGTAGCACGCAAGCGCTCTTCCACTTCGGCTACTCAGGACACAGACATTGAGGCTGGCAGCCAGTGTTCGTCTCTCTCCTCTGTCTCCCCTGCATCCCAGCGTCGTCAGACCCTGCTGAGCGACACCTTTCAGGGTCTGACCAAGCCTCTGCCTCCAAGCCACAGGCGGATCCGCAAACTAAATGGCTTGCTGGCCCGGGCCATGGCATCACAGCTGCTTCCCTACTCCCTGGTGCAGGAGGGGAGTGCCATGCGGACGCTGCTCCAATTTGGCATCCCCGAGTGGCAAGTCCCCAGTCGCCACTATTTCAGCAGGAGCGCGATCCCAGCACTCCACAAGTTTGCGGTGGAAAACGTGGCCCGTTCCCTGGACTACTCTGTGGGCAAGCGGGTCCACGTGACCATGGACTCGTGGAGTAGCAGATTTGGGACAGGTCGCTACCTGTCCTTTACGGCCCACTGGGTGACACTGATGGAAGGGAGGGAGGACAAGAGCGCATCAGCCCAGCTAGTGGTGCCACCACGCGGGATCAGGGGGGATGCAGAAGGGTCCTGTCACAACACTCCCTCTGCACCCGGAAAGCAAGCCCGCCTCGGCAGCAGCAGCGCCAAGCCTCGGCACTGCCAAGCCCTTTTAAAATTGGTGACCCTGGGGAAGGAGAGGCTTACGACCACCAACGTCCTGGCCGCCCTCAGGAAGCAGGAGCGGAGGTGGCTGACCCCCAGAGGCCTGGAAGTGGGGTATGTGGCAGCCGATAACGGGGCCAACCTGGTGGCAGCAGTGCAGCAGGGAAACCTCCAGCACATCCCCTGCTTGGCCCACGTGCTCAATCTTGTGGTGCAGCGCTTCTTGCGCACCTACCAGGGGATGAGCGAGCTGCTGCAGGATGCCCGGGCGGTGGTACGCTTTTTCCGCCTGTCAGCCACTGCCTCTGCACTCTTGTCCACCTTACAGCAGCAGTATGGAAGGCCACAACACCGGATGATCATCGACATGCCAGTTCGCTGGAATTCGACTCTGGCCATGTTGGAGCGGCTGTGTCAGCACAGGCTGGGTCTTAGGGCCTACATGCTAGACCCAAGTGTCCCCAGCAACCAGCAAGTCCCCATGATTACTGCCACTCAGTGGACACTGATGCAGCAAGTATGCCTGGTGCTGTGTCCCTTCCTGGAGGCAACCAAGATGGTCAGTGAGGAGCGGGCCTCTGTGTGCCAGTGGGTGCCCTTGGTTTGTCTATTGGAGCAGGCAATGGACAATTTAATTGAGCGTGGGGATGAAGCCCTGAGGCAGTTGGAAGAACAGGAGCAGATGACAGCACAGTCCAGCTCAGAGGAGGGCTCACAGCAGGTAGTGGAAGAGTTGGAGGTCCCTAGCCTGAATGAGGAGGAGGAGGAGGAGCAGAGTGCAGCAGGCGTTGTACGTGGATGGCGGTTTGAGGAGGACAACGACATGGCACAGGAAGAGGACAGGCATGCGTTATGGGACAATGGCGAGGACGAGGAAGATCTTGCTGGCAGGGCCCACTTGTTTCCCATGGCTGTGCACATGTTGCGCTGCCTTCGCAGGGACCCCCGGGTGATCCAGATGCGTTCAAGGGAGGACATCTGGATTACCTTGATGCTTGATCCCCGTCTGAAGGGGAAGCTGGGAGACTTAATGACACCATCCACCACCGAGCAACGCACAAGGGAGTTGAAGGAGGCCCTTGTGCACAGACTACTGGAAGCATTCCCCCAGCCTTCCACCCCCACTGTAACTGCTCTGCCAAGCCAGCAAGAGGTGCCTGCCATTGCCACTAGCAGCACAACAACAACCACCAGCAGCAGCAGCAGTAACTGGCGCCCCGGAGACCTGAAGAGCCTAAGCAAGAGCCTGTATGCAGTGCAGCAGCCCAGAACAGAGGTGCCCGCCACAGCATCCACCACCAACCAGCACAAGCAACGACTGACCACCATGGTGTCTGACTATATGGGGTCATCCAGCGGGCTCAATGACACCGACAGCCCCGTGGACCCCTTGGAGTACTGGGTCAAGAGACTGGACATCTGGAGCGAGCTTTCCCAGTACGCCCTGGAACTCCTATCCTGCCCTCCTTCCAGTGTCCTCTCAGAGAGATGCTTTAGTGCGGCCGGTGGCGTGGTCACAGAGAAGCGCTCTCGGCTCTCCCACGCCTCTGTGGACAAACTCACCTTCCTGAAAATCAACCAGGCTTGGGTGGAAGGTGAGTTCCTGGCCCCTATTGTCGGACACAGGGGGACATGAAGTGGCTGCTGCATGTGCTGTTGTTAACTATGCCTGCCTTTATAAAGACAGTTACTACCTGCCTAGTGCCTACCTTGGTTAATTTTTTGGTGTTATGGTACTACTACCAGTAAGTTGCCATGGTCCTCCTTCTGAGCTGCTGAACTGACCGCCCGCTTTGTCCTCCTGACTCAGTCGCTACTACACTCTGCGTTCACACTGCCCGGGTCACTGGGTGCATTTAATTTTTTGGCCAGCACTATGACGCTGTGCTACTACTACTACCACCAGTATGTTGCCATGGTCCTTCTGTGCTGCTGAACTGACCGCCCGCATTGTCCTCCTCCTCCTGACTCAGTCGCTTCCACCAATGTACTCTGTCTGCGTTATCACTGCCCGGGTCACCGGGTGCATTTAATTTTTTGGCCAGCACTATGACGCTGTGCTGCTACTACTACCACCAGTATGTTGCCATGGTCCTTCTGTGCTGCTGCTGCTGCTGAACTGAACGCCCGCTTTGTCCTCCTCCTCCTCCTGACTCAGTCGCTACCACGGTACCACCAATGCACTCTGTCTGCGTTATCACTGCCCGGGTCACCGGGTGCATTTAATTTTTTGGCCAGCACTATGACGCTGTGCTGCTACTACTACCACCAGTATGTTGCCATGGTCCTTCTGTGCTGCTGCTGCTGCTGCTGCTGCTGAACTGAACGCCCGCTTTGTCCTCCTCCTCCTCCTGACTCAGTCGCTACCACGGTATCACCAATGTACTCTGTCTGCGTTATCACTGCCCGGGTCACCGGGTGCATTTAATTTTTTGGCCAGCACTATGACGCTGTGCTGCTACTACTACCACCAGTATGTTGCCATGGTCCTTCTGTGCTGCTGCTGCTGCTGCTGCTGCTGAACTGAACGCCCGCTTTGTCCTCCTCCTCCTCCTGACTCAGTCGCTACCACGGTACCACCAATGCACTCTGTCTGCATTATCACTGCCCGGGTCACCGGGTGCATTTAATTTTTTGGCCAGCACTATGACGCTGTGCTGCTACTGCTACTACTACCACCAGTATGTTGGCATGGTCCTTCTGTGCTGCTGCTGCTGAACTGACCGTCCGCATTGTCCTCCTCCTCCTGACTCAGTCGCTTCCCGCTGCTGCACTCTGCGTTCACACTGCCCGGGTCACCGGGTGCATTTAATTTTTTGGCCAGCACTATGACGCTGTGCTGCTACTACTACCACCAGTATGTTGCCATGATCCTTCTGTGCTGCTGCTGCTGCTGAACTGAACGCCCACTTTGTCCTCCTCCTCCTCCTGACTCAGTCGCTACCACGGTACCACCAATGCACTCTGTCTGCGTTATCACTGCCCGGGTCACCGGGTGCATTTAATTTTTTGGCCAGCACTATGACGCTGTGCTGCTACTACTACCACCAGTATGTTGCCATGGTCCTTCTGTGCTGCTGCTGCTGCTGAACTGAACGCCCGCTTTGTCCTCCTCCTCCTCCTGACTCAGTCGCTACCACGGTACCACCAATGTACTCTGTCTGCGTTATCACTGCCCGGGTCACCGGGTGCATTTAATTTTTTGGCCAGCACTATGACGCTGTGCTGCTACTGCTACTACTACCACCAGTATGTTGGCATGGTCCTTCTGTGCTGCTGCTGCTGAACTGACCGCCCACATTGTCCTCCTCCTCCTGACTCTCAGTCGCTTCCCGCTGCTGCACTCTGCGTTCACACTGCCCGGGTCACCGGGTGCATTTAATTTTTTGGCCAGCACTATGACACTGTGCTACTACTACTACCACCAGTATGTTGCCATGGTCCTTCTGTGCTGCTGCTGCTGAACTGACCGCCCGCATTGTCCTCCTCCTCCTGACTCAGTCGCTTCCACCAATGTACTCTGTCTGCGTTCACACTGCCCGGACCACCGGGTGCATTTAATTTTTTGGCCAGCACTATGACACTGTGCTACTACTACTACCACCAGTATGTTGCCATGGTCCTTCTGTGCTGCTGCTGCTGAACTGACCGCCCGCATTGTCCTCCTCCTCCTGACTCAGTCGCTTCCACCAATGTACTCTGTCTGCGTTCACACTGCCCGGGTCACCGGGTGCATTTAATTTTTTGGCCAGCACTATGACGCTGTGCTGCTACTACTACTACCAGTATGTTGCCGTAGTCCTTCTGTGCTGCTGAACTGACCGCCCGCATAGTCCTTCTCCTGACTCAGTCGCTACCACCACTGCACTCTGCGTTCACACTGCCCGTGTCCACTGACAACTCTGCTGCAATGTCGTTGCTAAATGCTGCAAAAAAACAAAAAAAAAATTACAAAAACCTCTCTGGGACCTTTTTGGCGTCAGCCACTCATCCTCCCCCAGCGGTACCTTCGCCGCCAAGTGCCATTGGAACTCGCCTTCACCTCTTTGACTGCTTAACGCGTATATCCCTTTTTAAAACCACTTATTACCAATTAATAGCCCCATTTAAAGTGTTGATTTCACTTTAAAATCCATTTTCTCTAGAAAAAAAAAAAATTTGGAATTTTTTATGTTGAAGTTATGTTGCCCCTTATCACCTCGATAATCCATGCAATTTGGGGGATTGTAGCATGTATGGGGGCTTTGTTATTAACGTCAAAAGAAAATCCGCCTCCGGGCGGGAATCCACGCGTGATTACGCCATTCACGGCAGAAAATCCGCGTGGATGCGGACGAAAATCCGCATGCGGCGGGGCCGAATGTGGATTTTTTTTTGCAACCACGCGGATTGCCGAATTCGTGGATGAGGCACATCCGAGCATCCCTGCTGGCAACTGGTATTGCTTACAAGGAAATAAATATGGCAGCTTCCATATACCTCTCGCTAGAGTTGGGCCGAACGGTTCGCCGGCGAACGTGGTTCGCGCGAACTTACGTGGTTCGCGTGCGGGTGCCGCACGCGAACGTTTTGTGGAAGTTCGGTTCGCCCCATAATGCACCTGAGGGTCAACTTTGACCCTCTACATCACAGTCAGCAGGCCCAGTGTAGCCAATTAGGCTACACTAGCCCCTGGAGCCCCACCCCCCCCTTATATAAGGCAGGCAGCAGCGGCCATTACGGCCACTCGTGTGCCTGCATTAGAGAGAGTAGGGTGAGCTGCTGTCTGTCTCTAGGGAAAGATTAGTTAGGCTTAGCTTTTCCTGGCTGCATACCTGTTCTGTTCAGTGAGCCCTCAGCCCACTGCATACCTGTACTGTGATCCTGCCACTGCATACCTGTTCAGTGATCCTGCCACTGCATACCTGTTCAGTGATCCTGCCAGTGCATACCTGTTCAGTGATCCTGCCACTGCATACCTGTTCAGTGATCCTGCCAGTGCATACCTGTTCAATGATCCTGCCACTGCATACCTGTTCAGTGATCCTGCCTGTGCATACCTGTTCAGTGATCCTGCCACTGTATACCTGTTCTGTGAACCCGCCACTGTATACCTGTTCTGTTCAGTGGACCCGCCACTGTATACCTGTTTAGTGAACACGCCACTGCATACCTGTTGTGTTCAGTGAACCTGCCACTGCATACCTGTTCTGTGAACCCGCCATTGTATACCTGTTCTGTTCAGTGGACCCGCCACTGTATACCTGTTCTGTGAACCCGCCACTGTATACCTGTTCTGTTCAGTGGACCCGCCACTGTATACCTGTTTAGTGAACACGCCACTGCATACCTGTTGTGTTCAGTGAACCTGCCACTGCATACCTGTTGTGTTCAGTGAACCTGCCACTGCATACCTGTTCTGTGAACCCGCCACTGTATACCTGTTCTGTTCAGTGGACCCGCCACTGTATACCTGTTCAGTGAACCCGCCACTGTATACCTGTTCTGTTCAGTGGACCCGCCACTGTATACCTGTTCTGTGAACCCGCCACTGTATACCTGTTCTGTTCAGTGAACCCGCCACTGTATACCTGTACTGTTCAGTGAACCCACCGCATCAGTGCGCATACCTGTGCAGTTAAGTGAACCCACCTACCTACGTGAGTGCACGCAGTGTGATATACCACTCCGTGCATACCCGATATGGACAAAACAGGTAGAGGAAGAGGTAGTGCCAGAGGCAGAGGAAGGCCACCCGGCAGGTCTGCGCGAGGTCGTGTAAATGTAATTTCGTGTGGACCTGGCCCACAGTACAGTGCTCGGAAGAAGGCACGTCCCATCACGTCCCAAGATTGTCAGGACGTGGTTGAGTATTTAGCGACACAGAACACCTCATCTTGCTCAGCCACCAGCGCTACTACTAGCACCACTTCCGCTGCATTTGACACTTCGCAAGAATTATTTAGTGGTGGTGAAATCACTGATGCACAGCCATTGTTGTTACAGCCAGAAGAATTTTCACCAGCTCATATGTCTGCGTTACGCGGCAACACTATGGATGTAACGTGTAAGGAGGATGAAGGACCTACACGTTTGGATTTTTCTGAGGCAAGCGAAGCTGGGCAGGATGATTACGATGATGACGATGATAGGGATCCTCTGTATGTTCCCAATAGAGGAGATAAAGAGGGGGACAGTTCAGAGGGGGAGTCAGAGAGTAGTAGGAGGAGAGAAGTTGCTGAAAGAAGCTGGGGCAGCTCTTCATCAGAAACAGCTGGTGGCAGTGTCCGGCACCATGTATCGCCACCTATGTACAGCCAGCCAACTTGCCCTTCAGCATCAGCTGCTGAGGTCCCCATAGTGCCCACATCCCAGGGTGGCTCAGCGGTGTGGAAATTTTTTTATGTGTGTGCCTCAGATCGGACCAAAGCCATCTGTTCGCTCTGCCAACAAAAATTGAGCCGTGGAAAGGCCAACACTCACGTAGGGACAAGTGCCTTACGAAGGCACCTGCAGAAAAGGCACAAACAGCAATGGGATGGCCACCTAAGCAAAAGCAGCAGCAGCACACAAAAGAAAAGTCACCCTCCTTCTCCTCTTCCTCCTTCAGGTGCATCATCTGCTTATGCCGCTTTCTCCCTTGCACCTTCACAGGCACCCTCCTCCACTCCGCCTCTGCCCTTGAGCGGTTCCTGCTCCTCTGCCCACAGCAGCAGTCAGGTGTCCATGAAGGAAATGTTTGAGAGGAAGAAGCCACTTTTGGCCAGTCACCCCCTTGCCCGGCGTCTGACAGCTGGCGTGGCGGAACTGTTAGCTCGCCAGCTGTTACCATACCGGCTGGTGGACTCTGAGGCCTTCCGTAAATTTGTGGCCATCGGAACACCGCAGTGGAAGATGCCAGGCCGCACTTATTTTTCGAGAAAGGCCATACCCCAACTGCACCGTGAAGTTGAGAGGCAAGTGGTGTCATCTCTTGCGAAGAGCGTTGGGTCAAGGGTACACCTGACCACGGATGCCTGGTCTGCCAAGCACGGGCAGGGCCGCTACATTACCTACACAGCCCATTGGGTGAACCTGGTGGTGAACCATGGCAAGCAGGGCGCAGCGGACCAAATTGTGACACCTCCACGGCTTGCAGGCAGGCCTCCTGCCACCTCCTCTCCTCCTGCTACATGCTCTTCGCCGTCCTCCTCCTCCTTGGCTGAGTGGCAGTTCTCCTCTCCAGCTACACAGTCCCAGCTCCGCAGGGCCTATGCTGCATGCCAGGTATGACGGTGTCACGCCATCTTAGACATGGCTTGTCTCAAAGCGGAGAGTCACACTGGAGCAGCTCTCCTGGCTGCTCTTAAGAAACAGGTGGATGAGTGGCTGACCCCGCACCACCTGGAGATAGGCAACGTGGTGTGCGACAACGGCAGCAATCTGCTTGCCGCTTTGCATATGGGGAAGCTGACACACATACCCTGCATGGCACATGTCATGAATCTAGTTGTTCAAAGATTTGTGGCAAAGTACCCTGGTTTAGCGGATGTCCTGAAGCAGGCCAGGAAGTTCTGTGGGCATTTGAGGCGGTCTTACACAGCCATGGCACGATTTGCAGAAATTCAGCGGAAAAACAACATGCCGGTGAGACGCCTCATTTGCGATAGCCCCACTCGCTGGAATTCGACCCTGCTCATGTTCTCCCGCCTGCTAGAACAGAAGAAAGCCGTCACCCAGTACCTCTACAACTGGAGTAGAACGAAACAGTCTGGGAAGATGGGGATGTTCTGGCCCGACAACTGGACACTGATGAAAAATGCATGCAGGCTCATGCGGCCGTTTGAGGAGGTGACCAACCTGGTGAGCCGCAGTGAGGGCACCATCAGCGACTTAATTCCCTACGCTTACTTCTTGGAGCGTGCTGTGCGTAGAGTGGCGGATGAAGCTGCGAATGAGCGTCACCAGGAACCGTTACGGCAGGAACAGGCATGGGACCAATTTTCATCAGACCCAGCTGTTTCCTCAACACCTGCGGCAGCACAGAGGGGGGAGGAGGAGGAAGAAGAGAGGTCGTGTGCAGAAGACGAGTCAGACTCAGAGGATGATGAGCAAGGTGTTTCTTTGGGGGAGGAGGAGGAGGGGACAGCGGCAGGAGAACCACCGCAGCAGGCGTCGCAGGGGGCTTGTGCTGCTCAACCTTCCCGTGGTATTGTTCGCGGCTGGGGGGACGAGGTTGACTTACGTGACGTCACTGAGGAAGAGCAAGAGGAGATGGAGGGTACTGGATCCGACTTTGTGCAGATGTCGTCTTTTATGCTGTCCTGCCTGTTGAGGGACCCCCGTATAAAAAACCTCAAGGGGAATGAGCTGTACTGGGTGGCCACACTACTAGACCCTCGGTACAGGCACAAAGTGGCGGACCTGTTACCAACTCACCGGAAGGTGGAAAGGATGCAGCACATGCAGAACCAGCTGTCAACTATGCTTTACAATGCCTTTAGGGTGATGTGACAGCAGAACGCCAGCAAGGTACAACTGCCACTAATCCTCCTCCCGTGTCCACGCAGTCAAAGACAGGACGCTCCAGCGATCTCATGGTGATGTCGGACATGCGGACGTTCTTTAGTCCAACGCCTCGCCGTAGCCCTTCCGGATCCACCCTCCACCAACGCCTCGACCGGCAGGTAGCCGACTACCTGGCCTTAAGTGTGGATGTAGACACTGCTGTGAACAGCGATGAGGAACCCTTGAACTACTGGGTGCGCAGGCTTGACCTGTGGCCAGAGCTGTCCCAATTTGCCATCCAACTTCTCTCCTGCCCTGCCGCAAGCGTCCTCTCAGAAAGGACCTTCAGCGCAGCTGGAGGCATTGTCACAGAGAAGAGAAGTCGCCTAAGTCACAAAAGTGTTAAGTACCTCACCTTTATCAAAATGAATGAGGCATGGATCCCGGAGGGCTGCTGCCCGCCCCAAGACTAAGTCAGTCCCCGCACACACAGCATCTCTGCCTGCACGCCGTGTGACTGGCTGCCTGGCCTGCCCCAAGAAGACTAAGTCGCTCCCAGTCCCTCCACACAGCATGTCTGCCTGCAGGCCGCTTGACTACCTTCTCCGCCACCACCAACAGGGTCCGGGACTCCAGGCGGATTGCTGAATTTTTTAGGCTGCTGCTAGCAGCGGCCGCTGTAATAATTTTTCGGGTGCGTGTACATGACTGCCTAATTTTTCTGGCTGCACTGCGGGCAGCTGCAACAACAAAAGAAAAGGCATGTACATGCGCCCATTCCCCTTCGTGATCATTACCTTGCCGTGGTGAAGGGGCTTGCGTATCACAATGAAGCACCTAGATGAGTGTCTCGGGGGGCACACAAAAGATAATAAGGTCGTTGCTTCATTGTGGTCAGACCAAATTTGATCAGCTGGACAGTCACTGTTCTGTCATTCAGCTACATCAGCCAGGCCGGCGACCATATGGGCTGTAAAGCCACCAAAACCTGCACTCTCGCCATGGTGCGCACCAGTCCAGCACGGCCGTCACTACACAAACAGCTGTTTGCGGTGCGTTACACGGTGAGTTTGGTGTGTCAGTGTGAAGCAGTACCTTAATTACACTACCTGATTGATGTATACACATGCAAGATGTTTTAAAGCACTTTAGGCCTGTCATTTAGCATTCAATGTGATTTCTGCCCTTAAAACGCTGCTTTGCGTCAAATCCAGATTTTTCCCGGGGACTTTTGGCATCTATCCCACTCCGCCATGCCCCCCTCCAGGTGTTAGACTCCTTGAAACATCTTTTCCATCACTTTTGTGGCCAGCATAATTTTTTTTTTTTTCAAAGTTCGCATCCCCATTGAAGTCTATTGCGGTTCGCGAACTTTAACGCGAACCGAACGTTCCGCGAAAGTTCGCGAACCTAGTTCGCGAACCTAAAATCAGAGGTTCGGCCCAACTCTACCTCTCGCTTCGGCTTCCCTTTAGCCACTTCACCCCACACTCTATTTTACCCTTACTGCCAATAGCCATTTTCACCGAGCGCTGTAAAAACAGCACATGATAATTGGGCGCAGCTGACGTCGTCATAGGCTGTGTTAGGAATAATGGCTATAGCAGCGCTTAGTGAGTAATTTGGGCCCCGTCACAAGACGGGGCACAAATTACAATAAAAACACTGTAATTTGGCCACCAGCAGTAGCTGGAAGCCAAATTACATGTTTACCCTACTATCCATGGCGGCCCGAATGGGGAATAGCAATTAAAGCCGCCAGGACTTGTGCAGGAGCAGGGTGAGCCAGTCATCGGCTTTACCCCACGTCCGAATCCAGAACATCATGAGGGTGAATTGTCATCTATGCGTTTCTATGCTATTCAATGTGTGGCAAAGAATTGGAGAGGAGGGGATTATATTAGAGCCATGTCAAGAAAAGAAACCTATTGGATCTATACACTTAATACTTTGGCACCGCATGGCTTGAATCTAGATATAGAATTGTTTGCCTTTAATGATTGACAGCAGGAGCGGCGAATGAAGGAGGGAGGTGGAGTGGAGATGGACAGGTCGCCCGTGAGTATGAGGCGCGCACCCCGAACCGTCGCTCGTCGCTGCTGTCACCAGGCGATTGGTGGCGGTCAATCGCATGGCGACAGTTGCCGCCGCAACTTCGCCGCAACTGTCGCTAGTCCGCGTGTGTATGCGGACTAGCAACGGCAACATAATAGATAATCTACGGCACTTCCGGCGAGGGGGAGGAAAGTCGGCGACAGCTTCCGTCGCTTCAGTAATCCCTCTTCCGCATGTGTACGCGGAGGAACCTTGCGAGGAGCTGTTGCCGAACCTGTTGCGCACACGCTCCCGCGTGCTATCGACAGGACAAAAAGTAGCCCGTGAGTATGGGCCATTATACTCCTGACTGCGGAAGCTGCTGGCAGGGGCTCCGCAGCAGTCGAGTAGGTCTGGACCGAATCTCTCCGTCTCCCTAGCCCACGGACAGATGCCGCAGCTTCACTAGGACATTGATTGATTGTTGGAGCACGGCGAATTGGACTGAAAAACACGCTAATCGAGTGGAGCTGTGAGTACCAGGAGATACACTCCTATCAAATGCCGCTATTGTGCTGCTCTATATAAACTGTGCAGGATATGAAACCGATTTAGGATTGCCAAAATACAAGTGGATTCCAATATGTTATGCTATCTACACATGGATATTGGTGTTTGTATATATTTTATCTTGATTTAGCCAAAAGGAAGCTCTATCTACAGAAACATTGCAGGAGCGATCCCTGTGATCTGTCCAATTATCTGTGCGAGATCTCGCAGTGTGTATGGTGGTGTGGATGAGGTGTGAGATTGCTCACAAGATATTTTGCTAGACAGCTAAGGGTGTGTTTTCTAATGTTCCCTAGAGACATCTTTGACCATTTTATACTGTGAATTTTATTCATTTAATTGATTTTATTCAAATAAAGTGAAGAATTTCTCTTTGCATAGTGCGCAGGAGTCCATGGGCCTGATTCACAAAGCGGTGCTAACAGTTAGCACACTGGTGAAAAGCCCTTTATCATGCCTAAACTCAGTTTAGGTGTGATAAGTTTAGGTGTGATAAGTTTAGGCATGATAAGTTTAAGCACCAACTGCATTAGCACCGCAGTGCACAGCTGATCAAAAGTTTTGCGCTAGCAAAGTCTGGTGCACTTTGCATAGAGTTTAATGGCGCTGCTTTGCGTGCGGGACTTTGCACGCTATCTACACTTATCTAAACTTAGCATGCCTAAACTTATCACACCTAAACTTATCACACCTAAACTGGCTTTTCACCAGCGTGGTGAAATGGTTATCACGCCTAAAGTCTCTAACTGGGTTAGCACCGCTTTGTGAATCGAGCCCCATGTATTTATATATTTCTCCTATTTTAATAAGACTGTGGCTGTTTGCTTACTATCTCTCCTAGCAGCCTAATCACATGATTTATACTAGAGAGGAGCGCTGCAATTGCCTAATTTTACTATTTGTGCAAACTATTGATAAAAAAATTATTTTGAAAGTTATTTATATATAGAAAAGTTATTTAGAACAAATTAAAAAATACAAATTTATTTATAAAAAATACAAAATTTCAAGGTAATATTTATATACTCTAATTTCAATGATAATTTTCAAAAAATGTTTAAAGGAATACTATCGATACCCAAGTGTTCTAAAATGACAATGTACAAATAATGTCTAAGTAGCTGTGTAAACATTTTCCTACTTTTCATGTTAAAGCGGTTTAACACCCAGCATTACAACTTTGCTTTAAAAGATTGCTTACAGCTTACAAACTATTATGCCAGATTTTTTTTTAAGCAGAAATTCACTGAATGGGTTAAACATGACATTTTAGTGTTGGATTTAACTAGGAATCCGCATTCGTTCTTATCTGTAGTTACAAAATGTATCTTTATTTGTAATACAAATAGACCTTTGAAAAGCCTGCCGGGGAAGCCCTCTTTGTTCTCTCAGAGCAGTGTTTGTTTGTTACATTGTAGATAGATACATTTGTAACTAAACAAGCAAGCAGGAGGAGCATTTCTAGCTAAATGCAGCACTAAAATGTCATGTTTAATCCATTCAGTGAATTTCTGCTAAAAAAAAAATCTGGCATAATAGTTTATAAGCTGTAAGCAATCTTTTAAAGCAAAGTTGAAATGCTGGGTGTTAGACCACTTTAAATATCAGAGGCAAAAGCTGTAATTTATTGAGGATAGGATTTAGCTATATTAGGACAAATCAATTGCAGAAGGGGTGTCTGCTTCAATGCACAGCCAGAGTTGCATATCAGACTACAGAAAGCAAATATCAAACATATCAAACTCTGAAAGTAAAAACAATATGAAAAAGCTGTGACAATTAGTTACATTTCCTCTGCTCTCTTCAGACACTTCAGTCAGAAACAGTGCTCCCAACAGCTGCAGCTCCTGAGTCCTGTCTCTCTCTGTCACACACAGAGCTACACATAAAGTTAACTGATCAAGTGTGAGGGTAATTTCCCCTCTCCTCATGGCTCAGTCAGCCGTCAGTTTTGGAGTCAGTAAACTTTGAATGTATTTTGCTAACAGTAAACAAAGAAGTTGCTACTAAAATGTATACACCAGTACTTAGCAGCACTTCCCAAACAATTCCTGTGTCAATTGAAAAAAATATGTGAATCGATAGTATTCCTTTAAGTCAGTAGCAGGGCTGCTCATCACGGATGAATCACGAGTAACCACGGTATTTACTGCTGATTCAAATTAGCTTTAATTGCCACAGCTGAGCTGCTAGATGCGGCTATAGAGCACTTCCTCCTTCAAGCCGGAAGGAGGAAGTGCTCCATAGCGAGGCTTGCAATGCGTCTAATAGATGCTTGCAAGCTCATGAAACACTGGGCGGAGAGCGGCATTATGGGTAATTAACCCCGCCGCATCTAGCCGCTCAGCTGCAGCAATTAAAGCTAATTTGAATCACGAGTAACCACCGTGGTTACTCGTGATTCATCCGTGATGAGCAGCCCTGGTCAGCAGGTGTCAGGCAGGCAGCAGGCCTGCCGGCCATTCGTTGTAGGGGTGGTGATGGTGTCACCAACTTCACGGCAGAGCCACGCAGTGGAGGCTTGCCATTGGTGTTCAGTGGGGTGGCAGGCTGGCAGCAGGCTTGCCTGCCATTCATGGTGGTGGTATCACCACTATCTCCAGTGCAGAGCCACGCAGTGTAGGCTTGCAAGCAATGAAATGCAGGCTACCTGAAACTCCATCATGGTGTCTGCCACTCTTACGAGAATGAGAAGTTAGTGAGGTGGTGGTATGCGTGAACTGGCACCCCTGTGAATTTAGTTTTGTTTGTTTTGTTTTTTTTAGTTTAGTCAATTTGTGAGAGTTAGTTATGACAAACCAAAAACATTTTTTTTTACAAATTCAAAATTGAAATGTATAACATTTTACAATTTGTTTTCCTGATAGTCAGCAGGTGTCAGGCTGGCAGCAGATCTGCCTGCCATTCGTGGTGGTGGCACCAACTCCACTGCAGAGCCACGCAGCAGAGGCTTGCCAGTTGCCATTGCTGTGTTCATTGGGTGGCAGGCTGGCAGCAGGCCAATAAAGTAATAAAATGCAGACTACCTGACACAGCACCATGGTGTCTGCCACTCTTACAAGAATGAGAAGGGAGGGTGGTGATGGTGGAAACAGTAAATTCGGGTGCCTGAGGCAAGTGGACAAAAAGAGCGCCGCCATTCACTCCCATAATAAATATCGTTTAATGGGCGCCCGACAGGAAAAAAGGGCGCCGGAGAAAAATAACATTTTACAAGCGGCGCCCGGAGACTTTTACTGTTTTATAATTGCTTCTCATGATTACACATTATTTAATGATTTATAATTTTTTAAACATTATTTTTAAACGAAAAACAGTACAATCTTTTTTAAAACATTATTTTTAAACGAAAAACAACACAATATTTTTTTCAAACGTTATTAATGCTTATCACAGGCACCACCAGGGGGGTCTTAGGGTTAGGCACCACCAGGGGGGTCTTAGGGTTAGGCACCACATGGGGGGTCTTAGGTTTAGGCACCACCAGGGGGGTCTAGGGGTTAGGGGTAGGTACAGGGAGGGTTCTGTATGAGAGTAGGGTTAGGCATAGCTTTAGTAAAATTCTTATTAATCTTTTATAACACATTATTATACATTTCACTTTTTAAACAGGGAAGATTAACGTTTTTACAATTGCCGATTTCATACACATTATTTAATCATTTATAACTTTATAAAACATTATTTTTAAACGAAATATAGCACAATTTTTTTTAAACGCTATTCATGCTTATCGTTTAAAACCCTGCGCCCTTTTCTCCCGACGCCCTTTTTTAACGTACGCACATCAAAAAAAGGCGTCAGGAAAAAAGGGCGCTTGGTGTAAACGATAAGCAGTATTATCGTTTATAAAAAATATTGTGTAGAATTTCGTTTACAAATAGTGTTTTAAGAATTTATAAATCATTAAATAATGTGTATGAAATTGGCAATTCTTAAAACGTTAATCTTCCCTGTTTCTAAACTGAAACTTATAATTACGTTTGTTAAAAAAACAGTATTATTTGTTTAAACATTATAATTATATATTGTTATGAATAATCTTGATTTATCGTTTATTATTATAATAAAATGTGAAAATATTGTTTATAACAATATTAATATAAGTACATTCATAATAACTGTTGAATAGTATTATTAAAATTGTACTAAAACTATACCTAACCCTACTCTCACATAGAACCCTCCCTGTACCTATCCCTAACCCCTAGACCCCCTGGTGGTGCCTAAACCTAAGACCACCCTGGTGGTGCCTAAACCTAAGACCCTCTATGGATAATAATGTTTTACAAACATTAATAAAAAATTTTTTAAATAAAAACATTTTAATAATTTTTTGGGGTGGATAATAATGTTTTAGAAAGGATTTACAAATAGTGACTGTAAAAAATATATTGCAATTTACGTTACGTACTGATCGCTTTATTTTGTGAATAATAATGTTTTACAAACAGTAAGGGTTAAAATGTTAAATAATGTTTTAATTAAATAGGATAAATATGTTTAGTATTTTTATAAACGTTATTCGTCACGGGCTCATTTTCTAAACGTAAATCATCACAAGCACAGTTATAAAACATTAAAAATCTCCGGGTGCCGTTTGTAAAACGTTAATAAGCTCCGGCACCCTTTTTTTCCCTGTTTGGCGCCCATTAAACAATATTTATAATGGAAGTGAATGGGGCGCCCTTTTTGTCCACTTGTCTCATGCGCCCAAATCTGCTGCTTCCGCCTCAAGGTAGTATCTCACCCCAGAAAAACTGTACCAGATGAATCTTAAAGATAACAAACAATGTTGGAGATGTGGGGTTGGGGTGGGGAACTTAGTACATATGCTATGGCAGTGTCCAATAATACAATCTATTTGGAAAGAAATTGAACAATTCATTCAAGATTACATAGCCCCGGGTACTTGTATAGATACCATGGTGGCAATTTTCAGGTACAGCCAAACAGGTGATAATAAAAATACTGCACTTCTACTCTATATGCTCTCTTTAGTGGCAAAAGTAATTATAGGGAGATATTGGAAAACCTCAAACAAACCCTCTATAAAAGGGTGGTTAAGGCAAACATCATACTTATTGCGGATGAAGTTGGGCGAGGAGGGAACAGCAGAGGGGGGCCTGGAAAATAAGTTCCAGATACCCGGTAAGATACGAGAATCAGCAATAGAGAAATACAAAGAGAAATTAAAGTATGTTATTTGACTGGGAAGAAAAGTAATAATTGTATAGGACAAGGAAAAGGACAAGGAAAGTGAGGGAATGCAGGGTTGCGGCAGGGTGTAAAGTTAGAGGACGGGGTGTGAAACCAAACAAGGGGTGGTGACGAGTTGGTGGTGAATTTTTTTTGAGGAGAAGATGGGTGTAAGGAAATGAATGGAGGGTATGGGTGGTAAGCTTGAGGAGAGCAGGATGCATGGGAAGGAATGCGGGGTGTATGAGAGACAAGTAGGATAATTGAACCAGTTGTACACATTGTATATTTTAGATTCTGGTTCACTCTTTTCTCTGTGTAATGATCTGCGCTGCTGTCTGCATAGGCAGACAGCTGTTTGACCATTTGTTAGGTCTGAATGCTGCAGGTCCCTGGAAAGGAGACCTATCTCTACTCTACAAGCTGCAGAGTTGCTGTTCTGGGGAGGAAATTGCATACACTTGTCATGCAAATTGCTTAGTTGCTTCCTTTTGATGGTTTGCAGTATAAATACCTTTTGCTCCCAGAATTCCTTGCTGGTCATGAAGGTTTGTTCCTGTTAACTTGCCTGGAGTCTCAGCCCACTGCTAATTGTTAGTAATTATTGCTAGCTTAGAGTAGTTTCCCTTTGGGAGTGCTCCTTGCATTCCTAGTTAGTGCAGTCAGGATTGTGTATATTGTACTGCTTATTCTGTCGTGTCTTGCTCTTGCGATTGCGCTGTCGCCAGCGGTTGGCGGTAGCGAATCGTTCTGTCTTTCCTTTGCAATTGTTCTGTTGCCGGCTGACAGAAAACCGCTCCATCTGTTTGGATCGCACTCGCTCTTGTGGAAGAGCAGTGGACCCTTTCAGTTTTGTTCCCGTGTACGGATCGCACTCGCTCTTGCGGAAGAACAGTGGATCCAATCTGTCTTGTTTCTGTTATTTCGTGTTTGTGTTACATTGGTTAGTTAGGGTGGCACGCTTATCACTGGGCACCTAACGCGCGGTGATTATGTCTTAAACGCGTTCGCTGTTGCGAATGAGTGCGGTGTTCGCATTTAGCAGGGGCGCCGCGAGGCATAAAGCGAACCAATCGGTCGCTTGGGGCCTCGAGATCGTAGGGGCCTCGGCGGCTCAGTGACGTCGGCGTGACGTCACTGTTTCCCAGCAGCTCCGCGGGGCTGGCAGAGCCGGGCAGGGCTACGGGAAGATGGCCGCCGCCGAAGCCCTGCTCTGGAGACTATTTATATGCCTCCAGTACAGGGCTTCGGGTGGCCATCTTCCCGTAGCCCTGATTCAATCAGCGCGGGAGATTGGAGGAGGGAGGGAGCTCCGTGGGAACTGCGCGCCTGAGGAGCCGGCCAGGAGAGGAGACGGGGAGAGAAGACTTCTGCCAGTGCCACTGCCAGGTGAGTAAATTCTTTTCTTTTTGCAGCTCTGAAAATGTGCCCTAATTGTGTTTGATTTCTGCTGAACTTTTCCCTAATTGTGTTTGATTTCTGCTGAGAATGTGCCCTAATTGTGTTTGATATCTGCTGAACTGTTCCCTAATTGCGTTCGATTTCTGCTGAACTGTGCCGTAATTGTGTTTGATTTCTGCTGAAAATGTGCCCTACTTGTGTTTGATTTCTGCTGAACTGTTCCCTAATTGTGTTTGATTTCTGCTGAAAATGTGGCCCTAATTGCGTTTGATATCTGCTGAAAATGTGCCCTAATTGCGTTCGATTTCTGCTGAACTGTTCCCTAATTGTATTTGATTTCTGCTGAAAATGTGCCCTAATTGCGTTTGATATCTGCTGAAAATGTGCCCTAATTGCGTTTGATTTCTTCTGAACTGTGCCCAAATTGCGTTTGATTTCTGCTGAAAATGTGCCCTAATTGTGTTTGATTTTTGCTGAACTGTTCCCTAATTGTGTTTGATTTCTGCTGAAAATGTGGCCCTAATTGCGTTTGATATCTGCTGAAAATGTGCCCTAATTGCGTTTGATTTCTGCTGAAAATGTGCCCAAATTGCGTTTGATTTCTGCTGAAAATGTGCCCAAATTGCGTTTGATTTCTGCTGAAAATGTGCCCTAATTGCGTTTTTATTTTCTGGTGTCTGGGGTAACTGTTGCTGCATTTATTATTTAATGGTCATAGTTGGCTATATTTGCTGTGCTACGGTTAAGCTCCGCCCATACAATGTCATGGCCAAATCCATCTGCGCGCGCCTCAATCACCCCCACATCCATTTTCCCCGCAAACAGCCCCGCCCCAATCCACCCTCCAGCTCCACCCACATGTCATGGCCACGCCCACTTATGCAGGATAGCCACACCCATGCTTCGCGCGCCGCAGGATAGGGCCACTTCCTACAGACCGCTTGGGGCCACAAAAACCTTAGCTGCACCCCTGGCGTTTAGCTAGCGTTTGTTATTTTTCTTGACATTCTGATTATTGTTTATTGCTATGTCTTTTTTGCTACACTTGTGCTCTGTCTTTATTCAGTCTTGTGTCACTATTGGCAATCGCCACTCTTGCGTAATACTGAATTTGCATAAGGAGGGTTCATTAGCGTCTGGCCTGCCATGCTTGGACAAGCCCCTGATGAGTCATACATGACGAAACCGGTAGGGCGTGGCTTCTGGCAGACGGGTTAGACACATCTACAAGCTGCAGCGGCGGTGAGCCTGGGATTTTGATTGAGAGATGCGCATATCAGTTTTATTCTTGTGAGTGCAATTTTTTAAACCTTTTATACAAATAAAACAGTATTACACTATGCAAACGTTTGTTTGAGTTCAAGGAGGACATGAGACTCAGTACATGGCAGCGCCCATAGAAGATTACACACAAACGCTATTGCTGGTCATCTGAGATCAGCCATTACATGCGGTGAGTGCAACTTGTTACTATATGCATGTCTAGGAGCACTGGTGGTTTGCTGTTTGCACTGAGGTGAAGGAGTGGATTTGCATTCGTGCACTGGATTACGCTATGTTGTTCTATTTGATTTGAGTCCATAGCAACTTGGATATATTGCAGCTGAGTGAAGACAACATGTATACTCCTAGAGGAGGGACTAATCACAAGAGCACTGACTGGTCCATGTGGTCAGCATAAATATCTGGTGAGCTCAAAACCTGCTCATGAGGTGGAAGCATACACAGTGTGTTTGGTGCACGGTGATTACTACACTATATGTGACAGTATTACGCTATGTTTGTCCCATATACATTTCTTTGAGGTAACTCCTATCCTGGAGAACATGGAGTCTGGTGGAGATTGAGATATCAACCAATGCTGTCATTGCTGATCTATAATATAATCAGCAACAACATCTGGTGAGAGGATTATGGGCTTGATTTACTAAGCGGTGCTAACCTACTTAGCACGTCTAAAGTCTTTAGACGTGCTAACCAGGGTGCTAAGTAGGTTAGCACGGGATTTGTCAATCAGATCGCACGCAAAGTTTTGCGCACAAAGTTTTACGCGCGCTAAGTCCCATAGGCTTTAATGGGCACTTCGCGCGGAGCGCCCTGCGCTCTGTGCAGTGCGCGCGCAAAACTTTGCGCGTGGTACTTTGCGCACGATCACTACTTCTCACATTTCAACTGAGTTTAGACGTGCTAAGGGCCAGTGCTAAAGTTAGCACCGCTTAGTAAATCAAGCCCTATATGTATTGAAGTGAAGATAAGGACTATTTGTAATGCTTGGACTAAATACACTCTACAGTTTCTGCTGGTAATGTCTGCTAATTATAATACAGGGGGTGATGTTTGCATAGGTTAGTATAACCAACACGGGCTTATATGGACACATATGCTATCACAATATTGCAGGTTTATATGGGGGTGGGTTCATATTTTTGTAATAGATCGTGTTTGCGGAGTAGGCAGCGCAGCCGCCGTGGGGACGATATGGTGGCTTGGTTTCTGCACAGCCGTAGAAGTAGTTAACATGCATCACCGTTACAAGCAGTAAATTTGCATAAGGAGGGTTCATTAGTGTCTGGCCTGCCGTGCTTGGACAAGCCCCTGATGAGTCATACTTGACGAAACCGGTAGGGCGTGCCTTTTGGCTCATAACCTGCTCATAAGCATGAGGTGGAAGCATACACAGTGTGTTTGGTGCACAGTGATTACTACACTATATGTGACAGTATTACTGTGAGAAATCGCGGAAAAGCCGCCACATGTGCTACTGAGCAGGCGGCTGATTCCGCATCCAGTGCGGTGGTTTGCACGCGGAAGCGTGTGTTTGGTAGCAGGGCAGAACGAGGAAAAGCCGCCGCATGCAACAACAGTAAGGCGGCTGGTTCCACGTCCAGCGCGGCGGCTTGCACGCGGCAGCGTGTGTCTGGTGTGGCTGAGTCTGTCAGTGTTTCTCAACATTTTATTGGTATGTACCCCTTATAAAACCCTGTACTCACCAAGTACCCCCTGGCATAGTAAATATTATCACAAGTACCCCTTAACAAACACATATTTAATCGTAGTACATGATAATTGGTTCTAAACAATTTCCAAGCATTTACTATTGCTTTTAATTAGAAAAAAAATACTAATTTGGTGTTTATATAGGATTTATAATTTTCTAAAACTCTAAATTTGTTACTCTTGATCAAGTATCTCAAGCCTGAGTACCCCCTGGAACCCTCAGAAGTACCCCCTGGGGTACGCGTACCGCATGTTGAGAAACTAGGTGTTAGTGCACATAGACTTAGGAGTACACGCGCGCGCTCTGAGAGGCAGAATTCTTATACTAAGCAGGAAGAGTCAGCTGACCACGCCGATCAGCTGACTCCTGAGCGGGATACTATTGGTTGAGCAATTAGGGGTGGTGCTGGAAAGCACTACTCCATATATAGTTCCTGCTGGTCACTTGCAAGTTGTTTGCCGTTGCGATCACTACGTGGAAGCACTCAGACCTAGTCAGATCCTCAGTGTGTTTGAACCAGGTGACCTGGGAATACACACTTAGCCAGATTATTTGAATTGTATTCTGTTTATGCTTTAGCTAGTTCCAGGGTGTAGAGGCCAAGGACCTCACACCCAGCTTAGGGAACTGTGTTATCATCTGTGTTATACTTCAGACTAGTTGCAGGGTGTAGAGACCAAGGACCTCACACCCAGCTTAGGGAACTGTGTTATCATCTGTGTTATACTTCAGACTAGTTCCAGGGTGCTGAGACCAAGGACCTCGCACCCAGAATAGGCATTGTTTGATATATGTTATGACTTATAGCTTTTCTGACTACTCCTCTGTCTTCTGATTCGGTACCTCATATATCTGATATTCCGTTGCCAGACCTTGCTTGACTTGGATACTGAATCAGCCTTTTGTCTTTCTACTTTA
Source organism: Hyperolius riggenbachi (assembly GCF_040937935.1). Taxonomy (NCBI): domain Eukaryota; kingdom Metazoa; phylum Chordata; class Amphibia; order Anura; family Hyperoliidae; genus Hyperolius; species Hyperolius riggenbachi. Next base: position 46,601,301 of record NC_090657.1, on the reverse strand, counting down.
TCTGTCAGTGTGTTGCCGACCCGGCGTGCCCAACCTCGAGAGCTATCTCTCCCCTTAAAAGAGATAGTCTCCAAATCAGATAGTGACATCCATCTGAGGTGTCACTCACTCCTAGGTCCTTCCCGTCTTCAGCCTGACTCCTCCCCCCGGAGAGCCTCGGGCTGCTGGAAGGTTCCTGTTCCCCCAGAGCTGTGTCTCTATATTGTATACCACCTGCTCAGCAGGTACATTACTCAAAGTATTACTGTTACAGGGGTGTCTCACCCACCAGGCAAGTACAGGTGGTTGCCTGGGGTGACATGAGGTGGTGAGGCGCATTCCCCTGCCGGCTGCCGCTGCTGCCGTGACCATGTTTATATATATATATATATATATATATATATATATATATATATATATATATATATATTATAACCTCCTGACTCCCCGGTGCTCAGCACGCTACCTCCATGTGCTCCGCAGTGCCTCCACCTTCATAGATGCCCCCTCCTTCTCCCCAGTCAATAGCGCAATCAATACTGCTCTTCTCCGCCATGCTCCTCCTTTAAAGCCGCGCCTCTTCTTCTCAGTAGCCACACGGGGTAAAGTGTTTACCTCGTGTGGCCCAGCCTTTAACTCTGCCCCCCGCCAGTCAAACCAGGAGGCAGCGGCCAGCCAGCTTATGCCCCCGACAGTCTGACCCCCCCCCACCTGTGTCACTGGCTGCACACAGACACTGGAGCGAGACATCCAGGGGGCAGATGCAGTCACAGAGAGGAGAATATGAGGTGTTCATGTTGGAGCTGGAGTTGGAGTTTCTGCTCTAGAGATAATCTGCATGCACAGGCAGAAGAGAAGGTATGCAGGCAGGCAGCTGAGAACACTTCCTGTCCTGTATACAGACTCCCATTACTGTTATAACTGCTATAATGTGCCCTGCTCTTTTGACTCTAGAGTTTTCTTTGAACGCTGGTTGGGCTGTAGGCTGGTAAAGATGTAAACCTGTGCTTTAGTGCTGTCTCTCCCTCTCCCCTTTCTGTTCCTTTCCCCCCCTCTTCCATCTTATGCTGCCTCTCCCTCTCCCCTCTCTGTTCCTTCCCTCCCTCTTCCATCTTATGCTGTCTCTCCCCTCTCTGTTCCTTTGCCCCCCTCTTCCATCTTATGCTGTCTCTCCCTCACCCCTCTCTGTTCCTTTCCCCCCCTCTTCCATCTTATGCTGTCACTCCCTCTCCCCTTTCTGTTCCTTTGCCCCCCTCTTCCATCTTATTCTGTCTCTCCCTCCCCCTCCCTGTTCCTCTGCCCCCTCTTCCATCTTATGCTGTCTCTTCCTCCCCCCTCTCTGTTTTCTGCCCCCCTTTTCCATCTTATGCTGTCTCTCTCTCTCCCCTCTCTCTTCCTCTGCCCCCCTTTTCCATCTCATGCTGTCTCTCCCCTCTCTGTTCCTCTGCACCCTCTTACAATGATTGTCTGGTGATACGCTTCCGCATTACGATTATTTTCTGGTGAAACGCTTCCGTATTACGATTACTTTCTGGCATAAAGCTGTCCCATTACGATTATTTTCTGGTGAAACTCTTCCGCATTACGATTATTTTCTGGTGAAATGCTCCTGCAATAAGTGTATTTTCTGATGAAATGCTGTATTTTCTGGTGAAACGCTGCCACATTACGATTATTTTCTGGTGAAATGATTCTGAATTACGATTATTTTCTGACGAAACGCTGACGCACTCCGATTATTTTCTGGTGAAACGATGCTGCATTCCGATTATTTTCCCGGGGGGTGGGGTGGGGGGGGGGGCTCCCAGGTTTTCTCGCCTGGAGTGACAAAATGGCTAGAGGCACCCCTGTACTGTTACACCAAACACTCACTTATCCATAGGTGTCCAGAGGTTAGCAATATATCTGATTATCGGTGATACTGCAGATCATAAATAATCAGATATATATCTGCATTCTTGGTGATACTGCAGATCACCAATGATCAGACTCTTTCTGCGTGCTGACACCAATCGTTACAGAACGGCAGACCAAACCCAAATGGACGCACTCCGCAGCCATCTCGATGTACTCACCACTATGGTGGAGAATTACAACCGAGTACTGGGCAGTCACCAGGCTCAACTCAACGCTTTGTCTGGGACTGTACAAGTTTATCAGACGGCTGTGGATACCGTGCGATCTCCTCCTAGCACAGACATTCGTATGCCTGTAAGACAAGATAAAACAGGAGCGCTCTATGGTGCATTAACGTTTTATTTCTGTTAAAAAAGATAAAAATTGCACTTACAAGATGTAAATGCTATAAAAGCATATCGCCCAAGATCCGGGCTATGAGGATTCCCTTTCTCCCTCTCCTTCCTCCGAATCCCAATCGCTGTGGCCAGTAGCAGGGATGTCGAGATGGATGTCAGACTTGGGGGTGGGTTGGGATCATCGGGACCTCTTAGTTCAGTGCCTGTAGCATCATTACGCGTTTCGGCGTACCTACGCCTTCATCAGATCTGATTGGGATTCGGAGGAAGGAGAGGGAGAAAGGGAATCCTCATAGCCCGGATCTTGGGCGATATGCTTTTATAGCATTTACATCTTGTAAGTGCAATTTTTATCTTTTTTAACAGAAATAAAACGTTAATGCACCATAGAGCGCTCCTGTTTTATCTTGTCTTCCAGTTTTCATCTTTCCCATGAGTATTGGAGCTTGCTAATTGGTGACATCTGTGGGAGTTAAATCTCCGGGATCTTATACTCAGTTGGAGCGCGGTTTTTGTTGTTGAAACTGTACATTCGTATGCCTGTACCTGAAAAGTTTTCTGGCCACAGATCTGACTTCCAGAATTTTAGACTGTGATATAGAGAAAGGACCATATAAGTAGACTCATACAGGTTTTTTTAGATGCAAAAAGTATCAAATGCTTTATTGTCACAAAATGGAAAAAAGGTTCTTTGTTTAAAAGTCTCTGTGAGAGGTTCCTTGCGAATACATCCAATACAGAATTATGGCGCAGACATAAACTTAATCGTAGGCTTTAATGCAGTCAGAAAAAAGGCAACGACACGTTCGTTTCGGGCCCAGAAAGCCCTTCGTCAGGCCAAACTGCAGAAAATACTGTCTACAAAAAAGCACATAGTTGGAGAAACGTTAACCACATTAATATAATGTAAATAAATGTTCCAACACCTCACAGAGAAAAAAACAGAAATCTGTGTAAGTGACGAAGTGTACACACCGAGTCCCATAATGCGGGTCTCCACACTCGTCCAAAAGGGAGAAAAGAAAAAGTGTCAAAGAAGCAAAAGAACACCAAGAGAAGTCAGTAAAGGAATGACCCGGCGTATCGACAACCAAGCAGGCTAGTAAATATCAGTCTGCCATCCAGCCTAGGGTCTACTGTAGAAAAAGAGCCAAGGGAGAATAAAAATACAACAAAGTGACATATGGCAACTAACACATAAGGGTCTATAAATACCGGCCCCATTGTTGCCAACCGTCAAAGGAGAGATTACAAATAAAACATCAAGTGCATAGAGGCATAAATGTGTAACTCTCGGCAAACCTGCTGATCCTGTAGAAGGAACACGACACCGAAGGGGCAAGGAAACATCTGAACCAACCAGATGTAGAGTGCACCCTAAAAAGGAGGTTTAAAAGCAACAAAGTCATCTAGCCGCTTAAAAGATTAAAGCCAAAGAATGGGAGAATATAACAGTAATTGTCCAGCATGGCCGCATATGGCCACACACCGTAACGCACTCCGCAGCCATCTCGAAGTACTCACCACTACGGTGGAGAATTACAACCGAGTACTGGGCAGTCACCAGGCTCAACTCAACGCTTTGTCTGGGACTGTACAAGTTTATCAGACGGCTGTGGATACCGTGCGATCTCCTCCTAGCACAGACATTCGTATGCCTGTACCTGAAAAGTTTTCTGGCCACAGATCTGACTTCCAGAATTTTAGAAACAGAGTGTTATCATACTTTGAGCTAAGACCTAATTCCTCAGGGACCATGGCCCAGAGAGTAACTTTCATTAAGACTCTATTGTCAGGGGATTCCCAGACTTGGGCGTATAACCTTCCCACAGGGGATAAGGCCCTAACCTCGGTAGAGGAATTTTTTAAAGCGATGGCTATAATTTATGATGACCCGGATATTGCCTCGACCGCTGAACGGAAACTCAAGTTATTGCGGCAAGGCAAAGGTCCGATAGAAAACTATGCTGCTGAGTTTAGAAAGTGGGCAGTGTCAGCTCGATGGGACTCATTTGCTCTACTTGACTGTTTATCAGGGTTGTCAGACGCAGTTTCTGATCTAATGTTGGGTCATCCTGAACCCAAATCCATCGATGAGGCCATTTCATCGGCCATCAGAATTGATCGTCGTTTACGATATCAAAGACAGACCCAGAGTAGGAACAATGTGAGGTCCTTGTCCTATGCAGCGTCTCCTTCTGCTCCATCTCCACCTGATTCACCCCCACCGGAACCAATGCAGATTGGTCAGTCGAAATTGTTTCAGGTGGAACGGAGACGCAGGGAAACAGAGCAGCTCTGTCTTTACTGTGCAGAGGGGGGTCATAAGGTACAGAATTGTCCCAAGAAGTCGGGAAACACTGCCGCCTAGGTGTAGTCGGAGGTAATACCCTAGGCGAGCAGTCGTTACCTCGCGAAGATAAACGTTTTCTTCTCCCTTGCACTATAGCTTGGCAAGATAAGACAGAGACTACTGAGGCCTTCATTGATTCAGGCTCAGCAGCTAATTTTATGGATTACGAATTTGCTAAGAAATTGGGGATCCCGATCTCCCCTTTGAAACAACAGATTTGGGTCACAGCGGTGGATGATTCCCCTCTGCAGAGTAATCACCCTCTTTCCCAGACACCAGATTTGGGTATCACAATAGGGGTCTTGCATATAGAAAGTCTATCATCTTTTGTGTTACGAATGGCAACCTCCACGATCATTCTTGGCATGCCATGGTTACAGATTCACTCGCCTCAGATTAATTGGGCCACGGGTCAGCTAACCAGCTGGTCTACCCACTGTTATCATCATTGTCTTGCGAAAGTAACCTTTGGTAAAACCAAGATTCACATGGAGGGATTGCCAGATCACTATTCAGAATTTGCAGACATATTCTGTCCCAAGTCAGCAGATAAACTTCCTCCACACCGTCCCTTTGATTGCCCCATTGATCTTAGGTCTGGTTGTATGCCCCCTAGAGGTCATCTCTATAACTTATCTGGGCCAGAGAAATTGGCTATGCAGGAATACATCCGAGAAAACTTAGCTAAAGGTTTTATTCGCCCTTCTCGATCCCCGGCCGGGGCAGGGTTCTTTTTTGTGAAAAAGAAAGATGGTGGTCTACGCCCTTGCATTGACTATCGGGACTTAAATAAAATCACAGTAAAAAATCGCTATCCTTTGCCGTTAATAGACGATTTGTTTACTCAAGTCACCAATGCTTAGATTTTTTCAAAGTTGGATCTGAGGGGTGCTTATAACCTTGTGCGAATCAGGGACGGTGATGAATGGAAGACGGCCTTTAACACACCCGACGGGCATTACGAGTACCTAGTGATGCCTTTTGGGTTGTGTAATGCACCGGCCGTCTTTCAAGAACTGATCAATGAGGTCTTCAGAGAGGTATTAGGCAAATTCGTCTTGGTATACTTAGATGACATTCTAATTTTCTCGTCCAACCTCTCAGAACACAGAGATCATGTTAAGTTTGTGTTACGGAAATTGAGGCAAAACATGCTGTACGCTAAACTGGAGAAATGCATATTACGCTTCCCAATTCAGGAAGTGGGCAGTATCCTCGCGTTGGGAACACTATGCACTGCTGGATAGGTTCCTTGTTGGGTTGTCTGAATCAGCGGCTGACGTCATGATCAGCCATCTTGAGCCAAAGACCCTTGATGAGGCCATTACTTTGGCTATTCGGATAGACCAAAGAATTCGGTACCATAAACAGGGTCGGTCTCGGGCACAAGCTGCCAGGGTATTTTCATCCCCTTCAGTCACAGCCTCTGCAGATGAGCCGATGCAGCTCGGACATTCTAAAATCTCAGAAACCGAGAAGAGGCGGAGGATGAACGAGGGTCTTTGCCTTTATTGTGGGGAGAAGGGTCATCTGGTTTTGAACTGCAGTAAGAAGCCGGAAAACTCCTCCGCCTAGGTGTAGTTGGAGGTGCTCCCCTAGGCGGACCAGTTTTACCTCACACTGATAATAAATTATTGCTACCCTGTGTAAGAAGGCGGGGAAGAGCCGCCGCCATGAGCCAGCGGTCGGCGGCTCTTCCCGCATTCAGTAGCCGCACACACGGGGAGGCAGCCGCCTCCTCCCAGCGCGAGGCGGCTGTCCCCGTGGAGAGGCGGGCGAGAGGCACTGAAGCCGCCGCGTTGGACGCGGCGGCTGGTACACAGGTCCCCGCTGCGGAGACACCGCAGAGCGGGGCTGCTGGGACTCATAGTCCCTCAGTGTTCAGAGTGACGCGCGCGCGGAAATTTATGACAGTACTAAGGGAGTCAGCTGACCAGGCTGGTCAGCTGACCCGAACTCTGCTTCCCATTGGTCCAGCACTTGGGAGGTGCTGGAGAGGCAGGTGTGTATATATACTGCCGGGTCTTCACTTGCTCTTTGTCTGGCGTTGCGTTCACATACGTGGGAGCACCCAGATCCGTTAGTCAGATCCGTTAGTGTGCCGGGACCAGCTGGAGCTGTAATCCTACACTAAGTTAGATTCTGTTGATAGCTTAAAGTACTAGTTTGATTGTGATTATTTGTTATGACTCTTGCCTGCCTTGACTATCCTCCTGAACTTTGACCTTGTACCTCGTTATATCTGATACTCTGTTGCCGACCCCGGCTCGCTCCTTGACTCTGCTTCTGCCTCCTGATTTTGTACCCCGATATCTCTGCTACCTCGTTACTGAACCCTGCCTGTACCTTGACTCCGCCTTTGCCTACTGATTTTGTACCCCGATATCTCTGATACCTCGTTACTGAACCCTGCCTGTACCTTGACTCCGCCTTTGCCTACTGATTTTGTACTTTATCTGTCCGTGTGTATACGACCTGGCTTGTCCGACCTCGAGAACCGACCTCACGATTGGAGGCGGTTCCCCGTCCTGTTAGTGACACTCCCGCCTGAGTGCCACTTTCGGACTTTCCTTCCCACTGTCAGTCTGACTCCTCCCGTCTTGGAGAGCTCAGACCTGCGGGAGGAATCTGTGCAGTTCTCCTTGCTGCACTGAGGCTTGTCCTCTGTATTACTGTTGCACCAATCACAACACTCTACCCTGGTGACCAGAGGTTAGCTAGTATATTGGATTATCGGTGATACTGCAGATCACATATAATCTGGTATACGTCTGTATTTCCCGTGATACTGCAGATCACCGGTAATCAGACCTCTCTGTGCTTCACCGAGCGTTACAGAACGCCAGACCATAAAACAGATGGAACGCGCTGATCCTCTGACTGTGCTTGCCACTTCGGTGGATAGCATTCATCAAGCACTAGGCCAGCACAAAGCCTTAATTGATGCCTTATCAGGCTCTGTGAAAACCCTCCAGACATCAGTCGATTCAGTGCGATCCCCTCCTAGTGATGACATACGTATGCCTGTACCAGATAAGTTTTCCGGCCACAAGTCTGACTTCCGGAATTTCAGGAATAGAGTGTTGTCATATTTCGAGTTAAGACCCCGATCCTCGGGGACTGAGGCCCAACGGGTCATTTTTATTAAAACTTTATTGACTGGAGACTCCCAGTCTTGGGCCTACAATTTGCCTTCCACCGATATTGCCCTGACCTCGGTGGAGGAGTTCTTTAAAGCCATGGCCATAATCTACGACGACCCTGACCTTGCTGCGACCTCAGAGTGGAAGCTCAAACTTTTGCGGCAAGGCAGAGGTTCGGTCGAGGATTATGCGGCGGAGTTCCGTAGATGGTCCGTCACCTCTAGATTTGGTAATTTTGCCCTCATGGATTACTTCTTGTCTGGGTTGTCGGAGGAGGTCTCCGACCTAATGTTAACCGTGCCCGAGCCCAAGACAATTGACGAGGCGATATCATCGGCCATTCGCGTAGATCGCAGGCTACGCCATCAGAGACAGGCTAGGAGTAGTCACCGGGTCAGGGTGACGTCGTACGCAGTACCGGCTGCTGCATCTTCAGTAACAGCATCTCCGTCCGTCTCGCCTTCTCCGGCCTTGCCTCCACCAGAGCCAATGCAAATTGGTCGATCAAAACTGACCCAGGTGGAGCGGAGGCGGAGAATGACGGAACAACTGTGCCTATACTGTGCAGAGGCAGGGCATAGGGTACGAAACTGCCCTAACAGGTCGGGAAACGGGTCTGCCTAGGAGTAGTGGGGGGTGACACCCTAGGCACACATTCCTCACCCCTTAAAGAAAGAAAATTAATTCTCCCTTGTACTGTTACATGGGAGGATAAGTCCCTAGCCGCTGAAGCTTTTCTTGACTCCGGCTCAGCGGCTAATTTTATGAATTTTGAGTTTGCTCAGGAGTTGGGTCTACCACTCACTCCCGTGACACCCCCCATTCAGGTCACGGCAGTAGATGATTCCCCTTTGCAACGGAATCGTCCCCTGTCACAGACTCCGCTTGTGAAGCTCACCATTGGGGTATTGCACGGGGAACAGTTGCAATTTTTTGTTTTGCATATGTCAACCTCCACTATCATCCTAGGCATGCCTTGGTTGCAGGTTCATTCTCCGCAAATTGACTGGGCCACAGGGCAGTTGACAGCATGGTCACCTCATTGTTTTCAGCAGTGTTTGGGGAGGCTGACATTAGGTCAGACCAAGGTGCAGGTGGAAGGCGTACCGGAACAGTACTCGGATTATGCCGATGTCTTTTGCCCCAAGGCTGCAGATAGATTGCCCCCACATCGCCCGTTTGATTGTCCCATTGACCTCCGTTCAGGTTGTATGCCTCCTCGAGGCCATTTATATAATTTATCTGGCCCCGAAAAACTAGCCATGCAGGAGTATATCCGTGAGAACTTGGCCAAGGGCTTCATTCAGCCGTCCCGGTCACCCGCTGGGGCAGGCTTCTTTTTTGTTAAGAAAAAAGATGGGGGGTTACGGCCTTGCATCGATTACCGTGGCCTCAATAAAATCACAGTGAAGAATCGCTACCCGCTGCCACTCATAGACGATTTGTTCACACAGGTCACAGAGGCTAGGATATTTTCAAAACTGGATTTACGGGGGGCATACAATTTGGTGCGTATAAGAAGGGGCGACGAATGGAAGACGGCCTTCAATACCCCTGATGGGCATTACGAGTACAGGGTGATGCCCTTCGGGTTATGTAATGCCCCGGCCGTCTTCCAGGAACTAATCAATGAGGTTTTTCGAGAGGTGTTAGGGAAGTTCGTTCTGGTCTATTTGGACGACATTCTCATTTTCTCTAACAACCTCTCGGAACACAGAACCCATGTCAGGATTGTATTAGACAAACTGAGGCAGAATTTGTTATACGCCAAACTCGAGAAATGTATTTTTGAGGTCACGTCGGTTGCCTTTCTGGGGTATATAATCTCCACCTCAGGTCTGTCTATGGACCCTGCCAAAGTCTCCGCGGTCCTGGAGTGGCCGCAGCCGGTGGGGTTAAAATCGCTACAACGGTTCTTGGGGTTTGCGAACTATTATAGAAGGTTTATAAAGGTGTACTCCACGGTGGTCGCCCCTCTCACTAGCCTTACTAAAAAAGGGGCAAACACCACTCATTGGCCTCCTGAGGCCTTACAGGCATTTTCCAAGTTAAAAGGGTTGTTCTGCTCAGCACCTATACTCAGACATGTGGACACTTCCTTTCCGTTTATTGTTGAGGTAGACGCCTCGGAGGTCGGGGTGGGAGCTGTGCTGTCCCAGCGTTCCGGTCTCCAGGGTAGATTACACCCATGTGCCTATTTTTCCCGGAGATTCTCTCCAGCAGAAAGAAACTACGATATAGGCAATAGGGAGCTCCTAGCCATCAAATTGGCCTTCGAGGAGTGGCGTCATTGGCTAGAGGGAGCTGAGCACACCATCACGGTTTATACCGACCACAAGAACCTGGAATACATCGAGGGGGCTAAAAGGTTAAGCCCAAGGCAGGCTCGATGGTCGCTATTTTTCTCGAGGTTTTCATTTTTGATCACATATACGCCAGGTAGTAAGAATACCAAGGCAGACGCACTCTCTAGGTGTTTCGAACCGGAGACAGCACAGCCCGCTGTCCCCGAGACCATTGTCCCACGAAGAGTGGTGTTGGCCGCTACCGAGACTTGGGTGGACTGGAAAGAGACGTTGAGTCCCTTCCAGCAGGATATCCCGGAAGGAAAACCTGATGGGGTGTTATTCGTCCCGTTACCGTTCCGTCTCCAGATCTTGGAGATGGTCCACTCTCACAAAAATGCGGGACATCCTGGAGCGTCTAGAACGCAAGATCTCGTGGCCAGATGTGCATGGTGGCCTTCGTTAGCCGCTGATTGCAAGGAGTTTGTTAGGGAATGTACAGTGTGCGCAAAAAGCAAGCCCTCCCGCCTGGCATCTGTAGGTACATTGCAGCCTTTGCCCACCCCGAGTGAGCCATGGACCCACCTGTCCATGGATTTCGTGGGAGAGCTTCCGAGATCTGAGGGCATGTCAGTCATCTGGGTGGTGGTCGACCGTTTTAGTAAAATGGCCCACTTCGTGCCCCTGAAAGGACTCCCCTCGGCCCAAGAACTGGCCGATTTGTTTGTCAACCATGTCTTTAGACTACATGGCATTCCAGAAGACATTGTATCCGATCGGGGAGTCCAGTTTGTTTCGAAGTTTTGGAGGGCATTTTGTCACCAGATGGGCATGAAATTGTCATTTTCTTCGGGTTACCACCCACAGACAAATGGCCAGACGGAGAGGGTCAACCAATCATTGGAGCAGTTTTTGAGATGTTACGTTGCCGAGGCGCAGAATGATTGGGTCAAATATTTACCTTATGCAGAATTTGCCCACAACAACCTAAAGAGCTCTTCCTCAGGGTTCTGTCCATTTCAGATTGTGACAGGGAAACTGCCGAAATTCTCTCCACTGCCAGTTGCGTCCACTCCGTTCCCAGCCTTGGAGGCTTGGCAAAGGTCATTTAAAGACATGTGGTGGACCATCAAGAATAATCTCATAAAAGCATTTCAGAGTCAGAAGGGTCAGGCTGACAAGAGACGCTCCTTGGAATGGAGATTCCAACCAGGAGATTTGGTTTGGGTGTCTACCCGTCACCTGTCACTAAAGCAGCCTTCTGACAAACTTGGTCCCAGGTTCGTGGGTCCATTCCCAGTGACTAGGAAGATCAACGATGTCACATATACCGTTGATCTTCCCACCAGCATGCGGGGAGTGAGATCTTTCCACGTGTCACTTCTCAAACCCGCAGTCCAGATGGGTCCCACTCCTCCTCCTCCTGTTTTGGTCGATGCCCAACCCGAGTATGAGGTAGAGAAAATCATAGATTCACGTACTGTACAGAATTCAGTGCAGTATCTCGTACATTGGAAGGGATACGGCATTGAGGAGAGGCAATGGGTACCTGGGAACCGCATGCATGCGGACGAATTAGTGAGGGAGTTTCATACTGTGCATCCAGAGAAGCCTGGAGGGAGTTGTCCGGAGTCCACTCCTCGGAGGGGGGGTACTGTAAGAAGGCGGGGAAGAGCCGCCGCCATGAGCCAGCGGTCGGCGGCTCTTCCCGCATTCAGTAGCCGCACACACGGGGAGGCAGCCGCCTCCTCCCAGCGCGAGGCGGCTGTCCCCGTGGAGAGGCGGGCGAGAGGCACTGATGCCGCCGCGTTGGACGCGGCGGCTGGTACACAGGTCCCCGCTGCGGAGACACCGCAGAGCGGGGCTGCTGGGACTCATAGTCCCTCAGTGTTCAGAGTGACGCGCGCGCGCGCACTCAGGGGAAATTTATGACAGTACTAAGGGAGTCAGCTGACCAGGCTGGTCAGCTGACCCGAACTCTGCTTCCCATTGGTCCAGCACTTGGGAGGTGCTGGAGAGGCAGGTGTGTATATATACTGCCGGGTCTTCACTTGCTCTTTGTCTGGCGTTGCGTTCACATACGTGGGAGCACCCAGATCCGTTAGTCAGATCCGTTAGTGTGCCGGGACCAGCTGGAGCTGTAATCCTACACTAAGTTAGATTCTGTTGATAGCTTAAAGTACTAGTTTGATTGTGATTATTTGTTATGACTCTTGCCTGCCTTGACTATCCTCCTGAACTCTGACCTTGTACCTCGTTATATCTGATACTCTGTTGCCGACCCCGGCTCGCTCCTTGACTCTGCTTCTGCCTCCTGATTTTGTACCCCGATATCTCTGCTACCTCGTTACTGAACCCTGCCTGTACCTTGACTCCGCCTTTGCCTACTGATTTTGTACCCCGATATCTCTGATACCTCGTTACTGAACCCTGCCTGTACCTTGACTCCGCCTTTGCCTACTGATTTTGTACTTTATCTGTCCGTGTGTATACGACCTGGCTTGTCCGACCTCGAGAACCGACCTCACGATTGGAGGCGGTTCCCCGTCCTGTTAGTGACACTCCCGCCTGAGTGCCACTTTCGGACTTTCCTTCCCACTGTCAGTCTGACTCCTCCCGTCTTGGAGAGCTCAGACCTGCGGGAGGAATCTGTGCAGTTCTCCTTGCTGCACTGAGGCTTGTCCTCTGTATTACTGTTGCACCAATCACAACACTCTACCCTGGTGACCAGAGGTTAGCTAGTATATTGGATTATCGGTGATACTGCAGATCACATATAATCTGGTATACGTCTGTATTTCCCGTGATACTGCAGATCACCGGTAATCAGACCTCTCTGTGCTTCACCGAGCGTTACACCCTGCTCCATTTTCTGGGTGTCAGAATCCGCTCTGCTAGCCTTGATTCCCTGGACAGTTTTGTTTCCTATGCAGGTTGCATAGTTCAGTCCAGGGAAAAGAGGCCTTTTTGTCAGTTTGCAAGGCTGACTGATTTGCATCTACTTATCTTACAATCTGCTTGTCTGCTTCCTTTGAAGGTTTTCAGTATAAATGTCACTTCCTCCCAGAATTCCTTGCTCTTTATAGTTCCTGTTTAGGGAGACTAACCTTAGAGCCTCAGCATCTTTGTTGCTAATATTCTAGTGTAGTTAATTCTTAGGGAGTGCACCTTGCACTCCTATTAGTGCAGTCAGGTTTGTGTATAATTTGTACTGCCTATTCTGTCTTGTCTTGTCCGTGCGATTGTACTATCGCCAGTGGTGGCTGATAGTGAATCGTTCTGTCCTGTTCCTAGATCGCATTCGCCCTAGCGTTAGAGGCGGTGGATCTCCCTTGTTTGAATCTTGGAGTATAACCTTGGCAGTGATTGCTATTGGTTACTCCTTCAGTCTGTCTTGTCTGGAACGAACGTTTGCTGTTGTCTGGTGTTGGACAACTGATTAGCAAGCTGTAACGATTGTGGAACTTTCTCCGTGATCAGCGCACAACGCGTGCGCTGACACGGCGGAAATCCTCCACAAGCGTATATTTGCAGGCACCCAGCAAAAGGTGCTACGCACCTGTCGAGGGAAATTCCTGTCGGCAGATGGCGCTGGGGAGTGCAGAGGAACCAATCCTCTGTACCTCCACAAGTGCCAGACAGGAATTGTACGAAGTGCAGAATGCAATCGCAAGAGAGGCGATTGCGAATGAGATTGAGCAAAGGGACAGGTTGTATGTGTGTGCGCCAATCCAGTCGCCACCCTGCGACCGCGCACACACAACAGCAGATATGAAATAGGAACGCGATCGCGAGAGGTGCGATCGCCAGACGTGACACAAGGCAGATCAGAATAGAATACGAGGTTAGCAAAGGCACAGCAAATAATACAATGAGGAGATACGGAAAATAACAAACGCTAGCTAACCGCGAACACCGCACTCATTCGCAACAGTGCACACGGTTATGCGCGGTCTCCACGTGATAAGCACAATAGAGACGAGCACACCTAACTAACCATTAACAGACAAACATGAAACAGAGGACGCGAGCGCTTGCTTAACGGTTACCTCACCGAGCCTCCAGCAAGTGTAGCAGACAAGACAGACACACGAACACAGGTACAAGTGAGAGATAGGATCCACAGCACTAGCGGAAAGTGGCTAGCGCGATCCAGGTACAGAGTAGCAGAACAGAAGGATCCCCAGCGCTAGCGAAAAGTGGCTAGCGCGATCCCAGAAGACAGAACAGAAGGATCCCCAGCGCTAGCGAAAAGTAGCTATCGCGATCCCAGAAGACAGAACAGAAGGATCCCCAGCACTAGCGAAAAGTAGCTAGCGCGATCCCAGGAGACAGAATAGAAGAGATAGCTGGTAGCAACCGCTGCACCAGCTATACTCCAAGAACAGAGATCAGAACCATTTCCTGTCGACCACGGTTGGGACAGGACAATGGCAACAGGCAAGACAAGACAGAACAGGCAATACAGATAATACAACCTGACTGGGCTAGAAGGGGAGCCTAAAGCAACCCCCAGGAATTAACTATACTAGATAGCAATGGCTGACACTCCAGCAGTGTCCATCAGGAACAGACCATGGAAAGGAAATGACCAGCAAAGCCTTCTGGGAAACATAAAGCTCTTATAGTGCCAGTCATCAAAGAAGGCAGGTAGGGGATTTGCATAACTTATGTATGCAAATTCCCCAGCAAGAGAACAGACCAGAACTTGCAATGGAAAGACAGGTCTCTGTTCCAGAGTCCTGCAGCATGCAAACCTAAACAATGGTCAAAAGGCTGCCTGCCTGCGCAGGCAGCTGAGCGGATTCTCACACAAGCGTTCCTCTCTTGTCTGTATCTTGGAGTATAACCTTAGCTGCTGTTGCTACTGGTTACTCCTTCAGTCTGTTTTGTCTGGATCGAACGCTTGCTGTTGTCTTGTGTTGGACAAACGATTAGCAAGCGTTCCCTCTATCTGTTTGTCTTTGTTTTCCATGTTCATTCGTTAGTCAGGGTTGGTACGTTTTGTCACTGTTGCGCTTAACGTACGGTGGCCGCGTTTATCTAGTTCATTTGTTATTTTCCTTGGCCTTCAGATTGTAGTTATTTGCTGTGTCTTCCTTACTCATTTCATGCTCTGTCTTTGCTCAGTCTTGTGTTGCTGATAGCAATCGCCTCTCTTGCGATTAGCTGTCTCACTCTGGTCTGTTCTGATGTGATATGTTTACCGTCGCTGGGTGGCGACTAGATTGGTAGACATTCATATAGTCTGTCTCTGTTCTTGCTTTCTTCTGAGTTGCTACTTTGTTGCCTAGTCTTGCTTAATCATGCAATTTCAATCTGGCATCTGTGGCTGTACAGAGGACTTATTCCTCTGTACTCCACAGCTCCATCTGCTGGTTGGAATTCTCCTCTACAAATATATACTGGGTACTTTGCTTCCATGATTGTGGGGATTTCCTTCTGCTTCAGCGCACGTGGTGTGCGCTGACTGGAAATCGCCCGCAGATCATTACACTGGTACAAAAGAGTAGTGGAGACTTAGGCATTTGTTGATTCCGGTGCTGCAGCAAATTTTATTGATCTCGATTTTGTTTTAAAATGGAAAATACCAGTTCTCCCCACGGAAAGACATCTTGATGTGACAGCCATTGATGATTCTCCCTTACAAAATGGGAATCCCCTCTCTCAAACCCCGGTTCTTAGGTTGGGGGTAGGGGTATTACATAAAGAGGAGATTCAGTTTTATGTATTAAAAATGTCCTTCATGCCCTTGGAGAAGCTCCCTTCTGCTCAAGAATTGGCAGATCTGTTTGTGGTCCACATTTTTCGCTTACACGGGATCCCGGAAAATGTGGTATCCGACAGAGGTGTACAATTTGTTTCCAAGTTCTGGCGAGCTTTCTGTCAGCACGTGGGGTTAACCTTGTGTAAAGCATAGCAGAGATGCCGCCGCAACAGGGAGCGGCATGGCGGCTATCTCCGCGTCTCAGCCGGCGGTTTCCGCCACGCGGGTGTTTTGCCTCACGGGAAGGGTTTTTAAACCCTCTAACTTCGCTCACCAACATAGTGGGTAAATTGAATTGCAGCAAAACATGAGGAAAAATTCAACAATAATATTTATTGAGCTACAATCCTGTTATAATAATTATCTAGGCTTGCAGAATCATAGTTACATTGTATTTGAGTAATTAGTGAGTACCAATATTCTTACCAAGTATTGTAACATCACCCAGAGAAGATCGGGGGACCTCAGCGACCTCGGAGGGGAAATACCTGGCTGCACAAACAGACGGCATGTCTGCTTGTCCTTCGAAAGCCCCCAACTCGAAAGCATTTTCCCTCCTTTATATAGACAGAATTCAATGTCTGCACAGGCATAGAACATGTTTCGCCCATGCACCTGTGCAGATAAGGGTGCGTTATCGCCATCTGCTTTTTTTAGTGCACCTGTGCAGACAAGACACATGACTGCGTGATCACAACATGCTTTAGAAGCGTCACAAGACAACTTGCACACATATTTTGAGAACTTGCACATATATTTTGACTATTGTTAGATAGCAAAAATTCTCATGGTCAGTCTTCCATGAAAATATTATGGTTCTCATTGTAGATAGCACCACTCTCATGGTCAATCCTCCATGAGAGTGTTATGATTAGAAATATCTCATAGCCAGTTTTTGATGAGAATGAACAAATGTGAATTATAACTGCCAGTGTTGTAATGAACCATCATAGAACATCCAATATTAATAGAAGCTAACATATATATCGTGAACAGTAATCTCTTATCAATCAATCAGACATTCATGTCACTTTTGTATCTCATTGGGTACATGATAGAGTTGTGCCTGGGACTATGGTGAATGCGGGGGAGGCCGCTGCAGCGCTGAGTGGCATGGAAGCTGTCCCCGCGTCTCAGCCAGCGGCCTCCGCCGCGCTGTTACATGATGGAACTTTACCTGGTCCCTCAGTCGCACATAGACTGAGGGCTACGCATGTGCACAGACAGGACCTTTATGCAAGCAGAAGGGGAGTCAGCTGATAAGCTGGTCAGCTGACTCCAACACTGATCCTGATTGGCTGAGTGACTGGGGCGGCGCTAAGGAGCGCTTCCGGTATATATAGGACATGTCTGTCAGTTGTTCCTCGTCTGCTGTTGCATATGCTACGTGTTAGCACTCAGACCCTTAGTCAGATCCTAAAGTGTGCTAGAACCAGCAGGAGCTGGGGATCCACACTTAACCAGATTCTGTTGATAGCTTAAAGTACTAATTGAATTGTATTATTTGTTATGACCCTCTGCTAGCCTTAACTACTGTTCTGTCTTTTGATTCTGTGCCTTTGCCTATCTGATCTAGTTGCTGACTTAGCTTATATCTCACTTTGATTCA
Source organism: Hyperolius riggenbachi (assembly GCF_040937935.1). NCBI lineage: Eukaryota > Metazoa > Chordata > Amphibia > Anura > Hyperoliidae > Hyperolius > Hyperolius riggenbachi. Next base: position 46,583,910 of record NC_090657.1, on the reverse strand, counting down.
GTCTTCTGCCTTTGTACTGTATCTGTTCGTGTGTTGCCGAACCTGCTTGTCTGACTCTTCTGCCCTCACCAGTGAGCTTAGTTCTGGTGAGGGATTCTCAGTTTAGTAATCACCTGCTCCTCAGGTTGATAGCTGCAGTATAGTCTGAATCACCTGATCCTCAGGTTGATAGCTGCAGTATAATCTGAATCACCTGCTCCTCAGGTTGATAGCTGCAGTACAGTCTGAATTACCTGCTCCTCAGGTAGATAGCTGCAGTACAGTCTTAATCACCTGCTCCTCAGGTAGATAGCTGCAATACAGTCTGAATCACCTGCTCCTCAGGTGACTAGCTACTACGGTACTGTCTGGATCTCCTGCCCCTCAGGTGATCACCTGCTGCAGTACAGTCTGAATCCCTCGCTACACCAGTGATCAGTATATATTGTCTTACTGTGCATCTACCTCATCTGTGACTCCAGCCTGCTGGAGTACTGATTTCAGTGTTCTTTAGAGATACCTCCTCCTACCAGCTCCTCTGGGATAGTGGGTATCTCTATCTATATTTACTGTTGCACCAAACACTTATCTTACACCTGGGTGTCCTGTGTCTTGCTATACTTGCATTATTGGTGATTCTGCAGATCACCACATAATCAGGTATAACATCTGTATTATTGGTGATACTGCAGATCACCAATAATCAGAAAATCTGTTCATGCTGACACCGATCGTTACACCTTGTCCTTTTCCTCGGGTTATCACCCTCAGACTAATGGGCAAATTGAAAGAATGAACCAATCCCTAGAGCAGTTTTTACGATGTTATGTTGCAGATGCTCAACATGAATGGGTCAAATTCCTTCCCTTTGCAGAGTTTGCACATAACAATCTCAAAAATGCGTCTTCAGGCTTCTCGCCTTTCCAGGTGGTGACTGGGAAGTCACCTAAGTTCTCCCCTTTGCCAGTGGTCACTTCTCCATTTCCCGTTTTAGAGAAGTGGCAGGAGTCATTGAAAAGAATTTGGACATTGGTGAAAACCAATTTGGAGAAAGCCATTGAGGGTCAGAAAAGACAAGCCGATAGGAAACGCTCTCTGGGATGGGATTTTGCACCGGGTGATATGGTGTGGGTCTCCACTCGGCATATTGCCGTGAGACAACCTTCGGCAAAATTGGGCCCTAAATACATTGGGCCATATCCCGTTGCTGAAAGGATCAATGAGGTGACGTTCAGGGTGTCTCTTCCGGCCACTATGAGGAGTGTAAAATCCGTTCATGTTTCCTTACTCAAGCCAGCTGTCTATCTTGATTCCTCGCCTCCCCCCCCCCTCCCCCCCCGGTAATGATTGAGGGTGAACCGGAATATGAAGTGGAGGAAATTTTAGACGCTCGCAGAGTGCGAAATTCTATACAGTATTTGGTACACTGGAAGGGGTATGGTCCTGAAGAGAGGTCATGGGTACCAGCTCAGCATCTTCATGCAAAAGAAATAGAACAACTATTTCATTTATTACATCCTGAGAGACCATCTGGGGCGTGTACAGAGTCCACGCCTCAAGGGGGGGTAGTGTCAGGATAGAGAGTGGATTCACAGCAGCGGGCAGCAGCGCGACCGCTGCACCCAAGTCTGACGTTACCGTCACCGCCGGCCCGACATGTCAGGGTCCGGCGGCGCTCGCTAGCCGCACTGAGCTCTCGGCATGTCATAGGGCTAGGGCGGCCCGTGCGAGCGAAGCGACAGTCCATTTATGCTCTTAGGAGACGGGTCAGCAGACAAGCCGGTCAGCTGACTCCAGTCTCCATGTTCTCTGCTCTGATTGGTTGGAGGATTCTGGGCGGGCAGTTTGAACTGCCCTAGGATATTTAAACCTGGATCTGACAGTGTTTTCTTGTCTGTTGTTGCGAACACTTCCGTGCTATCGCTCAGACCTTAGTCAGATCCTCAGGATTATTATTATTGTATTGTTTGATATTACTGTGTATGACCTCTTGCTTGAACCTCTGATTAATCTCTTGCCTCTCGATTCTGTACCTTTGCCAATCTGATCTGTTACCGACCTCTGCCTGTCTATAGACTCTGATTCTTGCCTCATGACTCTGTACTTTTACCTATCTGACCTGTTGCCGACCTCTGCCTGTCTATAGACTCTGATTCTTGCCTCACGATTCTGTACCTCAGTTATCCTGATCTGCTGCTGACCTCTGCCTGTACGACCTCGATCCCACCAGTGGGCCCTTGCCACTGGGGGGGGGGGGGCTGCACCTATTAGGTGTCTGGGTATATCCTCTCAAAAAGTGTGCACCAATCACCTGTTTTTTTACACGTTGAATAAAATACTGACATCAGTTAGGTTCTGAGCCATACACTGATATTCATTACAGCTACCTAATTAATAATATAACAATAGTGTAGTGATAGTGAAGGGGTTAATCACTGAACAGCTGTAGGTTTATCACTGTATACAGCACTTGCTAGCAGCAGTGGAGCATGTCTCTCAGTGAGCATTCACAAGCAAGGACGACATTTCTCATCATGGCAGCCCTCCTTATTATACAGGGGGGCCTGGCCAGGGTTCCTTTCTGTGATTGGGTGCCAGGGCTTAGGTTGAGAGCCCTCTGATTGGCTCAATGAGGTCAGGTGGGGCTGGCCAGGGTTCCCTTCTGTGATTGGTTGCCAGGGCTTCTGCTGGGAGCCCCTGGGAGCCCTCTGATTGGCTCAATGACGTCAGGGACGTCATCTCCTTAGTTACAGTATCCGGATATGCGATCAACTATCCGCGGTTTGCTATCCGGATTTGGGCCCCGGGTATCCGGAATCCAAATCCGTCCGGATAGCTGAAAAAAGTTCAGATATCCAGGTTACCTGGTTATCCGGAATCTGGATGAGCAGCCCTGGTGGTTACACTAGCAATGTGCATGTTACTTGGGTTACGGCAGTTGTGCTATTTGCACAACGAGCACTTTCAGAAATGGTCTAAATACAGGTAAAATTGATGTTTACTTACTGGAGGTACAGGAATCAGCCCCATGGTACTGAAGCTTACTACTATAATAAATTTCCAACTGCAATATTAAAAATATGCCACTAGGTGTCAGCAAAGATCATTGGAATCTTCTGAAAGCTTAAAGGGACTCAGAGCTGAGATATAAAAAAAAATGTATACATACCAGGGGCTTCCTCCAGCCCTATCCGCTCGGATCTCTCCCACACCGCCGTCCTCCGCTGTCTGCAACTTCGAGAACCGGGTTCCTTCACTGCCGTCAGTCGGCTCCCTCTACGTATCCCTCCAGCAGCCGCTGGCTGAAACTAATAGTGCTGCATTCATGCAAGCACTACAAAGTGACCCAAATCTGGAGTCTCTCAGAAGACAGGCTTCTGAGCCAATTGCAGACAATGCCGCTTTCAAGGTGTATTGGGAAGGCGGGGAATTGTACAGTGAGTCTATGCAACCCAATGCAGGTAAACGGCATATGAATGCCAAGTGGCTGTTCAATCAGGAAGCATGTGCTGAAGTCCACGCATGACAGTCCTCTGGCAGGACACTTGGGGGTCCGCAAGACACTTGCCTGTATTCAAAAGCAATTTTTTTGGCCCAGAATGAACATGGATGTAACAAAATATTGTAGGTCATATGCTGTCTGTTAGGAGATGGTAAAGTCCAGGGATACTTGTGGGGTTCCCATATGTTCACCGCCACTCAGGAAGAGGCCCTTGCGATCCACTGCCCGTTGTCAGCAATCCAAACCACACTGCCCGGAAAGGGCTATGTCAGGTCAATCCCAGGGGTATTAGACAGCGGACTGCCCAGGTGAACCGAGTTTCAGGTCCCAATGGGTTATCCCGCTGTAACGGCAAACCTGGACCTGTGGTGTTCCTTTAGCAGCAATGCCCCACGTCTTGTGGACATGTGTCTAATCTCTGTCCAAGGAGCGAGGTGTCATGAACGAACCGTGGAAAATGCAATCAATCGGTTTTCTGATTGTGATTCATGGTACAATCCATAATTGTTACTTTTAATAGTTTTCTGTATATATATATTAGTGATTTATATTGCATTTCCAACAAAAGACGTAAGGTTATTTACCTCAGCTACATACCTGCTTTAAGCATCGCAGAAAGAATCCTAGCCAGGGCCGGCCTTAGGTTTCACAGCGCCCTGAGCGCAACCTGATTTTTGTGCCCCCGCTCCATCCTCTTCCCACGTGCATATACACACACAGGCCCATATGCAATTACCCTTTTCTCCTGAGATATCTCCTAGAACAGTGTTTCCCAACCTTTTTGACGATGTGACACATCATGCCAAATGCTCAAATCTCTGTAACACGTCACATATGTATAATAGAAAAAATACTATTAATAACCACAAAACGGATAGAAAGAGTGCATTATCCTGAATACACTTAAAATTGAAGGCTAGAACCTTTCAGGAATATTAATAAAGACAATCAGTGGGACAGTTAGCCCCCCCCCCCATTTAGAATGATAGTACAGCACTGACAATTTGCACCACGCGTTATAGCCGCAGTGTGCCCCCCCCCCCCCCAAACGCCCTCAGACTCAGTATAGGTAGGTAGCCAGGTTTAGGTGCCCCCAGTATAGGATCTCATGTGTAGGTGCCCTCAATATAGGTTGCCAAGCATAGGTGCCCCCAGTATAGGAAGTCAGTTGAAGGTCTCCATCCCCCCATAGGTAGCCAGGCATAGGTGCCTTCAGTATAGGTAGCCAGGTGTTGGAGCCCTCAGTAAAGGTAGCCAGCTACAGGTGCCCTCAGTATAGGAAATCAGGTGTAGGTGCCCTCAGTATAGGCAACCAGCTTTAGGCGCCCCCTTGGAAGCTGGCGCCCTGAGCGACCGCTCCGGTCACTCATATCAAAGGCCGGCTATGACCCTAGCCTTTCTGAAGATTTGCTTCCTGATGTATTGTATTGTTTCAGCCAGACTAGTGTATTTTTAACAATTTTATTTGCAGGTTTAGAATAGTCAGCGCAGGTCCTCTGCCCTTCTACAGAGGTGGTGGAAGCCTGGTAACTGAAATATTAAAGTGTTTGTGTCACTCACACGCTCCCTTCAAGCCTGTCTGCTGCCCAATTCCAGCAGTCCCAGTACATTGATTGCATCCACAAGATTGGATGGCCTGTGGGTTGAAATAGATTGGAAGGCATTGAGCAGTCCAGCCACTAGGGGGGGTGTGACAGAGCAAGTAGGATGAAAGGCAAGGAGAAGCAGGGAGAGGAGGATATCAGGCAGGGATAAGAGGATGCCAGGCCAGGAGAGGCAGAGAAAAGAGGATGCCAGGAGAGGCAGGGAGAGGAGGATGCCAGGCCAGAAGAGGCAAGGAGAGGAGGATGCCAGGCCAGGAGAGGCAAGGGGAGGCGGGTGCAAGGCCAGAAGAGGCAAAGAGAGGAAAATGAAAGGTCAGGAGGGGCAATGAGTGGAAGGTGCAAGATCAGAAGAAACAGAAAGACATGACGCAGAACATTTAGACTCAAAGCGCTTCAGAGAAGCCGCCACTTAGGGCATGTTCTACGGGCAACCAGAATCAACAGGGAGCCTTGCCCAAAGACTTCTTACTGTTTTACATACTGGCTTTGAACCCTGGTCAAGGGCTCAAATCGCTATCCAGCTAGGAGGATGCAAGGCCAGGAAAGGCAGGCAGGCAGGCAAGGATGGAGGGTCAGGAGAGGAGGATGCAAGGTTAAAGGAGGCAGAGAGAGAAGGACGGCAGGCCAGGAGAGGCAGAGAGATGATAAGCCTCTGCCCTCCCCTCCTCTATATAAGCCGGTGGCCATGTTAGGAAACTCATCCTTGCTTGTGACTATGTGGTACTGATAGCATCTCCAGTGCTATTGTTGGTCTGAGCAAGTGCTTTTACTGTGAAAAACAGTGCATTTTGCCTATTTAACACATTTCCAACACATTTATTGTATTGCTGTATAGTTAGATAGTGATTTGATTGTGTTAGTGTAGTGTATTTACTGTATACAGTGCTAGGCTAGCTTAGCTGAGGTCTGTGCAGGCCAGGCCTGCTAGGAAGCATGTAGGTAGGTTAGGGATTAGCTCTTGATTATTTATCAGTTACTGGGCTTGATTCCCAAAGCGGTACTAACAGTTAGCATGCTGGTGAAAAGCCCTTTATCACGCCTAAACTCAGTTTAGGCATGATAAGTTTAGGCGTGATAAGTTTAGACGTGATAACTATAGCACCAACTGGGTTAGCACCGCAGTGCACAACTGATCAAAAGTTTTGTGCTAGCAAAGTCTGGTGCACTTCACTAAGAGTTTAATGGCGCTGCTTTACGTGCAGGACTTTGTGCGCGATCTAAACTTATCTAAACTTATCATGCCTAAAATTTTCACGCCTAAACTTATCACGCCTAAACTGGCTTTTCACCAGCGTGATACAATGGTTATCACGCCTAAAGTCTTTTAGGCGTGCTAACTAAGTTAGAACCGCTTTGTGAATCGAGTCCACTGTGTTAGTTTAGTGTTAGATTCAGACTAGCATTAGCACAGTACTACTACAGTCAGTCAGCAGCAGCAGCATCTGTCTCTGTCTTACTGTGATTCTGCAGCTGCTGCCTGTAGTGTGAGTGTGTGACAGTCATACACTCTTTGGGCTCGATTCAGTAAACAGTGCTAACCCAGTTAGCACACCTAAAGGCTTTGGGCGTGCTAACTAGGGTGCTAAGTAGTTAGCACATACAAACTACTTAGCACCGTAGTTAGCACATGCAAACTTAGCACCGTAGTTAGCACATGCAAACTACTTAGCACCGTAGTTAGGACATGCAAACTACTACTTAGCACTGTGCTAACTAGGGTGCTAAGCTCCATGGTTAGATACCCCTGGTCTTGATAATTATGATCTTGTAAAAGATAGAATATTTGGAAATTTAAATTCAATCTGAGCTCTATATATTATGTGACGATCATTATATTATTGTTAACAATACCTCTCATCTTTCACAGTGATAATTGATGCTGAAGCTACTGTAGGAAAAGTTAGGAGGCGCACTGCTACACTGCATATTCTGTCATATGTTTCTTTTCTTTGTTGAATAAACACTGATTTTTTTTAAAAAAAACTAAGGTGCTAAGTAGTTTACATGTGCTAACTATGGTGCTAAGTAGTTTGCATGTGCTAACTACTTAGCACGTGCAAAGCATGTTAGCACATGCAAAGTAGTTTTTCACTGGCGTGCTAACACTTAGCACCCTTTTCTGAATCAAGCCCTTAGTGTCACTCACTGTCACTCTCTCTTCTTGTGTCATTAGTGTTCTGTTCATTACCAGAGTCAGTTCAGTTTAGTAAGTGACTGACTCACTAGACTTACTGACTGTTACTTATTTTTACTTGTTGTAGTAGACTAGTAGTTCACTCACTGTCACTGACCACCCGTGTACGTGTAGTGAAGTGAGCTACTCAGTACATACTAATTTGTATAGTTGTCCCTAAAAAAACAAACAAAATATAAATAAAACCACTTTTAAATTTGTCCAATTGTCACCAGTCACCTCAGTCACCACACACATATGAAATAAAAGAAAACAATCAGGGTTTCCCCCTTTCCATTTTTTTTCTTTTCTTTTTTTTTGTAATAAATTGTATTGTGCTGTGCAATGTCTGGCAAGGGGCAGAGGCAGCAGGAGAGGCAGCGCCATCGTGGCCGCCGTCAGCGGGTCTGTGGCTGGTCTGCCGCCAGTCACGGGGCGCTCAGCTCTGGGGGAGGGAGCAGAGAGGCGCATTGCAGAGGCGCAGCGCTTTGCGCTCATTTTTGGCCTGGGTCGACGGGCCATTCATGAGAGGCAGGCAGAGTCTGTCATGGCGATGATGGCGGAGCAGCAGGCCACTAGTTCCACGCAGACCTCCAGTGTGACCCCCAGCACTCCAGTGAGCAGCAGCAGATGCCCCTCGCTTGAGGTCACATCGACCCCAGTGCCCAGCCAGCCCTCAGTGGATGAAAGCCTCCTCTTCAATCCAGCGTCCGAGAGCACCTTGAAGGCCATTGTGCAGGAGATGCTGGGGCCTGTCAGCCAGGAGGCTCTGGAAGTGAAGGAGCCAGAGGCAGGGGATGTTGGGGTTGAAGAGGTGGTTGAGGGGTCAGAGGAGATGTTTGGGGAGGAGGACTAGGAGGAGGAAGATGGTGAGGTTCTAGACTGTCCCTACGAGCCACCACAGTTCTCCACCCAAGGTAACTTGGAGGAGGAGGAGGCTGTGGCAGAGAGGCATGGCCAGGGGCAGGGCCAGCAGTGGGCTTGGCAGCCAGGAGCCACAGCCCGCTGCTTCAGCCACCCCCACCAGTCAACCCCCAACCAGCGGGAGACAGCAGGCACCCCCTTCCAGCCGTAGAGGGATGTTCAAATTCCCAATTTGGAAATACTTCCAAGTGTCTACCATGGATCAGTGTTTTGCAGTCTGCAAATCCTGCAAAACAACTCTGAGCAGAGGTTGTAATCCCTCCAGGATGGGTACCTCAAGCCTCCAGGCACATTTGAAGATTCAGCACAGGACTCAGTTTGAGGAGTTCCAGAGGCTGAAGGGAGCTGGTGGACATGTGTGTCCTTCAGCAGCAGCAACATTGTGCCCTACTGCTCATCCTGCAGCAGCAGCAGGCAGCAGGAGCGTGTCAACGCACCGCTCCATCCAGACCTCCCACCGCCGACATTGAAACTGGTGAGGGCAGCCAGTCCTCAGTGGCCTCCTCTGCTCCCTCCACAGCTCCCTCCTCTGCTTCCTGTACAGGCCAGCGGCAGACCCTGCCCAATGACGCTTTTCCGGGTGTGACCAAGGCTCTGCCTTCCGGCCACCAGCGCATCCGGATGCTCAACGGATTGCTTGCCTGGGCCATGTGCTCCCAGCTCCTGCCATACTCCCTTGTGCAGGAGGGGAGCGACATGCGGGCTCTCCTGCAGTACGGGATCCCGGGGTGGTGAATCCCAGCCACCACTACTTCTCCCACATGGCGATCTCAGCACTGCACCAGTTTGTGGTGGCAAACATGGCCCGTTTGCTGGATCACGTCATGGGCGAACGGGTCCATTTCATCATGGACTCTTGGAGCAGCCGGATTGGGACATGCCACTACCTGTCCTTCACCACTCACTGGGGCAGCTTAGTAGAATGGGGTTACACATCAGCAGCAGCATCTGGCACAGCAGCAGCAGCCCAGTGGGTGGTGCCATTCCGCGGGGTCATGGGAGATGCAGCAGGCTCCTCTGCTCCCGTTCCCTCCTCTAGCACACCCACCGCCAAGCGTCCCCGCCTCAGCAGCTAAGCGCTGCTATAGATGACCAGCCTGGGGAATGAGAAGCTGACAGCAGCCAACATCCTGGCCACTCTCAGGGAGCAGGAGCAGAGGTGGCTGACACCCAGAGGCCTCAGAGTCAGTTTGGTGGTTCCGACAATGGGGCCAACCTGCTGGCTGTCATCAGCAGGGGAGAGTGGGTGCCCATGATTTGCCTGCTGGACAGGGCGGTGTTCGATCTTCTGGAAGAGGGAGAGGCAGCTCTGACCCAGGTGGATCAGGAGGAGGAGGACTTTTCAGCTGTTGGAGGTCCCTGACCTTGCTGTTGAGGGGGAACAGCAGAGCGCAGCTGCAGTGGTACAAGGATGTAGAGGGCAGGACGAGGCTCAGCGGGCACAAGAGGAGGACAGGCGTGTCATGTCGGGGGGGGGTTATGATGTGTCTGTGTCCTGTGGCACATCTCTTCCCCATGGCTGCACACAAGCTACGCTGTCTGCGCAGAGACCCCAGGGTGATCCAGATGTAGAAGAGGGTGGACATGTGGATCACCATGATCCTGGACCCACGACTGAAGGGCAAGCTGGGTCAATTCATGCAGCGTGGAAACCCAGAGCATCAAACAAGGGAGTTGCAAGTAGCCCTTGTTAGCAGACTGGAGGAAGCCTTTCCCAGAACTCCATCGCTTCTGCACCTGTCCAGCCAACACAGCAGCCGGTGCCTGCGGCCAGCAGCAGCAGGCGCCCAGGAGATCTGCTGAGTCTGCCTAGGCAAATCTATGCGGTAGAGCTGCCTAGAGAGGAGGTGCCATCAGCAGCAGCATCCTCCTCTAGTCAGCACCAGCGTCTGACCCGCATGGTAGTAGACTACATGGGGTCCTTCAACGGGCTTGACAACGAGGCCCCCGTGGACCCCATGGAGTACTGGGTCAAGAGGCTGTAGATCTGGAGGGAGTTTGCGTAGTATGCCCTGGAAGTCCTGTCCTGCCCCCTTCCAGTGTGCTGTCCGAGAGATGCTTCAGTGTGGCCGGTGGCGTAGTCACTGAGAAACACTCTCATCTGTCCACCCAGTCTGTGGACAGATTCTCCTCAAAATGAACCAGGCTTGGGTGGAAGTCGATTTTCTGGCCTCTGCTGTCAGCAAGAGGGGAACATGAAGTGACTGTGATTGCTATGCCTGCCTGACCACCCTTTACCACCACAACTTCCTGGCTCCTGCTTACTAAGCCTGGTTCATAAATTGTTTGTGCCGTGGTACCACCGCTAGGTGCCATGGTCTATTATGCTGCCTGTTGCCACATGTTACTCCTCCTCCTCCTCTTGCTGCTACCTCCTTCTCTCTGTGTTTCCACCACCAGGGTCCAAAGAATAAGGCACTGCTGCTATGCGCCACCAGCTATTACACCACTAAAATAGCTATATATTGTAAAACAAAACAAAAGATTTTTTTGAGGTGTCCGGGTTCAAAGCTGTGCTGTCCTAGTTGTGTATTGGACACAATGTGGGCTTCACGACCACTGTCTGGAACCTTCTGCTTTTTTCTTTGTGCTTTATTTACAGCCGTGGTACCAACGCTACTTGTCATGGCCTGTTATGCTGCCTGCTGCCACATGTTACTCCTCCTCCTGCTGCTTTTACCTCCTGCTCTCTGTGTTCCCACCACCAGGGTCCACAGAATAAGGTGCTGCTGCTATGCGTCACCAGCTATACGCCACTATAATAGCTGTATATTGTTGTAAAATAAAAATAATTCTTAGGTGTCTGGGTTGAAAACTGTGTTGTCCCAGTTCTGTATTGGACTTCACGACCACTGTCTGGACCCTCCTGCTGTTTTCTCTGTGCTTTATGCTATATTTACAGTAGTGGCACCACCGCTAGGTGCCATGGCCTGTTATGCTGCCTGTTGCCACATGTTACTCCTCCTGCTGCTGCTGCTCTTACCTCCTGCTCTCTGTGTTCCCACCGTCAGGGTCCACAGAATAAGGCGCTGCTGCCATGTGCCACCAGCTATTACACCACTAAAATAGCTATATATAAAAAAATGTTTTGAGGTGTCTGGGTTGAAAACTGTGCAGTCCCAGGAGGAGGAGGATGCTTCTAGTAGTCTGCACACAAGGGCCCCCTGCAACTCCCTTGTGCATTGCTCGGTGGTGGATGGCATCATGAACTCTCCCAGCTTCCCCTTCAGACGTGGGTCCAGCATCAAGGTGATCCAGATGTCCTTCCTTGAACGCATCTGGATCACCCGGGGGTCCCTGCAAAGGCAGCACAACATGTGCACACTCATGGGAAACAAGTGGGCTTTGGCAACAAGATCTTCATCATCCTCATTGTCCCATATCACATGCCTGTCCTCTTCCTGTGCTGTGTCGTCCTCCCCAAGCCGCCATCCCCATACAATGCCAGCAGCGCTCTGCTCCTCCTCCTCAGCATTCAGGTTAGGGACCTCCAACTCCTCTACTACCTGTGAGCCCTCTTGTGCTGCCACCTGCTCCTTATCCAGCTGCCTCAGGGCTTCCTCCCCATGCTCAATTAAATTGCACATTGCCTGCTCCAGCAGGCAAACCATGGGCACCCACTGACACACGGAGGCCTGCTCCTCGCTGACCATCTTGGTTGCCTCCAGGAAGGGACTCAGCCACAGGCATACTCGCCGCATCTGTGTCCACTGAGTTGCACTGATGATGGGGACTTGCTGGTTGCTAGGGACAGTTTGGTCTAACATGTAGGCCCTAACAGCCAGCCTGTGCTGACACAGCCGCTCCAACATGGCCAGAGTTGAATTCCAGCGAGTTGGCATATCTATTATCAGGCGGTGTGGCTTGCCATATTGCTGCTGTAAGGTGGACAGGAGTGCAGAGGCAGTGGCTGAGTGGCGGAAAAACCGTACCACCAGCCGGGCATCTTGCAGCAGGTCGCTCATCCCCTGGTGGGTGCGCAGGAAGAGCTGCACCACAAGATTCAGCACGTGGGCCAAGCAGGGGATGTGCTGGAGGTTTCCCTGCTGCACTGCGGCCACCAGGTTGGCCCCGTTATCGGCTGCCACATACCCCACTTCCAGGCCTCTGGGGGTCAGCCACCTCCGCTCCTGCTTCCTGAGGGCGGCCATACGTTGGCGTCCGTAAGCATTTCCTTCCCCAGGGTCACCAATTTTAGCAGCGCTTGGCAGTGCCGAGGCTTGGCGCTGCTGCTGCCGAAGCAGGCTTGCTTTGCGGGTGTGGAGGGAGTGGGATGAGAGGAGCCTGCTGCATCCCCCCTGATCTCGCATGGTCTGCTGCACTCTTGTCTTCCCTCCCTTCCACCAGTGTCACCCAGTGGGCCGTAAAGGACAGGTAGCGACCTGTCCCAAATTGGCTACTCCACGAGTCCATGGTGACATGGACCTGCTGGCCCGCAGAGTAGTCGAGCAAACGGGCCACGTTTTCCACCACAAACTTGTGGAGTGCTGGGATGGCGTTCCTGGAAAAATAGTGGCGGCTGGGGATTTGCCACTCGGGGATGCCAAATTGGAGCAGTGTCCGCATATCGCTCCCCTCCTGCACCAGGGAGTAGGGAAGGAGCTATGATGCCATGGCCCGGGTCAGCAAGCCATTTAGTTTGTGGATGTGCCTGTGGCTTGGAGGCAGAGGCTTGGTCAGACCCTGAAAGGTGTCACTCAGCAGGGTCTGACAACGATGTGATGCAGGGGAGACAGAGGAGAGAGACGACTGGCTGCCAGCCTCAATGTCTGTGTCTTGAGTAGCCAAGGTGGAATAGCACTTGCGTGCTAGTACTTCTGCTGCGGTGGGGGATTCATGACCCTGAGGGAGGGATGATGCTGCTGTGGTGGTGGGCCTTGTGCTCTCAGCCCCCCCTGCTTGCAGTGCCTGCCTCCTCTTGAACTCCTCATACTGACGGCAGTGGCAGCTCTTCAGGTGGCCCTGGAGGGATGAGGTACCCATCTTGGACATATTTTTCCCATTGCTCAATTTTTTGATGCATAACTTACAGACCGCGTATTGTTTGTCCTGGCTTGTCACCTCAAAAAAGTTCCATACTGGTGACTTCAATTTACTGTGGTCCTGGACGCTACTGCCAGCAGAGGGTGCAGCGGAACAATCTGTGCTTGGGGGTTGCATGGTGGTGGTGCAGGCTGAAGCAGTGTACTGTCTGCTTCCTCCACGCCCACTGCTGCACCTGCCCCTGCCTGACATACGGCGATATACTTGCCTAGGCCTAGGTGACTCGTCATCCTGCTCCGACTATTCTTCCCCCTGGACTCAGGCTGCATATACAGACGGTCCACAACGTCATCATCATCATCAAAATCAAGCTCTTCCTCTGACTCCCCCACCTCCTCTTCCGCCCCTACATCCCCAGACACAAACCCCTCTTCATCAACATCGTCCAATAAGAGTTGTGATTCTGGCCCGAGCTGAATCTCCTCCATATCAGTCCCCAGTATGTCTTGCGCTTCAGCCATCAATATGTTCCCAGATCCCGGACTGAGGGACAGAGCGCTGTCGTCTTGGAGAGGCTGCTGACCACTGGCTGCTGGGGTGGATGTCACAGCAAGCGTGGAGCGTTGGCTGCTGCTGCTTGGAGTGCTGCTCACAGTAGAGGTCTGGGATGCAGTCATGATGTCCATCAATACGTCAGGTTCCATCTGCTCAATGACCACACGGGGACCAGAAACTTTAAAATATTGTAATAACGCCGTCCGCTGACTCGGCCCAGGCTGTGCTGCACTTTCTGCTGCACCACGACCCTGTACAGCTGGGCATCCTCTCCCTGGCCGTGGAGCAGTCCTACAAGTGGCTGAAGCAATGGAACTCCCTTTCCTGACACCCCCACGAACCCTGCCAAACATGTTGCTAATGTATCACTGTAAAATGAGATGACTAATACCAGTGAGCAGTGAGCACAGTACAACGTAACTGAAGGGTATCACTGGGTAATGAGATGATTAATACCAGTGAGCAGTGAGCACAGTACAATGTAACTGAAGGGTATCACTGCCAAATAAGATGATCAATACCAGTGAGCAGTGAGCACAGTACAACGTAACTGAAGGGTATCACTGGGTAATGAGATGATTAATACCAGTGAGCAGTGAGCACAGTACAACGTAACTGAAGGGTATCTCTAGGTAATGAGATGATTAATACCATTGAGCAGTGAGCACAGTACAACGTAACTGAAGGGTATCTCTAGGTAATGAGATGATTAATACCATTGAGCAGTGAGCACAGTAGAACGTAACTGAAGGGTATCACTGCCAAATGAGATCAATAATACCAGTGAGCAGTGAGCACAGTACACAATGTCACTCACGAAACTCAGTGAATGAACAGCACTGGCAGTGGCAGTATGACTGTCTGTAAGTAGTAGCTGAAGTGTATGACTGGCTAGCTGAATACAAGTGAGCAGTACACTCTGAACCTGCCTACCTGCACTAAACACACTAATCACCAGTACACTCTGACTACACTGACTACAGCAATGACTCACTGGCTAGCTAACTAAATACAACTGACAAGTACAATATAAGAGCACTGTTAGGAGTAAAAACGCTGGGTTTTGACACAGAAAACACGCTTGCTGATGCAAAAATGGCCTGGAGATGATCCTCTCAGTACCAGAGTCTAGCAAGGACGGAGCTTTTCCATCATGGCCACCGCTTTATATGCAGGAGGGGAGGGCATAGCCTCCCCTCCTATGATTGGTTGCTAGGGCTTGGCTAGGGGCCTCTGGTTGGCCCAGGGAAGTCACTTCCGCCTACTTCCGCTAATCACGACCTAACCACGAGTTCTGCGCCGTTTTCACGAGCGTGAATGCATTCATTCACGGTCTGGCGAAGCAGATTTTAGTGAATGAAAATTGATCCACAGCGACGAATACCCGTGGCGGATAGCTGAAAAATGGTCGTGGAATCACGGCAAGTCGTGATCACGACCTCCATCCGAGCATCACTGGTGTAATGTGACAAACAAAACATGGCTGCTGTCATTGTATCACAGGAATAAATAATCATAAACTGTTGAAGCTGTTTGCAGCTAGATTTGCTGTGTAAACTATCTAAACTTTAGATAAGATATAGACAAGTTACTTGTTATACTTAGTTTTTCATTTTCGGATCACAATATGCTGTTGGGGTGTTAGGGGGAGTGCCGTTGTTTACCTACGGGGCTGCTCGTGTAGCCCCCCCATCCCTGTGATGGTCGCTATCACCGCTCCAGCTGGCCACACTTCGAAGAATCCTGCAGTAGAGCGCGCTCCTGACCGCAGTACATGCTGCAATACATGCTGGGAGCTATAGTCCATATATATCTCCCTGGCGGGAGATGTACTCAAGTCCATGTACTACACCTCCTGGGATGCATTGTGGCTGAGAGTGTGCTCTACAGTGGGATTCGTTGAAGTGTGGACGGTTGCGGCTGTGACATTAAAAAAAGGCCTTTTTTCAATTTGCCTTAAAGTGAACCTCCGGACTAAAAATCTACTCAGCAGAATCGAAAAGGCTTGGTGTTTCTTTAACAGTTTCACAGCATCAGACCTTAGCAAACTTACCAAAGCATCATTTTTAGCTGCATTTTTAGCTAAGCTCCACCCATCAAAGAAAACTGCCCGGGCTTTTTTCCCCTGATGCTGTGCAAAGCATGATGGGATTTCCTATGTTGTTATTCATGTTGCCTAGCAACTGGGAGGGGTGATCAGCACACAGGACAGTTGGAACTGTGCCTTACGCTCCCTGTCACCTCCTTTCAACCAAAAAAATGGCTGCCCTTATGAAATCAAACATTTGCCTGTTCTTTTAAAACAGGGTGGGTAAGAGATTATATTACCTATCTACTTTAATTAACATAACTAATGTAACATAATGACAGTATGTTTGTTTAGGCTGAAGTTCCTTTTTAAGTAACCCTTTATTATTATTGATTTATATAGCGCTAGCATCTTCCGTGGTGCTGTACAACAGCATACAGTATATAACAATACAAAATAAACAATACAATGGTTAATACAAGACAAGACTGGATAACAGCTAGTGCATTGAATAAACTAACTACACATTTTAACACAGGGGTGGCACCTGTTACACAGCATTGTGAGAGAAAACCCTTTAACTACTAAATGACCGCTTCACGCCGAATGGCGTGAGTGCGGCGGCAGCCCCAGGACCGCCTAACACCGATCGTAGTGCAGTCCTGGGGGCGTATTTTGCTGGGGATTGCGCGCGCATCCCCACTTGCATGACGGAGCACCATCATCAGTCTCCCATCGGCGATCGCCGCTAGGGACTGTAAGACGGTGAAACCGCCATCTATTTACACCGTACAGTGCTGCGATCTATGGCACAGCTGTACTAGGGACAGCCGTGTGACATAGCTGTCCCCTCTGGAGGCAGGGAAGCGATCCGCTGTCATAGGCTAAAGCCTATGAAAGCTGATTGCGTTGATTGGCTGGCGAGGGGAGGGAGGGGATTTTAAATAAATAACCATTTTTATTTAAGAAAATCCCCAAAAATATTTAGAGAAAAATAATCACCCCAGCAGGGATCGCAACCCGCCAACAGAAAGCTCTGGGGGTGGGGGGAATCACTTGTGCGCTGAGTTGTACGGCCTTGCAGCAAGGCCTTAAAGAGAACCTGTACTGAGTAAAAATATTTCAAATAAACACATGAGGTAACTTCAAATGAACATTACATAGTTACCTTGCCATCAGTTCCTCTCAGAAGCTCACTATTTTCTTCTGACAATAATCCCTTCCAGTTCTGACAATATTTTGTCAGATCTGAAATATATCAGTTGCTGTCAGTAAAATATCAGTTGCTGTCAGTTATAGCTGAGAGGAACACTGATGTACCAGGTAATGTCCATGTTTCCCTATGGCTCAAGTGGGCGATGTTACAGTTTAACTGTGTGCTGACCAGAAAGCTGTTATGGGTAATTGCCATTTTCAAAATGGAGGACGGAAAATTTCCTTGATCACAGTGAACAAACAGGACGCGGGACAGGAGAAAGACACTGAGGAATAGACTACATGGAAGGTAAGTATGACTTGTGTATGCTTATTTTGACTTTTAATTTTCAGTTCAGGGTTTCTTTAAAGCTGCAGTGGCCTTAATTGTAAAAAAATAGTCTGGTCACTAGGGGGGTGTAAGCCGAGGGTCCTCAAGCAGTTAAAATCAAATTGCAAAATTGTAATTGTAAGCTCTTAGCAATTGTGTTTTGTAGTGTGAACTATGCCTTAGGGCTCTTTTCCACTAGGAAACATGATTGCGTAGTCTTCTATTGTATTTTCCACGATTTTGCTATGATTGCACCATGTTACGTTATATAAGCACAACTACCCAAAAAAACTGCGCAGACCGGCGATTGCGATTAGGGAAAAGATTAATCGCACTAGTGGAAAAAAAGCCCCACAAATTCCGTTATTCGCGTGTTGTCGCTTTTTGAAGTGGATCGCAGCCTAATAGAAAAAAGCCCCTTTAAGCATAGCAATTGCATTTTGAAAAGTGATTTACTTTAAAGTGGATCCAAGATTCATTTTTATTCATTGCATAATTGTGTTCCTCACATATAGTTTATAGGGCATTCCTCAAGCTAAATACTTTTTTTTTGTTTAATACTCGAATTCCCTATAAACTAAACAAGCCTCGCCCACAGCTTCTCCAAAACGCCAAGGCACTTAGACCTATGTAGCAAGGGCTTATGGGAGCTCAGTCTGGGCAGGAGGAGGAGGAAGTTACTAGCCAGAGATTTCAGACGCAGAGGGGAGGGGGGAGTGAATTTTTTTACAGGCTGAGGGGTGGAGATGCCGTTGCAGATAACCTGTGTAATGATGACAAACAGAACATGGCCGCTCTCATTGTATCACAGGAATAAATCATCATAAACTATTGAAGCAGTATGCACCTAGACTTGCTGTGTAAACTATCTAAACTTTAGATAAAATACATTGACAAGTTACTTGTTATAGTTAGTTTTTCATCTCGGATCCGCTTTAAGTTGGTGACCTACTGGAAATTACAAATCACAAGCTTTAAAGGGGAACTGAAGTAAGAGGTATACGGAGGCTGCCATATTTATTTCCTTTTAATCAATACTAGTTGCCTGGCAGTCCTGCTGATCCTCTGCCTCTAATACTATTAGCCATAGCCCCTGAACAAGCATGCAGCAGATCAGGTGTTTCAGACTTTAAAGTCAGATCTGACAAAACTAGCTGCATGCTTTCTGGTGTTATTCAGATATTACTGAAGAGAACTAGACCAGCAGGGCTGCCAGGCAACTGGTATTGATTAAAAGGAAATAAATATGGCAGCCTCTGTATACCTCTTACTTCAGTTCCCCTTTAAGCCTAGTACACACGATACAATTTTCCATCTGATCGATGGGTAATCTGATAAAACGTTGCATCGTGTTTAGACATCCAAACTGTTACTAAATTTTGCTGTTGATAACTAGCCAAAATCGATTGTATTATCGATCGGGAACTGATTCGACCGGTCGGAAATTATCACACCCATCCGATGGAAAATTGTATTGTGTGCACTAGGCTTTATGCAGTATGGTCATCAACAGAGATGGCCCGAACCTCGGATGTTAGGTTCGGTTTGCGCAAAAAGGTTCGGTTTGCGCGAACTTTCGCGAACTGCAATAGACTTCAATGGGGATGCGAACTTTGAAAACTAAAAACATTTATGCTGGCCACAAAAGTGATGGAAAAGATGTTTCAAGGGGTCTAACACCTGGAGGGGGGCATGGCGGAGTGGGATACACGCCAAAAGTCCCGGGGAAAAATCTGGATTTGACACAAAGCAGCGTTTTAAGGGCAGAAATCACATTGAATGCTAAATTGCAGGCCTAAAGTGCTTTCAAACATCTTGCATGTGTATACATCAATCAGGGAGTGTAATTAGAGTACTGCTTCACACTGACACACCAAACTCACTGTGTAACGCACTGCAAACAGCTGTTTGTGTTGTGACGGCTGTGCTGGACTGGTGCACACCATGACGAGAGTGCAGGTGATGGCGGCTTTCCAGCCCATATGGTCGCCGGGCTGTGGTAGCTCACTGATAGAACAACAGTGACTGTCCAGCTCAGGGCCGGGCCGAGGCATAGGCTGGAGAGGCTCCAGCCTCAGGGCGCAGTGTAGGAGGGGGCGCACAATTGATTCAGCTGTCATTCCTAATTGTGTTTGAAGCAAAAAGAAATAAGAAAAAGGGATACATGGCAGTGACTGCAAGCCAGATAACTAGAGATTAAGGTGTTGGGGAGGTTGTGGGCCCTGTGGCGCCTCTTAGTCTAATAGCAATCAGTGTGTGACGGCTGGGGTGGGAGGGATGGGGGGCGCACTTTGGTGTCTCAGCCTTGGGTGCTGGAGGACCTTGTCCCTGCTCTGCTGATCAAATTTGGTCTGTCCACAATGAAGCAACGACCTTATTATCTTTGGTGTGCCACCCCCCCGAGCTGGCGGTCATTGCTTCATTGTGATACGCAAGCTCCTTCACCAAGGCAAGGTAATGATCACGAAGGGGAACGGGCACATGTACATGCCTTTGTTTTGTTGTTGCAGCTGCACTGCAGCCAGAAAAATTAGTCAGGCATGTACACGCACCAGAAAAATTAGTATAGCGGCCGCTGCTAGCAGCGGCCTTAAAAATTCAGGAATCCGCCTGGAGTCCTGGACCCTGTTGGTGGTGGCAGAGAAGGCAAGCGGCCTGCAGGCAGAGATGCTGTGTGTGTGGACTGACTTAGTCTTCGGGCGGGCAGTAGCCCTCCGGGATCTATGCCTCATTCATTTTGATAAAGGTGAGGTACTGAACACTTTTGTGACTTAGGCGACTTCTCTTCTCAGTGACAATGCCTCCAGCTGCGCTGAAGGTCCTTTCTGACAGGACGCTTGAGGCAGGGCAAGACAGAAGTTGGATGGCAAATTGGGATAGCTCTGGCCACAGGTCAAACCTGCGCACCCAGTAGTCCAAGGGTTAAATGCTGCTCATAGTGTCTACATCCACACTTAAGGCCAGGTAGTCGGCTACCTGCCGTTCCAGGCCTTGGTGGAGGGTGGATTCGGAAACGCAAAGGTGAGGCGTTAGACTAAAGAATGTCCGCATGTTCCACATCACCATGAGATCGCTGGAGCATCCTGTCCTTGCCTGCGTGGACATGGGAGAAGGATTACTGGCAGTGGCACCTTTATGGCGTTGTGCTGAGTCATCACCCTTATACTCATTGTAAAGCATACTTGCCAGCTTGTTCTGCATGTGCTGCATCCTTTCTGCCTTCAGGTGACTTGGTAACATGTCCGCCACTTTGTGCCTATCTCGAGGGTCTAGTAGCGTGGCCACCAAATACAGCTCATTCCCCTTGAGGTTTTTTATTTGGGGGTCCCTCAACAGGCTGGACAGCATGAAAGATGCCATTTGCACAAAGTTGGATCCAGACGTACTCTCCACCTCCTCTTGCTCTTCCTCAGTGACGTCAGGTAAGTCCTCCTCCTCCTCCCCCCAGCCACGAACAATACCATGGGGACGTTGAGCAGCACAAGCCCCCTGCGACGCCTGCTGCGGTTGTTCTTCTGCCGCTGCCTCCTCTTCAGAAACACATTCCTCATCATCCAAGTCTGACTCCTCTTCCCCACACGACTCTTCATCCCCCCCCCCCCGTGCTGCCGCAGGTATTGAGGAAACATCTGGTTCTGATGTAAATTGCTCCCACAACTGTTCCTGCCATAACTGTCCCTCTTCACGCTCCTCCACAGCTTTATCCACCACTCTACTCACGACACGCTCCAGGAAGTAAGCGTAGGGGATTAAGTCACTGATGGTGCCTTCACTGTGACTCACCAGGTTGGTCACCTCCTCAAACGGCCGCATCTCCCCAGATTGTGTCCTTCCACTGAAATTGTAGAGGTACTGAGTGACGGCTTTCTCCTGTTCTAGCAGGTGAGAGAACATGAGCAGGGTCGAATTCCAGCGAGTCGGGCTACCACATATCAAGCGTCTCACCGGCAAGTTGTTTCTCCGCTGAATGTCCGCAAAGCGTGCTATGGCCGTGAAAGACCGCCTGAAATGCCCACACAACTTCCTAGCCTGCTTCAGGACGTCCTCTAAGCCTGGGAACTTTGACACAAATCTTTGAATGACTAGATTCAGCACATGTGCAATGCAGGGTACATGTGTCAGCTTTCCCAAATTAAAAGGGGAAAGGAGATTGCTGCCGTTGTCACACACCACGTTGCCGATCTCCAGCTGGTGCGGGGTCAGCCACTGATCCACCTGTTTGTTAAGAGCAGCCAGGAGAGCTGCTCCAGTGTGACTCTCCGCTTTGAGGCAAGACATGTCAAAGATGACAGGACACCATCGTACCTGGCATGCAGCATAGGCCATGGGGAGATGGGGCTGTGTAGCTGGAGAGGAGATCGCGGCACCAGCCAAGGAAGAGGAGGATGACGACAGCGAAGAGGATGTAGCAGGCGGAGAGGAGGTGGTAGGAGGCCTGCCTGCAAGCCGTGGAGGTGTCACAAGTAGGTCTGCTGCACAGCCATGTACTCCCTGCTTGCCATTGGTTACCAGGTTGACCCAATGGGCTGTGTAAGTAATGCAGCGGCCCTGACGGTGCTTGGCAGACCAGGCATCTGTGGTCAGGTGGACCCTTGACCCAACGCTGTGTGCCAGAGATGACACCACTTGCCTCTCCACTTCACGGTGCAGTTTGGGTAT
This sequence comes from Hyperolius riggenbachi, assembly GCF_040937935.1. Taxonomy (NCBI): domain Eukaryota; kingdom Metazoa; phylum Chordata; class Amphibia; order Anura; family Hyperoliidae; genus Hyperolius; species Hyperolius riggenbachi. The sequence continues at coordinate 46,561,977 of NC_090657.1, read as the reverse complement.
CGCCTTTTTAGAGAAATAATTGCGGCCTGGCATCTTCCACTGCGGTGTCCTAATGGCCACAAATTTACGGAAGGCCTGTAACAGCTGGCGAGCTAACAGTTCCACCACGCCAGCTGTCAGATGCCGGCCAAGGGGGTGACTGGCAGAAATTGGCTTCTTCCGCTTAAAGATTTCCTTCACGGACACCTGGCTGCTGTGGTCAGAGGAGCAGGAACCGCTCAAGGTTAGAGGCGGAGTGGAGGAGGGTGGCTGTGAAGGTGCAAGCGAGAAAGCGGCTGAAGACGCTGCACCTGAAGGAGTGAGGAGAAGGAGGGTGGCTTTTCTTTTGTGTGCTGCTTTTCCTCTGGTGCTCTTCCCATTGCAGTTGGTGCCTTTTCTCCAGGTGCCTTTGCAAGGCACTTGTCCCTACATGAGTGTTGGCCTTTCCACGGCTCAATTTTTTGAGGCAGAGAGAACAGATGGCTTTGCTCCGATCTGAGGCAGAAACACCAAAAAATTTCCAAACCACTGAGCCCCCCTGGGGTGATGGCACTATGGTGGCCTCAGCAGCTGACATTGAAGGGCATGTTGACTGGCTGTACATAGGTGGTGATACATGGCGCTGGACACTGCCACCAGCTGTTTCTGACAACGAGCTCCCCTTGCTTCTTTCAGCAACTCGTCTCCTCCTACTCCTCTCTGACTCCCCCTCTGAACTGTCCCCCTGTTCATCTCCTCTATTGGGAACATACGTGGGATCCGTATCATCCTCATCATCATAATCATCCTGCCCAGCTTCGCTTGCCTCAGACACCTCCAAAACTGCACCAACAGCAGGTACTTCATAATCATCCTCCTCACACGTTACGTCCATAGTGTCGCCTAACTCACACATATGAAGGAATGGATGGGTCGGCACCACTAAATAGTATAAATAGCTCTTTATTTGGTCACATAACTGCTGTTATGTGACCAAATAAAGAGCTATTTATACTATTTGGTGGTGCCGACCCATCCATTCCTTCTACTGCACTTGTCCCAAGAGGCACTGGGACGGGGTCGAGGCACACCCGCTTTCGCTTAGGTGCTTCTCACTTCACCTACTTAGTAACTCACACATATGAGCGCCTTCATCTTGTTGTTGTAGTAGTGGCTTAGAATCAGTGATTTCACCACCAAATAACTCCTGCAAAGTGTCAAATGCATCGGATGTGGTGCTTGTAGTAGTGCTGGTGGCTGCGGGAGATGAGGTGTTCTGTGTTAAATAGTCAACCACGTCCTGACAATATTGGGAGTTGATGGCACGTGCCTTCTTCTGAGCACGTGCCGCACGAAATCACATCAACACGACCTCGCACAGACCTGCCGGTGCCGGGTGTCCTCTGGGTCTGCCTCTTCCGCTACCTGTTTTGTCCGTTTTGTCCATATCGGGGGGGATGAAATGAAAGGTATGCACTGACTTGACTAATACAATGTGCAGTCACACAGGTGCACGGAGTGGTATATCACACTGCAGGCACTCACATAGGTAGGTGGGTGCGCTGAACACAACAGGTAGGTATATGCAGTGTTGAGGTGGGTTCACTGAACACAAAAGGCAGGTAAATGAAGTGATGAGGTGGGTTCACTGAACACAAAAGGTAGGTATATGCAGGGATGAGGTAGGTTCACTGAACACAACAGCTAGGTATATGCAGTGATGAGGTGGGTTCACTGAACACAACAGCTAGGTATATGCTGTGATGAGGTGGGTTCACTGAACACAACAGCTAGGTATACAGTGGCTTGCAAAAGTATTCGGCCCCCTTGAAGTTTTCCACATTTTGTCACATTACTGCCACAAACATGAATCAATTTTATTGGAATTCCACGTGAAAGACCAATACAAAGTGGAGTACACATGAGAAGTGGAATGAAAATCATATATGATTCCAAACATTTTTTACAAATAACTGCAAAGTGGGGTGTGCGTAACTATTCAGCCCCCTTTGGTCTGAGAGCAGTCAGTTGCCCATAGACATTGCCTGATGAGTTCTAATGACTAAATACAGTGCACCTGTGTGTAATCTAATGTCAGTACAAATACAGCTTCTGTTTGACGGCCTCAGAGGTTGTCTAAGAGAATATTGGGAGCAACAACACCATGAAGTCCAAAGAGCACACCAGACAGGTCAGGGATAAAGTTATTGAGAAATTTAAAGCAGGCTATGGCTACAAAAAGATTTCCAAAGCCTTGAACATCCCACGGAGCACTGTTCAAGCGATCATTCAGAAATGGAAGGAGTATGGCACAACTCTAAACCTACAGAGACAAGGCCGTCCACCTAAACTCACAGGCCGAATAAGGAGAGCGCTGATCAGAAATGCAGTCAAGAGGCCCATGGTGACTCTTCTGGACGAGCTGCAGAGATCTACAGCTCAGGTGGGGGAATCTGTCCATAGGACAACTATTAGTTGTGCACTGCACAAAGTTGGCCTTTATGGAAGAGTGGCAAGAAGAAAGCCATTGTTAACAGAAAAGCATAAAAAGTCCTGTTTGCAGTTTGCCACAAGCCATGTGGTGGACACAGCAAACATGAGGAAGAATGTGCTCTAGTCAGATGAGACCAATTGGTTTGTAGAGATGGTGAAGCACTCCTTATGTATTGCGTTTGATGTGCCATGGTAAAGCCAGCCACACTCTGGATCTTCATACGTATTGGAAAGAACGTACCGGCACCATCAGGTAAGTAAATATATGCTCTTTATTGTAAATGGACAGCTGTCATAATGCGACGTTTCAGGGTAACCACCCCTTTATCAAGCTTAGCTGTCTGTTGTCCATTATGACAGCTGTCCATCTACAATAAAGAGCATATATTTACTTACCTGATGGTGCCGGTACGTTCTTTCCAATACTAGTCAGATGAGACCAAAATGTAACTTTTTGGCCAAAATGCAAAACGCTATGTGTGGCGGAAAACTAACACTGCACATCACTCTGAACACACCATCCCCACTGTCAAATGTGGTGGTGGCAGCATCTTGCTCTGAGGGTTCTTCTCTTCAGCAGGGACAGGGAAGCTGGTCAGAGTTGATGGGAAGATGACTGGAGCCAAATACAGGGCAATCTTGGAAGAATACCTCTTGGAGTCTGCAAAAGACTTGAGACTGGGGTGGAGGTTCACACTGCATGCACTCACATAGGTAGGTGGGTGCACTGTACACAACAGGTAGGTATTTGCAGTATTGAGGTGGGTTCACTGAACACAAAAGGCAGGTAAATGAAGTGATGAGGTGGGTTCACTGAACACAAAAGGTAGGTATATGCAGGGACAGGGCCGGGCCGAGGCATAGGCTGGAGAGGCTCCAGCCTCAGGGCGCAGTGTAGGAGGGGGCGCACAATTGATTCAGCTGTCATTCCTAATTGTGTTTGAAGCAAAAAGAAATAAGAAAAAGGGATACATGGCAGTGACTGCAAGCCAGATAACTAGAGATTAAGGTGTTGGGGAGGTTGTGGGCCCTGTGGCGCCTCTTAGTCTAATAGCAATCAGTGTGTGACGGCTGGGGTGGGAGGGATGGGGGGCGCACTTTGGTGTCTCAGCCTTGGGTGCTGGAGGACCTTGTCCCTGCTCTGTGCAGGGATGGGGTAGGTTCACTGAACACAACAGCTAGGTATATGCAGTGATGAGGTGGGTTCACTAAACACAACAGCTAGGTATATGCTGTGATAAGGTGGGTTCACTGAACACGAAAGGTAGGTATATGCAGTGATGAGGTGGGTTCACTGAACACAAAAGGTAGGTATATGCAGTGATGAGGTGGGTTCACTGAACACAACAGCTAGGTATATGCTGTGATGAGGTGGGTTCACTGAACACAACAGCTAGGTATATGCTGTGATGAGGTGGGTTCACTCAACACAACAGGTAGGTATATGCAGTGATGAGGTGGGTTCACGCAACAAAAAAGGTAGGTATATGCAGTGATGAGGTGGGTTCACTGAACACAAAAGGTAGGTATATGCAGTGATAAGGTGGGTTCACCAAACACAACAGGTACTAGGTAGATGCAGTACTGGGTATTACAATATGCACCTGTCACACACACACACACACACACAGGTAGTCACTGAATGTGCTGGGCCTGGCTGGCAGTGGCAGACACACAGTATGAATTAGCAAGGCTGTCTATGCAACAAAAGTGTCAGTGAGTGACACACAGAAAAAAAAATAGATCACAAGATCAAAATTAGCTCTCAAAAGAGCTGTTGTGGGGTGCTATTTTAGCAATAAGAATCAGCCAGGAGCAAGCTATCAAGCCTATAACAGCCTAACTAATCTTTCCCTATGAGAGTCTGCCAGCAACTGTCCCTTCTCTCACTATTGCAGGCACATGAGTGAGTGTAATGGCCAGCGGAGCCTGCCTTATATAAGAGGGGGAGTGGCTCCAGGAGAGAGTGTAGCCTAATTGGCTACAATAAGCCTGCTGACTGTGATGTAGAGGGTTAAAGTTGACCCTAATGGCGCACTATGGAGCAAATCGAACTTCCGCAAAAGTTTGCCTTCGCTGGCGAACGCGAACCACCGAAAGTTTGCCTGGAACCGTTTGCAGGCGAACCGTTCGGGCCATCTTTAGTCATCAACAGTATAATTCATTTAGTACAACATCTGTCTTTTATTGATTCTCCACTAGAGGTGTAGCGAACGGTTCGCCGGCGAACGGTTCCAGGCAAACTTTCGGTGGTTTGGCGAACTTTTGCGGAAGTTCGATTCGCCCCATAATGCACTATGAGGGCCCTTTTCCACCAGCGCGTTTGCGCTGGCTGAATCGGAAAGACGCAAACCTCTAGCGATTTTACAATCGCTACGGTTTGCTTTTTAACATAGGAATCGCGGTAGGTCATTTCCACTACCGTGATTCATTTTTGACAGGAACGCGAACACGCGGCGGAGCAATATTTGCCGCGATTTTGCTATGCAGTGCATAGCATAGCAAAATCGCGGCCGCAAACGTCGGGGAATCGCCGGTAATTGCGATTCAGCAATCGCTAGCATTCAGCGTGAACGCTAGCGACTGCTAGTGGAAAAGGGCCCTGAGGGTAAACTTTGACCCTCTGCATCACAGTCAGCAGGCACATTGTAGCCATTCAGGCTACACTAAGCCCTAGAGCCCCACCCCCCCTTATATAAGGCAGGCTCGCCGGCCATTAGAGTCACTCGTCTGCCTGCTATTAGACAGACTAGGGCGAGCTGCTGCAGATTGTTCTCCTAGGGACAGATTAGTTAGGTTCTTGGCTGCTTAGCTTGCTCCTGGCTGATGATTATTGCTTTTATAGCACCCCTCAACAGCTCTTTTCAGAGCTCATCCTGTTCCTTTTTTTGTGTGTGTGTGTCAAACTGACACTTTTGTTGCAGACACAGGCTTGCTAATTCATACTGTGTGTGCCACTGCCAGCAACCCAGCACATTCAGTGACTACCTGTGTGTGTGACAGGGAGCTGCACATTGTACTACCCAGTACTGCATATACCCAGTACCTGTTGTGTTTACTTAACCCACCTCATCAATGCATTTACCTAGCTTTGTGTTGAGTGAACCCAGCTCACTGCATCTAACTACCTGTTGTGTTGAGTGAAGCCACCTCACTGCATATAACTACCTGTTGTGTTGAGTGAACCCACCTCACTGCATAGAACTACCTTTATTGTTCAGTGAACCCACCTCACTGCATAGAACTACCTTTACTGTTCAGTGAACCCACCTCACTGCATATAACTACCTTTACTGTTCAGAGAACCCACCTCACTGCATCTAACTACCTGTTGTGTTGAGTGAACCCAGCTCACTGCCTATAACTACCTTCACTGTTGAGTGAACCCACCTTACTGCATATAACTACCTTTTTTGTTCAGTGAACCCACCTCACTGCATATAACTACCTTTACTGTTCAGTGAACCCACCTCACTGCATATAACTACCTTTACTTTTCAGTGAACCCACCTCACTCACTACAACTACCTGTTGTGTTGAGTGAACCCACCTCACTGCATATAACTACCTGTTGTGTTGAGTGAACCCAGCTCACTGCATATAACTACCTGTTGTGATGAGTGAACCCAGCTCACTGCATCTAACTACCTGTTGTGTTGAGTGAACCCACCTCACTGCCTAGAACTACCTTTACTGTTGAGTGAACCCACCTTACTGCATATAACTACCTTTACTGTTCAGTGAACACCACCTCACTGCATCTATCTACCTGTTGTGTTGAGTGAACCCAGCTCACTGCCTATAACTACCTTTATTGTTCAGTGAACCCACCTCACTGCATATAACTACCTTTATTGTTCAGTGAACCCACCTCACTGCATATAACTACCTGTTGTGATGAGTGAACCCAGCTCACTGCATCTAACTACCTGTTGTGTTGAGTGAACCCACCTCACTGCCTAGAACTACCTTTACTGTTGAGTGAACCCACCTCACTGCATATAACTACCTTTACTGTTCAGTGAACACCACCTCACTGCATCTAACTACCTGTTGTGTTGAGTGAACCCAGCTCACTGCCTATAACTACCTTTATTGTTCAGTGAACCCACCTCACTGCATATAACTACCTTTATTGTTCAGTGAACCCACCTCACTGCATGTAACTACCTGTTGTGTTGAGTGAACCCACCTTACTGCATATAACTACCTTCACTGCTGAGTGAACCCACCTCACTGCATATAACTACCTTTATTGTTCAGTGAACCCACCTCACTGCATGTAACTACCTTTACTGTTCACTGAACCCACCTCACTGCATCTAACTACCCTGGACGTGTTTAAATCCAGACTGAAAACCCACCTGTTCAGTCTGGCATTTGCAGAAATATAACTTTTGTTATGTGAATACTTCATCCTACTAATTACTGAATCTGAGAGAGCCTAAGCGCTTTGAGTCCTATGGGAGAAAAGCGCTATAGAAATGTTATTGTATTGTATTGTATTATTGTGTTGAGTGACCCCAGCTCACTGCCTATAACTACCTTCACTGTTGAGTGAACCCACCTCACTGCATATAACTATCTTTATTGTTCAGTGAACCCACCTCACTGCATATAACTACCTTTACTGGTCAGTGAACCCACCTCACTGCGTATAACTACCTTTACTGTTGAGTGAACCCACCTCACTGCATATAACTACCTTTACTGTTCAGTGAACCCACCTCACTGCGTATAACTACCTTTACTGTTGAGTAAACCCACCTCACTGCATATAACTACCTTTACTGTTCAGTGAACCCGCCTCACTGCATATAACTACCTATTGTGTTGAGTGAACCCAGCTCACTGCATCTAACTACCTGTTGTGTTCAGTGAACCCAGCTCACTGCATCTAACTACCTGTTGTGTTCAGTGAACCCAGCTCACTGCATCTAACTACCTGTTGTGTTCAGTGAACCCAACTCACTGCATCTAACTACCTGTTGTGTTCAGTGAACCCAGTTCACTGCATATAACTACCTTTATTGTTGTGATGATCTGCTCGGCTGCCTGTGCAGGCAGGCAGTTTTTTGACCATTGTTTAGGTTTGCATGCTGCAGGACTCTGGAAAGAAGAGCTTCTGTCAATTTTGCAGCTTGTGCTTGCTGAGGAATTTGCATACGTTGTCATGCAAATTGCCTGGCCACATTCATTGGAGGCGTGTACTATAAGTACTATGTGTTTCCCACAATGCTTCGCTGTTCATAAGGAGTCTTCCTGTGAAACACTCTGGAGAGTGTCAGCCATGCTCTTTGTTTGAAGATCAGCTTAGAGTAATTCCTGGAAACTGTGCTAGGCAGGTTCCCTAGTGCAGTTAGGATTGTTTATCTGTTTTGTTTGTCTGTTGCGATTGTCCTGTCCCAATGGTGGTCGACAGGAAATCGTTCTGATCTCTGTTCTTGGAGTATAGCTGGTGCAGCGGTTGCTACCAGCTATCTCATCTGTTCTGTCTCCTTGGATCGCACTAGCCACTTTGCGCTAGCGCTGTGGATCCTTCTGTTCTGTCTCCTTGGATCACGCTAGCCACTTTGCGCTAGCACTGTGGATCCTTCTGTTCTGCTACTCTGTACCTGGATCGCGCTAGCCACTTTCGCTAGTGCTGTGGATCTTATCTCTCGCTTGTCCCTGTTTTCGTGTGTCTGTCTTGTCTGCTACGACCGCTTGCTGGAGGCTCGGTGAGGTAACCGTTAAGCAAGCGTTCGCGTCCTCTGTTTCGTGTTTGTCTGTCGATGGTTAGTTAAGCGTGCTTGTCTCTGTTGTGCTTATCACGTGGAGACCGCGCATAACCGCGTGCACTGTTGCGAATGAGTGCGGTGTTCGCGGTTAGCTAGCGTTTGTTATTTTCCTTGTTATTCTCATTGTATTATTTGCTGTGCCTTTGCTAACCTCGTATTCTGTTCTGATCTGCCTTGTGTCATGTCTGGCGATCGCACCTCTCGCGATCGCGTTCCTATTTCATATCTGCAGTTGTGTGTGCACTGTCGCGGGGTGACGACTAGGTTGGCGCACACACATACAACCTGTCCCTTTGCTCGTTCTCATTCGCAATCGCCTCTCTTGAGATTGCGTTCTGCGCTTCGTACAATTCCGGTCTGGCATTTGTGGAGGTACAGAGGATTGGTTCCTCTGCACTCCCCAGCGCTATCTGCCGACAGGAATTTCCCTCTACGGGTGCGTAGCACCTTTTGCTGGGTTCCTGCAAATATACGCTTGTGGAGGATTTCCGCCGTATCAGCGCACGCGTTGTGCGCTGATCACGGAGAAAGTTCCACAATCGTTACAGTATGAACAGCCCAACCCAAAACCCCAGTGTAGACGGAATTTCCGATTCGTACGATTTTGTCGAATATGGCTCTTGTACCTTTAAGAGATTTAAAAATCTTGAACCTGAATCAGCAGACGAGTTTTTGTCTGAGTGCACTAAACTGTTAGCAAACCCTGAATTCCAATGCACCCCAGTGTCTACCTGGGCCCCCCAAATGGTCTACATTCTGTTGGGGGGCGAAATGTCAATGTGGGCTTATGATGTGTTAGATCATACCACCCTGAGTCAAAGACCCCTGGAATTCTTGGCCTTTTTAATTCACAATTGGCTGAGATTACCTCAATTACCATACCCCCTTAATGAGTTGTTGTCAGCAGCTCAATCGGCTGTTCCATCTACTCTTTCATCCAAAAAGCAGCCATCCAGAGCTGCTAAGTCTAAACGTAAAAGATCTAGGAAGACTTCCCAGCGGAAAAATCCATTGCCCATAGCAACTACAAATAAAGAAATTAGTTCTGTAAACTCTGAAGTAGGGAAAGCACTTGAATGTGATGATTTCAGAGAGACTTCTCAGTCTCAGGTTTCGTTGCCCCAATCCAAAGCCTATGTGGATCCTATTATAGGTAGGATTGCACACTATATTAAAGCAGTTAAAAAATCTGTTCTTGTTCCTGAACTCCACCCATATGGAGATTATCTGGATACTGGCCTGTTTGAACCCCCATTTGCTTCCTGGGATGTTGGGGCCTTGCTGGAAGAATTCGATTTTGATTGGAAAGCCTTTTGCGATTTTTACATCGCAAAAAGCGAAAATGTCTTGAATGCTTGTCTCAATTCAATGTACCTTCTGATTGATTCCGATGAATGTGACAAGGATGATGTGGATCTGGTGATTAATGTGTGGCAGACGATTTTGGATGAGTTGCACACACACCAACCAATTGATTCCAATAAAGAGACATCGTTGTCGGATGATTGTTCCTGCCTTTCTGGGGTAAAGCATGTGAGTCTTGACTTTGTGCAATCTGAAATGAATGAGTGTGCCGCTGTGGTTGATTCCTGTGCGAATCCTGAAGGATTCGCTCCTGACAGTGTGCAGTTTGAATCTGTGCGATCTGATGCCTGTTTCTCGGATGTTCCTGCAGATTGTGATCGGCATGAGTCTGTCGGTTTCCTCAAGGATGTGTGGGATCCTTTGTCATTTAGAAACAGATCTTTGAGATCTTCCGTCTGTGACCCTGCTATGGGGAAAATTTCTCGACTATGCAGCGTCAAAAGTAAAATTAATATGCCTAATAAAGTTTATCCTGTTGATGTTGCTATTTCTTTTGCACATGAGTCTCTGTCTCACCCTGTTCACACCTGTAGGGGCCCGTTGCCTGATGACAGTTGCTCGAGTGTTTCGGTCCTAGATGCCTTGCAGTCTCCTCCGCAGATCGCGGAGGTTTGCGCTATGGAAGCATCAGTTTCACAACCTAAAGTGAATTTTGATTCGCAGGTTTTGCGTTCTGACTCCTCGGATTCGACACTGTTAGCCGAATCTAAGAGTGAGACAGCGCTTCGGTTTTGCAAATCTGATGCTGAACCTTTTTTGCCTTGTTCAGAGACATTTTCTCTGAACCTGCCCTGTACCATGGATGAAAACATGTTTTCCTTTCACACTGACGTTTGTGAGCCCCTTTCTTGCTCTGAGGGAAGTGCTGATTCTGCACCCTGTACTCTGGATGAGTCAATGTGGCCTTGCTTAGAATCCCCTGCAGTGTCCCTAGAGGCTCGTCTAGGTATTGCCACTATACTCACCTGTTTTTCTGCATTTTTGTAGTTACAAGCTAGTTTGACTGCCACACAGAATTCTGGGTACAGTAAGAATGAAGTTAGGGAGTCAGTGTGTGTTCCAGTAAATATACCTGTACATTCCCCTCATGATGATGAGGTCCAGTCTCAGTTTGTGGTGGAACCTTCCCTGGGACATCTGCCCTGTCCACAAAATAAAGTTCCAGTTTTGCCCGGTAACATGGATAGTTCAGAATCCTTCTTCGAAAACCTGTAAAATGATGTTCCTGAGGTCTTGTTTGATGTTCTGGAGGTCTCCGAGTTCCTCCCAAACGGTGCAGAACTTGTGGGAGATGTCTCCTGCCCCCCAAGTCCTTCTGAGGTGTTACCCTCTTCCGTGGGCATTGCTGCCTTGCTGGCTACCTTTTCAGCTCTGGTGGAGCTTCAGTCATGGGTAGTCAATGATGAATTTCTGTCAGATACCATTACAGTCATCTCTAAGCCTGAGACCGAATTTTCTTTTGAAATACCAGTACCTGTGACCTCTACTCGTGATGATTTTCTGCCCGGTCCTGGTTTTGGTCTGGTCGTGCCGGACTCTGAGGTTGGCAGTTCCCCGACATGTCCTGAGGTCCTGTGCTGGTGTACCCCAGTGTGCTCTGTGACCCAGAAAGCCCAAGTGTGCCTCGGTTACCAGCGTACTCAGATGCTTCCTCGGTGGAGACATGTTCTGATTTAGCCTACCTGCTTGCATGCCCAGAAGTGGTCCCTGAAAGTCTTGATCTTGATGGGTGTCCTCGTAATTCTGAGTCTGGAATTGTCATTGGTTCCATAGGGGTTCTTGATAGTTCTCCATGTGAGCCTGGTGATTGTTCTGCCCACTTGGGATCTCTGTGGAGCTTCAAAAGGTTCTGGGAGATTCCGGGAGAAATTTTGCTTGGTACCCTGGATAAGATCAACAGTGGCTTTTGTGTTGTAAGGGACACTTCGAACAGGTTTTGTGGCAGATTCGGTATTTTCGGACGCTCCTTGGAAGGTGGTGGGTATTGTCTGGAGGGTGTCGATGGCTTCTTCTCTGGTATCCACAGTCCTGATGGGTGTTACGCTGAGACTTGTAGTGCTGATGGGCATGTTTCGGTGGCTTCTGTTTCCGATGAGGTCAGTTTCGGGTAGACTGACTCTGGAATTGGACCTTGTCGGGCTGTCCCGACCTTCATGAGTCTTCGGTTGGAGTATTTTGCTAATAGCAGTTTTGAGGGTCGTCTGGAATTCGACCCTGGAGGGGGGGGGGGGGTACTGTGATGATCTGCTCGGCTGCCTGTGCAGGCAGGCAGTTTTTTGACCATTGTTTAGGTTTGCATGCTGCAGGACTCTGGAAAGAAGAGCTTCTGTCAGTTTTGCAGCTTGTGCTTGCTGAGTAATTTGCATACGTTGTCATGCAAATTGCCTGGCCACATTCATTGGAGGCGTGTACTATAAGTACTATGTTTTTCCCACAATGCTTCGCTGTTCATAAGGAGTCTTCCTGTGAAACACTCTGGAGAGTGTCAGCCATGCTCTTTGTTTGAAGATCAGCTTAGAGTAATTCCTGGAAACTGTGCTAGGCAGGTTCCCTAGTGCAGTTAGGATTGTTTATCTGTTTTGTTTGTCTGTTGCGATTGTCCTGTCCCAATGGTGGTCGACAGGAAATCGTTCTGATCTCTGTTCTTGGAGTATAGCTGGTGCAGCGGTTGCTACCAGCTATCTCTTCTGTTCTGTCTCCTTGGATCGCACTAGCCACTTTGCGCTAGCGCTGTGGATCCTTCTGTTCTGTCTCCTTGGATCGCGCTAGCCACTTTGCGCTAGCGCTGTGGATCCTTCTGTTCTGCTACTCTGTACCTGGATCGCGCTAGCCACTTTCGCTAGTGCTGTGGATCCTATCTCTCGCTTGTCCCTGTTTTCGCGTGTCTGTCTTGTCTGCTACGACCGCTTGCTGGAGGCTCGGTGAGGTAACCGTTAAGCAAGCGTTCGCGTCCTCTGTTTCGTGTTTGTCTGTAGATGGTTAGTTAGGCGTGCTTGTCTCTGTTGTGCTTATCACGTGGAGACCGTGCATAACCGCGTGCACTGTTGCGAATGAGTGCGGTGTTCGCGGTTAGCTAGCGTTTGTTATTTTCCTTGTTATTCTCATTGTATTATTTGCTGTGCCTTTGCTAACCTCGGATTCTGTTCTGATCTGCCTTGTGTCATGTCTGGCGATCGCACCTCTCGCGATCGCGTTCCTATTTCATATCTGCTGTTGTGTGTGCACTGTCGCGGGGTGGCGACTAGGTTGGCGCACACACATACAACCTGTCCCTTTGCTCGTTCTCATTCGCAATCGCCTCTCTTGCGAATGCGTTCAGCGCTTCGTACAATTCCTGTCTGGCATTTGTGGAGGTACAGAGGATTGGTTCCTCTGCACTCCCCAGCGCCATCTGCCAACAGGAATTTCCCTCTACGGGTGCGTAGCACCTTTTGCTGGGTTCCTGCAAATATACGCTTGTGGAGGATTTCCGCCGTATCAGCGCACGCGTTGTGCGCTGATCACGGAGAAAGTTCCACAATCGTTACAATTGTTCAGTGAACCCATCTCACTGCATCTAACTACCTTTACTGTTCAGTGAACCCACCTCACTGCATATAACTACCTTTATTGTTGAGTGAACCCACCTCACTGCATCTAACTACCTTTACTGTTCGGTGAACCCACCTCACTGCATATAATTACCTTTATTGTTCAGTGAACCCCCCTGACTGCATATAACTACCTGTTGTGTTTAGTGAACCCACCTCACTGCATATAACTACCTTTACTGTTCAGTGAACCCAACTCACTGCATATAACTACCTTTACTGTTCAGTGAACCCACCTTATTGCATATAACTACCTTTATTGTTCAGTGAACCCACCTCACTGCATATAACTACCTTTATTGTTCAGTGAACCCACCTCACTGCATATAACTAACTGTTGTGTTGAGTGAACCCAGCTCACTGCATATACCTAGCATCCCCCCGAGATGGACAAAATGGACATACCAGGTAGAGGAAGAGGTAGAGGCAGACCCAGAGGAAGGCCACCTGGCACCGGCAGGTCTGTGCGAGGTGGTGTTGCTGTGATTTCGTGCGGACCTGGCCCAAAATACAGTGCTCAGAAGAAGGCACGTGCCATCACTTCCCAAAATTGTGAGGACATGGTTGAGTATTTAACACCAAACACCTCATCTCCCGCAGCCAGTGCCCCCAGCGCTGGTACAAGCACCACATCCGCTGCATTTGACACTTTGCAGGAGTTATTTGGTGGTGGTGGTGGTGGTGAAATCACTGATTCACAGCCACTACTGCAACAACAAGAAGAATGCGCAGGTACACCACCTCATACGTCTGAGTTAGGTGGCGATAGTATGGACGTAACGTGTTAGGAGGGGGATGATGAACCACCTGAAGTTGGTGCAGTTGAGGAGGTGTCTGAGGAAAGCAAAGCTGGGCAGGAGGATTATGATGACGATTATACGGATGCCACCTATGTTCCCAGTAGAGGAGATGACCAGGGGGACAGTTCAGAGGGGGAGTCAGAGAGGAGTAGGAGGAGACGACTCCATGATAGAAGCAGAGGGAGCTCGTCCTCAGAAACAGCTGGGGGCAGTGTCCGGCGCCATGCATCGCCAGCTATGGACACCCAGCCAACATGCCCTTCAACATCAGCTGCTGATGCCACCGTAGCGCCATCACTCCAGGAGGGCTCAGCGGTTTGGAAATGTTTTAACATGTGTGTCTCAGATCGGAGCAAAGCCATCTGTTCTCTCTGCCAGCAAAAATTGAGCCGTGGAAAGGCCAACTCTCACGTAGGGACAAGTGCCTTATGAAGGCACCTGGAGAAAAGGCACAAACAGCTATGGCAAGAACACCTGAGGAAAAGCAGTACCCAAAGGACAAGCCACCCTCCTTCTCCTCTTCCTCCTTCAGGTGCATCATCCTCTTCAGTCGCTTTCTCCCTTGCACATTCACAGCAACCCTCCTCCACACCGACTCTGCCCTTGAGCGGTTCCTTCTCCTCTGCCCACAACAGTACCCAGCTGTCTGTAAAGGAAGTATTTGAGCGTAAGAAGTAAATGTCTGCCAGTCAACCTCTTGCCCAGCGTCTGACAGCTGGTGTGGCGGAACTATTAGCTATTACCATACAAGCTGGTGGAGTCAGAGGCTTTCCGTAAGTTTGTGGCCATTGGGATACCACAGTGGAAGATACCAGGCCGCAATTATTTTTCACAAAAGGCCATACCCAAACTGTACCGTGCAGTTGAGAGGCATGTGGTGTCATCTATTGTGAAGAGCGTTGGGTCAAGGGTCCACCTGACCACGGATGCCTGGTCTGCCAAGCACGGGCAGGGCCGCTACATTACGTACACAGCCCATTGGGTCAACCTGGTGACCAATGGCAGCAAGCAGGGAGTACGTGGCTGCGCAGCGGACCGACTTGTCACACCTCCACGACTTGCAGGCAGGCCTCCTGCCACCTCCTCTCCGCCTGCTACATCCTCTTCGCTGTAGTCATCCTCCTCCTCCTCCTTGGCTGGTGCCACAATCTCCTCTCCAGCTACACAGCCCCCGCACCCTAGGGCCTATGCTGCATGCCAGGTATGACGGTACGACGGTGTCACTCAGTCTTAGACATGTCTTGCCTCAAAGCGGAGAGTCACACTGGAGCAGCTCTCCTGGCTGCTCTTAAAGGGGAACTGAAGAGAGAGGTATATGGAGGCTGTCATGTTTATTTCCTTTTAATCAATACCAGTTGCCTGGCAGCCCTGCTGGTCTATTTCTCTGCAGTAGTATCTGATTAAAACCAGAAACAAGCATGCAGCTAGTCTTGTCAGATCAGACTTATAAGTCTGAACCACTGAAACACCTGATCTGCTGCATGCTTGTTCAGGGGTTATGGCTAATAGTATTAGAGGCAGAGGATCAGCAGGGCTGCCAGGCAACTGGTATTGCTTAAAAGGAAATAAACATGACAGCCTCCATATACCTCTCTCTTCAGTTCCCCTTTAACAAACAGGTGGAGCAATGGCTGACCCCGCACAAGCTGGAGATCGGCAATGTGGTGTGTGACAACGGCAGCAATCTCATTTTCCGCGTTGAATTTGGGAAAGCTGACACGAGCGCTTTGAGTCCTATGGGAGAAAAGCGCTATAGAAATGTTAATGTATTGTATTGTATTATGTACCCTGCATGGCACATGTGCTGAATCTGGTCGTGCAAAGATTTGTGTCCAAGTACCCAGGCTTAGAGGACGTCCTGAAGCAGGCCAGGAAGTTGTGTGGGCATTTCAGGCGATCTGCCATGGCACGCTTTGTGGACATTCAACGTAGAAACAACTTGCCGGTGAGACGCCTGATTTGCGATAGCCCGACTCGCTGGAATTCCACCCTGCTCATGTTCTCTCGCCTGCTAGACCAGGAGATAGCCATCACCCAGTACCTGTATAATTACAGTACAAGGACACAATCTAGGAAGATGGGGATGTTGTGGCCCAACAACTGGACACTGATGCGAAATGCATGCAGGGTCATGGAGCCCTTTGAGAAGGTGACCAAACTGGTGAATCGCACTGAGGGCACCATTAGTGACTTGATCCCCTACGCTTACTTCCTGGAGCATGCTGTGCGTAGAGTGGTGGATACAGCTGTGGAGGAGCGTGAACAAGAACAGTTACAGCAGGAGGAGTCGTGGGAGCAATTTTCATCCGAACCAGATGTTTCATCAACACCTGCAGCAGCACAGAGGGGGGAGGAGGAGGAAGAAGAAGAGGAGTCGTGTGGGGAAGGAGAGGAGTCAGACTCTGATGATGATGATGAGGAAAGTGTTTCTGTGGAGGAGGAAGAGGCAGCGGAAGAAGAACAACCGTGGCAGCCGTCACAGGGGGCTTCTGCTGCTCCACGTTCCCGTGGTATTGTTCGTGGCTGGGGGGAGGAAGAGGAGTTGCGTGCCTTCACTGAGGATAAGCAAGAGATGGAGAGTATGTCTTCATCCAGCTTTGTGCAGATGGCCTCTTTCATGTTGTCCAGCCTGTTAAGGGGCCCCGGTATCAAAAAACTCAAGGTGAATGACCTGTACTGGGTGGCCACGCTACTAGACCCTCGGTACAGGCACAAAGTGGCACACCTGTTAACAAGTCAACACAAGGCAGAAAGGATGCAGCACTTGCAGAACAAGCTGTCAATGATGCTTTACAATGCGTTTAAGGGTGATGTGGCAGCACAACGCAATCAAGGTACCACTGGCAGTAATCCTCCTCCTGCCAAGTCCACGCAGGCAAGGACAGGACGCTCCAGCGATCTCAGGGTGATGTCGGACATGCGGACATTCTTTAGTCCAACTCCACGCCATAGTCCTTCCGGATCCACCCTCCACCAACGCCTGGACCGGCAGGTAGCCGACTACCTGGCCTTGAGTGTGGATGTAGACACTGCGAGCAGCGATGATGAACCCTTGGACTACTGGTTGCGCAGGCTTGACCTGTGGCCAGAGCTGCCCCAATTTGCCATAAAACTTCTGTCTTGCCCTGCCTCAAGCGTCCTGTCAGAAAGGACCTTCAGTGCAGCTGAAGGCATTGTCATTGAGAAGAGAAGTCGCCTAAGTCACGACAGTGTTCAGTACCTGACCTTTATCAAAATGAATGAGGCATGGATCACGGAGGGCTACTGCACGACCAAAGACTAAGTCAGTCCACACACACAGCATCTCTGCCTGCAGGCCACTTGCCTCCTCCGCCCCCACCAACAGGGTCCAGGACTCTAGGCAGATTCCTGAATTTTGGCTGCTATACTAATTTTTCTGGTGCGTGTACATGCCAGCCTAATTTTTCTGGCTGCACTGCGGGCGGCTGCAACAAAAAAACAAAAGGCATGTACATGTGCCCATCCCCCTTCGTGATCATTACCTTGCCGCGGTGAAGGGGCTTGCGTATCAGAATGAAGCAATGACCGCCGGCTATTTGAGTGTCTCGGGTGGGGGTGGCACACAAAAGATAATAATGTCGTTGCTTCATTGTGGTCAGACCAAATTTGATCAGCTGGACAGTCACTGTTGTTCTATCATTGAGCTACCACAGCCCGGCGACCATATGGGCTTGAAAACCGCCACGGCCTACACTCTCGCCACGGTGCGCACCAGTCCAGCACGGCCATCACTACGCAAACAGCTGTTTGCGGTGCGTTACACAGTGAGTTTGGTGTGTCAGTGTAAAGCAGAACTCTAATTACACTCCCTGATTGATGTATACACATGCAAGATGTTTTAAAGCACTTTAGGCCTGCAATTTAGCATTCAATGTGATTTCTGCCCTTAAAACGCTGCTTTGCGTCCAATCCAGATTTTTCCCCGGGACTTTGGGAATGTATCCCACTCCGCCATGCCCCCTCCAGGTGTTGGACCCCTTGAAACATGTTTTCCATCACTTTTGTGGCCAGCATAAATGTTTCTAGTTTTCAAAGTTTGCCTCCCCATTAAAGTCTATTGCGGTTCGTTTGCGAACGGGGTTCGCGAACCAAAAAACGGAGGTTCGACACATCACTATTCTCCACCCCAATTTAGGGGAGATTTCTTGGCAAGCGTTTGAACAAACGAGAGAATTTTCGGCCACTTCAGCGTTCTAAGTGCGGTGGGAATCGCCGCGGAAAAAATTTGCATGCGGATGCGAATTTCAAATGCGGTTGTATGCGTATTTTCATGCAAATTCGCATATGATTTTGCATGCATGACTATGTATGCAAATTTAACCATGGCAGTGCCTGTGTGCTTTTCAATTGTTTCTATGTGAAATCGTATGCAAATTTGCATGAAAATTCGCATACCAAAACCGCATGCAAATTTCCTATTAAATACATTGTATGCGGATCGCATAGCGGTATGCGAATTCTGATGGCTCTGCCGTGCAGATTTTTTTGTGCACAGAAAAATGCTCAGAAATCCTGAGGGCCCGTTTACACTAGAGCGAATCTGCATGTGTTTCTTGCATGCAGATTCGAATAGACAATACAAGTGCATGGGACTGTTTCCACTTGTGCGGGATTCTGTGCAGTTTGTCTTGCAGAAAAAAATCTGCACAGCAGACCTATCAGAATTCGCACGCCGCACGCGATTCATCGGTAATGTAACTGAGTAGGAAAACCGCAAGCATTTTAGTCTTGCGGTTTTCCTGGTGTTTCCGTGTGCGTTTATAAACCCATGTCAATGCTTGCCGGTTAAAATCGCGTTGCACAAACTGCGAGCGATTCCGCGTGAAAACCCGCATAGAAACGGCAATGCAACCGCATGCAGGTTCGTTGACGCGATTTTCCCGTTGAAATCATGCCGCACAAGTGGAAACGGACCTTGACAAGTGGAAACAGTCCCATTCACTTGTATTGTCTATGCGAATCTGCATGCAGGAACAGTGCAGTTTCTAGGCTAAAATGCACCCAGGGCGAGGGTGTAAAAAATGCACCCGCCCCCCCCCAAAAGCCCCCCCCCCCCCAGGTCTACTAGCCAGGTCTAGTTGCACTCAGTATAGATTCCCCCAGAACAGGTACCCCAGTATAGGTAGCCAGCTATAGGTCCCCCCAGTATAGGTAGCCAGGCATAGGTGAGCCAGTATACTGTAGTTGCCTCCGGTATAGGTTAGCCAGGTAGGTGCCTCCAGTATAGGTAGCCAGTATAGTTGCCCCCAGTATAGGTTAGATAGGCAGGCGTCCCCGGTATAAATTAGATAGGTAGTAGGTACCCCCAGTACAGGTTAGCTAGGTGGGTGCCTCTAATATAGGTAGCCAGAATAGTTGCCCCCAGCATAGGTTAGATAGGTAGATGCCCCCAGTATAGGTTAGTTAAGTAGGTGAATCCAATATAGGTAGCCAGTATAGTTGTCACCTGTATAGGCTAGCTAGGTAGGTAGGTGCCCCCAATACAGGTTAGATAAGTTAATGCTCCCACTATAGGTTAGATAGGTAGCTGCCCCCCAGTATAGGTTAGATAGGTAGGTGCCCTCCTGTATAGGTTAGATTAGGTAGCTGCCCCCTCAGTATAGGTTAGATTAGGTAGCTGCCCCCCAGGTTAGATAGGTAGCTGCCCCCCAGTATAGGTGAGATAGGTAGGTGCCCCCAGTATAGGTTAGATAGGTAGCTGCCCCAGTATAGGTTAGATTAGGTAGCTGTCCCCCAGTATAGGTTAGATTAGGTAGGTGCCCCCCAGTATAGGTTAGATTAGGTAGGTGCCCCCAGGATAGGTTAGATAGGTAGGTGCCCCCCAGGATAGGTTAGATAGGTAGGTGCCCCCCAGGATAGGTTAGATAGGTAGCTGCCCCAGTATAGGTTAGATTAGGTAGCTGTCCCCCAGTATAGGTTAGATTAGGTAGGTGCCCCCCAGTATAGGTTAGATTAGGTAGGTGCCCCCAGGATAGGTTAGATAGGTAGGTGCCCCCCAGGATAGGTTAGATAGGTAGGTGCCCCCCAGGATAGGTTAGATAGGTAGCTGCCCCAGTATAGGTTAGATTAGGTAGCTGCCCCCTCAGTATAGGTTAGATTAGGTAGCTGCCCCCCAGGATAGGTTAGATAGGTAGGTGCCCCCCAGGATATGTTAGATAGGTAGCTGCCCCAGTATAGGTTAGATTAGGTAGCTGCCCCTCAGTATACAGGAGGTTAGATTAGGTAGCTGCCCCCTCAGTATAGGTTATATTTGGTAGCTGCCCCCTCAGTATAGGTTAGATAGGTAGGTGCCCCCCAGGATAGGTTAGATAGGTAGCTGCCCCAATATAGGTTAGGTAGGTGCCCCCCATGATGGAGGGGGGAGCCGCAGCCGCAGGGAGGGCAGCCCGACCTCTCCCTCCCTCCCACTCCCCGGGCCGCCCTCCGTGCGATCTCCCCTCGGACTGCAGAGTAATGCAGCAGGGAAGCGCTATAGAAAACTACTCACCTCCCTGGTTCCAATCTCTGCTCTCTTGCCGCCAGTCTCCTCTCTCTGCATAGACGCTGATACACACACACACGCTGCTTCCGGCTAAACAGGAAGCAGCATGTGTGTGTATCAGCGTCTATGGAGAGATGAGACTGGCGGCGAGAGAGCAGCGATTGGAACCAGGGAGGTGAGTAGTTTTTTATAGCGCTTCCCTGGTGCATTACTCTGCAGTCCGAGGGGAGATCGCACGGAGGGCGGCCCGGGGAGTGGAAGGGAGGGAGGGGTCGGGCTGCCCTCCCCGCGGCTGCGGCTCCCCCCTCCATCACAGCGCCCCCCTCCCAGCAGCGCTCAGGGCGCCCGCATGGCCGTAGAAACGGCCATGTGCAGGAAACGCATGCAGATTCACTCTAGTGGAAACGGGCTCTAAAGGTGGCCATACACTGGTCGATTTGCCATCAGATCGACCAACAGATAGATCCCTCTCTGATCGAATCTGATCAGAGAGGGATCATATGGCCAAATTGCAGCCCCCGAACCCTGCTGGTTCAGGAGATAGATTAGAGAACTCTATCTCGGGAACCAGCGGGTCTCGGGGGCTGCAATTTGGCATAGAAGTAGTTCGGGGGGTCCCCTCCCTACCCTGAAAATGTAGGGAGTGTAAGAGGTGTGGGAGCTGAGATATTTAGTATTTTACCTCCAGCAGCATCATTCTATAGGAAATGTGGCCGCACAGTCTCCTACTGCGCATGAGGGGCAGCGCAAATCCACAGGCTGCGTAATCAGACACAACACCGGCGCGAGTCCCCGCTGGGTTCCGGTCTGGCTGGCTTCACTTCTTCCTGTTCGGGGATGTTTAAACAGTAGAGGGCGCTCTACTGTTTAAACTTCCTGTCGAGAAGTAAGTGAAGCCAGCCGGTCCGGAACTCAGCAGAGAAGGAGCAGCGGTGACTCGCGCCGGCGGAGCAGGTAATGTATTGCCGCTAGCGTCGGTCGTTGGACATTCAAACACTGCTCTCGACGCACTCCCGACCCGCCGGCGATCGAGCAAAATCTTCCGCACAGACGGATCGACGGGAACGATTGATTTCATATGGAAATAGATTGTTCTGTCAGCGTTTGCGCAACGATTTCACAGCAGATTTGATCACAGTGATTGAGTCTGCTGTATATCGGTGGGAAAATGTTTAGGTGTATGGGCCCTTTAAACAATCTCCAGAAGGAATGACCTTTGTATCAGCACCAGCATCTCGCAGACGTGCTAACGCACAGCACAACAATGCACCAAGCGACCGCCCAGACACAACACAAATCCTACTGGCCGGTCCCCGGCTCGCATGCGCAGTGGCCTGCACTGTGGGGAAAGCGAATCCTCAGCGCGCACGCGCAGTAGCCCGACCATGAGGACAGGACATGCGTAGTTGCCGCCGTGCGGTTCCCGCGCATGCTCAGTGAGGCGCCTGCTGAGTGGCGCGCCTGCGCAATGTGAATGCTATCCTGGTTCTATTGTGGAGCTCTCGGGCGTCGTGTTTGTTGAACAGGCCGGTGTGCGGTCAATGCCCGTATTGTGTGAAGGAGGAGAGGTGGCGGCGAGGCGATGCATGTGATGACCTAGCGCGGCGGTGTGCAGCCCCCGGCGTCCCCTCCCTTAGCCGCCTCTGTCCTCGGCTCACCTTACGCGGCGGCCATGGAGCCGACCTTCCCCCCCAGCATGCTGATGTTCAGCCATCTCCCGCCCGTCACCACCTTCGCTCGGCTGGGCTCCGACCTGCTGCCGCCGCCTCCTCCGCCAGCCATGCTGCCGGGCCCCGGGGACATGATCCTGAAGAAGGAGCCCGGCTCCCCCCCGACCACCGCCGACTTCCTGCACGGCCTGAGCGCCATCAAGCAGGAGAAGATCGCAGAGCACGAGCATTACCACCACCATCACCACTACTACGGGGAGCGGCAGGCCGACATCGTACAGGTGACGGTGGGGAGCCCGGGGCTCATACCAGACCTGGGCCTCAGCAGAGAGGTGAGAGGGGGAACAATGGCCACTTCCACCTGGGCTCCCAGCCCACTGTGTCTGCCAGGGCTCATGGCTTCTGGGAAGGGGGGGACACAATCACAACTTATACTAGAGGTTATTTGTCCCTATCAAAGCCTATAAGTACTATATGTGAGATCTTGGCCTTCTGGAAGGGGACAATGACCACTTACACCAGGGCTCCTATCCTACTGTGTCTTCTAGTGCTCATAACTTCCTTCGTAAGCCCTGATCCTCTGACAACTTATACTAGGGGTTCTTTGTCCCTATCAAAGCCTGTAAATACTATATGTGAAATATTGGCCTTCTGGAGTGGGACAATGACCACTTACACCAGGGCTCCCATCCCACTGTGTCTTCTAGTGCTCATAACTTCCTTAGCAAGCCCTGATCCTCTGACAACTTATACTAGGGGTTCTTTGTCCCTATCAAAGCCTGTAAATACTATATGTGAAATATTGGCCTTCTGGAGTGGGACAATGACCACTTACACCAGGGCTCCCATCCCACTGTGTCTCTTAGTGCTCATAACTTCCTTAGCAAGCCCTGATCCTCTGACAACTTATACTAGGGGTTCCTTGTCCCTATCAAAGCCTGTAAATACTATATGTGAAATATTGGCCTTCTGGAGTGGGACAATGACCACTTACACCAGGGCTCCCATCCCACTGTGTCTTCTAGTGCTCATAACTTCCTTAGCAAGCCCTGATCCTCTGACAACTTATACTAGAGGTTCATTGTCCCTATTGACCCTGTAAATACTATGTGAGATTTTGGCCTTCTGGAAGGGTACAATGACCACTTACACCAGGGCTGCCATCCCACTGTGTCTTCTAGTGTTCATGACTTCCTTAGGAAGCCCTTATCTCCAGTGAAGGGGGAAGCAATGACCACTTTTACCAGGGTTACCTTGTTACTGTGTACCTTGGATCTATCAAAGTATGAAAATGCTGGATGACAAATCTTGGTCTTCTGGAGGGGGACAATGTCCAATTCCACCAGGCTTCCCACCCCTCTGTGTCATTTAGTGCTAATAACTTCCTTATCAAGCCCTGGGAAGGGGGCCACAATGACAACTTAAACCTGGGATTCCTTGCCACTGTGTCCCTTGACACTATCAGTCTCCATATTCTGTATGACAAATTTTGGCCTTCTGGAGGGGGGCAATGCCCAATTCCATCAGTTTTCCATCCCACTGTCTTCTAGTGCTCAAGACCTCCTTTGGGAAGCCCTGATCCTCTGGGAAGGGGGGATGACACAGTGACAACTTATACCTGGGATTTCTTGCCGCTGTGTCCTCTGTTCCTATCAATGTCTACATATGCTCTATGACAAATCTTGGCCTTCTGTAGGGGGACAATGACCAATTCCACCAGGCTTCCCATCCCACTGTTGTCTTAGGAAGCTGTGATCTTCTGGGAAAGGGGGCACAATGAAAACTTGCACCAGGTATTCCTTGCCACTGTGTCCCTTGTCACTATCAAAGTCTGCATATTATGTATGGCAAATCTTGGCCCTACTGGGTGGGGGCAATGACCACTTCCACCAGCGCTCCCATCACACTGTGTCTTCTAGTGCTCATGACTTCCTTAGGAAGCCCTGATCCTCTGGGAATTGGGGACACAATGACAACTTATGCCAGATATTCATTGACACTGTTTGCTTTGTCCTTATCAAAGTCTGCATATTATGTATGACAAATTTTGGCCTTCTGGAGGGGGACAATGACAACACTAGGGCTCCCATCCCAATGTTCTAGTGTTCATAACTTCCTTATGGAGCCCTGATCTTCTGGGGAAAAGGGGGGTGTTTACAATGACAGCTTATACCAGGAATTCCATAGTAAACGTGGAAGAAATTGACCAATTAAACAAGGGATTTCTTGCCACTCTGTCTCTTGTCCCTATCAAAGCTTGCATGTACTGTATGTCAAATCTGTGCTTTCTAGATAGAAGGGGGCAATGACCACTTGCACCTAGGCTCCTTTTTACTGACTTCAAATACACATCGCCTTGTCAAAACCTGGTATTTGGGGGGGGGGGGGGGGTGCACCAGTTCTATTCTTTTTTTTACCTCCTCCTTATCAAACTGTATAGTTACACCATGGCTTCCTGTTACGTATTGCTCTCCACCTTTACTAAAAAAAAAACAACATATCAAACCTTTATCTGATAGGTTGGGGTAATAACCATTTTTCTAAGGGCTGGTTTCCCCACTTGTGCCCCTTTTTACTACCTCACTATCAAACCTAGTTTAATTAGGAGAGACACTTGCATCATGTACGGCATCCCTTCCTACTCTGTGACCATCTTAGAAATACAGGATGGTTTATTTTTTGCACTAATTCATGGTGGTATAACACAATTGTATCTGCATTTATTGTACTATTTATAAAATGACTTTCCACTATATCTGAATACGCAGGGGTTCCCCGCATGCAAGCCTGATGGGGGGGGGGGGGAACGCTATCGCTTGCTGGTTTGATTCTGGACATGATCTGCTGCATGCTTGTTCATGGTCTATGGCTAAAAGTATTAAAGGCAGAGGATCAGCAGGACAGCCAGGCAACTGGTATTGCTTAGAAGGAAATAAATATGGCGGCCTCCATATACCTCTTACCGCGAGTGGTGTTGGGTCTAATATTCCCACATACCTACGGTATATAGTGGTAACCCACCTTTGTATTATTTAGCTACTTTCAACATTGGAAATTGCTTGACCAAACTTAGTACACTATCAGGCTCTCAACTGTTTCCCTTTTTGTTTTACCAGGTAAGTATAAATCTATATAGTATCTCAGGTTTTGAGGTTCAGCTTGTTGATGGAACTGATGCCTTTTTGGCTCCTAGCTTAGATAGACCATTGATTGAGTTTTCTTTGTCCTCCCTTGCTTTAGAGCAATCACCCGCCACATGTGAAATTGTTTACAAACAAGTAGTAGCAGTAGAGTATTGTACAGTAGCAGGAAGTTTTGAATCAGGATGATACTATTTGTTGGTATCCTGATACAAAACTTCCTGTTTACAAACAAGTCACAGTCCACTCTGCAGTATTGGTCTGTATAACCATATGCTTAGGGCACTTCTACACTGAAGATCATGGTGCATTGCCATTATGATTTTCACATATTTTCAAGAACGTGTGTTGATGTGATTTTCAGGTATAGTCGGCAGACTGTTGTTGCATTTCCCAGTGGAAAAAAAAAGCTGCGGGAAGTTTTTTTCAAATGGGAGATCCCATTACAAATCGCATAGCACTGCATGCACTCTCATTCATTTAACACAATCACAGGCAAACTGCAGCATGCACTACGTTTTGCGATTTTGTAAAAAACAGATTGCACCACTTTGTATGGGGCACTGCGATTACTATGTTATTCACTATGTCCTTGCGATGAGCAAAACGTGAAGAGCATGCAGTGTCGAGAGACCTTAATAAAAACCTATGACTTTATTTTAAAAGAAAATCAGATACTTACCTCAGGAAGGAGAAAGCCTCTAGATCCCAATCAGGCTTCCCCCATCCCTCCGTTTCAGCGCTGGCAGCTTTCAAAAAAACATTTTTAAAAAAGTTGCATACACACGTGCGCTTTGAAGCGACCCAACTGGGCTCGGCTGTTTCCGTCAGATCCCATTGAATTTGCATGTGGGGAATCTCTCAGAATCGACAGTAAAGAAAATGAGCTCTTGGGCTGGGTTCACACTGCCATAAAAAAAAAAATTCTGCCTATTAGAGTGAAACGGATCAGCAGACATGTAAACGGATGCTTTCCAAATGGAGAGACGGGATTGGATCCTATTGCCATGCAAAGGATTAGTTGTTCAGTTCTGAAGAGTGGAACTGAAGGCTCGGCAGAACACAGTTGCAGATTCGGATCGTTGAAACATAGGATGCCAACGGAATATGGAGGCCTAGAAAAATGAACAGTGTCAGTTCTCACCAATCTGGTTGCCGCATACGTTTCTGCGCTTTGTCGTCTGTCACCTCAGGTCAAGTGCTGCCACCCCCACTCGGGTCCACTGCAGGGGACATATGTTGGTATACAGAAAGGAGGGAGGATTCCCATTGGTCTGTTGCAATGCAATGGGGAGCCACATAATGGTTCTGCTGGGGCCCCGATCTGTATGCCAGCACTTGTCCTTGCAGAGGACTGAAGCAGCGGCAGAACGGAATGTGATGGTAACAAGTGGACCGGGTGCACAACAGTCTGTATGTGAACGAGGCGCACAGACACTGAATCTACCACAGCATATCCTGAGCGGATACGCTGTGAGCGCACCATTGTGCACCCGGTGCAGTGTGAACCCAGCCTTAAGTTGCCATGTGATATGGAAGCTTTGACACCAGAAATCACTCATTGCAGTTGCTATTACTTTTGCTCCAGACGTTTTGACAGCGATTTTTCAACAGTCATTTTGCTTTTCTATTCTCCAATAGATTTGAAATCACTGTAAAAGTGCTACAGGCAGCACTTTTGCAATCTTAATAAACACAGTTAGTGTGATGCAGCATTTTAATAAAAAAAACACTAGCGACGAGAAAAAACAATTTTAAGATCTTTAGGTGTGTAACAGCCTTGATGTATCCCAATTGAAGACAAGAATATTATTTATTTATTGTATTTATAAAGCGCCAACATATTACACAGCGCTGGAATACAACCACATTTTTATAAAGTCCATTGCAGTTGTCCTTTCCCGTTTCCCCCATGAGCCCTAAAGTACCGGTATGTCAGTGGAGTGCAGTTGTTATGCATTTTTTTTCATGAGTTTAAATGCATTCTTTTTTTTTTTTTATGCAAATGAGGCCTGGCCTATTCCTTGCCTCCAGCTTCCTGTCATTTCACCTCTGTGCAACATGCAGCAGAAAAGAGCCCAGAGAGAAATGCAGGAAAACAAGCATTTAAGAATGTGCATATGCATTACAATGCATGCATTTTCACGATTACTAGTGTGAGCCCTGCCTTGATGCCAATTTTGTATACATTCAAAGCTTTAAGCGCAAGAACATTTGTGCCAATTTATGACGGGCCAGTTAACACTCTGCTTTGTTGCAATGGAGGAAGGGCTAACGGTCCCTTCCAAAGCAAAGGTCTTTATGCATTCCTTCTGCACTATCAACGGTGCATTGCTTTTACATGCAGTTCACACCACTGCAATGCATTGGTGTTACTTGCCCCTAAGGTTAGTTCACAGATCTATAGCAATGCATGGATGCCGTAGGCATTTTTGCATACAGTGTATGCATTAAAGGGATACTGTAGGGGGGTCACGGGAAAATGAGTTGAACTTACCCGGGGCTTCTAAAGGTCCCCCGCAGACATCCTGTGTTGGCGCAGCCACTCACCGATGCTCCGGCCCCACCTCCGGTTCACTTCTGGAATTTCAGACTTTAAAGTCTGAAAACCACTGCGTCAGCGTTGCCGTGTCCTCGATCCCGCTGATGTCACCAAGAGCGCACAGCGCAGGCCCAGTATGGTCTGTGTCTGCGCAGTACACTCCTGGTGACATCAGCGGGAGGTCATGGCAACGCAGGCGCAGTGGTTTTCTGACTTTAAAGTCAGAAATTCCAGAAGTGAACTGGAGGCGGGGCCGGAGCATCGGTGAGTGGCTGCGCCAACACAGGATGTCTGCGGGGGACCATTAGAAGCCCCGGGTAAATTCAACTCATTTTCCCCCGACCCCCCTACAGTATCCCTTTAACTGCGTGTTTTATGCGTTTTCCATTGAGATGGTGCAAATTGTCAATTTATTTTTTATTTTTTTTTTTACCCAAAATGTATGCCCAAAGAAATGTGACTGAGTTATTCATTTCATGGCAGATTCATTCATTTCACACCTGTCAGAATCCTCATTCACGTTTATTGTACTCTCTGCATACATCACTGGCACAGCCATGGCATGTAACTGTAATTATTCATTTATATAGTGCTGACAGATTTTCTGTCCAATAAGTACAATAATTGATGTCACAGACAATCCCACTGAGGTGCTCACACTGTAATAAATGTTTGCAAAGGCCACAATTAGATACTTACCTCAGGCGGGGGAAGCCTCGGGATCCTAAAGAGGCTTTCCCCATCCTCGTACGTCAGGCTGTTCCAGCACTGGGACACCCAAAGAGTGTCCTGGCTGTGCATGCGCACCGGAACCGTACTGCTCAGGCCCCAGCGGAAATGGCCAAACCCAAATAAGTCAGCGCTACCCAATCCAGCCTATCTGAAGAAAGGCGAGCCGGCTGGCGTGAGCTTTTTCAGGGACCCATCGCAGGAACAGGTCTGTGGAGGGGGACGGTGGAAGCCTCTTTAGGATCCAGAGGCTTCCCCCCCTTCCAAGGTGAGAACCCCCTGGCCTAGGGACACTTTTTTTTGCTTTAGGTTCATTTTATAGAGTAGCGTGGGATCGACCTGTGAGAGCCAAATTAATCTACCAAACATAGTTTTGTATTGTGAAAAGAACGCATATTAACCAGATGAAACACTAATATGGTGAAACATGAGACCCAAGATAAAAAAAGCTATAAACCTTCTTCCCTGACTTGACCACGATTTAGTTCCATCGTATATCATTATATTCATAATATTGAGCATTAATATTGCACATACATCTTCTACATCTATAGCGTATATAGTCTTGTCTTTAACTTTCCCTCAGACGGGCCCACAGTCTAATACCTACTTTAGTCATACCCTCCCCCCCCCCATATTATTAGCCTAAGGCCTCTACAACACCCAGTTTGCGGTAAAGTTGAGGAAGTGCTTGGCACCATGCTCCCTTGTAGGAGTGACTATGAAATATGAAAAGCCAGACAGGGGTACCTGGCTCTTCTACTGACCACATATGCTATTGCTCCGTTGTTATTGCCTGATGAGCCGGGATCAAACATGCGAAGCGTATTGCATTGTCCCCCGCAGTATGTAAATAAACTTGTTGTATTTGACAAACACATTAACAATTTTTGTGTCTGTTTGGAGGAGGTAAATCCACCACTGCCTCCTCATGTATTAAACTTTTCAGACACTTTTATCCTTTTGGCGCCTCTGTATCCGTACTACGCTATGAAAACCCAGGCTCCTTAAAGTGAACCTCCGGACTAAAAATCGACTCAGCAGCACTGAAAAGGCTTGGTGTTTCTTTAACAGTTTCACAGCATCAGAACTTTGTTTCACTTATACAAGCCTCATTTTTAGCTGCACAGAAGAAAACTGCCCTGGCTTTTTTCCCCTGATGCTGTGCAAAGCATGATGGGATTTCTGATGTTCTCGTTCTGCTGTTTTGGTGCAAATTTTTTTTTTTTTTTTTTTACATTTTGAATTTGACATTTGAAGCCTAGCGTGCGCAGCTGGGAGGGGTAATCAGGACACAGGACAGTTGGAACTGTGTCTCCTGCTCCTTGTCACCTCCTTTCAACCAAAAAGATGTCTGCCCCCATGACAAAGATGGCAGCCCCCATGAATCACAAACATTTGCCTGTTTTTTTTAAAACAGGGTGGGTAAGAGATTATATTACCCATGCGCTTTGAGTCCTATGGGAGAAAAGCGCTTTACAAATGTTATTGTATTGTATCTATTCTAATTAACATAACTAATGTAATTTGATGACAGTATGTTTGTTTAGGCTGAAGTTCCCTTTTAAAGGGAACCTAAACTGAGAAGAATCTGGATTTTTCCTTTTAAAATAATACCAGTTGCCTGACTCTCCTGCTGAACCTGTGTCTCTAATGCTTTCAGCCACAGCCCCTGAACAAGCATGCAAATCAGGTGCTCTGACTGAAGTCAGACTGGATTGCTGCATGCTTGTTTCAG
Organism: Hyperolius riggenbachi; assembly: GCF_040937935.1. Taxonomy (NCBI): domain Eukaryota; kingdom Metazoa; phylum Chordata; class Amphibia; order Anura; family Hyperoliidae; genus Hyperolius; species Hyperolius riggenbachi. Next base: position 46,531,670 of record NC_090657.1, on the reverse strand, counting down.
GTCTGTGATTCAGCTACTACTGCTGATCAGCAAGTCTGCCAAGCAACTAGTATATCCTACTCAGTTTAGGTTCCTGTTAAAGCAGAACTTATGATTGAATAAGAACAGTGTTTCACTTACCTGGGGCTTCTGCCAGCCACTTGCAGACTTCCTGTCCCATGCCAGTCCTCCACGATCCTCAATTCTCCCGCCGCCAGCTAGTTCCGTACTGTCGTACATTCGACTTGAGTCGATGGCAACTGAGCCTGCGCACCCCGAGCCACACGTTTCTCTTTGCATTCCTGCCCGCAATAGCGTCCTGTGCTAATAGGCAGAACGTTATTGCCGGCGGAAATGCAAATATACACTTGGCCCAGCGCGCACAGGCGTAGTTGCTGCGTCTGCAGTTAGGAAACTAGCTGGCGGCGGGAGAACGGAGGATCGTGGAGGACTAGCTTGGGACCGGAAGGCTGCAAGTGGCTAGCAGAAGCCCCAGGTAAGTGAAACACTTTGTTTTTATTCAATCTTCATTTCTGCTTTAAAGGGAATCTAAAGCAAAGTTGGAAAAAAAAAGCTTCACTTACCTGGGGCTTCTACTAGCCCCCTGCAGCATCCCTGTGCACACGCTGACCTGGAACGATCCTTCGGTCCCCTGCAGCAGTTAAGTTTAATTTTCCACCAACTGGCCAGCCATTGAAACTGCGCCTGCGCGGCCCAGGCATGTGTATGGGTGGCAAACAACAAGACGACTGCCTGATGGCAAACATAACGTGCCGTTTGCCTGATCTATACGGCAGATCGACTCACATGGCTGTTGGGCTGATATTGTGCAGTTGCGACGTGTGTGTGCAACGTAGAGTGCAGTGTTCTCCCCAGGCTCTTTTAGCCGGGTGCTCCACTCTGCTAGTTTTTGTGAGCCCCCGGCTGTCATCGGCTCACCTCCTCCTATGCTGTAAGCAGAGTTGTGCAGAGAAGCACCAGCCCTGCATTCTCACATCTTGCCCCACCCGGCTACTTTTTCAGGTTACCCGGCTTCTATTTCATGCCACCCGGCAGGAAAAAATTTCTGGGGAGAACACTGGAGTGAAAGACTTTGTTTTGAATGTGGCCATGTCATGCAGTATTTATATTTGAGTTGGTTGTTTAGTTGGTTGGTATGCGGAAAATATTTGTTGTCAACGGTTTGTTGTGGTGTCGGTCGTGCATGTTGTGGGACGCGTGTATGAGCCTTTAGGTTTACATTAGTTGTCGCCCCGTTTGTACGCTGTTAAAAACACATACGGAACAAAGGTGAAAACGAAGCGCAACACAAATCAAATGCCAATGTGTAGCTGGGCCCAAAGTTTACATACACATAGGCTGAGGGCACTTTCACACCGGTGTGGTACGGCATTTTACTGCAGCCTAACGCTAGGGCAATGAAAGTCTATGGGGCAGTTCATATTGCGTACGGTGCGCCGGAAGTACCCTAACGCAAGCGCATACCTATGTTAAAGGGAACCTTAACTGAACGGGGGGGTAAAACGTTTCTCTTACCTGGGGACTATTACCAGTCCTGTGCCCTCGGTGCCGCTCTGGAATCCTCCGGTCCCCCGCTGTCACTTAGTTTCGTTTTTGACGACTCGCCAGTCGGCCGGCCGCCATGCTTATTATTGGACGCATTCCCTACTGCAATTAGCGCTGTTGCGGACCGAAACACGTTGCCGCATATCTACCGGAGGATTCCAGAGCGTCTCCGAGGGCACAGGACTGCTGCAGGGGCTGGTAATAGCCCCAGGTACGTGAAACTCTTTACCCCCCATTCAGTTAAGGTTCCCTTTAAAGTGAGGCGGACTGGAAGTCATGTAAGGCTATGGCGATGCGTGTTTTTTTAAATGTCTGTTGCAAGTTTTACACGTCGCACATGCGCCAAAGTGTATTTTAGCAATATGCTTCCTTGCAAGTCATCGGTTTGGCCACAGGAAGCGAGCATCACTTACTGCTTGGCCTGCTGCCACACAGTGATGACTGCGTTATTCCTTTATTGGTGGTGTGGCACAGCTACCACCAATATTCAGTGTGAAATCGGGCTTAAAATGTTGACATTCCATTATTTTTAATATCTGTTAAATATTGTTACCATAGATAACTTGTCTTTTGCCAAATCGGGCAATCTACTTTATTATTTATATTATTTACTGGAGGTCATTTCAAAGTAATTATGTAGAGTTTTTTATTTCAAGTTTCGTCTTTTCAATTTCATTTGTAACTAAAATATAGACGCGCTTTATTTAGCGGTATTGCCTTTCAATAGCTTAACATGAATCCCATGCTTAGCATCAGCAGGAGGAAGCCCCAGGTAAGCATAAAATTGTCTCTCCATTGCCATTTCGGCTTTGCTGCAGCACACACACACACACACACACACACACACACACACACACACACACACACACACACACACACACACACACACACACACACACACACACACACACACACACACACACACACACACACACACACACACACACCTTCAATAGGTCGTGTGTAGAAGACCGCTGAGATTCAAGGCAAGTGGAAATGGACCCTTACAACTTCAGACAGGCATTCCTTTTGTCTGCCAATGTGACAGTACTCTGTATTGGATCATGGGAGTACCTACGGGCCTTTTCCTATGCAGCCCCTACTCTATGGAACTCACTTCCACAGTCAGTACGAGAGGCTCCTTCTCTGGACAGCTTTACAAAAAAAAGGCTAAAAACTCACCTCTTTTCCCTAGCCTTTGAGACTGCATAATGCAGGGTCACAGCGCTTTGAGTCCCCAGGGAGAAAAGCACTATAAAAATATTATTGTTGTTACTTTTCCACGTATGGATATGGCATATCTGCTTTTTGATACTGAAGATTTATTTTCATGGTGTTTAATATCATTCCATGAAGATGAAGTATTAATATGTCCACATGTATTAATGTAAGAAAACAACGTGGAGTTTTTACCTTGTCACCGGACTTAATAGATTTGTGTGACCGATTCAGGGCTGTTCTTAACCACTTCACAGCTCCAGTACAGTATATCTACTCCCCTGCAGACTTCATCTAACCGCCCAGGGGAGTAAATATACGTACTCCCGCTGCTACCACTACTGTAAGCGCTCCCGCTTATTTGTGCGCTCGTTCATGTTGCCATCTGCCCGCCAGGAGATCAATGAATGAGAAAGCAATTCCTAATCATTGATCTAAGTCCCCGTAGCAATTATCGGCGCCTTTTATGAGAAGCTGCACGATCATTCTAATAAATAAAAGTTTCCCATCTTCAGTACACTTCCTGTAAGCATACATATTTTGCTTACAGGACGTATAAAAAAAAAAAGACTGAGGCCATCTTGTGGCCAAATAGTAAAACTACAACTAAAAGTATTTTTTTTAAATGCAAAGACCTGTTTTTACATTTTAAATTAACCCCTTACCTCCCACACTCCCCAATAGGTACCAACATTTATTTTTTTTTGTAAAAAAATACAATGAAATAAATTTACAATTATAAAAAATACATAAATAGTTTTCTTAGGGACTGAACTTTTTTAATATGTATGTCAAGATGGTATAATACTGTTACTTTATAAATTATGGGCTTTTTATTAATGATGGATGCAAAACTGAAAAAAAATGCATCTTTATTTCCTAATAAAATATTGGCGCCAGACATTGTGATAGGGACATCATTTAAATGGTGTAATAACCGGTACAAATGGGCACATAAATTACGTGGATTTTAATTATGGTAGCATGCATTATTTAAAAATTATAATGGCCGAAAACTGAAAAATAAGGATTTTTTTTCCAATTTTTTTCTTATTTTTCCATTAAAAAACATTTAGAATAAAATAATTCTTGGCATAATTTACCACCCAAAGTAAGCCTAATTAGTGATAAAAAAAAACACATTTAACACATTTCATTCTGATAAGTAGAGATAAAGTTATTGGCAAATGAATGGAAGGAGCGGAAAGGTGAAAATTGCTTGGATGCTGAAGGGGTAAAACCCCTCAGTTGTGAAGTGGTTAAGATTGCAATTTTTTTTTCAAAAAGAGACTGTTCAATACAATCTGGGTGAGGCTGTGGGATGCCCATTCAGCAGATTGCAACAAGACTTTGGGATGTAAAGTAAACCTATTCTAAAGATCAAAGTACGACCTGAAACTACATAGGTTCACTTCACCTTGTCTGAAGTGGAACACCCGCAGAGGGAGGCCAAGAGCCGAGGCTGCCATACCGCAACCACCAGTCCCACTTGGCAATTATCTGTCATCCCTAAAGGGGCCCATACACCTGAATGATTTTCCCGCCGATCACTGTGATCGAATCTGCTGTGAAATCGTTGCGCAAACGATGACAGAACGATCGATTTCCGTCCGAAATCGTTCGTTACCGCCGATCCGTCCGTGCGGAAGATTTTGCTCGATTGCCGGCGGGTCGGGAGTGCGTCGATAGCGGCGTTCGAATTTCTAACGACCGACGCAATACAGCGGTAATACATTATCTGCTCTGGCCGGCGCGTGTCCCCTGGTCTCCACTGTCCTCTTCTCCGCTGGGTTCCGGACCGACTGGCTACTTCCTGTCCCGGCAGGAAGTTTAAACACTAGAGCACCCTCTGCTGTTTAAACTTCCCCGGACAGAAAGAAGTGAAGCCAGCCGGTCCGAAAACCGGAGCCGAGCGCGGAGACCGGGGACACGCGCCGGCTGGATCAGGTAATGTATAGCTGGCGGGAGCAGCGGCAGCTTCACAGATCGGTTTCATGCTGAAATCGATTCCAATCTGTTTGCAGTAAAGGCAGCCATACGATCCCTCTCTGATCAGATTTGAACAGAGAGGGATCTATCTGTTGGTCGATATGATGGCAAATCGACCAGTGCATGGCTACCTTAAGGGGTGTGTGGGAGGGGGTCATCAGAGAGAGGTGAAGGTTCAGCAGTGATGACCCATTTCTTCATGTGTGCTGAATTTCTTAGTTTGGAATGCCAGTCACCTGGTGATGTCATCGCTAGACTGAAATGCTAGTGTCTGGGCTCTGGACCAGCTGATATAAAATTCATTTAATAGACATCAGCTGATCAGGAGCTTCTATGGATAGAAACGCAGCTGTGCCAATGAGCACATCGGCCATTGGGATGATGCCATAAAGCCTTCTGTTAACAACACCCCCCCCCCCCCCCCCCCCCCCCCAATAGAACTGCAGTGTAAAATGTTGCCTTAAATTGCATCATTTTAGGACAGTGGAGGGAGCCATGCAATTTTTGTTTTTTGTTTACTGTAATGCGAAAGCAAGAGTTCTGGTTCACCATGAGCTTGCTGGGTAGTCTATAATGTGAAACAGACTTATGCCTGCACTGTGTGGATCATCCAGGGGCTTCCCCTTTCTGAGGTCAGTACCCAAATGGGGCAGTTTTTAAGTGTATAGAAGGGATAATTCAGCATGAGTTATTAGGTGCCCACCCCTTCCTCCTGTGCCATACAACCATTGGTCTACTGAGACCATTTGAAGTCCTGTGATAGTGTGGTGGCTGGATTAGTATGCACGCAACTAAAGTTGCTACTAAAAAAGAATAAAAAGTTTGAGTGTGAATAGTCTACCTCCCCAGTAGGATGCAGAGATGCCACTGAAATCTGAACAAACTGCAGTTAGAGGGAACTCCAAACTTTTATCGCTTTACTTGGTCATTGTGTACTCATTACTCTTTGTTTTGCTTTATCTATGTTTAGTATGCTTTCCGTGTAATCTGTGGTATATGTCATATATATATAATTTTTTTTTTCCTAAGACTTTTTTCCCCCCTCTCTTACTTTATTTCCTTTTTCGTTTATCGGTTTGGGTATACCGTAAATGATTATTGCATTTCTAAACCGGGTTACTGGTGAAAGTTTGTTCAGTACAGCTTCTTATTTTTATATTATGGAAAGAAGTATATGGCTACAATACAAGTTATTGCAGCTGCAAAATATCTTCTGTCATAGATAGCCATTGGGGCCTTTTTCCACTGCTAGTCACAAGTGGAGATGGGAGCGCACACAGTTGTTTTTCCCCAGAACTTGCTATGCACTGTTTGTTTTTTGTGGGATTGCGGAGCTATTGAAAAGTCCTATTTGATTGCCACAAATGACAATCACACCAAAAATTCTGCAGGTGAAAGGAAAGGGAGCACTGCAATTTACCTGATGATCGTCAAATCCCACACACTTCATAAAACTAATGATCACAGTGCACGCAGTGACAAGAGAACCTCATTTCAAGGAGGATGTCATATGGTGCTCAGGGTGGAGTTACTTGCCTCCATGATGATGATCCTCACTTTCTCTGATTTCTGGGTCTCTGGCCCCTGATTCCATTGGTCTGCGTTAGTCCTGTGTTTTTATCAAACTTTTTCTAAGTATTAATACATTGCATCACCTGCTGCCGGCTATAGGATCTTCTGAGCTAAAGTCCATACCATGTTTTTGGTCTAGTGTAAAGTATAGCAGATCTTGGCTACCTAAGGTAAGCGCAGAGGCCTGTTCATGCTGGATTCACATCTGTGCGTTGTCTGTTCCTCACCCCTGGATGGTCCAGATGCTTCCTTTCCCAGAACCTCATTGAGCCTGCCACTTCTGTCTGGGACTCTCTTCTTTCCATGGCCATATTCCCTTCCTTACTGGGCATGAATGTGAGTACATCGAAGGGCTACATCTTCCAGCATATATTGCAGTGTCTGGGGACCTACAGTTCAGTGAAACTGCTGTGGCTCTGGATGGAGAAGATTGTGGAGCACATACACATGGGAGGCTAGGGAGCAACCCCACCCCTTCATTCTAACAATGTTGTATGCCAAGCTGAGTACCCCTCTCCAATTGGAATTTGATCTGGAAGTGATTGATTGATTGATTCCTGCACTGCAAAGTGCAGCTTGATAGACTTCATGAGAAATTGAGCATCAAACGAACCTCAAGCATTGTTTTGTATGTATCTCCCATCTTTCCATCCCCATCCTGCATGTTCTATAACCAGGGCTGTGGAGACGGTCAAGGAATCTGAGTCGGAGCAATTTTTGGGTACCTGGAGTTGGAGGTTTCATAAACTAAGTTTTATTCAGTCGAAACTATTTTTGGGTATCAGGAATCAGAGTTGGAGTCAGTGGTTTCATTTATACAGGAGTCAACGTCGAGGAGTCAGAGCAATTTTTGGGTACCTGGAGTCAGTCAGTCAGTCGGTGGTTTCATAAACTGAGGAGTTGGACGATTTTACTATCAACTCCACAGCACTGCCAAATATTTGGAAGCGATTGACTGTTGGCAGCAACAGGTGACCAAATCAGCTTCTAGAGCTCTAGGCTCGTCCAGGTTTTATTCATTTTCTCTGTTTAGAAAGAGTTGGTGCCGTATTTGTTCTTTTTGGCTTATATTTTCCTCTCATAGGTTTTGATTGTTTTGGTTGTTAGATTCTTAAAATAGCAAGGTTGTCTGGTCAAAGAGCACAGCGGTGATTACCTGTGAACAAGATGTCAGGTCACCAGCCTGACTCTGTTTGATTAGTGTTGTTCAAACATTGTTTTGGAAATGGCTTTATGGCAGAGCACAAGTCAGCTGGTTTAACTGCTCTGGAATTACTAAGGGCCTTTTTCCACTAGCCTGCGATTTGCTTCTGATCGCAAATCGCAAGGTACATTAAACTAATGGAAACTGCAGCAGCAATTTCCATTAGTGCGATCCGATTGCGATGCGATTTTGGTCAAAGCGCAATCGTCGTCCTGCCGCGTTTTGTATGCGATTGAGCTGGACTATAATGAATATAGTAGCTCAATCGCAATCGCATGGTGGAAATTGAAACGCGATTGCGATCGGAATCGCAATCGCATTTCATAGTGGAAAAGAGCCCTAAGGCCCTAGGGCCTTTTTCCACTAGCCTGCGATTTGCGATTTGCTTCTAATCGCAAATCGCAAGGTACATTAACCTTTTCGGGACCATATTAATGAGATCCTACGCCGCACTTGTGGCTGTTCTAGCCTGATGAGGCGTAGGATCTACGCCGGCCCGCAATTTCCGCTCCCGACGCGATCGTGCGCACCCGGAGGGGGAGATTAAGCTGTCATATGACAGCCGACATCTCCCCCGAGTGATCAGCAGCCATCGCGTATGGCTGCTGATCACGTGATCACTACGATCCGATTGCGATGCGATTTTGGTCAAAGCGCAATCGTCGTCCTGCCGCGTTTTGTATGCGATTGAGCTGGACTATGAGTATAGTAGCTCAGTCGCAATCGCATGGTGGAAATTGAAACGCGATTGCGATCGCGATCGCATTTTATAGTGGAATAGAGCCCTTAAGCCCCCAAACCAGGAACACTATGTATATTGTGGTGCAATTAAAGTGCAGCGCTGGGGCCACCTGAGGACTGTATAACTTTTATGCAACCAATTTCGGCATATTCAGCATTATGCATTGCTTAAAAGGAAATAAAGATGGCAGCCTCAATATCACTCTCCGGTCCTTTTTTTTTTTTTTTTTTTTTAAAGCGGATACGAGATGAAAAACTATAACAAGTAACTTGTATGTATGTATGTATGTATATATATATATATATATATATCTTCTCTAAAGTTTAGATAGTTTACACAGCAAATCTAGCTGCAAACCGCTTTAATAGAATATGATTTCTTCCTGTGATACAATAGCAGCCATGTTGTTTGTAAACATTACACAGAGGCAGGCTTATCTGTATCTTAAGCACAAAAACCTAATCCCCCTCCCTCCTCTCCCCTCTGCCTCTGAAATCTCTGGCTAGTAATACCCCCCCTCCTGCCCAGACTGAACTCCCATGAGTCCTTGCTACTGCCTGAAAGTGCCTTGGCTCTCTGAAAACCTGTGGGCGTGTCTTTTTTTTTTTTTTTAGTTTATAGGGAATTCGAGTATTAAAACAAAAAAGTATTTGGCTTGAGGAATGCCCTATAAACAATAGGAAAGGAACACAATTATGCAATGTGTAAAAGTTCATCTCGGGTCCACTTTAATGGGATACTGTAGGGGGTCAGGGGAAAATGAGTTGAACTTACCCGGGGCTTCTAATGGTCCACCTCAGACATCCTGTGCCCACGCAGCCGCTCACCGATGCTCCGGCCCCGCCTCCGATTCACTTCTGGAATTTCAGACTTTAAAGTCTGAAAACCATTGTGCCTGCGTGGCCGTGTCCTCGCTCCCGCTGATGTCGCCAGGAGAGTACTGCGCAGGCCCAGTATGGTCTGCAGCTGCGCAGTACGCTCCTGGTGACAGCGGGAGCGAGGACATGGCAACACAGGCACAGTGGTTTTCAGACTTTAAAGTCTGAAATTCCAGAAGTTAACCGAAGGCGGGGCCGGAGCACCGGTGAGTGGCTGTGCGGGCACAGGATGTCTGCGGGGAACCATTAGAAGCCCCGGGTAAGTTCAACTCATCTTCCCCCGACCCCCCCCTACAGTAACCCTTTAAGCATGTTCTGGAATATGGGGTCTGCTTGTCATGTGCTGGTCAGATATTACTGTATTATGCAACAGCAAGGAATTCAGTGGCTTAGTCTTCTGTATTGGTTTCTCCATAGAATGCCGTATAAAATACATACAAAGGATGGTAATAGTAGTTCAGCTGAAGAAACCAGCTCAGCCTGTCTTTCATGCTGGGGTGGTTGCTGTTTGAGTTTTGGAGAAAATCTGCTGAGATCCAGCAGGGGGTCAGCCTTTACCTCACTTCACCCAAAAGAACGACGTCCATTTTGTTTCATTTCATATCCTCTGCATTTCACCCCTCAGGTTAGTGTACTGTGTACTTGGCGTGCACTGCTTTCTGCCACAAGTCTATTATTCTTTAGGGCATTTTTTAGAAATGTATTTGGCTTCATTTGGGCCATAATGCATCACTTTACATTCAGAAACAGGTTTGCTGATTTGATGTATATATTACGCCTAGTTCACAATGCAGCAGTTATGTAGCAGAATAACTCTGCATGCCAACTCGCTTCCCATACGTTTCTGTGGGGCTGTTCACATATCTGCATCGTAGCAGATCGCGTTATTCTAACTCGCTGCATGCAGGCTCTGAGTTTAACATTGTGTCCATTGCAGTTCACACACATTTTAACGCAAACATTATGCAATGCACCACTGTAAATCCAGCCTTACTCATAGCAAACAATGGGATAGCTATTTATTCCAAGTTTCATTTGGAAGTTGAGGCTAAAAGTCTGATTTCTGTGGACAACAAATGAGTTCCTGTTACAAAGGATTCAAGCAGGAGAGTGGACCGCAGTGAGGCGTTTTTGTTTATAGATTCTGACATCGAATCTGCCTGTGGACTGTTTCATATTAATTTGCCTGCTTAGTTTCAGACAAGTCACTGTTATTATCTAATTTCTGTCTAAGTTTTGTGCAGATTGAGCATGTTGATCAGAACCCTTTCATAGATTTTTGTTTTGGGCCGTACATGTTTAGATTGCCACCTAATGCGGCAGGCAGTTCAATCCCTCTCTGATCTGAATCTGATCGGTGAAGGATCTAATGCAATTTCACGCCAAATCAATCATTTACGACAGGTCCGATCATGTTTCAGATTGATATTGGGCAGAAGTGATCCAATCGGGAACCTTATTGGACCTATCAGAAATTGATTTGACCTGTTGTTCTGATGGGAAATTACATGGTGTGTTCCAGGCACCGTCTCCTGAGCGCTGTAATAACCGCGTAGGAGATTTGGGCGCAGCCGGCGCCACCATAGGCCATAATAGGAATTACGGCTATAGCGGTGCATAGTCAGTAACTTCATCGCCGTCAGAAGACGGAGCTGAAGTTACTTTTAAAGCACTTATTCAGCTGCCAGCAACAGCTGGAAGCCAAATTACATTGTTCCCCACCATCCACGTGGACCTGGAGGGGGAATAGTATTTAACGCCGCCGGGAACTTGTGCAGCAGCAGGATAAGCCATATAGCGGCTGTATCCTGCGCCCAAGTCTCCCAGCGGCCAATTCATATGAATGCCAATTTCCCCCCAATACACTGAATGCAGATTTTCTATAGATATTGCCATGAAATCTATTCAAAATCTATCTATCTGCGGCGTTGCTTGTTTGATACAGTAAATCACTATTGGCTGTCGATCTACCACCACATTCAGTCTAAATTTACTGTCCGAACATAGTTGAGATTGATTTTTTTTTTTTACAATAAAAATTTAGATTGAGTTTTACCGCAAATCGATGTAACTTACGATCTATGCGTTTTACGTCATAGATAACCGGGAGATGAGTAAAATCTGCCAGTAAAAATCAGTGGTTGTAGGGCCATCCTAAACCATCAGTTGGGCCAAACCATTTAAGCTTCTAGGTAGGCCGCAGCATTAAATCTACATGGCCCCTTGGCTTAACCATGCATTTGCTTGTAAATTGGGGGCCTGAAAACACACTGTCAGCCCTGGGAAAAGGCTATAGAAACCCCTAATGTGTGGTGACGTGTGGTGACGTGGCCCGATTCTGACTGTGCTTGGCCAGCAGTGAAATGCCTGGTACATACCTTGCAATTTCACATCAGATCGATGAATCAAATCGATCATTTCTGACAGGTCTGATCTGATTTCTGGTTGTTTTTCTGATTTTGTAAAGAAATAATTGGCAAATGGATCAGAAAAACGATTGGAAATCAGATTGGACATGTCGGAAATTATCAATCTGATGTGAAATTGCATGGTGTGTATCAAACATAACTAGGTCTATTCAGGTTGTTACGTTGGTCTACTCATCAGATCTCTAGGTGCCTTTTGATGTTTTGCTAATTATTTACCTCAGTAAAATGATTGTGTGCTTTTACAATACTCAGGCTTTTGTTTATACCTAGAGAACATTTCCTTTTTTTTCCCCAGAAGCCATGCTGCTTTTTGCCCTCCATACACCATTGTCTTAAGTTCATCTGTCACCCAGACAAGGGGTGGGCAGACATTTTGTCTGCTGAATAGGCAATTGGGAGGATATTCAGCTCATCATATTGTGTGAGGAAGGCTCTGATTCATTATGGGTGAATACACTGCTTCATGTTAAGCTTTAGCTACAAAAAATGTTACCTCTTTACGGACAGGAAGCCATTTCTGGTTAAGGGATATAGGGCGTTGTTTGGTCTGCTCGTTATAACGCAATCTTTCTTTATAAAACAGCCCATTAAAAAAAAGCAGGTAGCTATCTGCTTCTCCTGGACTTGCTTCCCCATAGGACAACACGGGCCTCTGTCGAGCTGAATGCTCGTGTGTTTTCTTTGTCTTTTGGGACGATCAACCTTTCGATTCAATGATTATTTTTTTTTTTTATCAGATGGACTCAGACTAGAATCCATGCCACAACATGGCCATTTGATCGATCTTTTGATTTATTTCTGGCCAAAAATCAGTCAAATGAATTGATTGGGAATGGCGGAAAATCTAAGTCACAAGGAACGCAATCGGGTGCGCGGCAGTAAAGGCGTTACTGCCACACACCCAATTGCAACGCAACGACGAAAAGACCCCTGGACAACCCACCCCCCCCCACCCAAGTGTATGTGTCCCTGCCTGTGCTCACTTGTAAAGAGGAACTCCAGTGAAAATAATGTAATGTAAAAAAGTGCGTTATTTTTTACAATAATTAAGTATAAATGATGTAGTCAAGTGTTTGCTCATTGTAAAAACTTTCCTCTCCCTGATTTACGTTCTGACATTTACCACATGGTGCCATTTTTACTGCTGGCAGGTGATGTCAGTGGAAGGAGATGCTGCTTGCTTTTTTTGGCAGTTGGAAACAGCTGTAAACGGCTATTTCCCACAGTGATGCTAGAATGAGGGAGGGGTGATCACAATGTGGGAGGGGTTTCACTACAATATCAGCCATACAGAGCCCGCTGATGATCCGCTTCAGAAAAGGAAAATCTTTCTCATGGAAAATATGGTATCAGCTACTGATTGGGATGAAGTTCAATGCTTGGTTATGGTTTCTCTTTAAAGGCTCACCTGTCGACTTCTGGCTTCCTCTGGAGTCCAGTGTCACTGCGAGTGCCTGTCCCAATTGACACTTGGCGCATGTAGTGGTATCACTACACACAATATCCAATGGTCAGCCTGGTGGCACATCAAGTGATGTATGGCCATGGGGTACATAATACAGAATTGGAAATCATAGTAATTAGTTACCATTGTAACATGATGAAAAAATGTGTAGCAAATTCCAATGACAGATGTAACCTGATGAATGGTTGAATGGACCATTACTAGTAAACATACTGGTAGTATCTGGATGAATATCTGTGTTATGCTGGGTACACACTATGAGATTTTATGGTCGATTTACTGTCAGATCGATTATTTCCAGCATGTCCGATTTGCTTTCTGATTGATTTCCAAACATTTTCCGATCTATTTCCTATATAAAGTTAACGGAAATCGGTCGGAAAGCAAATCGGTTATGTTGGAATTCGATCTGACAGTAAATCGACCATAAAATCTCATCGTTTGTAGCCAGCATTAGGGCTGGTTCACACTTGGCGCTTAGACCGCCACTTGCCAGCGATCGCGTTCGGCTCCTATTTGCAGGCAAAATCTCACAATTCAGTGGGATTTGCACGTGTGATTCACGTTCAATAGAACGAGAATCACAGCACAATCGCAGCTGAAACGTTGCATGCAGCGCGTTTGCGATTATTTGAAATCACAAACGCTGTGTAAATGTATCCATAGGGATACATTAGTGGCAGCGCTTGGCTGATGACCAATGATCAGCAAAGCGCTGAAAAATCGCCCACTATGAACCTGCCCTTACATGAGGTGTTATCTGTAGTGTCCTTGGCTATTTAGCATAGTCCAATCAGTAAGCTGCCTTATCGCTTGAAATGATTGTTCACAAATTTGAAGCCACAGGGCAACCTCAGTGCGGGTCGCATCTCTCTGCTGACTCCGTATAAACAATCAGACATCATCTGCTTCAGGCTCCTGGGATTTGCCAGAGTGTTTTTATTCTTCTCTATTTATTTTTGTACATATGGCGCGACTGGTCTAGCACAGAGCATGCTCGCGTGGCAGGTGTCACGGCCTCAGAAGCACTGCAAGGCCCAGACATTGGATGTCTTCAGCTGATGTAAATTGCCATTCACACGTCTCTTGAGGCGTAAGCACGGGAGACAATGCGCTGAATGCTTATCTCAGACCAGTCTTTTGTTACGTTCCAGAGCATTGTTCAATCAATAAATCTCTTCTTCAATCGGATCCAAAACAGTTGGCAGTCTCCCGCTGAGCTTTTCAGGGATTCAGAGTCTGTGATGTAGCTGCATGTTGTCTTAAAAGACTTGAAAGAGATGGGTACAGGTAATCTACGCTAAAATACATCACACATTGATTGTGGTGAATTACAACTGTTTGTTTTCTTGTTTTTGTTTTGCTTTTACATGTAGAGTTTGTTGGAGCGAGTCCCATACGTATAACCGAATAACATGAGAAGTCCTGTATCTGAAGTGCAGGGGAATTATTGTTTCTATGGGATTGTGTCTCTCTTTGTGTGTAAGAATGCATGCTGCACTTTGGTGGGTGGGCTTTTGTCTGTTTGATGGGCATTTGTTTCAGCTGTCATTCTTCAGATGTATTACTGGGGGGTGGTTCTTATTTTACATGTGTTTATTTTACACCGTTCTACAAATAACCTATAATGCCAGATGAGCCATTTTGTTCAATTAAATATAATTAATTTAGAAAGCGCCAACCTATTCTATGGCGCTGTACAGAGTATGAAACAAAATGTGATGCGTAATGCAGAAAATGGTATATATGCTGGTACATAATACAGAAGTGGTAGACATAGCGACAAATGTAACGTGATAAACAAAATATATAGGAACTTCCAAGACACAAAAGGGAGAGAGAGCCTTGCCCTTGCAAGCTGACGGTCTAAAGGAGTAGAGAGGAAATGAGGTGAAGCTACGTATACAAGCTTGGTTAGGCCTTCTTCACACTCGGGGAACGCAGAATCCCAATCGCCTAGCGATTGTGGAATTCAGCAATTTTTCGGTGATAGTGATTCTCATTCCAATTAATGAGAAATCACTACACAATCGCCGGTGAAATGCTGCATGTAGGGCATTTGCGATTTGCAAATTTCCGCTGCAATTGCTGCAGTGAGAGTAGTCCTATAGGATTTCCTTTCAGCAGCGCTTTGCTGATCACTGGTGATAACTAAAGCACAAACGGTGTGTGGATGGACCCTTAGGCTGCTTTCACAGTGAGACGTTACAGGCGCACGTTAGTGCAGCCTGTAACGCAGCCCCACCGCATAGCAATGAAAAATCAATGGGCTGTTCACAGTGCCCACGTTGGGTTACATTGTGACGCAGCACATCCGTTGAGAGTGCTGCATGCTGTGCGTTATGCGCGGCTAAGCCGCGTTAGACTGTGCGCACATGCTCAGTAGTGTTGGGGAGGAGTGGAGAGTGGCCAGGCACATGGCTAATTAATATTCACTGCACGGTGTGACGTGCAGTGTTTATTTCCTGGAGCGGCCGCTCTGTGTGGCGGTTGGCCGGGCGGGACCACGTGATGCTGCATGCGTCCAAGAGTACGCATCGCGGCATCACGGACGCCAGAGTGAGCTGCACAGTGCCGCTCAATCTGACGTCCACATCAGAGAGCACCACATTATGTGCCCTATAACGTCCACTAAACGCAACGTCCTGGTGTGTAAGTAGCCTTACTGTTGCCCAGAACGATGGTACAATAGAATTTCGTTATAGTAAACTTTTTTTGTTTATAGTCCTGGAACAGTCCCAACTGTTTTGGATCCTTATATTACTCCTACAGATCCTTTCATCTTTAGGCATAAAGGGCCTCGCTCTCTCCTGCATATTATCCTATCTCTCTGGAAGGTCTTTCACAGTCTCCTACTTAGATCAGACCTCCTCGCCACATCCTTTATCTGTGTGGTACCTCAAGGCTCTGTTCTCATCCCTCTCCTCTTTTCCATTTACATGCATGGCCTTGGTAACTTAATCAACTCATTTGGTTTTCAATACCGCCTATATGCAGATGATATACAACTGTAACTCCCTCACACAGGTTCCCGACTCCATGTCTGCTCGATCATCTTTTATGACCTCTCGCTTCTTAAAACTCGATATGAATAAATCAGCACTAATCATCTTTCCACCGTCTCTCTCCACCTCTCTGCCTGATAAACAATAAATGTAGATAACACCCCTATATCTTGAGTTCCCAAACCACGATGCCTGGGGGTAATATTTGAATCTTCTCTTTTATTCCTCACATTTGTTCCTGTCATCTCCAACATGAAAACATCCCGCATCCAACCTTTTCTCACTCAGGACACATCCAAGACCTCACAAAGTCCTGCAACTACCACCTTAGTAACATGTGCAAGATCCACCATTTCCTGACCTCTGCCACCAACAAAAGCCTCATCCATGCCCTCATAATTTCTTGCCTTGACTACTGCAATGCCCCTCTGTCTGGTCTCCCTATGACCCGAATAGCCCTGCTGCAGTCCATCATGAATGCAGCAGCCAGAATTATCCACTCCTCCCATCGCTCCACCCCGGCGGCTCCCCTCCGTGAATCCCTCCGCTGGCTTCCTATACAGTCCAGAATCAGATCCAAGATATTGTGTCTGACCTACAAATCTGTCCACAAAACCTGTCCAACCTACATTTCCGATCTTACTCAGAGGTAAGGCTGGGTAATCCCCCCCCCCCCCCCCCCGGATTACCCAGCCCCATGCACGCCTCCAACACTATGGAACCTAACTTGCCTAATCCCCATGCTCCCATCCAGTGACTGACTAAGCATTACCTTATGCTCATACTGTGCTGCGTGATCTGGTTTTTCTTGTATTCCTGTATTATCATATTGCTGTATGTCACCCCTTAAAGAGAATCTGTATTGTTAAAATCGCACAAAAGTAAACATACCAGTGCGTTAGGGGACATCTCCTATTACCCTCTGTCACAATTTCGCCGCTCCTCGCCGCATTAAAAGTGGTTAAAAACAGTTTTAAAAAGTTTGTTTATAAACAAACAAAATGGTCACCAAAAGAGGAAGTAGGTTGATGTACAGTATGTCCACACATAGAAAATACATTCATACACAAGTAGGCTGTATACATCCTTCCTTTTGTATCTCAAGAGATCATTATACACAGGCAGTGTGCATAGAGGGGCCAGGAGGGGGGGAGATGCATCACAGAACCACAACACTGAAGAACTTGGCAGCCTTCCAGACACAGGCTGACAAGTCTGACAAGAGAGAGATAAGTTGATTTATTACAGAGATGGTGATAGTAGAACGTGCTGCAGTAAGCCAGAACACATTAGAATAGCTTTTGGAACTTGTAGGATGATATAAAACAGGATGCAATTTTTGTTACGGAGTCTCTTTAACCACTTTACCCCCGCGCGTACGTATTTCTCCGCCCCTTTTTCCATCCTTTAACAACCAGGGACGGAGAAATACGTACTTTCCGCGTTCCCGACGCTGTCCGCGCTCCCGCTCGTAAACACGCCGCCCGCCGCTAGTAAACACGCCGCCGCCCGCTCGCCCAGAGATCAATGAACGGGAAAATCCATTCCCGTTCGTTGATCTAAGCCCCGCAATGATCCGCTGCTCTCCTATGGGCAGCGCGATCATTGTGAGAAAAAACTCACGTGTCCAGCCTCCTTATACTTCCTCCAAGCTTCCGGAAGGAAGCTTGGAGGTCGCATTAAAACAAAAAGTTACTGTAGCCATCTTGTGGCCAAATAGTAAACTACACCCTACACATTTTTCACATACAAATAAATGACTTTTACATATAAAATTAACTCATTACCTCCCACACTCCCCATTTTTTTTTTTGTAATTAAAAAAAAATTAAAAAATGTACAATTAAAAAAAATACATAAATAGTTACCTTAGGGACTGAACTTTTTAAATATTTATGTCAAGAGGGTATAACACTGTTAATTTATAAACTATGGGCTTGTAATTAGGGATGGACGCAAAAATGAAAAAAATGCACCTTTATTTCCAAATAAAATATTGGCGCCAAACATTGTGATAGGGACATAATTTTAATGGTTTTATAACCGGGACAAAAGGGCAAATACATTTCATGGGTTTTAATTACTGTAGCATGCATTATTTAAAAACTATAATGGCCGAAAACTGAAAAATAATTATTTTTTTCCCCACATTTTTCCTATTTTCCCATTAAAACACATTTAGAAAAAAATAATTCTTGGCATAATGTCCCACCTAAAGAAAGCCTAATTGGTGGCGGAAAAAACAAGATATAGTTCATTTCATTGCGATAAGTAATGATAAAGTTATAGAGGAATGAATGGAAGGAGCGCTGAAAGGTGAAAATTGCTCTGGTGCTCAGGGGGTAAAACCCCTCAGTGGTGAAGTGGTTAAAATTGTCTGTAACCTAAACTAATGCCCAGCGCTGTGTAATAGGTTGGCGCTTTATAAATACGATAGATTAAAATGTTAGTACATGCTCTTATATCTCGCTTGGACTATTGCAACATATTGCCTTTAGATTGTAAGCCTCTGGCAGGGTCCTCCTTTCCCTAGTGTAATCTATAGGATCATGTACTCCTGTCCTATGACAGCCTGTACTTGTATTACTGGGCCTACCTAACCAGCCCTTATCGCATGATCATGTATTTTGTACAATTTGCATGTATAACTTTGCTCTGTTGTATTACCTTGTTATGTCTGTCATCCTTGTATCATTGTATATATTTATTGTCCAGAGCTGCGTAATATGTTGGCGCTTCATAAATACAATAAATAATAAAAATAATAATTGCTTGGTGGACTTCCAACTAACCAACTGGCACCCCTTCAATCTGTACTGAACTCAGCTGCTCGTCTCATTCATCTCTCTTCCCGCTCTTCCTCTGCTGCTCCCCTCTGTCAAGCTCTTCATTGGTTGCCATTTACCGAGAGGATCCATTTTAAACTCTTAACCCCAACCTACAAAGCTCTCCACAATCTCTCTCCCCTTTACATCTCCTCACTAATTTCCAGATACCAACCAAACCACAATTTTAGATCTGCACAGGAGCTTCTTTTGTCCTCTTCTAGAATTACCTCCTCGCATTCACATACAAGACTCCTTACATGGCCTTTCCACAGCCAGGGCTGTGGAGTCGGTACAAAAATCTTCCAACTCCGACTCCTCAGTTTATGAAACCACGACTCCGACTCCGGGTACCCAAAATGGCTCCAACTCCTCTACTCCGACTCCTTAGTCTAATACTTAGCAGTGCTGTGGATTTTGTACAAAAATCATCCGTCTCCTGACTCCGACTCCTCAGTTTATGAAATCAACAACTCCGACTCCGGGTGCCCAAAATTGCCCCGACTCCAACTCCGACTCCACAGCCCTGTCCACGGCACATCCGTCACTCTCCCACCTTTGAAATCTTTAAACGCTCCCTCAAAACTCACCTTTTGCGACAAGCATATTCTCTAACTTAGGCCAAAATCTCAAGTTTTACTCCTTACTAGATAACCTTAACAGACACTGTGCCTGTATGTATACTGCATACCTCCCCAGCTCTCCCCCCCCCCCCCCCCCTCCCCCCTCATTCCTTTACGCTGTAAGCTCGCAAGGGCAGGGCTCTCTCGCCAGTTTTATGTTTATACATTTTATTCATCATGTTACATCTGTCATTGTAATCACCAGTTCAATATTTTGTACCAGTGTCCGTATTTAATGTATATCATTGTCTATCATTTTATACCCCCTTGTTTGTTTTCCTACTTTGTACAGCGCCATGGAATATGTTGGCGCTTTATTAATCAATAATATAGTAAACCTCTGGATATAGTTATCTCAGGCCTTGGGTCCCAGCAACTGCATCTGTATAAATATAAAATGTATGACCAATTCTGATATGGTTAACTTTTGATATAGTAAACTACTAAATCCCTGGTCCCTTGGAGTTTACTGTAAAGGGCTTCTACTGCATTTGATTGTTGTGGCAACATTCCCTGCAACAAGCTCTGTACATGCTGGGCAGTGTGTGCTGTTCTATGGAGAGAAGGGAGCTTTGGGGGTGAGTGGCGTCCGGTAGCACAGGAGACAAAAGGAAGATCTTGATTTTTATTGCGTATTTATATAGCACTACCATCTTCCACAGCACTTCACGTATAGTATATAGGGTCATGTCACTAACTGTCCCTCCAAGTGTAAACCCTACCATGGTCTGTCATCGTCTGTTTCTATTATAATCTAAACCTGGTAACACACATACATCCAGCAATTTGTCAGGCCGATTCCCCCCAACCATTTCAATTTTATTCGAATCAAGAGAGTGGGTTCTAGGATGCATGATCTACAATAATTGTCTGATATCTGGGAGAATCATGTCGAGCAGGATGGAGGATTTTGGTTGACTGTAAAGGAATCGGCTTCTGTTCATATGATTTCAGTTGACAAAGAATCGATTTTTGGATTCAGAGCATGGAGGCACAACAGTTGTCAGATAGGTTAGTGAAGGTGGATCGCATAGGATTCGACTTTTGATCAACCACACTGTTAATTGCCCGATAAAAGTTGATCTCTTATTCGCTTGATGCAAAATCGCTAATTGTATGGCTGCCTTTATAGTTTGCCACCTGATGTTACATAGGGTTTTTTTTTCATAATTATTTGGGCTGAAAAAAGACCAACGTCCATAGAATTCAACCAGAAAACATGTGGCAAAACAATTGATTTTTTTTTTTTTTTTTATTCTTGCCACACACAACATATGAATTTTCAGAAGATCCAAGCTGGTAATCTTTTGGAAATTGATCGTAACTATTCAGTGCAATGCCGTGGCCTATCGATGGACTACTGGCTCCTACTCTGACCCCAATCGCCCTACATTTTCCATCTGGTCTTATCGATACTTAAGGTTGATGTTTGGTCTAAATCGATTGAAAATCATTTGGACCTTTGGGGGCGGGCTGAGTAGATTCCCAGCAGGTGAATCTAATCTGCAGGTAATCTAGGTGCCCACTCACACTGGCAATTGCAAAACGCTAGCGCTAGCATTTTGCGTTGGCAATTTTATCGCAGTAAAATCACTGTACATTCTTCCGATTAGCGCTTTCTAGACATGTAATCGCTCTAGAATTGTGGAATTGCCTGCGATAGGTGGCAATCGCGACGGTGAGATCACTGCTATATATTTAATATTGCGCTAATGCTTGAAAAAGCACTAGTGAGTCGGTGATTAGCAGGAATTGCCCCAGTGAGAACGGGCCCTCATAAAAATATTAATGTACTGGCCCCTTTAAAACCTCCCCAACACACCCCCCCACCCCAAGGGAAAAGGGGTATCTGTTAACCTACCTGTAGGTTTTTGGGTTGGAAGGCTCTTGTATATTATTTGGCAATGTACTATAGCTGTGTATGTGTGTGTGTGTGTGTATCTATCTATCTATCTATCTATCTATCTATCTATCTATCTATCTATCTATCTATCTATCTATCTATCTATATATATATATATATATATATATATATATATATATATATATATATATGATAACCAACTATCCATCATTTTAATACCTGAGATACAGTGCTTGTAAATGGGTTTTGCTTAACCATTAGATACAGTGGCTTGCAAAAGTATTCGGCTCCCTTAAAGTTTTCCACATTTTGTCACATTACTGCCACATACATGAACCAATTTTATTGGAATTCCACATGAAAGACCAATACAAAGTGGTGTACACGTGAGAAGTGGAAGAAAAATCATACATGATTCCAAACATTTTTACAAATAACTGCAAAGTGGGGTGTGCGTAATTATTCAGCCCCCTGAGTCAATACTTTGTAGAACCACCTTTTGCTGCAATTACAGCTACCAGTCTTTTAGGGTATGTCTCTACCAGCTTTGCACATCTAGAGACCGTAATCCTTGCCCATTCTTCTTTATAAAACCGCTCCAGCTCAGTCAGATTAGATGGACACAGTTTGTGAACAGCCGTTTTCAGATCTTGCCACAGATTCTCGATTGGATTTAGATCTGGACTTTGGCTGGGCCATTCTAACACTTGGATATGTTTTGTTTTAAACTATTCCATTGTTGCCCTGGCTTTGTTTATGGTCGTTGTCCTGCTGGATGGTGAACCTCTGCCCCAGTCTCAAGTCTTTTGCAGACTCCAAGAGGGTTTCTTCCAAGATTGCCCTGTATTTGGCTCCATCCATCTTCCCATCAACTCTGACCAGCTTCCCTGTCCCTGCTGAAGAAATGCACCCCCCGAGCATGATGCTGCCACCACCATATTTGACAGTGGGGAGGGTGTGTTCAGAGTGATGTGCAGTGTTAGTTTTCCGCCACACCTAGCGTTTTGCATTTTGGCTAAAAAGTTCAATTTTGGGCGCATCTGACCAGAGCGCCTTCTTCCACATGTTTGCTGTGTTCCCCGCATGGCTTGTGGCAAACTGCAAACAGGACTTCTTATGCTTTTCTGTTAACAATAGCTTTCTTCTGCCCCTTCTCCATAAAGGCCAACTTTGTGCAGTGCACGACTAATAGATGTCCTATAGACAGATTCCCCCACCTAAGCTGTAGATCTCTGCAGCTCGTCCAGAGTCACCATTAGCTTCTTGATTGCATTTTTGATCAGCGCTCTCCTTGTTCGGCCTGTGAGTTTAGGAGGACGGCCTTTCTTGGTAGGTATACAGTTGTGCCATACTCCCATTTCTGAATGATCGCTTGAACAGTGCTCCGTGGGATGTTCAAGGCTTTGGAAATCTTTTTGAAGCTTAAGCCTGCTTTAAGTATCTCAATAACTTTATCCCTGACCTGTCTGGTGTGTTCTTTGGACTTCATGGTGTTGTTGCTCCCAATATTCTCTTAGACAACCTATGAGGCCATCACAGAGCAGCTGTATTTGTACTGACATTAGATTACACACAGGTGCACTCTATTTAGGCCTGGTTCACATTAGCGTTCGCTGTCCGGATTCGCCTGATCGGATCCGGACCGTATACTGTACAAACGGAATGTACATTCCGCATAGCAATGCAAAGTCTATGCGAACGTTCACATGCGTCCGTTCCGTACAGAACGGAGCCGGATCGGATCCGGACTCCGGACACTTTTCCAACATGCGCTATTTTTCGGGTCTGGATCATCCGGCCCACGCACCCGGACCGGAGCCTGACTGCACCATCCAGAAATAGAAACCAATGGGAAACGGAAAGCACAGAACACACTGGCTACAAACGCCTGACGTTCTACCCCACTTTCTATGCGTATATAGCGGCCATTTTGGATGAGGACACATGGGCCAAGCATTTCTGGAGTGGAGCAGCAGTGACTAACGTGCTGGGGAAGTATGTCAGAGGTGGAGGTGAGACCTAAACAGCGGAGGACCTGATTCTACAGGTGCACCTTCTGCTGACCTCCCAGACCCCAACAATTATATAGTTTTATTTATAACTTTTACCAAACGGATCCGGATCGCAGCCGTATACATACCTGATGCAACCGGACTGGATCCGGATCGGAACCGTACGGTTCCGATCCGGATCTGGCCCGGTCATATGGTCTGTTTGGCACAGAAACGCAAGTGTGAACGGGGCCTTAGTCATTAGCACTCATCAGGCAATGTCTATGGGCAACTGACTGCGCTCAGATCAAAGGGGGCTGAATAATTATGCACACCCCACTTTGCAGCTATTTATTTGTAAAAAAAACTGTTTGGAATCGTGTATGATTTTCGTTCCACTTCTCACGTGTACACCCCTCTGTGTTGGTCTTTCATGTGAAATTCCAATAAAATTGATTGTTTGTGGCAGTAATGTGACAAAATGTGGAAAACGTCAAGGGGGCCGAACACTTTTGCAAGCCACTGTACATGCTGTCCAGGTCCCCCCAGCACCACTATTCAGAGCACATGTGGAGGAGCATGCCAAGGATTGCTATTTGCTATATCTGGGTACTGCAGCTAGGCCTCCCAAGAGCTTCAGGACAGCAAGTCCTCTTTTTCCATAGTCAGCTGAACTGCTCATTTGTCGAGCAGATCAGCTGCCCGGGCTGCTAGCCACTAGTACCATTCTGCTGCAATTACATCCAGTCGAAAGGCAGCATTCAGTAAACTGCGTTTGGCACTTGGCAGCTTTGTCCAGCAGCAAAGAAAAGTCGACATGTCTGAGCATGGCAGCCGCCATGCTCAAATGCATGGTGACCGTCTGTCCACCGCCCGTGCCAAGCGCTAGCAAGTGCACGGCTTTTAAACCGGCACTGATAACAGGCGGTAAATTCTCCTTCAACTGCCCGTGAGAGTCCTTCCTAACTTTGGCTAAGTTGTTTTTTATCTGGCCACAACTGGTGCTGGAGATGTCTCCTGGCTTGTTTATTTTAAAGGGGTTCTGTGGACCTTTTTCAAAATGTAATTTAACTGAGTTGTAATGTTCCTTTAATATTCATGAACCTTTTTTTCCCCCATCTTGTTGTGCTGTCTCTCTAAGGCTCCTTTTAAATAATTCGTCTAGTTAAATAGACGAAAATGTTCTTCGTGGAAGAGGCAGACAATACAGCAGCAGTTCCTCCCTGTCTGCCTTTCCCTCCCCCTGCTACTCGTCATCTGATGAGTCATCCCTGACCTTTGTTCGCGTTCCAGAGAGCAGGGGGGAGGAGGCTGACTGCAGTGAGGAGAGCTGCCTTGTGTAGTTTCCGCTCTGCCCAGAGATAGGTGTACAGTACCGCATCTCAGCACCGCAGGATGCGTAACTCCGTGACCGAGTCATACGTCACGGAGGATGTGACTGTTTATGCACCTATGCCGAGCACGAGCGCTTACACGCGCGCAGTTGGGAACGGCTCTCGTGCACGGCAGTTTAAGAAGAGAGGGCAGAAAGCGGTGACCCGGAAGCACTTCCGGAGTCGCATGGGATCGCGGCCATCTTGGGAACAAGTAATAAAAGGTTTATTTTATCATTAAAGTTATTTATTGGCCGTAGGGAGCGCCGAAATTGGGACAGATAAACAGGGGGCATAATGGGGGACACAATAATATGTTTATCAGTGTGCTTGAAAACCACCACAGAACTTATTTAAAGTAATTACAGTATTCATGAATTAAAGCTACACACAGACCTAACAGAACTGTTGCTTATTCTTTCCTTTTGCACATAGGCTGGGCAGTAATCCTGTCTCTAAATCTTAACAGTCTTCCTGGTTGGACCCATTTTTGAGGATTAGTAATTGGCTAAGTTGGATTGGCCAATCACTAATCCGCTCAGCTGTCGCTTAGTGAGGTAGTATGATGCAGAAGATGTCGCTCAGTGAGGTAGTATGATGCAGAAGATGTCGCTCAGTGAGGTAGTATGATGCAGAAGATGTCGCTCAGTGAGGTAGTATGATGCACAGTATGTCGTTCAGTGAGGTAGTAGGATGCACATGATGTCATTCAGTGAAGTAGTAGGATGCACAGGATGTCGTTCAGTGAGGGTAGTATGATGCACAGGATGTCGCTCAGTGAGGTAGTATGATGCACAAGATGCCGCTTAGTGAGGTAGTATGATGCGCAAGATGCCGCTTAGTGAGGTAGTAGGATGCACAAGATGTAGCTCAGTGAGGTAGTAGGATGCACAAGATGTCGTTCAGTGAGGTAGTATGATGCACAAGATGTCGTTCAGTGAGGTAGTAGGATGCACAGGATGTCGTTCAGTGAGGTAGTAGGATGCACAGGATGTCGCTCAATGAGGTAGTAGGATGCACAGGATGTCGCTCAATGAGGTAGTAGGATGCACAGGATGTCGCTCAGTGAGGTAGTAGGGTGCACATGATGTCTCTGAGAAGTAGTATGATGCACAAGGGATCTCAGTAAGGTAGTATAAAGCACAAAATATCTCTGTGTGGTAGTATGATGCATAAGGTGTCACTCTGTGAAGTAGATAGTTGTTTAAAGTCAATGGGGAACCGTCTGTAGAAAAAAAAAGGCAGATACTTCTACCGTAGGAGAGGGAATGCTCTGGGTCCTATAGAACTTTCCCTCTTCTCTTCTGGTGCCCTTGGTGCAGCACTGGCTGTCGTCTTTGAATCCCCCACCACAGGAGACTTCGGGTGTCTTTGGGAGCTGAGTCCTCCTGAAGAGAGGTGGCTTCATACTGTGCACGTGCAAGTGTGCGAGAGAGGCTGCTTGCACATGTGCAGCTTGGAGTGGCTCATCTTTGTAAGCACTCGGGCTCCCTAAAATTTTACGAAGCTTCCTTCGGCAGTGGAGCGAGCAGTATTTGACCAAATTGGTCAAATACTGCTCCTAGAGACATTGCTGCGTCGGGAAAGGAGCTGGAAGGCGCTCTACAAGACACAGAGCCTTCCCTCTCCATAGGTAAATATCTGGCTTTTATTTTATTTTTCTTTTACACGGTTCCTATTGACTTTAAGATGTCTCTGGTAGTATTATGCACAATAGATCTATGATAGTTTTATGTACAAGATATCTCTGTGAGGTGGTATGATGCATAAGATGTCTGCTTGCAGTCAGTAGTATTCTGCGTGGCACGGGGTGAAGCTCTATACACACATACTCTGCATCAAAAACAGGGACCCTGGGGAGCACTATATAAACTTGAGGGGAAACCTGGTAGGCCCATAGCCACTGAGAGAGCGCTATGCAGCAGGTCCATGTGGTGGTGTGGTGTTTTCTTTTGTTTTTATCTTGTAGATTTCAATTTCTATTTTCAGTGTGTAGCAGGAATAGAACCCCAGCTGATCAGATTTCACTTTCATATTTTGGCCATGTGGGTGGCCATACATGAGCGTTCTTTATTCAAGTGAATTGAGCTTCTGATGTCGACTTGAAGCCAATTACAGTACGATCGTTTGCAATTTTTGCAGTCCTGATTGCCAGGGGACAGAGCCTGGTGCGTTTTTACAAGTGTGCAATTTTTGGAAGTTGTGATCAATTTATCAAAAGTGGAAATCACTGGGCCCCTGGAAGATATGAAACCCTAGCTTGCACTAAATAAATGAAAAATACATATTAAGGGCTGGATTAGACGTTCTAAACGACAAGGACAGCAGTTGGTGGTGTTCACATAAAATTTTCAGTAAAACGTGTCTTCTAGTCTTGGACACTACGTGTAGTATCTCTGAGTCAGTTGCTCTTGCTGGTGTTGTGGCTTATGGCCATCAAAAGCCCCAAAAAAGGCAAACAATTGCAAATGCCGCGAATGTCGTTTGGCTGAGGTGAACAGGAAAAATAACCACAATGCTGTTGTACATGAAGCCTTCAAAAGTCCTGAAACTATTGAACAACCTCTAGTGACTTTTCCAACATTAAAAGCCTCACCACAAAAACGATTAGGCCGTCTGAACCAACCCTTAGGGTCAGTCTCACAGTCAAAGTAGGACATTGCAGAGAACATGTTGGAAATTAAAGCTAAAGACTATGAACCAGACATCCTGTTAATAAAATAAAGTGTTGTACCATTTTGTTGTGCGGTTTAGGTTAACAACCTGCATGCAGTGCATAAAAGTGGCTGGGGTTTTCATTTCCCTTGTTTTTCACATTTTAAAGACAGTCTTCCGCTATAAATCAGAGAGCCAATCATTCTGGAATAAGAATGCCAAAGCTAACCGTGCACCTGTTTTCTCACAGCTGTTAATCAGAACTGAAAAAAATGGCTGCGAACCAAAACAGAATCCATCCATGAAGAAGACCAGGCGTCCAAGCTCAGAAGCTCACGAAGCCAAATCCAAACGCAGGCGGAATGACTCAACTAAAGTAAGAGCATCGCCATGCTCAGAGTGTTCTAAGCTCACAATCTAATTCTGCATAAACTATTCAGTTCTTGTAAAGAAGTACTGTAGACTTCTGTTATGTAAACTTTCCCCTCCAGTTGTTGTAAAAAGTAATTGTGATGGGACCATTTCCAAAGATAACTGTGAATTTCATTGCCCGTGGCATGCAACCTCCCAAGAACTTGTTCACCCATTTACTGCTGCATTTGCAGATACTACTACTGCTTACTTCTAGAGGCTACTACTGGGAGACAGGACTTCTTATTCTTCCCAGTGCAGAGGTTGTATTTTAAAGGCATCCAGGAAAAGCCTGTTTGGAGGTGAATAAGCAGCATGTCTCCAGCAGCATCCTCTTGTGTAGAACTTGCACTACACTAGGGCAATGTTCTTTCAGGAAAACTAAGCATCTTACGATCACATGAGTAGAGGTGAGTGTGGGTATGCTGACTATATACTTGGTAGAGGAGGCCATTGAAATAATTTTATTCCTGTCATTGAATGCTGGACTTGATCCTGCCCTGTTTTCAGTTTGTACAATTCAGTTAGTGTTTCCAGTCCTAAAAGCAGACCAGAACTCTTGCACAGCACACAATGAAAAGTCTTTATTCCTCATGTAGTTAATGAAAAAAACTCACCACTGTTTAGACAGATAAACCTTATTGGTATCAGCAACTGTGAATAGACTGCAAAAGAACTCTGTGGCTGCTCTCTGTATAGTAAACCCTGAGGCTTAAGGTCCGTACACACGCCGGACTTTAGGCAACGACGGGTCCGTCGTTGCCTCCCGCTGGGTGGGCGTGCCAGCGACAGTCCGGCGTGTGTACACTCTGTCGTCAGACTGATACGGCTGTTTCTGAGCGATCCGCCGGGCAGATCGCTCAGAAACAGCCGTATCAGTCTGACAGAGCGTACACACGCCGGACTGTCGCTGGCACGCCCACCCAGCGGGAGGCAACGACGGACCCGTCGTTGCCTAAAGTCCGGCGTGTGTACGGACCTTTAACCCTTTCAGTGCCTTATGCAGAAGTGAAACCAAGATTTTTTTTTTTCTTTTTCAATTTAGGATTTAGAAGTGTGAAGACTATGCAGGGTGCCATCTACAGTCCCTTATTACCAGTGCCAGTTACCTGGCTGTCATGCTGAGCTTTTAGCCTTAAGGGTTTCAGTTGTTTTTCAATCATACACCTGCAACAAGCATGCAGCCAAAGTCAAAGCTAACTTCAGGTTTCCTTCAAAATCTAGGCTTCTAGTGGACTATGAAGTAAGTCACATAATTAGATTGTCAAAGCCAAAATGCGAACAGAAAACAGCTGCCAAACATCCAGTGACTGCCTCCTCTCCCTGGGATATTATCGGCATACGCACAGTCCTTTGCACAGTATGGCAATTGTGGGGTTCTCATAACCTGAGCAAAATTAGGCATGAGCAAAATGTGACACGTTTCATAGGACAAAAAACAGTGTAAAATACTACTTCAGTAGTACTTTAAAGGACATCGCAATCAGTTTTCTGAAACCCTGTATATTGCTACAGTTATTGTCACTATAACAGACAGTTTGCTTTCTCGGATACTGGCTGCTTTTTCTGTAAAAATTCTCCTGCCACATTCTATGGAAATGATAAGTAAGGCTCTGACAAGACTAACCAGTTGCAAGCAGGGCCATTGGGTAACTATAAAAACTATATTTTTCACGTTTCGATCGCTTACAGTCGGCAGTTCACATCTGACAGGTTTTAGAGTAGTCCATCTCCCCATGGAAGGTATTCAGTATTTCCTTTATGCCTAGTGCACACCATACAATTTTCTGTTAGATTTCACCATACAATTTTTTTGCTAGATTTTCTGTTAAGATCATTTCCGACATGTCCGATGTTCCAGCCTGATCCTTTCTGTGCTCGATTCTGCATGGAGGACAATGGGAAAAGATGAGAAAAACGAGCAGACGATAAAAGAATCGAGCGTGAAAAACGATTGGAGGTGGAATCGAGCGACAAAATGGAGCAGTGTATGCCCAGTATTAGATTTTCTGTAGACACTGGTCATTATCTCTGGTGCATTGTCTTCTGGTTATCTCCTGCTGAGTAGAACAATGCCTAATTGCTAGGCTATAGTTAGTTAGATCATTTCCAACATGTTGCAGGTAAATCTAACAGAAAATTGTATGGTGTGTACCTAGCATTATTTTTTACCGAAGCACTGTTTGGAAAGGATGTACACAAATACATCAGCCCGCCTGTTTATTTATTTGCACATTTATTTTGGCAGTGAGACTGAGCAATTGGCATTCAGTCAGGCTAGGCCCACACTAGGCACGGTTGCAGGACGGACGCTGCAGTCCGGGATCAGGGGAAGTACCACCAGACCGCAAACTGATCTGTTTTTCAAAAAAAGTGCATCAGTTTTGCATCAGTTTCCGTTTAGTTTTTTTTACCTCAAAAAACTGACAGAAAACGTCTCTATCATTAGGAAGGTAGTGGGAAGATTTTTTTGGGCCACTAATAAAGTTCAGGCTATCCGTTTTTTCATCCGTTTTTGGTGCTATTTTGCCTGTGGAGATGGAGTTGCGTTTCCTCATTGCTTTTCACTACCCATCCGTGTATCCGTGGTCCGTAAAAATGCAGCAATTCCGGACCTTCCGTTCAGGTTTTGAAAACGGGTTCCTGCAAACGCAGACGGATCCGTGTTTTTCTTGGGTGAGGACGGCTGCTATTTTTAACATTAGTATCCAGGACTTCGTTTTCCATCAGGGCTGAAAAACGCAGCCACGGATACATTTCCGGACCTAGTGTGGACTAGCCCTTAAAGCGGACCCAAACCAAACATTTTTTTAAATCAAAATATTTAGTTGCACCACTGACACAGACAAAGGTAAATAAACACTCCTTCAAGCCTATGAGCATTTCAGTGCATGCTTTTCACCCTTCTCTTTTCATAATTAGGATTATACAGGTGACAGCCATTCCTCCATTGCCGGACACCACCTACTCCACCACTTTGCCGAATTCTGTCCCAGCAATATGAAAGGAATGGAGGGGTTGCAGTATTAGTATTAGTTCCACCAATAAATGTAAAATATTTTATATTTGTCATCATGCAGCTGAAAAAAAGGCTGCTATTTATTATAATTTAGAAAATAGATTTTCATTCTGAAATCTTGTATTTTTAATTTGGGACCACTTTAAGTGCTTTTGAAAGTAAAGAAAATCCTGAGAATCCCACCGGAGGAGATGAACTGTTCCAAAAACCTGTTAGATCTGTCTAAATTTTACTGCCTACTGTAAGCGACAGGAGCCTAAGAAAAGTAATTTAAAGTGCATTGTAATCCGGAAGAAATGTGCCGCCTTATAAGTGTGTGTACATGTGTATTTAACATTTTACAATCTTTCATGTTAGTGATCCTTTAATTGAAGCAGCACATTACAAAATGTGCTTATTATATACACCTGCATTAGGCCTCATTCACACTGGGCTGCTCTTCAGATGAGCTTCAGCACTTTGCTATCCCTATGGGACCATTCTCACTGCAGCATTGCGATTTGTATTATGAATGTGATACGATTCTCGTTACCCAGATGAAAACTGCAAGGCTCAATCAGCGAAAAAAATCACATTGCAAAATGTTTACCAGGCCTCAGAGTAAAGCCTTGTACACACCTATGAGGACCTCAGCCAGCCACAGGGATCAGAACTTGGTCCCTATGGTGATATTTTGTAGTCCAGTGCTGTAAAGAAGCATCACTAGTCTGTAGGCTAGCGACACCTTCTGTTGCTATGGAGAGAACGGTGCAGTGCACGATGGAGCAGGGAGTAAGAACAATGGCCTGGCATGAGCTGGTCCGGCAGTCTGCCTGTCTTGCCGATGCATTGGGACTACCACACGCAAGCTAGATTCATGGCAGAGGTAGCCCTGAATGGCCACTTTGCCTAAGAATCATTAGCATGCGTATGAAGCCTCACTCTGAATTTTGGTCAGGAAACTCGCATGCCTTAGGCAACATGTTCCCTAACATCCCACTCTCACCAGCCTGAAATGGTTATTGCCAGAGCAGCAAGGGGGATCATAAGACGGGCCGAGATTTCAGTCATGTCCAGCCTGCTTATAGAGATTTGTAACCAATCTCCACCCCTATATTCTATGCCTGTCACATTGGCCATCATCAGTCTGGCTGAGGGCACTGTGAGTCACTGTCTATTTCCTGTCTGAAGTTCATGTTTACTGTAAGGCAGGTGTAGATATAATGAGCACATTTTGTAACGTGCTGTGTCAGTTTTGTTCTCTAAATAAATGACTCAGCTGCTTGTATAGTCACCTGAAGGCCTCCTGCTTGTTCTGTCAAAGCCCGGTTTCCATATGTAAAGTGAAAGGAGAATATATCAGAACAGAGGTGGATATAAATGGCTTTCTGTAATAGTGGCATTCATTATAACGATATGCAGTATTTAAAGCACACCGAGCACCTCCTATAACAAACAATGTTTAAAAAGGAAATGTGTGCTGTTTGACTGGGCGGCGTTCAGTGAACTCTCCTATGAGGGCTGTTTCGTAGCCCCCATTTCCACGAAGGCATCCATCTTGCACCTGTCAATGCTGCAAAGCCGCGGTTCATAGTGCCCACGAGTCTAGCGAGATCCTGGTCACTGGTGCATGCTGTGAGATGTAAAGATCTTTTCTCCCAGCATGTCCTAGCAGCCAGGCACGCTATATCTACTATCGTGCACCAGTGGCTGGGAACGCCACATTTCCTGGCAAGCCCTAGCGGCCATGGACAGGCTGGACTCACAGGTATTGACAGGTTCAATATGGATGCCCAACTGGAGATGGGCTATAGAGCAGCCCCTGTAGGTAAGTTAACACTGCCCCCTCACATAGCGCACATAATTTATGAACCTCCCTTAGGGGGAGGTTCGTTTTAAATATTCATTTTTTTATTTTTTAGATGAAGTGCTCAGGTGGTTTTAATAAAAGATGAATTTGATTTTTGGAATGGATGTTCTTTAATGTGATTAGATGTCCTCATGGCTGTGGAAGTAGTTATGATGTATTTAGTTTGATGTATGTGTTCTCAACTTCCATCTCCATAAGACCTGTGTGAAAAAAAAACTTTCAGGGAACCCGAGGTGAGAGGTATATGGAGGCTGAACATATTTATTTCATATTAAGCAACACCAGTTGCCTGCCTGTTCTGCTGATCCACTGCCTCTAAAACTTTTAGACCCTGAATGAGCAGATCAAACGCTTCTGACCAAAATCTGACGATTAGCTGCATGCTTATTTCATGTACGTGATGCAGGCACTACTGACCAGAAAGATCGGCAGACTGCCAGGCAACTCGTGGTGTTTAAAATAAAGAAATGTGGCAGCCTTCATATGTCTCTCACCTTGGGTTCCTCCTAAAGAGAATCTGTACTCTAATATTCTTACAATAAAAAGCATACCATTCTATTCATTATTTTCTCCTGTGCCCCTCTGTGCTGTTTCTGCCACTCTCTGCTGCAATCCTGGCTTGTAATTAACAGTTTTAGGCAGTGTTTACAAACTAACCAGCTTCTAATAGGCTCAGCTAAGCATAGTGTGTGAGTCACTCAGAGTATGCAGGGGGCCTGCAGAGGGTGTGTATCGCTTCTACCAATCACAAGCAGCCCTGCACATTCCACACAATCAAGCCTTAGCCCGACAAACAGGACAGAGGAAAGATACATTGATTTATTACAGAGACAGTGCAGTTAGGAAAGACTGCAGTAAGCCAGAGCAGATTAGAACAGGCATAGGAACTTATAGGATAGAAGAACTAAGGCTGAAAAATTTGTTACAGAGTCTCTTTAAAGCCCAACTAAGCACACAGCTGAGCAAGGCAAGTTCTAATAGCAGACTTCATCAGGTCAATATAAGCCAAGCGCATAAGAACTGCAGTACATGTTTCTTTCTGTCCTTTTGTTTAGAGTTCCCCAACCCTGTCCTCAAGGCCCACATGCTTTCCAGAAAACCATAAACCTGCACAGGTACAGTAATTAGTGTCTCAGTAGAGCTGATTAACTACTTGTGTGTATTTCCACAAAACATGCACTGTTGGTGGGCCTTGAGGACAGAGTTGGGGAACACTGCTCTAGTTGGTGAGCCAGTCAGGTGTAACTATTTGATTCTTTAAGTTAGAAGAACAGTAGAGGTCAGAATGTATTTTCCAGCGTTACAGTGGAAAATGTGGCTTCAATGGTGATAGAGGCAGTGACAATGGTTGGAACAGGAAATTCGTTTGCACAGTAGTTTCTTTAGCTGCGTAACTCACTACCTACCTATTCCGTTTTATGCAGAAGAGATGGGTTTTAGCCCTTGTCAATAATATGTAGCCCACATGAAGGATAATTTCTAGACCTAATTTTTTGAACAGGGTACCAGTAGATGAAGGGGTTTTATCTGTCTGCATAGGCACACAACTATGGGCAAGCACAGCTATAAAACAGTTTAGTGGCTTCAATATTCTGTTTAGTTGGGCTTTAGGTTTAAATCCTTGAGTTTGTATTTACAACACTGTGCTCTTGAATAATAATACAACAACTAAGAGCAACCATGAAACAGATATGTTAGAAACAGTGCAAGAAAAAAATCGAGTTGATAATTGAGCAAAAAAAAAATTATTCCGAGATGCCCGTCAGATTCTCCCTAGATCTGGGAATCTGTTTTGCTTGAAATCTTTCTTGCAACAGTTTTTGAAAAATCATTAGGTCGGTCCCTCTCTCCCTCCCAAAAGGAAATGGCGTTATTTGAATGGGTGGAAGGGTGGGTAAGGATTTTGACCCCTAACCTATCGTCTTATGGGGGGGGGGGGGGTAATGATGAAATAAAGCACACTTACCTGATTAGTACTTCATTAACTTTCAGTGTTTTCAATATTTTTTGTCTTCTATTCTTCACCTGTGTTACTCTGTTCCTCATCTGTAGATCGTATTGCTTGATTGCAGAACCATGTGCCCATTCTTTCTGCACCCCTGCTTCCTCTTGTGGTGGTTTTTGTTTCGTTTTTGCTTGTTTAGACCAGTGTTCCTCAACATCATTTCAGTGCGTAGCCCTTTATTAATGACTCTGTTGGCCAAGTACCCCCAGTTTGGGTAACATCATCTCAAGCACCCTGTTACATATATTTACTATTAAGTATTTATATAGCACAGAGCTGTACAGAGATGTTGTCTTGTCACTAACTGTCCCTCAGAGGGGCTCACAATCTAATCCCTACCATAGTCCTATATCCATCAAATTCTAGGGCCAATTTTAGGGGCAAGCTAGTTAACTTATATGTATGTTTTGGGGATGTTGGAGAAACCAGTAGTGCCCGGAGGAAACCCACGTAGACACCAGAATATACAAACTCGATGCAAATAGTGACCGGCCTGAAATAGGAAAATGGTACCCAGCGCTGCAAGGCAACTTGGATGCCCTCACTATGCCACCGTGCTGTCCACAGAGGGGCTTTGTAATTCCTTGATGTTTTGAAATAAATATACATATTTCAGGTTTGTTTATATTTGGTTCAGCGTTTTCTAATCCCAAAATGCACTTGAATGTATTGGCTACAACAATTTGAAGTACCCCCAAACCCTACTAGAGCCCTTTGAGGGGTTTGCGTACCATATGTTGAGAAACTAGGGTCTACAGACCAATCAGATCACTCTACATGAAATTCACACATTCTCATGCCTGCACTCTGTGATTTTTGTGTGTGTGTTGGGGAGGTGGTGGGGGGGGGGGGGGGTTAATGTGGTGAGAAAAGATGCTGTCGATTTACCACTCAAACAAGCAAGGAATTAACAAGCGAAAAAAACTGATTTCCACTAGGGGCGATTTGGACTGGGGAATGCATGCAATTGAAATGAATAGGCTGCCGCCCTATTCACATGTGGGGGAGGGGGGGGGGGCAGACGGTCGGCAGCATAAATGCACTGGATGTATTATCACAGTGTTGTGGAGACGTACGCCAGCTCACATGGTTTCAAACGGGTTTTCATGGTATCTGTGTTTTCCCATTTTAACCATTTGTGTTTGTATGCAAGG
The DNA here is from genome assembly GCF_040937935.1 of Hyperolius riggenbachi. Taxonomy (NCBI): domain Eukaryota; kingdom Metazoa; phylum Chordata; class Amphibia; order Anura; family Hyperoliidae; genus Hyperolius; species Hyperolius riggenbachi. The sequence continues at coordinate 46,495,854 of NC_090657.1, read as the reverse complement.
GAAAATAAACTGCCCCTTTCACCTATTTTCCTGGGTAGCATTGGCTGTATATTTTTGGTTCCCTCCTTGAGGGGGTGACTAGATAGTCTTGGCCATCAACATGCATGTGTAGTAAGGAGCCAACTATGCAAGGGAGCCCCACTTCTTCTTACACGTTGTGCATGCATAGGTTTAAAGTAGTTAAATATAACGTGGATTGCTACAGTATTGCAATGCCTGTCGAGCATGTGTGTGTTCTACTCTCCATTCATTTCAATGCAGCCCATCACCACTTCTAAAGTGCAGAAAGGCGCACGGCCTGGCAGGGAGGATGAGATCACATACTTTACAGTGGCACTAAGCTAAGGATCAATATTTCATGGCCTTTCACCTTGTAAACACCCCTGTAGTGGTATGTGTGCATCATTTTTAAAAATAAACTAAGGCAATTGACCAGCAGATTTGTGCAAGACTTGCATCTACGACACATAAACAGTATATGTGGTTTCAGCACCGCAGAATTCCACTCAGTGGGTCCCAGGCCTGATGCTGGGTAGACTCCAGAGTGGCAGGTTTCTTCAGTAGAATGAGAAGTAGCTTTCCCCTGTACTGGGAAGTGATTCCTGATGTGTACCCTAAGCTCTTAGCTAGGCTCCAGCTTGCAAAACCTAAAGCTTAAAGTAGCATGGCAGTAGCATCCGTGCTCCCTGTACCTCTACTCAAGTGCTCTCCCATGAAGTTTTCACCTGTTTATCACCCTTCATTAAACTAAAAAGAGCTGACTATCGTGGCTGCACATGTCACTTACCTGTTTGTAGGGTCTGCAAGACAAGTATGTCTCATTTGTTCCAGCTTGTAATAGCATGAGGTCTCTGTGGTGGTAATTGACAGTGTACAAAGGAGTGCAGAGCCTGCTGCACACAGCTAGGAAGTGGTACTGCAGGGGGAATTAAATGAGTTGTATAGCAGCTGACACCTTATAGCCACCTCCCTCTTTTTTCCACCTTGTTAGGTACACTTCCAAGTTAAAGCACCTGAAGCAACATAAAACTTCATAATGAATTGTATGTGTAATACGGATAATGCACATAGAACCTTAGTAACTAAGAAAAGATTTTCAGTTATATAGCTTTTTTGTTATAGCATTGCATTGTACTGTCACAGTTGCAGTTTTAAATCCACACACTGTTTTAAGCTATGAAACAAACAAACTATAATTATTAGTCAGTGTTTGCCCATTGTAAAATCTTTTAAATCCCTGATTCACATTCTGACATTTATCACATGGTGACATTTTTACTGCTGGCAGGTGATGTAGCTGCTGCGTGCTTTTTTGGCAGTTGGAAACAGCTGTAAACGGCTATTTCCCACAAGGCAACAAGGTTCACAGATAGGAAACTGCCAGGAGTGCCATGGTCCTCAGTTTCTTGTGGGAGGGGTTTCACCACAATATCAGCCATACAGCACCCCCTGATGGTCTGTTTGTGAAAAGGAATGATTTCTCATGTAAAAGGGGGTATCCGCTACTGATTGGGATAAAGTTCAATTTTTGGTCGGAGTTTCTCTTAAAGTGCTTCAGAAAACAGGACTGTATTTGATCCAGTTGGTCGAATAGCTCAAAGAAGCTCTCTTGCGTAGATAACTGAAGATTATTTTTTTTAAACTCTTCCTGCACTGGAAAAACAAAAGTTTGCTTTCCTAAAACAGAAAGAATTTGCGATAATTTGGGTTGGAGTGAGCTTGAGATGTCTCCCAGAGCAACACTGCTGAATATATGCAAATTAACCATTGTACCCTTAGAAGCTAAACACACCTCCAGAACCGCTGGAATGCAATGAGTTCTGGGTCACCATGAGCTTGCTGGTTAGGCTGTGCCTCTCGGATTTACAAGCCCTACTCCATAGAGCCAAATTAATCCATGCCATGCACTGATGAGGATCAAACAATCCGAAACAGTCTGTATGCATGTTGGATTATTATGGCTCTGTACAAATTAACAAGCTGACACATCATTGCATTCCAGCGGTTCTGGAGGTGTGTTTAGCTTCTAAGGGTACAATGGTTAATTTGCATATATTCAGCAGTGGTGCCTGGGAGACATCTCAAGCTCACTCCAACCTGAATTATCGCAAATTCTTTCTGTTTTAGGAAAGCAAACTTTTGTTTTTCTTAACATCTTAGTAAGGGGGCTTTTAGGACCCTTGTAGTCCCTTACACACTCCAATGAGTTCTGGGTCACCATGAGCTTGCTGGTTAGTCTGTACTGGAAAACAATGAGACTCCCTTCTTTGCTACTAATGTTTCATTTCTTAGCTGTACTACACATACGACTCATTATCTCATGAGTTTATTTTCGCTCCAGGTTTGCTTTGTGTGGTCATTTTAACTTCTTTTAATGTTTTGCCCACTTTTTACATTTGTCACATTAGCTATGAAACGTGTGTTTTTGCCTCTGCCTGCATGTTGTAATCTCCCTATGGGAAAGCTTCCAACATGAAGGCCATTTTCCCCAGTGTAGTGTTTGGTGCGCAGCGGCTCTTGCTGAATGAACACTGTTGTCTACTTCTCTGCTTTTGCTTTCCAAACCCTTATTCTGAACTGCGGTTGGTGTGTGCATTTCATTTTTTTTCTTTTTTTAAGCTTCACTGCATGAATCTAAGCAGAACATGATTTGTCTCTTCTGACTCTTACTTTTTCTTGCAGTCATACGGTGGTGAAGGTGACGCTGCTAATCTATCTCCAAATCAGAAACCTCATATATGTGAACATTGCAATGCTGCTTTTAGGAGTTCTTATCATCTGCGTAGGCATGTGCTTATTCATACAGGTATGGCTGCATGTATCTTACACCTGCTTTGGTTTTATAGAACACCGTGATCATAAATGCTTAGTTACTATGAAGGCTTTTTGTACAGCAGAGTCCCTGGTATTTGGCACCAGCGGGGATCACCTGATGCCAGATACATGTGCTGGCCGGTTGCTTGAGCAGCCGGCCAAAAAAAGCACAAACCTCCCCCCAGAAATACTCGCCAAGCCTCCAGCGATGTCTTGTGGTCTCCTTGCTGCTCCTAGCGTCGTCCTGCTTTCTTTCCGGTGTCCTCCGTGCACATAAGCCGGCGTATCACCTGACCCAGTCAGGTGACACACCAGCTTGTGTGCATGGCGCTGGAAAGCTGCTAGGGAGGAATGCTACAAGACCTCCTCACTGGAGGCTTGGTAAGTATTTTAACAACGTAAGCCTAACTGGACATGTATATCTGTCCAGTAGAGTTGTGTAAAATGCACCTCCAGTTTGTTGCTAAATGAGGCACTTTTAACTGGGATGAGACGTGGAACACATTTTGGTGTGTTTTAAAGCTTGGACCCACATCACATAAGAAATAGGTGGGGGAAAACTCAATCAAACTTGAAAAATTTTAAAATTCTAATCACACTTGGGAAAGCATTAGTAAAACCACAAAAGACACATGTGGCAATGTTTTAACCATGATTAGTAGAATAGATTTTATGGTGTTTTAGGGTTAAGGGCTATGTCTTGTGTATTATTTTTAGTAACCGAATCAAAAGCAATAACATTTTCATATATTCTGTACCAAAACCAAGACTTGTAAAATGAAAACAAAGTGACAGAATATAAAAGAAAACTATATTGTTACCTTAGGAACCTGGCTTTTTAAATATGTATGCCATGAAGGTACATTAGCTATAGTTGCAAATAAGGTCTTGTCATCATTTGTAGTGTACGAGAAGGCAAAAAAAAAAAAAAAAACACAAAATAGAAAAAAGACACTTCTTTCCAGATACAATATTGTCACCATACATTGTGCTAGGAACAAAATCTAAACATTGTAACAACCAGGATGGATAAGTAAAATAAAATTTGTGCGTTTAATTTATAATTAGCACTGTTTGTTGTAAAGTTATAATGTATTTGAATGGAAAATGTTTTTCAATTTTTTCCCTTATTTTCGCTTTAAAATGCATGGAAAATATTGTAATTACTAGACAAAAATATCACTCTAAAAGCCTAATTTGTCCTGAAAAAAAATATAGATAATTTAGGTGTGATAAGTAGTAGTATAAAGTTTTTGGTGAATGAATTGCAGCAGTACTGGTATGTGAAAATTGCTCTCGTCCTGAAGTGGTTAAATGCAGGGCTGTGGAGTCGGGCAATTTTGGGTGCCTGGAGTCGGGAAAAAATGCACCGACTCCTAATGAATTTGTAACTGTAAAATAGAAAATATGATAAAATGCTCTTTCTCAGATAATCGTCATTAAAAATAATGTATACATACAGTAATAGCTGTGCTCAGTCCACAAAAATGAAATAAACCAATCAAAATTAGTTACTTGTGCTGCTTCAATAAAGCAGTCCCTGTATTTTTAAGGTCAGATATACTGATCTGATTGTGACTGTATATATGATGTGTACACAGGAATCTCTTATATATACTAAGTAACATCTATGCTGTAAGAATAAAGCATGATGTGTAGCTGTGTCACTAATAGAGATGGTCAATGAGATGGAAATAATTCTGCATTGATGCTGATTTATGCAAATGTATGCACTCTCTTTGCTGATGATATGTTGTTAAAATTTGGTTTGGTGACTACAAATTAAAGGGTACCTGAGAAGGATGAAAAGAAAAGTTTTATACATACCTGGGGCTTCCTCCAGCCCCCTTCAGGCTAATCAGTCCCTCGCTGTCCTTCACCACCTGGAACTTCTGCTATGAGTCCCTGTAATTCAGCCAGTCAGCGCAGTCCAGCCACGTGCCGCTCCCACAGCCAGGAGCGTTCTGCACCTGCGCAATAGTGCTGCGCAGGTGTAGTATGCTCCTGGCGGCGGAGTGTGTGCATGCGCACTACACCAGACTGACTCAAGTACCTGGACTCATAGCAGAAGATCCATGTGGTGGAGGAGGACAACGAGGGACTGATTATCCTGAAGGCGGCTGGAGGAAGCCCCAGGTCTGTATAAAACTTTAATTTCATCTGTCTCAGGTTTACTTTGTTACACAGTAGTACTATACTCTACATATGCACTCCCCACAGAGCTGCAGGGAATCCACTGAGAATGCTGTGCACATTGAACACAGAGGTGTTGTCTGTTTACAATCTCCTCATTTCCCTGCAGGGTACCTGCACATCATTCTTACATGTACCCACACTTACATTGCCTAGGGCCTGATAGATGTTCTTTGTTCCGGTTTGTACCTTTTACAAGTACTCTTACCAAGGACTAGTTTTAGTCTAAAGGGAATAAATATAGTAGTCTACATATCCTTCTCACTTCAGTTGTCTTGTAAAATTCCTAAGCATTGGCAGTTAAGAGACGAATTTCATGTTACATACTTTTAATCAACAAAATTGTAATATGCAAATTAGAGGAGTCGGAGTCGAGGAGTCTGAGTCGGTGGAATCCTAAACTGAGGAGTCGGAGTCTGTGGATTTTTGGACCGACTCAACAGCCCTGGTTAAATGCCTCCAAACCCCCTCCCCATTATCCACTAGGCATGCTGGTTAGTTGACTTCTGGCTGCCTGAATTCCCGATAACTGGGAATCTGCTATATTTTAAAGTGGACCTAAAGTCACTATAATTGGCGCAGAGACAGGCGATAGTAAGTTTAGCCATCACAAGTGGTGATAACAGTGCAGCTTCTTGAAAAAGAAAATGTGCTAGAAGCAATGGTGTTTTCAAGTTCCCTAAAGACCTGAGTGTCTGTCAGTTGTCCGTAGTTTGACTGTCAGCACAGGAGGATGACCTATATAACAATAATTGGCTGTATTGAGTTTATAAATTAGTTTACATTGTTTAAAGGACAATCGAAGCGAAAATAAACTAATGAAATAAACAATTGTATCTATCTTCCTTCTCCTAAAAATGACTTTTTATGATATTCCACAGTTTTATCACATGTTTAAATCTACCGTATACACTCGCAAGCAAGCCAAATTTTTGACCCCCAAAAAGGGGGTAAAAAGTTGGGGGGTCGGCTTGCTTGCGAGTCACCTGTGGTCCGCTCCCCCTGCTCCCCCACCCCGCGGTCGCCGCTATCACCTGAGCTGGTGCCGCATCTTCTATTATTCCCCTCTCCGCTCGTAAAGTAATTCACAGCAGTGATGCTGTGATGATGAAGCAGGAAGTCATAGAGAGAGAGAGAGAGTGGCTTCCTGTAGCTATGGGAACCGCTATTTCTCTATGGCTTCCTGCCTCGTCATCACAGCAGCCGCCGTGGGGCGCGCTGCTGTGAATTACTTTACGAGCGGAGAGGGGAATAATAGAAGATGCGGCGCCAGCTCAGGTGATAGCGGCGACCGCGGGGGAGAGGAGGGGGCACTACCTATACTGGGCACTGTACTAGCTATGCTGGGGCACTATACTGGGCACTACCTACCCATACTGGGCACTATACTAGCTAAACTGGGGCACTACCTACCCATACTGGGCACTACCTACCCATACTGGGCACTACCTACCCATACTGGGCACTACCTACCTATACTGGCCACTATACTGGGCGCTATACTGGGCACTACCTACCCATACTGGGCACTATACTAGCTAAACTGGGGCACTACCTACCCATACGGGGCACTATACTAGCTATACTGGGGCACTATACTACCCATACTGAGGCACTATACTACCCATACTGGGGCACTATACTACCCATACTGGGGCACTATACTACCCATACTGGGGCACTATACTACCCATACTGGGACACTATACTGCCCATACTGGGGCACTATACTACCCATACTGGGACACTATACTACCCATACTGGGGCACTATACTACCCATACTGGGCACTACTACCCATACTGGGGCACTATACTACCCATACTGGGGCACTATACTACCCATACTGGGGCACTATACTACCCATACTGGGGCACTATACTACCCATACTGGGGCACTATACTACCCATACTGGGGCACTATACTACCCATACTGGGGCACTATACTACCCATAATGGGGCACTATACTACCCATACTGGGGCACTATACTACCCATACTGGGGCACTATACTACCCATACTGGGGCACTATACTACCCATACTGGGGCACTATACTACCCATACTGGGGCACTATACTACCCATACTGGGGCACTATACTACCCATACTGGGGCACTATACTACCCATACTGGGGCACTATACTACCCATACTGGGGCACTATACTACCCATACTGGGGCACTATACTACCCATACTGGGGCACTATACTACCCATACTGGGGCACTATACTACCCATACTGGAGCACTATACTACCCATACTGGAGCACTATACTACCCATACTGGGGCACTATACTACCCATACTGGGGCACTATACTACCCATACTGGGGCACTATACTACCCATACTGGGGCACTATACTACCCATACTGGGGCACTATACTACCCATACTGGGCACTATACTACCCATACTGGGCACTATACTACCCATACTGGGCACTATACTACCCATGCTGGGCACTATACTACCCATGCTGGGCACTATACTACCCATGCTGGGCACTATACTACCCATACTGGGCACTATACTACCCATACTGGGCACTATACTAACTATACTTGGACACACTGGGGGGGGGGATCACACGGCCAGCATTTCCTACCCCCGGCTTAAGAGGGTCAATCATTTTTCCTGTTTTTTCAGGTAAAAGTTGGGGGGTCGGCTTATATGCGGGTTGGCTTGCTTGCGAGTATATACGGTACTTTTTAAGTTTTAACTTTTATTGTTTTTGCTCAATGACACATTCATTGAAGGTATGCCAGAGGTAAAATCTATGAACTATTGACCCTCTTAATATCTTTCCATTTCTGGTAGGGAAGTGTTTTATAGTTGGAATTTCTTATCAGTGAGGGTCACACTGTAGTCACTTCGTAACTGAGTCAACCACTTACATACCTGATATTTAACTACCGTATATACTCGCAAGCAAGCCGAATTTTTCACCCCCCAAAACTGGCCCAAAAGTTGGGGGGTCGGCTTGCTTGCGAGTCGTGGGTGGGTGGATAGGTGCTGCCCCTCCCCGCTCCCCCCGCGGCCGCCGCTGCTATTACCTTAGGCGGCGCCGCTTCCTCTATCCCCGTCCTGCTCCGATAACTAACTCATTCACAGCAGCGCGCCCCCCGCTGCTGTGTGATGACGGAGGAAACCATAGAGAGCGGTTCCCATAGTAACGGCAACGCCGCTACAGGAAGCCGCTCTCTATGGTTTCCTCCATCATCACAGCAGCGAGGGGCGCGCTGCTGTGAATGAGTTATCGGAGCAGGACGGGGATAGAGGAAGCGGTGCCGCCTAAGGTAATAGCAGCGGCGGCCGCGGGGGGAGCGAGGAGGGGCACCACCTACCCATACTGGGGCACTATGCTAGCTATACTGGGGCACTATGCTAGCTATACTGGGGCACTATGCTAGCTATACTGGGGCACTATGCTAGCTATACTGGGGCACTATGCTAGCTATACTGGGGCACTATGCTAGCTATACTGGGGCACTATGCTAGCTATACTGGGGCACTATGCTAGCTATACTGGGGCACTATGCTAGCTATACTGGGGCACTATGCTAGCTATACTGGGGCACTATGCTAGCTCTACTGGGGCACTATGCTAGCTATACTGGGGCACTATACTAGCTATACTGGGGCACTATACTAGCTATAATGGGGCACTATACTAGCTACACTGAGCACTATACTAGCTAAACTGGGGCACTTCACTAGCTATACTGAGCACTATACTAGCTATACTGAGCACTATACTAGCTATACTGAGCACTATACTAGCTATACTGAGCACTATACTAGCTATACTGAGCACTATACTAGCTATACTGGGGCACTTTACTAGCGATACTGGGCACTATACTAGCGATACTGGGCACTATACTAGCGATACTGGGCACTATACTAGCGATACTGGGCACTATACTAGCGATACTGGGCACTATACTAGCGATACTGGGCACTATACTAGCGATACTGGGCACTATACTAGCGATACTGGGCACTATACTAGCGATACTGGGCACTATACTAGCGATACTGGGCACTATACTAGCGATACTGGGCACTATACTAGCGATACTGGGCACTATACTAGCGATACTGGGCACCATACTAGCGATACTGGGCACTATACTAGCGATACTGGGCACTATACTAGCGATACTGGGCACTATACTAGCGATACTGGGCACTATACTAGCGATACTGGGCACTATACTAGCGATACTGGGCACTATACTAGCGATACTGGGCACTATACTAGCGATACTGGGCACTATACTAGCGATACTGGGCACTATACTAGCGATACTGGGCACTTTACTAGCGATACTGGGCACTATACTAGCGATACTGGGCACTATACTAGCTATACTGGGACACACTAGGGGAATAAGGCGGCCAGCATTTCCTACCCCCGGCTTATATGGGGGTCAATCATTTTTCCCTGTTTTTTCAGGTGAAAGTTGGGGGGTCGGCTAACATGCGGGTCGGCTTGCTTGCGAGTATATACGGTATTTAAAAAAGGAACACAGCTTAGTTATTTGTGTACTAGGCACTGTACATACACATGTCTATCTCATCATGTCACCTCGGGTATACTTTAACCTTCACGTAGGGCCTAAATAACCAAGCTAAAGGATCATATGTAATGTTTCATTGTCTTAAGGTGTGTACATACATCCAGTTTTGATTGACCAATTTAATCACTCCTTATGTAAAATGAGGGTCAATTGATTTTGAGTACTCTGAACAGGTTGTATAGGTACGCTCTCATACTAGGTGGTGAAATTTGCTGTGTATGCCCAGTTAGGCCGCCCTGCGTCCGCTGATGCATCCTGCCAGATGTGTGCTGCTAATGGCACAAGGCAGAAAACCACAAACTACATCAGCCCTCTGCACCTCATGAGCTTCAAGTGTATAGGAAATCGTGTGCCTGTTTACCATTTCTCTCAGCATCAGCCAGAGTAATTATGATGAGAATACGAGGCTGCTGTGCAGAACGATTCCTGACTAGCTTTGAGCATGAATGTGTGCATTTTAAGATAGTCTTTAAAAAATTAGGAAGTAAAAAAAATAAATAAAAAAAAATTAAAAATAGAATTACATATTCCTACTTTTCCCTGTTTGAAGGGCAAGGTGCGATCTTATACGTTCATGTGCTTCAAGAAGTAATGGGGTAATAATGCAATGAAGAGTGCTTATAATGCTGTCAAGTAGCACCCTGAGGCTAGGAACACAAATAGCAGAAATGTTAGCATTGCGGAAAACACAGCGTTTTTGCCGCCAATAGTAGTCAATGGCCCGCATAAAAAAAGCATATAAAAACGCATATGCATTTTTAAAAACGCTGGTTTTGTTGCATGGTTTTCAAAAACGCACATAATGAAAGTCAATGGTAACGCAATGTAATGCATTTTGTATGCATTTTTTTTTCTGATGTATTTACGCTTCCTGTTTTCCCAGTGATTTGCATAAAACACATACAAAGCGCATATGCGTTTTGTATATGCAAAGTGGAAACGTGTAAAAACGCACTCAAAACACTAGAATAACGCATGTGCCGGAACAAAAACGCAAACACACAAACCATTGCACATGGCAGAAAACTCTCGCTTCAACGCACAGCCATTTGTGCACCCAGTCTCAAGGAAACCTGCGACAACTAAAGTGAAATAAAAAAAATGATACGTTCCTGTGGGTTACTACAGCCCCCCTCAGACTGGCCCGGTAATTCCACTAGTTGGGCCTATTGCCCATACTCAACAGTAAACCCTGTATCCAACTATCGGCATAATTAAATGTTCCATTAGCCTTTCCACTGATACATTGCTCTTGTTCAGTTGAAATTCTCAGCAGGAAAATCAAATTAGCCTTACTTAAGCTTATTTGAATTTCCAGCATGGGTTAGGTTCCCACAAGAGCTTGACCTCCGGCCATTGGAGTGGACAGAGTAGTGCCTGCTCCGATGGCCTGGTTGGAGCCCGGAGCAGATGCGTTTCAACTAGTGGCTTTTTTTTACCAAGTAGCTACGTTCTGGTAGCTATTTGCAATTGAAATGAGGCAGCTGTGACCACGGGAGAGGGGGTCAACGTACCTATGCGGCCGTCTGATTCGCTGCATCCTACATCGCGTCTTATGACGCTCCCTCCTCCCGGGTTGAAGGGCGAAGCCTGGGAGTGACGTGGGACGCATCGGATCAGACGGCCGAATGGGTATGTTAACCCCCCCTCTCCCGCGGTCACAGCTGCCTCATTATAGTTTTGGTTCTGAGTTGCTTAGAGTATGTAGCTACCTATTAAAATCAACACTCGTTTCAACCATGGGCTATATTGGAAACACATCCACAGTCTTGAAAACATGTCTGCATAACCGTGTGTCCTGCTTACTGCAAGGGATCCATAGCAGACTGACAAATGTGAACTGATCACATTATTAAGGGGGAACTATGGAGAAAAATTGTAAAATATGTGCAGACATAAACAAATGGGACATGTTTTCTCCAGAGTAAAATGAGCCATAAATTGCTTCTCTCCTATGTTGCTGTCACTTACAGTAGGCAGTAGAAATCTGACAGAAGTGACAGGTTTTGGACTAGCCCATCTCTTCGTAGGAAATTCTCAGCAAGGCTTTTATTCTTTATAAACATATGCGCTAAAAAGGATTTAAAGAGGAACTCCAGTGAAAATAATGTAATAAAAAAAGTGCTTCATTTTTACAATAATTATGTATAAATGATTTAGTCAGTGTTTGCTCATTGTAAAATATTTCCTCTCCCAGATTCACATTCTGACATGTATTACATGGTGACATTTTTACTGTGGGCAGGTTATGTAGCTGCTCCTAGCTGTTTTGGCTGTTACAGACAGCTGTAAACAGCAATTTCCTGTCTGTGAACATTGTTACATTGTGGCAGTTTGCCCAGAGTACCGCGGTACCAGAGCTTCTTGTGGGAGGGGTTTCATCACAAAATCAGTCATACAGCGCCCCCTGATGGTCTGTTTGTGAAATGCAATAGATTTGTCATGTAAAAGGGGGTATCAGCTACTGATTGGGATAAAGTTCCATTCTTGGTCGGAGTTTCTCTTTAACCACTTGCCGACCGCGCACTCATAACGCGCGTCGGCAAAGTGGTAGCTGCAGGACCAGCGACGCAGTATTGCGTCGCCAGCTGCAGGCTAATTAATCAGGAAGCAGCCGCTCGCGCGAGCGGCTGCTTCCTGCCAATTCACGGCGGGGGGCTCCGTGAATAGCCTGCGGGCCGCCGATGGCGGCTCGCAGGCTAAATGTAAACACAAGCGGAAATAATCCGCTTTGTTTACATTGTACGGCGCTGCTGCACAGCAGCGCCGTAAGGCAGATCGGCGATCCCCGGCCAATCAGCGGCCGGGGATCGCCGCCATGTGACAGGGGACGTCCTGTCACTGGCTGCACAGGACGGATAGCGTCCTGTGCAGCCCCGATCACCGGGGATGACAGGTAGGAGAGGGAGGGGGGGGAATTTCGCCGCGGAGGGGGGCTTTGAGGTGCCCCCCCCGCAACATGCCAGCCAAGAGGAGCGATCAGACCCCCCCTGCACACCATCCCCATAGGGGGGGAAAAAGGGGGGCGATCTGATCGCTCTGCGTGCTGCCTGATCTGTGCTGGGGGCTGCAGAGCCCACCCAGCACAGATCACAGAATACTGCGCTGGTCCTTAAGGGGGGGGGTAAAGGGTGGGTCCTCAAGTGGTTAAACAATGATGCTGCCCAGCTTCCCTGCTCGCTACAGTTTTCTGGCAGTTGGACATAGCAACTGCCATTCACGAAGTGCTTTTGAAAATAAATAAATCGCTGAGAATCCCCTATGAAGAGATGCACTAGTCCAAAACCTGTTGCTTCTGTCAGATTTCTACTAAAAGACAAACTTATATCGCGCTTTTCTCCTGGCGCACTCAAAGCGCCAGAGCTGCAGCCACTAGGACGCGCTCTATAGGCAGTAGCAGTGTCAGGGAGACTTGCCCATGGGCTCCTACTGAATATATGCTGGCTTACTGGTCAGGCAGAGCCGAGATTTAAACCCTGGACTCCGTGTCAGAGGCAGAGCCCTTAACCATTACACTATCCAGCCACCCCTGCTGTACTACCTGCTGTAAGTGACAGCAACATAAGAGAAAAGTAATTTATGGCTCATTTTACTCTGGAAAAAAAATGTACTTATTTGTCTGTTTGCACATATTTTAACTTTTACAATTTTTTGCCATAGTGCCCCTTTAAATAGGATCCATTCAATGATCAGTTTTCCATTGTGGCAAAACAGACAAAAAAAAGTCAATGTTCCGATATAGTGTACACCAAGCCTAAAGCCCCATACAGACACTCAACAGCGGTCTTTTAAGCCCAATCTACACGATACGATTCGATTACGATTCTATTTACGATCGGATTAAATTCGACATGTCTGATCAGGATTCAATTCGATTTGCTATTGTTTTGCAATGGCAAATTGAATTGAATCGAATCCTGATCGGACATGTCTGATTTTATCGGATCGTAAATAGAATCGTAATCGAATTGTATAAAGAATCGTATTGTGTAGATTGGGCTTTAGGCTCTCACAACTTTTCTTGGGAAACACCTAAAAAAGCTTGTTCAAGCAGCTAAAGGTGGCCACACACGATACAATAAAATGATCCAATTTTACAGTAATTCGATAAAAACGATTGTATCTCTCGAAAAAATCGAAGCTTTTTTATTTCATTCGATTGAAAAATCCGATTGGATTTCCCGGTTTTTTTTTCGATTTAAATCGATCCGGAATGCCAGATATTTCTCTTCCATTTCTACTAAAGATTGTATGGTGTGTGTTGGATTGTAAATTTATTAATATACACCCTAGCAATTTTCTCTGTTTCCAATCATTTTTATCATAATTGAGGAAAAAATTGAACATAGGTGTGTGGTACATTGGTCATATTTTTGAAATGTTACAATTAGTCAGAAAAATTGGTTGCAATTCTTAGATTGAACAGATATTTAAAAAATTGTATGGTGTGTGGCCACCTTAAGACTGATAAGTCAATCCAAATGTTGAATAGACTTCTTATCAGTCTTATCAGCTGCTTGAACAACAGCAAGAGATTTTTTTTAGGTGTTTCACAAGAAAAGTTGTGAGAGCCTAATGCTGGGCATGCACGGCACGTTTTATCTTATCAATCGAGCCGCTGATGGCTCAATTGATAACATTCAACCTGTCCGATACCCTGCTGGATCGATACTGCGCTCAACAACAATGGGAAGAAACGAGCGGCTGATTAGCAGCGCCCGCAGGGACGAGTGGGAATCGATCTGCGTGGACAAGCGGTGACGCGCCGGCATCGAACCGCTGGCTCGTTACCAGCACTTAAACTGTCCGTGTATGCCCAGCATAATGCTTGGCATACATGGTTCGTTTCTTCTTATCAATCGAGCCACTGATGGCTCGATTGATATCTGACGTGTCCAATCAACACGGCGGATCGATTCTGCACTTGATCCCCGCGGGCGGACAACAGAAAATAAGCGAGCGGCAGATGAGAAGCTCCCGCGGGGACGAGCGGGAATCGATCCGGGCGCCCGCGGGGACGCGCCGGCATCGATTCAGCGGCTTGGTTCCGGTGCATAAACGCACAGTGTATGCCCAGCATTAGGGCCCGTTTCCACTAGCGCGGAAACCAGGCCGAATCCGCAGTTTCCCCGCAGGCAAATCGCTTGTGGAATCTTTGCCATAGGAAATAATGGCGCCGCCGGCTGAATCGTTTGCCCTAGCATTGGCCACAGTTTTCGCACGGGAGGCAGCGAATCCCATAGTCGTGCACGGCTTCTAGTATTCTTCTGCGTTCCCGCAAACCCGGAAGTGCTGCCTTGCGCGTCTCCCAGTCGCGCACGGTGGCGAGTGGAAACTGGCCCTAAAAGTGTGTGTGTGTGTGTGTGTGTGTGTGTGTGTGTGTGTGTATATATATATATATATATATTATAATATATAATCTTTTTCTTTATTTGACTTTGTCATTAAAGGACTACTGTAGGGGGGTCGGGAGGAAAATGAGTTGAACTTCCCCGGGGCTTCTAATGGTCCCCTGCAGACCTCCTGTGCCCGCGCAGCCACTCACTGATGCTCCGGGCCCGGCCTCCGGTTCACTTCTGGAATTTCCGACTTTAAAGTTGGAAAACCACTGTGCCTGCGCAGCCGCGCTTTCTCTCCCGCTGACATCACCAGGAGTGTATTGTGCAGGCCCAGTATGGTCTGAGCCTGCACAGTACGCTCTTGGTGACGGCAGAGGGAAAGAGGACATAGCTGTGCAGACGCAGTGGTTTTCCGACTTTAAAATCTGAAATTCCAGAAGTGAACCAGAGGTGGGGCCGGAGCATCGGTGAGTGGCTGCGCGGGCGCAGGATGTTTGCAGGGGACCATTAGAAGCCCTGGGTAAGTTCAACTCATTTCCCCCCGACCCCCCTACAGTAGTACTTTAAGGTTTCCCATTAATCCAGATAAATACATTTTAAATAAAACAAGGTGTAAGATACTTTACTTAAACAGTATATATGTTTTTGTAAAGAACTACAAATAGCTTTTGTTTTCTGTAACAGATTTATAACTTTGTCTTCTATTTTTAGGTGAAAGGCCTTTTCAGTGCAGTCAATGCAATATGAGTTTCATTCAAAAGTATTTACTACAGCGGCATGAAAAAATACATAGCGGTATGTATGTGAAAAATGTATTGTTGCTATTAGTTGCATGTAGCCTTCCTTAAAGTGAACCCGAAGTGAAAATGAACTGATGAGATAAACAATTGTTTTTATCCTCCTACTCCTAAAAATGACTTTTTTGATTATCCCATGGTTTTATTTTATATATAAACATTTACAAAGTAAATTGAATGTTTTATTGTCTGTGCACAATGGCAGTCTATTAAATAGAGTCCAAGAGTTAAAATGCATGACCTGTTGACCTATTTCTCCCCTGCCTTCAAAAATAGTATTCTGCCAGTAAAATTTTTATGGCTGCAATTTTCTTATCAGTCAGGTTTACTGTATTCCCAATAAGGGACTGACAAGACAGAAGCTGTCAGTTGAATGCCTGAAAATTAACTCTTAGGCAGTGAATTAAAGTAAAACAGCCTGGTTATTAATGTTTTGCACCGTACATGCCTATGTTTATCAAATCTTGTCACATGTTGCCTCGGAAACCAAAAGTAAAAATAAACTATCGATGCTCCTGAAAATGACATTTGTTTTTTTTTTTTTTATAATCCCTCAGTTGTAATTTGGGGGTTTCCAGAGGAGCGATTGTCATTTTCCCCAAATTACAATCACTGCCTGCAGCATTTTTGGAGCATTTGCGATTTGATAAAAAGAATAGGATCGCTGCAAAATCATTTTTTAAAGGGGAACTGAAGTAAGAGGTATACGGAGGCTGCCATATTGATTTCCTTTTAATCAATACCAGTTGCCTGGCAGCCCTGCTGGTCTATTTCTCTGGAGTAGTATCTGAATAACACAAGAAACAAGCATGCAGCTAGTCTTGTCAGATCTGACTTTAAAGCCCTGAAACACCTGATCTGCTGCATGCTTGTTCAGGGGCTATGGCTAATAGTATTAGAGGCAGAGGATCAGCAGGGCTGCCAGGCAACTGGTATTGCTTAAAAGGAAATAAACATGGCAGCCTCCATATACCTCTACAGTTCCCCTTTAAATGCTGTACAAAGCGACTTCAGTGATTTTTTTTTTTAATACCCAGGACCACAAAAGAAAAAAACAATTTGCAATCTTTGTATGGGCCACTAGCATTAAATTCAAAAGTACTTTGAAATCAAAAGAAATCATTCTGGGAAAACGCTGTTAAAATTGCTATTAAAAGCATTTAGCGATTTTTTTAACGAGGACCTGTAACCAAGGATTGAACTTCGCAATCAGTAGCTGAAACCACCTTTCCCATGAGAAATCTTTTCCTTTTTTCAAACTAATCATCAGGGGGCTCTATGGCTGATACTGTGGTGAAACCCCTCCCACAGTGTGATGTCAGCACCTAGGTACTGACATCACACTGTGGAAGCCATGTTGCATTGTGGGAATTAACAGCTGTTTCCAACTGCGAAAAAAAAGCAGCATCTCCTTCCACAGACCTCACCTGCCAGTAGTAAAGAGATCGCCATGAGATAAATTTCAAAATGTAAATTGGGGAGACGAAATATTTGACAATGGTCAAACACTGACTAAATCATTTATAAATATTGTAAAAATTAAGCACCCTTTTTATTACAATATTTTTACTGCAGTTCCTCAAGTGGGCCCCAGCCCCTACTTGTAATATATACTATAAGTAGAAGGTTGGTCCTTCCTCTTCACTTGTCTCGTCCTGTAGCCAATGTGGGTACTTTGCAGTATTGTATTGCCACAGAGACAGTTTTTTCCCTTTATGACTTGGGTTAGGTAGATTTCTGGCCATGTTTTTATTTGCTTTCATCTCTTCCTTTTAGGTGAAAAACCTTTTAACTGCGACCAGTGCAACATGAAGTTTATTCAGAAGTATCACATGGAAAGACACAAAAGAACGCATAGCGGAGAAAAGCCATACAAGTGTGACACATGTCTGCAGGTATGCATTTCTGCCAATGCATCTAATCACTAAAGTACAGCTGTGCTTTGTAGTGCTGTTTAAAGCACACCTGAAGTGTGCTAGAACTTTTAATGTAAAGATACGGTGGGATAGAGTACCCGCTCCTCACAATTCTCCTATGACTCGTTGTCTTGGGGTCCCACCTGCTCTGTTTCAGGAGCTCTCCCAACCGTTTCCTGGATGTTCACCGGTCAGTGCACAAGCGATTCAGAAGTGGGCGTGTACAAACTGCAAACCGGGCATGCCCAGTGAAAGAAGGTGCACCTGCACTTCTTCATGCACAGTTCAACCCCCTTCCACCACGTTAGTCAACATAGGGGGCCAGTCAAATATTAAAAGGACAGAGAATGAGGGACCCAAAAGACAACAAGCAGCATGAGGAGAGTTGACAGCACGTAATATCAGTCATAAAAGGGTTGTTGAGAGGTATGTGAATAAGCCACTGTAAGATTCGAAATGTATGCATCATTTAGAACAGTTTCTTTTTTTTGTAAATAAATCTCACTGTTGAGTTGGCCTTTGCACGAATAATTTGCTCATCTTTAAAGTGGACCTCCGGTGTGTATACATATTCAATTGTTCCTCTTCTATCAAGTTACAATCAATTGGGGGGGTCTTCTGCTTGTGAATTAGTCCCGGGGCTCAATGCCCACTGTCTTCTGGCACTTAGCCCCACCCTCCCTGAAATAAAATATTGTGTTTTTCTATCTTGAGTAGAGGAAACAGGATGGTGGTTTTCGGTGATTTGGGGGGGGGGGGGGGGGGGGGGGGTGTAAGGCATTCATAAAGCTGGCAGACACGGTTCCCCGGGACTGAGCACAAGAAGACCCACCAGGTGATTATAACTTGATAGGAGAGGAACAATTGCATATGTAATATATACTGGAGGTCCGCTTTAAGCATTCCAGATTTTCTCCAGTATGCTGGCAATCTTTTGCCACCTTTTTAGTATTTAGTCCAGACTCGCTAATTTTTTAATAATCATCACTCAGAAATTTTGAGAATCATAAGAGGTGTCTTAGTATATCTCAGGTCCATTATTTTCTTTGGCATTATTTAGAGCCAGGTTATCCAACTCTAGTCCTCGAAGGCCGAGGTCCTCACACATTTTTGTTAATTGATGGGACTGAATCGGGAAATGCGTGGCGCGTCAAGTAGAAGACATTACTCTAGCTTTCAATCCGTCCTAACCCCTGGCATGGATATGGCCCTCAAGGACTAGAGTTGTGGCCCTGATAACTGGATCAACAGTTAAATGTTTTTGTTTTTTTTTCTTGCAGTTCTTTTCGAGGACAGATAGGTTGCTGAAGCACAAAAGAACATGTGGTGAATCCATAAGTAAAGGCGCTTTGGATCCCGGGTCATCAAACCACAATTTAGATCACTTATCTGGCAATTATGATTTATCTCAGGGAAATTCTAATTTTTCTGGTCGAAAGAAAGCCAAGTCCAGAAGCAGTTCAACACACAAAGACCTTAAGATAAGCAGCAAACTGAACGAGGCACATCTTGCCGCTAGCATTGATATTCAGAGCTATGCAGTGGATGTTCCGATTGTGTCTTCCGTGAATGGCCCAGCCAGCATTATGATGGATAATCTGGACACGAAGATGCCAAAACTAGTGTTCAAGAAAGTGAGCCGGAAACAAGCAGAGAAGAATGCACTCTCTTTGGATTCCCAGTCCGCAAACATGGCCATTCATAAACTTTCAGACAAAGCCAATGGTCCTCTTGATATCGTGGGAAATACCAGTGTAGACACCATGAATCTACTTCAAAGTTCAGGTAACAAAGGTTCTACAAGTAGCAATTACGATGATGCCATGCAGTTCTTGAAAAAAAGAAGATATCTGCAAGCCAGTGGCAGCAACAATGCATATGCGGTGAATGTAGGGCATATGGTTACGCAACAGTCGGTTATTCAGTCTGCGGTTTCCAGTGTTATGGATGGTGATAACCCACTAACCCTAATCGATTCACAGGCCTTGAATGTTGAGATAAAGAACTGCCATGACAAATCTGTCATTCCTGATGAGGTTCTCCAAAGTATCTTGGAGCACTATACTCATAAATCAGTTGGGCACCCGGATGTGACGTTTAGCATAGGTGATCAGCATGTGGAGCTTCAAACGGCAGGTGAGAACAATGATTTGGTCCAGGAGGATAATGTCTGCTCAGATTCTCATTCTACACCAAATGATAAGGCCAATATGTTTCAGGAGTATTCAAAGTATTTACAGCAAGCTTTGGAAAGAACAAGCCATACAACTTCATTCCCATTAGGTCCAAGTTTACAGTTCGTTAGCCTCTCTTCATCTCTAGCTAGTCCTTCTCTTTTCTCTGATAAACAGATTTACACTACATCTCCTCTTGATTGTGGCTTCACCCAGTCTGTAACGTCAGTATTGCCGTCCACATTACCAAAGTCACACTTTGGCATGGTGGTCGGACCCCAGAGTGGCTTCTCATTATCTCTGGAGACAACACAGCAGCAGCTGACGCCTTCCCAAGAGTTGGTTGATCAGATTGACTCACAGAAATCATTGGACACCTCCTCCAGCTACCAGATCTCATCTCAGGAATTGAATGGGCAGAAAGAACAGCAAAAGAGCCTGGAGACCTCTTCGGGCTTCCACCTTCCGCCTCAGGATTTGGCCAGTCCCTTAGAACAGCAGAAAGACATCAGGCCGCAAATGACATGCCAGATTGAGAACTTTGCACAAGCGTTTGGTTCTCAGTTCAAATCTGGCCACAGGGTGCCAATATCGTTTAACACTAGCACTGATGGGGGAGTGGATCACAGGTTGAGGACTTCAACTCCAGAATTCTCAGGGTACACAACTTTGCTATCTGATGTAAGTGAAGCAGGTAGCACGCAAGTCAAGACTTCAAATAGTCAAAGTTTCAGGTGAGGATGCCAGTTCTCCCAACTTTCTTTTGAGGTCTTTTAAAACATGGTGTATTTTTCATTTTGATAACACTGCCATCAGAATGTTTCTACACAATCGTTGATAAAAAAAGATGTAACCTATGCCCTGTCAATGCAATTTTTTTTTTTTTTTTTTTTGTTTTGTTTTTTAAACTATAAAAAGTATTGTGATAGTTGAGGTTGTACCTAATTTTTAAATTGAAATTAGATAGTGGGAGGGAGGGACGGGGAACAGGGTAGCCAAACATAATTTGGGAGATACCAGGCAGCAATTTTTTGATTGCAATTACCCTGGAGGGACGAAGCCGAATTAAAGCCCATTCTCCAGTCTTTGAAATACAAATAGCCGATACAAATGTTTTTGGACTCAGGAATGGAATTTTGAGCTGAAGGCACATGCATTAATGAAGATTTACTTTTAAATCCTGAAGTTTTCTTTTTATGTTCATCCTATTGGCATCATATCTTGAAAGTAGGTCATGCCTGTAGCCTGTATTCCGTCATATATTTAATATCCTCGGCAATAGCTTTAAATTAACAAACGTAAATTACTATCAACGTATTTGACAAATTTATGTATGTACAGTGTTCTCTTATTTTATTTTATTTTTCCTTTTTGATATACCTCATTTTTACTGTCCATGCAGCATTCAGGAACATGTATTTTGCAATATTGTTCAAAAATAATAAAGAAAAAAATGTTCAAAATGATTTTATAGGGGTTTGTAAACCGTGATACAGTTCATGTTGTAATATATACTATTGACTCTGTACTAGACAGACTTACTGTATCGGCTCAGTCATATTGCAATGAGTATATCTGTATACCTTTCTCCAAATGGACTCTGCTTCTTGTGAATGGAGTTAGGTGAACCACAGTAGTAGGCAAGTACGAGTTCAGACTATGACTATAACTATAGCAATTTTCTTTTTAAGACATCTATGTATTACCTTCATCCCTTCCTTCCTCTTTACAGTCATTGCAAATTCTGTTATGGGTCATGTGCCCAGTCCTCATTTTGCAAGTTGGGTATTACCCTTTTGTTCTGATTCTTTTCCTTTAGCAGATGCTAATTAAATGGCTCAGTAGACCCTTTAAAACATACAGGTATAACAATTGCTTAAAGTGTCTGCACTGACTGTAGGGCAATGAGACGTGTTTTGCCATTATGCTCGGTTCCCATCCGCCATTAGACCACGTGTGGCCAGTGGGAGTTGACAGTGTAGTGTCCACTCCAGTGGTCCAGCTGTAGCCCTGGGCAGATGTTACCTCCATAGGCTATATGGGGAACGCATCCGACTGCCCAGGATTGTTGCGGACAGCACAGAAGTGCTGCACGCTTACTGCAACGGATTGGATCTTTTGCAGACTTGACAAATGCGATCAGCTCCTCCATATACAAAAAATGTCCGTTCTCAGCTTAAGTGGGAACAGAGCCTTAAAGAGAGTCTGAAGCGAGAATAAATCTCGCTTCAGACCTCATAAATAGCAGGGGCACGTGTGCCCCTGCTAAAACGCCGCTATAGCGCGGCTTAACGGGGGTCTCTTCACCCCCAAATCCCCCTCGATACACCCGGGGAGCGCTTCCTGGTTGGGGCAGGGCTAGCCGTCGCAGCCCTGCCCCACGCGCGTCTGTCAGCGCGTATCTCCGCCTCCCCCCCGCCCCTCTCAGTCTTCCTTCACTGAGAGGGGCGGGGGAGAGGCGGCGATGCACCGCTGACAGACGCGACTGGAGGCAGGGCTGCAGCCGTTAGCCCTGCCTCCAGGAAGCAATAAATCACGACCAAATCTGCGACCAAGTGTCGCAGTGGTCGTTTTGGGGGTGAAGGGACCCCCGTTAAGCCGCGGGATAGCGGCGGTTTAGCAGGGGCACACGTGCCCCTGCTATTTGAGCTCTGAAGCGAGATTTATTCTCGCTTCATAGTCTCTTTAATCTGATACCATTTCCAAATCCTGTGAAAACTGACATGTAGATTTTGTGAGCTCTGAGCATCTGAGAGGAACAGAACCAGGCCCAAGTTGGATATAGGTGCACAGGTCAATGTGCAAACGTCCTAAAGGCCCCTTCAGGCCTTACATATAAAAAAAGATAACATGGGATAGCATTTTGTCAAAAGAACTTCCCTCAGCAGTTTTGGTGTGGCCAATTAAGTAAAGAAAATTTGGCAGTAATTATAATCTTTACAAGAACACGTAAAGGATTTTTATTTATACCTCTACTTTTGTCCTGCAAAATCTTAGCGTTCATGCTTGACTTGCATTGATTAGTGCACTGAGGCGGGATGGTGGACTTCTAAGGTAGTGTAAATCCTTAAAGGGAACCAGACGAGGGGAACCTTAAAAATGGAAAAAGATTTTATACATACCTGGGGCTTCCTCCAGCCCCATAAGCGTGGATCGCTCCCACTTCGCCTTTCTCCGCTGCCTCTATCCACCGGTACCGGGTCTCGTCACTTCCACCGGACGCGGCCAGTTTTCCGCATCCACAGGGACTCCCTCTGTCTGTCTTGTTACACATGCACCTGTGCAGTACGGAGGGAGCGCACTGCACTTGCGGTGACTGGTCGAAATTACGGGACCCGGTACCGGCGGAGAAAGGCGGTGTGGGAGCGATCCAGGCTTATGGGGCTGGAGGAAGCCCCAGGTGTGTATAAATATTTATTCTTAGTCTCTGGTTCTCTTTAAAGAGCACCTGAAGTCAGAGAAAATAGTTACCTCAGTAGAGGGAAGCCTCTAAATAGTCCATAGACTTCCCCGGTCTTCACACACACCCCTCCTCTGCCAGGGACTTTTTTTTTTTTTTTTACAATATTCAAAATTGATGTTGAAGGTTCCTGGCGGCAGCGCTCCTCTGTGTACGAGCGTGGCCACGCTGCGCAGCTGCAAAGTATGGCTTGCGCAGCAGCACAGAGCCACTCATGCACAATGTTTTTTTGCTGGGCATTGCGCAGTGTGGCCATGCTTGTACACAGAGGGAAGAGTGGCCAGCAACAGAGGGGCTGTGAAGGATTGGGTGAGCCAGGGGCTTCTCTTTACAGTGGTAAGTACCACCTTTTTGGGGAGGAGGGGGGGCTTCAGGTTTACTTAAGCTTGGAACTTTTGGGCTCGTATCTAAAAGTAACCGGAAAAAAAAAACCTTTTCAGTTTTCCAAAATATAGTATGAAAACGTGAGTGTGGATAAATAAGTCTTAGGGTTTTATAAAAACAAAAAAACACACCTGGATACCTGGATTGTTGTTTTTTGTGTTTCTCAGCATGATCTCCCTTAACCTCCGCATATTTGGACAGCTGGTATTGCGTAATCTTAATACTTTTGGGGAAAAAATTAATATTGCCTAACCTAATCAACACTCCTGAATTGTAGCACTACATTTTCACAGAAGAGTAGTCAGTCGTGAATATTACCTGAAGACTGATGTCACGGTCTTCCGTGAGCTGGGTGAGACATTTGCAAAGGAAAAGTGAATTGTGCTGTTTTCACTCCGTAGATTACCTTGTCTTCATTAAAATACAATACAATAACATTTGTAAAGCGCCTTTCTCCCATAGGACTCAAAGCGCATAATGGTGGATCTTCTTTCACTTCATTAAGTATTGCTTGTACTGTGCCATATGATACCTCTGCCATTACCCCAAACAATTTCCTGTCATGCAAAATCATGTAATAGATGCCGTTGTTGCAACTGTGTCAGGCCTAAAGCCTAAAACACGCATATTGAGGACTGTACAGACACAATGTTAGCCTATAGGTAGGGAGGAGGACTGCTGATGGAATGATCAGAGAGAATTGAGAACAGTGCCCTCAGCTGAGACAATCCAAAGGGCGGTTAAATCACAGAAGCTTTAAAGGAGGGTTGAGACTGCTGTACACCTGCTAGATTTTTGGCAGAGGTGGCCCTGTCTGGCTGCCTCGGTCGAGAACCATCTAGTGTACAAGGCCTAAAGCTTATTGGTCCACACTCACGTGTATATTGACATTGCAGAACAGTTTTACAAAAATTGTTTTGCTCAGAACAGAAAAATTTCAACCAGACTTCGTATATTTTTCACACCCAAGACAGCTGAGTTCTGTTGCCCTTTGTCTTATCTAGACGAAGTGATTTAAAAAAAAATGTTTTGTAATTGTTTGGCCTTTTTTTTTTTTTAATTGAAACTTTAAGGTGACCAATTCTCAATCATGTAGCACTGAGATCCTGTTTAGCAATGTATATGAATAATTACACTTAAACTTGCTGCCTAGCAGGATGTAAGAAAATGTGGAGAGAGGTGTGTAAGTGGATATTGTTTGTATGTTTAAGTGTCTCGATTTCTCAAGTTTTGTTATTTGTAAAATGTTTTTGGAAGCATGTTTCCTTTCTGAAGTGTGGAAGCAAGTCAAGGGCTTGACAGTGTGCATGAGTGAACTGCTACATAGGGTTATCTTCATTCTTTCCCAGCTTCATTATCGACTTGTGATTGGGTTATCAGTAGTTCAATGAAGGACTGGCAAGCTTAGTTTTTGATTTACCTGGTTACCCAGTTATCTCCAGACCAGTCTGTTACTTGAGGGAGGTTCTAATGTATCTTTAATACTGTTTTCGGTTCCTATATTAATTGAGGATTATTTTCTTATTGCCTAGTCTTGGAAGAAAAGCTCATCCAATGGAACTCCAGTATTTGGATCTAAGATTTTCTTTCACGTTCTTTACCAAGAGTGGTATGCGAGTGGAGTTCTTTGCACTGAATACATTTGACAACAATAAAATCACTTGATTTTAGAGGGGGTGGTGGCACATCTTGCAAGTTCACATTGCCGTCTGTGTTTCCACTGAGAAGATGTTGCTTATTTACTGTCTGAGCAGCAGGTGCTCTGGGAACAGAAACGTAAAATTTGTGTCTGCGCTGACAGAAATGAAAAACTGACTTGTAGTCTAGCCCTTGCCCCATTCTGGAAAAAAATAAGATTTAATTGGAGTTCCAAATAAGAGAGAAATACTCTCAATGGCAGCGAATGTCTTTAAATTTTGCATTTTTATGTCAGTAAGCAAATGAAAGCGTCAAGGCTTCATACATTTAGCAAGCGCTGAAAGAGCCCAGGCAAAAAAATACAAGAACTGGCAGTTGGTTACAGCGAATGTTGCCATAGAAAAGAGGCCTATGTATCATGTCACATGGTGGCAGGGTTGCTCCGAGTAGTATCAGACTAGTATTTGTCCATATCACATAACCGGAGCATAAAGTTATTTCATGCTCATCACTCTTTGTGATGCAACTTAACAAAAGAAAGCAGATGGGGGGTTGACCTTTTCCTACAAGAGCTTATGGATGCCGTAGTTTTAAAGCCCCTAACATCCATAGTTTATCTGTGGATTCCAGCATATGGATTGTCTTTGCAGTTTTCTAAACTAGAGAAGTTCACGGTGTCTTGCTTCCTGACAATTCTGCTTTCATGGAGGAAGTTCCAGCTGTGAAGGGGAAGTGTCAGGAGTATGGAACGCAGTGTGCAGTGCAACATCTAGAGGCAGGTAAGTTAACGCTCTCTGCCCTTGCCCCCTCCCCCCACTCAAACACAGGCGTGTACAGTACTTTTCGTAAAATGTGCTTGTCATCATTATTGCTTACTGTGTGCTTGACTATAAACACATCAAGCTATTCCACAGTGTTTCTAACAGAAACTTGTAGGTAGGAGTGTCTGTTTGCTACCATCCATTGGGTTAGTGCAGGTGTTGCACACATACGAGGACTGTCACACCGAAGGGAATCAAGACTTAATCATTCCCAACTGACAGTCCTTGTATAGGTCTAGAAGTTTTAAGTTTTTAAAGCCAGGGCTTTACCTTCTCCCATGCAGGACAGAATTAAAAAAAAAAATCACTTTGTATATTGAGGAAAATCTGTCATCTTGGATTAGATCTATACCTTAAAGTGATTTTTACAAACCCTTTCAGATTTCTTGACTTGGTTTTTAAGTAGAGACTGCTACAGCCTTGTTTAAGGATTATTGACAGTACAACACCTATTGTATGTGTGGATATTCAAATTACTTATTTTTCCTGCTTTGTGCAGTGAGGGAAAAATTCTTTACTGGGGCATCACTTGGCAGGTCATACTTCATAGAGCAAATGTCTACACACGGAAATGGATAGATAATTTTCCAAAACATTCAATGACAAAATGACTTGTGTAGCAATGAAAAATGTCCTAGCAATTTTTACAAAGAGTGCGGAGTAGAGATTTTAACAAGGCATCTCTATCTTCCCTAAGTAAATGTTATATAGTCCCAAATGTTGTGTAGGTCTGATTTTAAAGGCGCGTTACAGATTATGGCTAAGTTTCCACTATGTTGCCGTGTCCATTTCCACATCGGATGCTGAAGTGAAATTGCACCCATTTCCCTCTAGTTGTGTCATATGGCTGTGGGTATTCGGATGCAATGTCCGAAAAAAATGCAACAAGCCCTTTTTTTTTTCCCCCTACATGTGATTTAGGTGCAGCCTATTAATTTCAATAGGCTGTGAATCTGCCTTTGAATTCACATTTGTATGATGTTGGAGTTGAGGGCAAGTGTAATTATGTTGTACATGTAGCACAGCCATATGAAGATCTGTTGTTTTGAAAATTATTACACTCTGCACTGATGGAAAGACAAGCTGGTGTCTCTTCCAAGCTCCTTCTTGTCTACCTCAGTGGGTGGTGATGAAATAAGAGGAGGAGTCTGGACAGCTGTTTGTCCAGTAAAATTGTTCTGTTGTGATAGGGCATGAAACAGTAGCCAACCAGTCAAGTACTTTGAATGTCTTAAGGTGCGTACACACATGCGGCTATAGTCGTTTGTAACGATCGTTCCCCGATCTTTAACAACGACAATCGTTACAAAAAACAAACCACCGACTATTAAGGCAAACGACGAACGAGCCAAATCGCTACAAAAGAAAGTTCTGTCTCGGCGGATTTTAAAGGGACTCCGAGCAGTGCAGAAACTATGGAAAGATGCATATCATTTTAAAGCTCGCTTTCTCCTCTTTCCAATGATATATAAACCGCCGCCCTATGCCTTTTAGTTTTCGCTATTTTCGCGATTAAAATTGCCGCTGCCGCAATTTCAATCGCGAAAATAGAGAAAACTAAAAGGCGTAGGGTGACAATTTAGGTGTCGCCAGAAAGAGGAGAAAGAGAGCTATAAAATGATATCCATCTTTCCATAGTTACATTTCATTACACAGGGCGACTTTTTCTGCTGAATGGAGCTGCTGACACTGGGAAAAGTGTCGTCCTGTGTAATACAAGTAACTAGGGAAAGATGGATATCATTTTAAAGCTCTCTTTCTGCTCTTTCTGGCGACACCTAAATCGTCGCCCTACGCCTTTTAGTTTTCTCTATTTCTGCGATTGAAATTGCGGCCGCGGCAATTTCAATCGTGAAAATAGCGAAAACAAAAAGGCGTAGGGCGGCGGTTTATATATCATTGGAAAGAGGAGAAAGAGAGCTTTAAAATGATATGCATCTTTCCATAGTTTCTGCACTGCTCGGAGTCCCTTTAACCAACGACGATCGTTTGCAAAAGTAGTACATCGTTGGAAACGGTAGTTCGTACTAGGCTTGACATGCGCATTTCACAATTTCTCTGTGAAACTTCTCATTTTTATGCGCAGGCGCAATAGTTGCTTTACGTGATGTAACGTTCGTTCTAACGATCAGATCGTTACACACCTTTTAAAACTATCTTTACTTAGGTCGTTCTTTCATCAATTAAAAGTTTGTTCGTCGATTCAACGAACGATCGTTGTCGCATGTGTGTACGTAGCATTACCATGCTCTTCTACATGGATTAGGGTGTTTACTAGTACTGTCCTGAAGTTCTTACAATGTATTTTCTGCAGTTATCCTACTTGCCAAGGAGTGTAGCTATTGCTAGTGTGGCGAGGGTCTCCACAGTCATGGCAATATTGCAGGGGGTTAAGGAGATGTTTCCTACAAGTCACTTCTCCTCAGCCTGGGTCCACACTTGTCTGGGTCATACCATGGACCATAGTTCAGATGTGTCCTTTGCATCAGACATGAATAGCATTGCTATCATGATATGGCTGGCTTCCGTCCTTTGTTGTGCTGCTTGGGACTTTGCGTTCTCACTGCAACAGAACACATAAATCAAAACATGCCTGTATGGGTCCTATGCTTTACATGGGATCCGTCAACATGTCCACTCTACTGTTCTGGTCCGTTATGTAAAATAGACTATATGTTGTTTAAACCCAGCCCCACAATATACAAGTGAGCTGATTCCTAAGTGAGTTATTCAGATGACCTGAAATTATCCTGCATTAGGGGAAAAAAATGGTGGTTTGCTACTAAAAGTTGGACACTATTATGGCCGCCTGGACTTGCCAAGAGAAGCAAAGGCAGCCATAAAACGCACACCATCTGGATGACGTGAAGGCAGAATGACTGCCAATTATTTATTGCTGTTGTGCTGCTTTTACTTAACTTGTACTAAGATGTACATTTCACATGTAAACTTTACCATCCTTTTTAAAAGGAGTTATTTCATATTAGCTTGAAGGTACGTGCAGACGTTTTAGAGCTAAAATAGTGATCGATTCAGTTGACAGTCTGCCCTTTGTACAGGCATTCCCCATTTTTTGTGATTGTCCAAACACAGGTGACAAGCTATTTACCCGATTGCTTGTCCCTGAGTTGTTCTTATTTCATGATACTCAGTGAAGTGTGCATGAATTGCTGTTGGCTAAAATGATCATGAACAATCGTTTCAGCAAGCTTGAGGCTTTAACGCAATGCAGTTGAGGGAATGGGCACCTACTCCTAGTTCTGTAGAGCGGATGGCTTGCAGAAAACCTTCTGTCCGTTTACCAAGGAAAGGGAAAATGTTTTGGTTGTGGTGTTTTCCATGGCCGTTTTTGAATGCGTGTCTTGCCTTTAAATGTAAGCTGACGTTTTCCAGATCTACCTGGGTTTCTTCTTTTTGCCAGTTCCTCAGTTTTTGACGGTCTGCTTTTAGAATTGGCCTTCAGTTCTTCAGAACTCTTGATGACCTTTGAAGCTGTTGTAGCATATGTATGCAAGACCTAAATATAGGTTGGAAACTTTGATTCCCTTCCAATATACTGTTACATTTGTCTGGATACCTGTAATCCAGAGGTGATTTCTAATATTGTAGCTACACCTTTGAGTATTCTACGTTGTATTGTACCTGTCTCCTACGTAAATTGTAGGCTGCCATGTTGCGTGTTGAAGCAAAATGCAAGCAAATGCATCCAATCAGTTCCCTGACAGCCAGTGTCATAAGAGGTATTATTGATGTCCCTGGTTGCTGTGGAGACTGCAGCTTGCTGTCCTTTGGTTATCCAGACAACAAAGTGGCCACTCCACACTTAGACTTAAATGCATTGTCCATTTCAAACGGGTACATGCTATGAAATCAGTATTAAGGCGAGTGTGTCTGTTTTATGTTGTGTGCTTGTTTGTACATATGGGTTGATTGTGCAATATAACTCTTCAGTTTTGTTTTCTTAATCACATGCAACAGTATGCACATTTGTTTTCTATGTTGTCTATAGATGAAATGATCTCAGTCAAAACTATTTTTGATTTAGTAACAAAACAAATTGCCCCATTAGGAAATATTATACTGCATAATGGTGTGGAAAGTGTAGACCAGTTATTTAAAAAAAAATAAAGTTGAGTGTACTTTTTAAATGTATTAAAAGAGCCTCAGTTTGCTCCAAGATTGGATCCCCAAGATGTGGGAATTCCTAGCTGCCTATTTACCAGCATGTCCCCTCCACAGTACTCTGCTTTGTATATTGTACACTAGCTCCAACATTTCTGCATCCTCATGTGACAGCTTTACTCCAGTTTTCAACAAATCCTTGGAGCCAGGTTCTAATTCCTAAAAATCATGTTTGGCACCCTTTGTTGAAATTAGCCCCTAAAAATGTTCTACTGGCTTCTGGCTAACTTCTTTTGTTATCCACCTTTGTGTTAAGGTGCTACAGACAAACTTGCTAGCCCAAACAATAGCTTGTGGCTATTTTATCTATGATGTCTCTATAGACATCCACATCTTCTGCTCTTCTGCACCCAGCAAAATATAGACAAAAACAGTCTGCCAATGCATATTTTGCTCAGAGAGCAATTTAGGACTGTTTTAATATATTTTTTTTTTTCCGTGAGTACCCCTATTTATCAAGCTGCAAACCTTTGAGTGCTGGCATAATAGGAGGTTGAAGAGTAGGGCAGGGATCACAGATATGGCTGCAAAGAGAAGCTAATATGAATTGGATAAATGTGCAGAATGAGACTTGAAAACTTCTTGCCTTTCTTTTGTTTTCTTTTCTTCTCAATTTTGTATGAAGCTCAATTAAGTATATGTTCAGGTTTAGAAATGTACTTCTGTTAAAGCGGATCCGAGGTGAAAAACTGACTGTAACAAGTAACTTGTCTATATATCTTATCTAAAGTTTAGTTTACACAGTAAATCTAGCTTCAAACAGCTGCAGCAGTATATGATCATTTCTTCCTGTGATACAATCAGAGCAGCCATATTCTGCTTGTCGTCATTACACAGGCAAGTTGCTCTGCATCTCCACCCCTCAGCCCAGCCTGTGACAACTCCACTCCTCTCTCCTCCCCTCTCTGCCCCCTCACCTTTGAAATATCTGGCTGGTAACGCCTCCTCCTTCGGTAAAAGCCGCCTCCTCCCCAGACTGAGCTCCCATGACTACTTGCTACATGGGACAAGGTGCTGGAGTAGCTGTGGGTGAGGCTTGTTTAGTTTATAGGGAATTAGGGTATTAAAACAAAACAAAGTATTTGACTTGAGGTTTGCCCTATAAACTATATGTAAGGGGCTCAATTATGCAATGAGTAAAATTTTATCTCGGATCCACTTTAAGGTCCTTGTACAATTACTGAAACAAATATAATGCTTCATCTTAGGATTACCACACACTGTTTTTGATGTTCCTTGAGTCCTGGTCACATGATCACAAGCTCAGTGATTTGGTGATGCAGTTTGGCCATCAGAGAATATAAGGTGACAGTAATAGAAAGCCAGTTAAGCCAAGCAGCCTGAAGGCTTTATGCCTTTCTACTGTAATTGTGTGTGCATCGGCTTTTTGTCACATGACCATAACCATTAAATTGGCGGGGTTTTATTTAACCAGAAGATGAGCAGTGGGGGCCACAGAACTGATAATTATGGAGATAGGAGTGCACGGAGACATCTAGCATTCTGTCTGCGGTTCTCTTCATTCTAGCATCTCTGAAAAGTAGTTCTCTCCCGCAACCTCCTGAAACTCCTAGTAAATGGTGTACATAATAGTGTGGGGCATAACATCATACTTCCAAGTGAGTGGACCGCTTTCTTCTTTATATGCCAAGAATAAGTGTTACTGAAGGATGTCGGGTCCACATACATCCACCAAGGTGGTTTTGCCAACAAAACTGAAATCCCTCTTACAGGGGTGAGGAATGGTACCTTGAATCAAATGCTGGCTTTTTTTTTTAATCTTAATGAGTTTCCAGTAGCACATATTTCTCACAACAGTTCACATGTCCACCCTTTTTCACAAAGTCAGAATGGAGCTAATCTGAAGAGTTGGATTCCTAGATTGTATGAAAACTGTGATGCTGTGGGAGAAAGGGGTTGAATAGCCATTCAGTTTTGTAAAAAATGCTGATTTACAATTTTGTTGGGGATATTTTACCACTATGGTCCCTACTACACTGCCTGTAAATTGTTTGAATCATCTTGCGCCTTTACATTTCTTAGGCTGTGCATAAGTAGACCACATATTAATCTAAAGTAAAATGATTACACATACATTAGATATATTTAAATAAAGAACAATATTTACCCATGCAGATGATTGTTCAACAACATAATACACAATGAAGCTCTCCATTGACCACTTCCCCACCAGCCCGTTGTAGATGGAAAGTGGTGAAAAAGTGCAAAAACAGGACGTTTTAAAACCTCTATTTTGCAACAGCTAGTTGAAGACCTCAATACTGCTTTGGCTTCTGAATTGTCAAGGTTTTATTTAGGTTCAAAATGTTTCGTAAGAATTCCTTGCCATGTAGCTTGTAAGACCTCTTTGTGAAATGTTCTTGGCTGGCTGAACTTCCAAGGGCAACTCATTGGGATTTGGGTCAGGTTAAGAGGCAATTTGATGACTTTTTATCCATATCCTGTCACACAGATTGGAAGTATGTTGGTTGTCTTGCTACAGGGCAAAGTAAGCACCAATAAAATGTAGGCCAGAGGAATTATATCTATTCTTGTTTGTGCCTTTCTCAAGAGACAGGATGCCACCTTTCTCTGCTTCAACTCCACCTATGATCATGATACTTAAATCTCCATGTTTGACCATGACACTTTCCACCATCTTGGTTGAACATGTGCTTTAGATGTTCTGGTCTTCTCTTGTTCTGCATCTCAAACAACTTCTCGTTGAGCCATAAACTGAACTAGAGCTTTTTAACATTGTTCCTCTGTCCAATACTTTTAGGTCTGCCTACCTTAGTAAGTTTTGCATTTTAATAAATTTGCTTTGTTGTACCCGAACAAGAAAAACCTACACCGCTAAGATTTCATAAATTAGTAGGGTGCTTCCAAATTGTTCACAGGCAGTGTATATGAAGCCAGCATATGGTCAACTTGAATGCAACCACACAAAATTGCTATATCAGAATGGGAGTGTACATAGTTTCTATTGATAAGGTGCTGCTACAGCATTGTTTTAAGCATGATTAAAATTCAGACAACTCTAATTGATCGCTGTTGATTAGATGACTTGGTTAGATCCAAGCCAATGTTTAACCAGGTCTCTAGTCATTTTCTTTGACAGTACAATCTGCTGTGGTAATATTTCTTTAACCGTTAATTTGGGATGAGTTTGTATTCCATAACGGACAGCCTTTGAAAAGCATACATTTGGAAGTATTATCACAATTCACCATGATTATTAGTTTCCTGTGTAATTTCATAGTCTACTTTTTGTATGTTCTGTTAATGGTCTATTTATACACTACAACAATGCAATGTGTGTTTTTAAGATTATCAAGTCTCAAGTGTATAAGATGTCTGCAGTTTATCGCATTGGCCCCAGTTTTTTAAAGTAAATATATATATATATGGATATAAATATATATATATAGAGAGAAAGTTTACTATTGTTTGAAATGTTAAGAACTTTTGTCCAGATGCGCCAAATCCCAGAAGTATTTTGAATCAATGTAGCTTTCAGCAGAAACACAGCATGGACAAGCAATATGTTACAGTTTTTTAACGTTTTAAATTGGACAAAGAAATAGAGAATATGAATTTATCTTCTGCTGACAGGATTCACGTTTACAGAATGTTGTATTTTGGGGCAATCCGTGAACATTTTTTATATTTTTTTTTTCAGGGGGAGGGAGGGAATTTTGTGGATCCTAAATTAAAATAAAATTGTTTACATTAACTTTGTGTCTTGTAATTTGTTATTGTGCTTTTATTGTTTTGGTCTTTGGAATATTAATTTGATAGAAATTAAGTTCTAAAAAAAAAAATTGCACATTAAAGCGGATCTAAGATGAAAAACTAACTATAACAAGTAACTTGTCTATATATCTTATGTAAAGTTTAGATAGTTTACACAGCAAATCTAGCTGCAAACCGCTTTAATAGAAAATTATTATTTCTTCCTGCGATACAGTGACAGCAGCCATGTTGTTTGTAAACATTACACAGGGGCAGGCTTATCTGTAACCTGAGCAAAAATACCTAATCCCCCTCCTCCCCTCTGCCTTTGAAATCTCTGGCTAGTAACACCTCCCCCTCCTCCTGCCCAGACTGAGCTCCCATGAGCCCTTGCTACTGTCTGAAAGTGCCTTGGCTCTCTGAAAACCTGTGGGCGTGGCTTATTTCCCTAGTTTATAGGGAATTAGAGCATTAAAACAAAAACAAAAAAGTATTTGGCTTGAGGAATGCCCTATAAACATTAGGAAAGGAACACAATTCTGCAATGAGTAAAAGTTCATCTCTGATCCACTTTAAGTTGTTATAAAAACGTTGAGGCTACATTCACAGTGGGACGTTGCATTGTGATGTAACGTTAAAGTCAAGACGCAGCATTACAAGGCAACTAAAAAAAAGGTGGTAACGCTCATTAAAGCTGCATTTCGATCACATACAATTAGGTGCAGTAAAGCATACAGGAAATGAAAAGTATGCTTTCCTGCACCTGGTAACTTGTGCGTTTTGAGGTAAAGCACTGCAGCAGTGAATTACCATAATGCTAAACGTCACAATCTGACACTAACTTCGCACTGTGAACGACCCATAGGATTAGGTCCTCAACATAACGTTAGCCTCTGAAGGTGGCCATACATTTATCGACTCGCCAGCCGATCGCCTATCCAATTCGATAATCATTATCGAATTGGATGAAAATCTATGCCGTCACAAGCATGCCCGATTGACGGTGCAACCAATTTTCTTCCAGCCGAAATTGGTCCCATGTATCAATCTTGCATGCTGCTAGTTGTTGGGGGGTATCATGGTCAATCAGGTGCGCGACGGTAATTGCAAGCTATTATGGATCAGAGAAGTGTAGGTGGGCACCAAACGCTTGCTGAGGACGGTCACTATAAGGCTGCTCCTATGATGAATGTGCTCACGTAAATCAGCAATCAGTGGAAAGAGAGGAACAGTCGGAGCACCAGCTCATGCACATAGGGATTTATTGCAGTCGTATAGGTGTACAGGCATTCCAACAAGGTTACATGAGAGAGAGATACACAGGCCTTACAGCCGTTTCACGGCAACTGCCGCTTCCTCAGAGACCACAGGTATCAAAAGCTATACAGATATGCAGTCATATAAATACACAAATACATAACTACTTACCACTCCCCACTGTCTATCAACCGCTACCGAGTGCGTGCCGCCATTAGCGCGGCTACGATCGCTTCCGGGGTATCTCCCGCCCACTTCCGGGGTCGCTTACCACAGTGTCCAATCGGCGCTCTGGGAGGTACAACCTATCCGGCGCTACGCTTAGGTTCTGTTGCGAGTGCGTCCTTGGTTACCCTGTGTATCTCTCTCTCATGTAACCTTGTTGGAATGCCTGTACGCCTATACGACTGCAATAAATCCCTATGTGCATGAGCTGGTGCTCCGACTGTTCCTCTCTTTCCACTAATTGCAAGCTATATCGGGATGAGCGACAACTCCCATCGCTGTCCCCCTAATGTCCAATGTGCCCACAATGCACTATATTTTATTAGTCCGCTGCTAGCTCTGGGTTTCGTCCATGCACACGCCCCACGTGGTTGCTGGAGTAACTTGGGTGCATGTGTGATGTCACACGTGTACACCGGCAACCAGGTGGTGCGCATGTATGGATGGTGGACACGGACAGGTAAAGTTTCATGCATCAGGGGGGAGGGGAACATTTTACATTATGGGGGACAGCGTTGTGCTTGCAAGGCAGCGGATGTGGCGTCATAAGACAGATTCTGAAATTGGTTGGGAAACGGCCTGTGGTATATGGTCAGCCAACAGATATCTCTCTAATCAGATTCAATCAGACATTTGTCTCTTGGTTGAATCTGCCCATCATCGATAGATGTAATCCTGCTCCTAAGGGCAGCTCTCCATTACCGCAGTGGTTGATTACGTTGCATGTTCCCAGCAGTAGTGCAGTCAGTGTTGTGGTATGGGCGGAAGATTGCAATCCTTTCTGCAGCCACACTCCCTAGCAACTAACAGCCAATGAATAACCTTACTCAAACAATTCTGCATTATAATTTGAATTTCGATGAAATACAGTAATACAAGGGAACCCTTTACAAGGGCTTCAACCTGGAAAGATGAGTAACATGCAAAAAGGATTTTAAAGGGGAACTTCAGCCTAAACAAACATACTGTCATTAAGTTACATTATTTATGTTAATTAGAATAGATAGGTAATATAATCTCTTACCCACCCCGTTTTAAAAGAACAGGCAAATGTTTGTGATTCATGGGGGCTGCCATCTTTGTCATGGGGGCAGCCATCTTTTTGGTTGAAAGGAGGTAACAGGGAGCATGAGACAAAGTTCCAACTGTCCTGTGTCCTGATCACCCCTCCCAGCTGCACACACTAGGCTTCAAAAGTCAAATTCAAAATGTAAAAAAAAAAAAAAAAATTGCACCAAAACAGCAGAACGAGAACAACATCAGAAATCCCATCATGCTTTGCACAGCATTAGGGGAAAATGCCTGGGCAGTTTTTTTCTGTGCAGCTAAAAATGAGGCTTGTATAAGAGAAAAGTTCTGATGCCGTGAAACAGTTAAAGAAGCACCAGGCCTTTCCAGTGCTGCTGAGTCAATTTTTAGTCTGGAGGTTCACTTTAATGCTCAGCTATTTATATGAAGTATGATCTTAGTAATGAGCCTTCTCAAAGATTAGTACTTTTTATGGCGGTGCCGCATAAGTTGGGTGGTGCTGCTACTAATAAATTATCAGTCATTTACATAGCTGATATTTTACTATGCACTACTTGGCAACCATTCTCACTTGAAGACTCCCCTCTTAGTGCCTAAAAAGAACCCCACCACCACCACCACATCCCTAACCCACCCCATGTGCTCAAAACCACATCCACCCATGCTAAGCCCCACCCACCTAATGCCTTTGCCCCTGTAAGTGCATATAAAGAAACCTTCCCTCCACCTAATGGCTAACCACCCCCTGGTTAGTGCCTAAATAGAACCCCCCCACACACACACACCTTCTGCCTAATCCCCTCTCTAAGTGCCTAAATAGCCTCCTCCCAACACACACACACCTTTGACAAAGTTCCTAACCCTGGCACTTCTGCAGTAGCCAATCAGCAGCTAGCTACATCTGGAGTCCGACTCACAGGAGAAAAAAAAAACTTGTATAATAATTTGTATGTGTAGTATAGATAATTAATAGGACATTAGTGCCAAAGAAAGGAGTATAATTTTATTTTCAGGTATATAGCTTGTTTTTATAACATTGCTGCATTCTCTAATATTTGTAGCTTACAAACTACACTCTGCATTTTAAACTATGAAACAGAGCGGAGCTAATGACCCTTTGAACTTCACTGCAGTAAAACCTTATCTGAAAATGTCTTTCATTGTTTCTTTGATGTACAAGTGCTTTAGAAAATAGCACTGCTCTCTGACTAAATTAGTTGGAAAGCTCAGAGTAGCTCTTTTGTGAAGATGACAAGTGAAGTTTCTTAACTCTTCCTGTACTGGAAGCAAAAAGAGACTCATATCTGTGCTACTAATGTTGTACTACTTAGCTGTAATACACATGCAATTCTTTATATCATAAGTTTTTAATTTTCACTTCAGATTCCCTTTAAGGGATACAGAAAATGCTTTTAAAAGACAATTGTAACCAGAGGGATATGGAGGCTGCCATATTTATTTCCTTTTAAACAATACCCGTTGCCTGGCAGAACTGCTGGTCTATTTGGCTGCAGTGGTGCCTAAATAACACCAGAAACAAGTATGCAGCGTATTTCGTGAGATCTGACAATGTCAGAAACACTTGATCTGCATGTGCTTGTTCAGTGTCTATGGCTAAATGTATTAAAGGCAAAGGATCAGCTGGATAGCCAGGCTTTGTTTAAATGGGAATGAATATAGCAGGCCTCCATAACCTACTCATTACTGTTGTCCTTTAAATGTCTCATTTTCCTACTCTGTTCTGAAGACCCGTCCACCAGTACATCAGATCAGCAGGGCTCTGTAGCTTTTTCCTATTGCATGGAAATAGTAAGTTACTGACTGGTCAAAGCTGGAAATAAATACCAAACACTGTACCGAATGCTTCACATTTTTGTGAATTGCAATTTCTTGACATTTGTATTGTATTTATTTACATTTATATGTCTGATATAGGAAGGGGGGTGCATTGCAAGGGAGCAGTGATATGTTTGTACACCTAACAGTTTGGATAAGTGAGTCAATGACGGATGTGTAGGGACTGCTGTGGATTTACAGCCTTGAAATGGGAATACAATAATGTTTATACATATTTGCCAAAAGGGAGTTGGGGAAGTTTGGGCACCCAGAAAACCTGATAATAAAATATCAGATTTCCAGAGATTCTACTATAAAAAGTAAAATTAGCTATACATAAGCCTGTTCTCACACTGAACCCTCCCATTACCGAAGCATAACCTTAACCAACCCCTCTTTATAGCTAACCTTAAAGGGGCACTATGGCGAAAAATTGTAAAAGTTTAAATATGTGCAAACATAGACAAGTATGTTTATACCAGAGTAAAATGACCCATACATTACCTTTCTCCTATGTTGCTATAACTTACAGTAGGTGGTAGTCTCTTCATAGGGGATTCTCAGCAAGGCTTTTATTCTTTATCAACATAGTCCCTAAATAGGACTTAAATAATGATGTTGGCCAGCTTCCTTGTTCGCTACACTGTTTTTTTGGCAGTTGGACACAGCAACTGCCATTCACCAAGGGCTTTTGAAAATAAATAAATCCCTGAGAAACCCCTATAAAGAGATGGACTAGTCCAAAACCTGTCACTTCTGTCAGATTTCTACTACCTACTGTAAGTGACGGCAACATAGGAGAAAAGTAATTGATGGCTCATTTTACTCTGGAAAAAACGTACTTCTTTGTTTGCACATATTTTAAATTTTAAAATTTTTCGCCATAGTGCCCCTTTCACTACCCACACACCTAACCTAATTTTTCAGGCATTGCTATAGGCCCCTCATTGTAATACCTGCATTGAATGGAAATTTAAGCACCCGCAATGCCCAATAAACATCGGGCCCTGTAGCCGCCTGCACTCAAACTTCCCCTCAATACCGGTATTGTGATAGGGCCCTATGGTCGAAAGTTAAGTGCATTAAACTATGCGTAGTGAAGCAATGGTAGAAGGCAGCTGAACAGGAAATGCATTTCCTGTGTGGCCACCTTGCTGCCATTGCCTAGCTCAGCATTATGTAAATGAATTCACGTGTATATGATTATCTGCCTGTTTTGTATTAATGCTTGAAAAAGGGCGCGTGGAAGCCTGAAACAGACTAGTGTTGTTGCAGCAGTAATACTTTTGACTAATACTGGATTCTATTACTTTCACATGGATTAATGTTTGCTTTGGCTTTTGGAAATCAAGAATTATTGATCGTGTAGGACTCTCACCCAAGCACAACCGTGGGGCTTTGCAAGAAGAAGGCTCAGGATGGCTCTCAAAAAAAGGTAGGATTGGTTGATTAGTTGTTCAGTGAGAAGCTAAAAATTCTGCCTTCCTTACAGATTTAAAGAGTATCCAAACTGGGCAAAATGTAATAAGAAGCCGGACCCATTTTCTTTTTCCTATTGTATTTTAAACTCCTTAGCAGTCTCCAGGGTCCCCATTTCCTTTTAATCTTCTGACTGAGACCAAGTCCGGCATGAAACACCCACTGCCTGAATGAGCACAATTCAGTTTGGCAGGCTTAAAGATACACTGAAGCGAAAAAATAATTATGATATTATGATTTGTATGTGTAGTACAGCTAAGAAATAAAACATTAAGATCAGATACATCAGTCTAATTGTTTCCAGTACAGGAAGAGTTGAGAAACTCCAGTTATCTCTATGCCAACAAGCCATTAAGCTCTCTAAGTTTAGTCGTGGAGAGGGCTGTTATCTGACTTTTATTATCTCAACTGTAAGTGAACTGTTTACTTTTTCTCTGCTAGAGGAGAGGTCATAACTTCACAGACTGCTCTGAAAGAATAATTTTGAATGCTGAGTGTTGTGTAATCTGCACATATTATAGAATGATGCAATGTTAGAAAAAACACTATATACCTGAAAATAAAAATATGAGAATATTTTCTTTGCTGCTAAACTTCTAGTAATTATTCATAGTACACAACCAATTCATTATATCATATATTTTTTTTCGCTTCAGTGTCTCTTTAAGTTCCCTTACTGCACTTGGCCCACTAAAAGAAAGCAAAAAAAAAGCAACAAGTGCATCCTTTTACTGTGCATGAGCAGTTTTTAATCTTATACGTGTAGAGTTCAAAAGTGCTAGTCCATGTACATGGGGCATGCCAGGTTCAGGAACAATACACCTGTAAGCGGCAGTGGGCCCTTCCGGTTAACTGATTACCAGCTGAAATAATAAAGGGTGGAGAATCCTAACAAATGGAGACTGCTATGGACAAATGAAATTTTATTATTCTTGCATAGCACCAACATGTTAACCGGCCCTGTACAGATTATATTGTCTTTATATCGACTTCAAGGACTGGCACCATACAAAAGTATTTATAGCTCAGTGCTCTTTTATTATATCAACTGTCATTGCCTGTCATTATCTCTGATGATATAATAAAAGATTGAACTATAAATTGTTTTGTGTGGTGTAGGACCTTGAAGTGGATAAACGTTTGTGACCCTCTTGGTACTGGGGAGAAGACCTGGGCACACCATCAAGATTGGATACTGTTTGGCGCTTCTGGATCCATATTCTTGTAGAGTATATTGTCTTGTCATTTAACTGTCGTTAAGATGGGCTTTCAATCTAGTCCCAACTATAGCCATGTCTATATCGCGTAGTGTGTTTATCGTAGTCTAGGGCTGATTTAGGGGAAAGCAAATTGACTTATCTTTGTTTTTAGCATGTGGGAGGAAACCGGAGTACCCGGAGGAAATCCATGCAAACACAGGCAGAACATACAAATTCCGTGCAGATTGTGCCCTGTCAGAGATTCGAACCAGGGACTAATCGCTGTAAGGCGAGCATGCTAACCACTACGCCACCTTGCTGCATGTTTTAAGTAAAATAG
The DNA here is from genome assembly GCF_040937935.1 of Hyperolius riggenbachi. Taxonomy (NCBI): domain Eukaryota; kingdom Metazoa; phylum Chordata; class Amphibia; order Anura; family Hyperoliidae; genus Hyperolius; species Hyperolius riggenbachi. The sequence goes on along the minus strand of NC_090657.1, from coordinate 46,454,449 downwards.
GGCTTTGTACAAAAATATGTGGAGCCCCTTACATTTTGAAACGGTACTGACAGTAACCTTGATCTCTACAGTCCCTTGTGGGGCCCCTGAGGATATATGAGGCCCCTCTCATATTGAAGACCTTTTTAGGGTATGTCTTAGCATGGCTTGTGCCATGGGCCTCAGATTATTGGGGTCACAGCACGGGCATTCTGCAGAGCTAAAAACAGGGTAGCTATGAATGCTAGCTCAGCTTAACCTCCCTGGCGGTTAATTTTTTTTGCCAAATAGGCAAAAATCCTCTTTTTTTTTTTTTTTTTTTCTTTTTTTTTTTTTTTTGTTTCATGTAAAGCTACCAGAGTGGTAGCTACATGAAACACCACTAGAGGGCGCATGTGCCCCTCTAGTGCGATCGTCGCCGGCATCAATAGCAAACAGGGGAACGCGTATATAACGCGCTCCCCTGTTTGGCTTCTCCTGTCGCCATGGCGACGATCGGAATGACGTTAGCTGACGTCCTGACGTCAGACGCCTCCGATCCAGCCCATAGCGCTTTGGATTGGTCCGGGCAGCGCAGGGCTCTGGTGGGGGGGGGGGCTCTTCTCCCGCTGCGTGCGGGCGATCGCCGCAGAGCGGCGGCGATCAAGCTGTGCGCGCGGCTAGCAAAGTGCTTTAAATGGCGCAAATCGCCCCACCAGGGGCTGAGATATCTTCCTGCACGGCATAGCCCGAGCTCAGCTCGGGCTTACCGCCAGGAAGGTTAAAGGGAACCTGGGGCTGTTAGATGCCCCAGGTAAGTGAAACTCATGTTTTTTTTTTGTTTTGAGTTAAGGTTCCCTTTAACCACTTTACCATCGCAGGTGTGTGTATCTACGCCCCTTTTAACACCCTTTACCCATCAGGGGCGTAGATACACGCACCCCCCGCCGCTGTCCGCGCTCCCGCTCGCTCGTGCATGCCGCCACCCACTCGCCCGGAGATCAATGAACGGGAAAAATCGTTCGTTGATCTAAGCCCCCAGCAATGATTGGCTGCTTCTATGAGAAGCAGTGCGATCATTGTGATTTTCCCAGCCTCATTGCACTTCCTGTAAGCATACTTCCTACGCTTACAGGATGCTTGCACAAGAAATTACTGTGGCCAAATAGTAAAACTACACCCAAAAACATTTTTCATATATAAATAGTGTTATATTATAAATTAACTCATTACCTCCCACACTCCCCATTTTTGGTGGGGGTTTTTTTGTAATAAAAAGAAAAAAAATTACAATTAAAAAAAAAAATACATAGTTACCTTAGGGACTAAATTCTTTAAATATTCGTCAAGAGGGTATAACACTGTTACTTTATAAACTATGGGCTTGTAACTAGGGATGGATGCAAAACTGGAAAAAATGCACCTTTATTTTCAAATAAAATATTGGCGCCAAACGTTGTAATAGGGACATAATTTAAACGGTGTAATAACCGGGACAAATGGGAAAATAAAACACATGGATTTTAATTACAGTAGCATGCATTATTTAAAAACTATAATGGCCCAAAACAGAAAAAAAATGTGGGGAAAAAAAAATCATTTTTCAATTTTCCCATTAAAACACATTTAGAATAAAATAATTCTTGGCATAATGTCCCACCTAAAGAAAGCCTAATTGGTGGCGAAAAAAACAAGATTTTTATTTCATTGCGATAAGTAATGGTAAAGTAAATAGACGAATGAATGGAAGGAGCGCTGAAAGGTGAAAATTGCTCTGGTGCTCAAGGGGTAAAATCCCTCAGTTGTGAAGTGGTTAAAGTGAACCCCCAGACTAAAAATTTACTCAGCAGCACTGAAAAGGCTTGGTGTTTCTTTAACAGTTTCACATCAACAGAACTTTGTTTTTCTTACCCAAGCCTCGTTTTTAGCTGCACAGAAGCTAGGCTCCGCCCCATCAAAGAAATCTGCCCACTTATTTTTCCCCTGATGCTGTGTAAAGCATGATGGGATTTCTGATGTTGCTGCCTAGCGTGCACAGCTGGGAGGGGTAGTCAGGACACAGGACAGTTGGAACTGTCTTATTCTCCGTCACCTCCTTTCAACCAAAAAGATGGCTGTCCCCATGAAATCACAAACATTTGCCTGTTCTTTTAAAACGGTGGGTAAAAGATTATATTACCTATTTTAATTAACATAACTCATGTAACTTAATGACAGTATGTTTGTATAGGCTGAAGTTCTCTTTAAGTCTAGAGTTGGGATAAGCAAAATTGGCCCAAACAGGTTGCATGAAAAGCCAGCATTAATAGCAGCTCTTTGACATTCATCTACATTGACTGTTCCCATACAGATGAGCACATCCAGACAGCAGGTAGCCAGGAAGGTCCTACGATCTCTTCAGAGTAAAATATTATGGTTGCACTACTTATCATTGCCACCAACATATATATATATATTATTTTTTATATATAATAAACTGGTTTGGACGAGGTAATTAAGACTTTATTGTTGTGAAAAGATCTACATCTAATGGAGAATGTGAACAGTAAACACGCTTTGCTTTTAAAGTAAAACCAAGAAATTGAAATGACATAACATATATATACACACAACACTAAACCAAAAGACAAAAAGCTCTCAATAAGCAACATAAATGAGTGCCTTTGATGGTGCAAGCAGTATGGAAGTGCTATGTTTTCTAGTGTAAGCAATGTACACATCCTTCAGCAATCCACAGGCGATGGCTATTGTAGTCCCTGCTCCTGCCCCTTCTTTCTTATAGAAATTAGCCGGAAGATGAGCAGCACATCGGTAAAACTGCTGTTTATGGGCTAATTCACACCAAAAATGAAGTGTAATTGCAAACGTTCAGCGTTTTGCAGTAGCGATTCCCGACGTGCCTAGCCGTTTTCTATTTATGCCCAGTGATTTTGGAGCATTTGCTTTGTTTTGTCGTTCTTGTGGCAAAAAGGAAGTAAACTGATCTGGTGATTAGCTTTTGGCAAAAAACTTAAAATCTCTCTGATCAGCAATTTTTTTATGTTTCCTGACGCGTTGGAATGACCCGGCTTCAAGCTGCATACAAGTGAAAATTTTCATCTGATTCACAATCTCTTAGGATTGTCTTCCATGAACCTGCTAATTTGGTTGAATACAGACTGGGTGTTTAGGCACCGCCATAGATCGATGTAATTTTCGGTTATGAGGGTGCCAACTGAGTAAATCGGGTGCTGGGGTTTAGGTATCGGCAGAGCAGGCAGTAGGACTGGTTAATGGCCATCATATAGCAAAACCCAAGATATCAGCATTCACATGCCATGGGGGTGGATAGTGTTATGGGTAATTAGGAGGATTACTGTGAGGTATAGTTAACAGAAACAGGTAGTAAAATATCTAATATAACATTATTGATATTAAAACTATATTCAGACTATCGGAAGCAGCTGGCACCCAAATTAACAGATGCTAATTAAATCTATGCTGTTTTCCACTGCAAATTGCAAACACCCTGCAATGCGTTTTGTCATGGGTTTTAACAGGATTTTTTTTGGTCCGTCTAAAGTCTTCCTGCTACTTAGCTACGTAACTAACTCTAACCCCAACCACCACCACCCCTTCCCACGGCACCATATATTTACTTTAAAGAGGAGCTGTTAGGTATAAGGTCTCAGAGAAAATAAACACATATATCAGTAGCTAAAGATTGGCTGTACTTACATTACATATGCATTTCACTGTCCACGTTTGGATTTCACAGAATTTGTATATAGTATATGCAGAGATAGATGCTCCTGACAGCTCATGGCAGGCTCCATGTTTTTCTGTCAAATGTGTCGTCATGTCCTGCCTGCTTCCTGATCACAGATAAGCTGGTACTAAATAACACAGTGTGCAGTGAATATTAATGAGCCATGTGGCTAGGAACAATAGCTGACTCCTGCAGTGTACTCTGCCCGAGATTTATCAGTGCTACGCGATTACAAGCTGCTGTAACGTCTCATTAGCAGCCGAGGGGAGAGCCCCAGAATGCTTTGCAGTATGGTATGCGGCTTGCGTCTTCTTAAGAATAACAGACTTGCTGATAAGCACACATCAAAGGTAACTGAGATTTTTATCTTCACTAATTGCTTTTGGGCTTCCTTCTAAACTGTTTAACACAGGAGAATAGAGGTTTAAATTAGCTTCTGCAGCCTGACAGTTACTCTTTAAAGAAAACCTGAAGCAACCTAAAATAAAGCATTTAATACCTAAGGGGGAAGGCCCTGTATCCCATAGAGCAAGGGTGTCAAACTCAAATGCAAAGTGGGCCGAAATTAAACACTGGGACCTAGTCACGGGCCAACCTAAATGTCTACTGGTCACCTTCCTCCCTTATAAAGTTCCCTGGTATCTAATGGCTCTTCTTCAACCCATATAAAGTTCTCTGGCAGCTAGTGGTCGTCGTCCTTCCATACTGTTCCCTGGTGTCTAGTGCCCCCACCCCTTCCCCATATAGTTCCCTAGTGTTTAGTGCTTTGCCCCTACCTCCCCCAAACTGCTTCCCTTGTGTTTTAGGGCTTCACCTCCAATATAGCTTCCCTGGTGGTCTAGAGTGGGCCAAACATTATGCAAAGAGGGGAAACCACTTGATTGCCAAATTTAATGGCTCTGAGGGACAGATTTGGCCTGCGGGCCAGAGTTTGACATGTATCCCAGTCCTCTCCGTCTCCTTTTTTTTCACTGCTGTTCTTTGTTTAGATTTCGAGCCTTGGACTCCTTGTAAGGTTTCCAAAGATTGGAGCATCCCTACTACGCATGCGCAAGCCCTGATTTGCGTCATCACAGTACAGGTCCGCTCATCTTCGAAAGTACTCAGGGACACGAGTAATTCCAAAGGCTGCCTGAGGGCCAGAGACTTATAACCTACTGGTCAAATAACTTCACCTGGGGGGTGGAGAAAGAACCAGGACGGCACTATGGCATCCGGAGCCTTCCCTCCTCTTAGGTGAGTATTTTTTATGTAGCTCGCTTCATGCTCACGTTAAGCACAAAAGGCTGTCACGAGTTCAGCATCCAACATAGTGATTTTCATTAGTAGACTGTTGGCCTGCTACAACTGAAGTACCGGAAAATTTTGGGTTCTGTTGTAGGAAACTAACCTGTTCCTGCAAAAACAACTGAAAAGAAGCAGGCAAACAATGACTCTACATGACTGGTTACGTTGCCCAAAACAAAAGCAAAAAGTAAAAGTTTTCATACATATGTTTTTAAAGTCCATTTCTTATCAGCATGAACTTATATGGATTGCTCTTGCAGAAAGTTTTCAGCTCCTGAGATGGGCCTCTCTGGTTCTGTAGCTATAGCAGCTTCCCGGAGAACCTGCATGTGTTCCTCAGCAGCTGACAGCGATTGGTCTATCCAGTCCATCCCAATGGCCATGTGGCAGGCATTCTTGGTCACCAAAACAAGATGGCTGACAGACAGCAGGAGAGCAGTCGTCCTGAAAATGAAAGGTACAAATTACGCTTCAAGGTGTGTTTGGCAATCTATATGTTTAATTCTAAATGATAAAAGTGGAAGCCCACACAAAGTAAAGTAAAGATGCCCATACACGGAGAAATTCCTCGGCAGATTCAATCACTGCGTGCGATCTGCTGAAGATTGTTGCCTCAACATGCTACCCGGTTGTAAATTCAATTGATTTCTATTAAAAAAAAACATCTGCGATTGCACAGGTCCTCTCTTTGCTAGTCGATCGGGGGCACGGCGGTATCTATGCCGTAGAAGGTGAGGTGCTAGAGTGAGTAGCACTTCCCCTGCTAATGTTGCTCTCCCTGGGGCCCTATGCATAGTATTAGTGCAGCACTTTTATGTCTTCAGCTAACGCGCTCCTTCTTTCCTCTGTGCTGCTGTCATGTCAAAATGCCCTTGTGGTGTATGTAAATGCATACATGCTGCTGGGTCACTACAGGCAGCCGGATGCAGTGCTTGCTTGACACAGTACAACACCATGTGCTGTTGATCGATTAATATCTTCTGATCGAATTTTGGCTGAAATCGATCACTGGCACATTGGGGGCATCAATTTATAGCCGATTTGATCAGAGTGATTTAATGTGTCAGAAATCAGTTGGGAAAATCCATAAGTATATGGGCACCTTTATTTGGCTAATTTCTTTCACTTCCTGGAAAATGTGAATTTGTTTGATTTTATGGAACTTGGGGCTCAATCACACTACAAGAGCTTTTCTAAGCCCTTTGTGATTTTAAAAGTTCTTGCTAATGTTATCCTATGTGAGTGTTCACACTGGAGCGATGTGATTTTGTAAAAATCCCCCATAGTATTGCATTAGCAAGAGCTTTTCAAAATCGCTAGCGCTTAAAGAAAATCTGTAAGGAAAAAACCTCCCCTAGGGGGTACTCACCTCGGGTGGGAGAAGCCTCCGGATCCTATTGAGGCTTCCCCCTTCCTCCTCCGTCCCACGGCGGCCTCGAAAATCCTCCTGGAGTGGCCTATTTACCTCTCGGGCTCCAGCACAGGCGCAGTATCCGCTCCTTCCCACTGAGATAGGTGGAAATAGCCGATCTCCGTCAGGCCTCTCTACTGCGCAGGCGCAAGTCGCCTGCACAGTAAAGCGGACCCGAGGGAGATCGGCTATATCCGCCTATCTCTGTCAAAAGAGCCGCAACAGCGTTCCCGCTGGAGCCTGGAAAGGTAAATATTGAACAGGCTGTCAGGTCTGTCGGGCCGCTGTTCGGAGGGCTGCAGCGAGACCCCCGTGGGACAGAGGACGAGGGAAGCCTCATTAGGATCCGGAGGCTTCCCCCTCCCGAGGTGAGTACCCCCCCCCCCATTCTTACTTCTCTTTAAGAAGCTCTTGTAGTGTGAACAGGCCCGAACAAAGTATGCCTGAGAGGCACCCATAGACCTATCCTAATTACCTAATCTGGCAGTTTTACTTCCACAGTCAGCCATACTTTGTTGCCTTTTCCATATTGAGGTTATTGTTATTTTGTATCTATAAAATGCAAACCTATGCAGCGCTCTACAATACATATATCGGAAACATTACATCATGGAGCAGTAGTACTGGCACGTCACATACGGTAGTACAAGAAGGGTCAAAATACCAAAACCTATGAAACTAATCCTAATTTATCCCCTCACAATAGCCCTTCCTTTCTCTACACCTAACCTTTCTATCACTACGCCTAACACACCCTGTTGTACGGCTTGCTAAACAGCCTGCACATCACGAAGACATGCGTCACTTACTGATCAGTGAGCACCAATTTCCAAATTCTTGTGATGTTTACCAATTGTGCCAAACTTAAACACCCCGCTACACTGCTTGCCAAACAGCTACTGCTTGCCGATCACTGAGCAGTGCTTTCAGAATACTCGCACTGCTTACTGATCACTGAGTGGCGCTTTCAGAATACTTGCGCTGCACGCACTGAGCTGCGCTTTTCGAACCCTTGCGCTGCTTACTGATCAGCTTGTTACGCTATAGTAAACAATTGTTCAAAACGGAGGCGCTAGATAAGGATAAAATAGTTAAAACCTGTTTAAAAAAGGGGGAGGAAGTGGTGGACTTACCTCCCACAAGTAGACACACGATCAGTTATTCACTGAAAAATATCGTTATTCAAGTAGACTCCAGAATGATAGCAACACATTTTACGGGTTACATCCTGCTTCATCAGGCAATATGTGGAGCTTGTAAAGATCCAGACCAGGTATGCGCATCTCTGGAGAAGCTCATATCTGGTCTGGATCTTTACAAGCTCCACATATTGCCTGATGAAGCGGGATGTAACCCGTGAAATGTGTTGCTATCATTCTGGAGTCTACTTGCATAAAGATATTTTTCAGTGAATAACTGATCATAAGTCTACTTGTGGGAGGTAAGTCCACCACTTCCTCCCCATTTTTAAACCGTTTTTAACTATTTCAACCTGGTCTGGCGCCTCTGTTTTGAACAATTGTTTATACTGAGTGTCCACCCTTAGTGAAGGGGTTTTATCTCCCTTCTACTTTTACGGAGAGCGACATTTTTAACCTGAGAGGGGTCGGGGTTTAATCTCCCCACCTGCCTACTGAGTGGTTACCAGAGATAACCCACCTTTGTGAGTATATTCTCATATATTTACTCTTATGACCAATTGGTTTGACCTACTGCACTATTGGAGCTCTCGATCTGCTTTGTTTTTTGTTACGCCATAGCTACGTTGTCCCAAACTTAAGCACTCCATAGCTGCAAATTAACATGCATGCATGCTTGTCCCTCTCTAGTGCATTTATATCTATGGACAGCTTAAAACAAATGCTTCACAGGACACCTCTGTGGGCCACCTTTTAGGAGAAAGTCACCTAAGAGCCTCTCACCAAATGCTTTGATCTTTTTTGACACATGACACTTTATAGCTCCAAGGTAACACCACTGATCAGAGTCTGGAGCTGCCTGTGTCCTCTTCCCACCCCAGCCTGCCAAATGGCAGTGAATGAACATCCCTGCACTTATGAGTCCCTGGGACCTGCCTTTTTTCTTTTATCCTATCCACCTCCCCCTCCAACCTGTAAAAACACACTGAGAGATGCAGCAGATTTGGGTTAATTTGCTAAAACTGAATACTCACCTGAAGATGCATCGGGGCACCTCACAGCGACTCCTCCCAGCGAATGAGGTTCCCTGATCCATCTCCCTATCTGCAGGAACGCACGACAGGTTCAAACGGGAAGTCAATTGATCGCAGTACTTTGTATGGGAGTCGTCGGGGGAACTTAAAGATCCAAACTGTCATGACGGTCGTTATCGCAGCGCGTCGCCAAACATCGTTCGTGTAATTGTGCGTCTGTACTTACGTCACAAGATTATGGAAGCAATGGTTTGCCGCTCAAATTGCTGGTCAGCAGAGAAATTGTTGTGAAAATCGCCTAGTGGGTACGGGCCTTAAAGGTGATCACTAATAGTCCAATTTCCAGAATGATCAACCAGCCGATTTTGATAAATGCGATTGTTTAGAAACTATTAATCTGGTCCACCAACTGAAAGGAAACACATTTTGGATGGATTTCATTGATCAGATTGGATTGGGTACGTGTTCCCTTCACATTGGGGGAATTAGATCATTAGTGGCCATGTTTAAGGTGCGGAATGGTAGATAACACTGCAGGCTCAAGTGACCCAGCAAACCAAAAAGATATTTATTATCCTTTATATAGTGCTGACATATTCTGCAGAGCTTTACAGATTATATGTAGTCTTGTCACTTACTGTCCCTTACAGGAGTTTATAATATAATCCCTACCATAGTCATGTGTCCATCCTAGTCTAGCGCAAATTAAAGGGGAAGTCCGTTAACGTATCTGTAGGTTTCTGGGACGTGCAAGGAAATCCAGAGGGCTCGTTGACACTGAGGGCGTTTTTGCCCTTTTTTCAAACGTTGGCGATCTTCAAAATCGCCCTAAGAACGCTTGTGCAATGATTCCCTATGAGAGAGTTCACAGCTGAGCGGTTTGTTTCCGATCCGCTCAGCAAAGCGCTGCCTGTGCCATTTCTGAGGCCATTCCGCCTCAATGGCAGGTATAGAAAAAACACAAAACGCTCACAAAATCTCTGTGCAGTGAACGCGGTCGTGTTTTTTTAGGAAGAAATACATTGTATTTATTCTTTTCCGGGTCAAAGTGTTCACTTCCTGACTTGCGTCAGGGAGTGTATTACAAAACCACTCTTGAAAACCGCATAGAAAACCGCTTAGCACAAAAATGAATCGCCCACCCATTCGCCGGGAATCGGAAAAAAAAGTGTCCAACACCGCCCACCGCTAACGGCCACATGAACAGAACGCAATGGGAACAAGGCCTGAAGGAAACTCAGAGACACAGAACATACAAACTTCATGCACATAGTGTTCTGGCTGGGATTCCAACCACTAAGCCACTGTACTGCCCGGTTTCTGTTAAGTATCATCTGCTAGGAGATAAATGCAGATCTTAAACTCATAAGCAGACTCCAGTTTTGCTGAATCACTGATGTTCTCTTCCTTTACCGAATCTTAGCTAGCCTATTGTGTCATGTTGCAAACCCTCCCTCTATCAGTATTACCTTGCATCAAGCAGCTTTGGGTCTAGCGGTGGGTACATGGAACGGACCACATCATCGACTCTGAATACAAAAACAAATGCATTAATTATTGTAATTGGCTAAGAATATATGGATCATCATCACTCATTTGCCATCAATGTAGATTCAGGCAGTGTCTACACCTGTTAATTGTGTGCAAATATGCGTTTTTTCAAAAATGCCATTGGCGCAAATGCATTATTTTGGTATCTGTATTCAAATTTGCAAAAAAAATTTCTGCGCTTTAAATTCAGGTGACAGGTCTGCTTTCTTGTGTGCAATGTGCGATTCACGTTTAGATGCAAGTCGATGGGAACATTTGCATAAATATTGGCATTTTGCATGATAATTTGTTTGCGATTTTGAAGTCAGATGGATTACTTAGTAGAACATTGGCCCGATCCTATTCTTGATTAGATAAAGATTCATGTCACTTTTCTTGCCTTAGTTTTAGTTTTGATTGCATTTAAAAAAAATCCACCAAGGCTCAGGGCAGTGTCAGAGAGGTGTAGCAACCAGGAGGAACATTTTTTTTTTTTAAATGATTATCACTAATCCAAGCACATATAGAGGTGATTATTAGCATAGCACCAATGATGAGGTAGTACAACGGTTGGAGGGCCTTAGTTGGGTACCTTTTGGTCCAGGGGTCCCAGAGTAGTTGCTACCTCTCTATCCCCTATTGTCACACCAATGAAAAAGACCTGAAACCTCTGGTCTGAAGTTGTAAATACCAACAGATGCCTTCCTAAAGGTATTATGTACCATCATATGGTGCTAGTTTTTATCCCAGTAAGAATTCAAACAATTATCAATTTAAAAAAAGGGATAATGTTTAAAGGAGTTCTTTGGGTTTTTTTTTTTTAAATAAAAAAGGACCCTTACCTGGGGCTTCTACCGGCCCCCCTGAATCTGTAATGTCCCGCTCCGCCCTCCAACAATTCGCCGTTTGCTGCTGGTCTCGGTCTCATTGGCATCTGAGACCTGCTGTTGCGCAGCTGTGGTCACGCGTGTCATCGGGAGCCTACTGCGCAGGCACAATACAAGAAAACTTCATACTGCGTCTGCGCAGTAAGCTCCCGATGACGCGTGGGAGCGAGCATTACTGGTCTTATTAGACAAATATATTACCGGGACCGGTGGCAGAGACCCGAGGATCGTAGGAGGACGGTGTGGGACATTACAGCTTCAGGGGGCCGGTACAAGCCCCAGGTAAGTGTCCTTTTTTATTTTAACACCCCCCCCCCCTCCCCAAGAGAACCCCTTTAAAGAACAACTATCAAAGAAACTATTTTTCTGTAAACCCTACATACCTATACGGCCCATTCACACTAGAAGCGCTTTTCTGAGCGCTTTGTGATTGATTAGTGCTTTTTAAAAATCGATTCCATTCATTAAAATCGCAGTAAAAATCAACGCGATTTTGCAATCGTGTACGTGAAAATCATAGATTTTTACACAATTTTTACCATGACTGTAATGAAAGTGAATGGGAAAGATTTTTAAAAAGCGCTAATCAATCACAAAGCTCTCAGAAAAGCGCTTCTAGTGTGAATGGGCCCATAGAGCTTGTAGCTAGCAACACTAAAATGGTTTTTCAGTGGTCTCTCTCAGCACACCTCGGCCCATATGCAATACATTTTTTCTCCTGAGTTTTCTCCTAGCTGATATTTTAACACCTTGTCAATAAAATGTGTTTTACACCACCAGCAAACCAAAAAATACTTAAAATAATTTTGATGGTACTTTTTCACCTACTTTTGGTACTTTTTCTTTTGCAAAGTGATGAAAAGTAATTCTAAATTGAAGATGAAAAGATATCTCCTAGGAGAAAACTTGGGAGAAAAAGTTAATTGCATATGGGCCCCTGTGTGAAATGAATGCAGTGTTTATCAGCTGTTCTGTAACAATTTAGGGTTGACATGGGGGAGGCAAAGCTTGAACTGTAACCTGGCTGTAATCTGTTTATTTTACACTGCAAGGCAGAGAGTGAGACACATGAGCACACAGAGCTGCAGCTGATGATTTACACACATTTGAAGCTATATTTCTGCTTCCTATCATTCTGAACACATTTTACCACTATTAGAGCTGGTGAACATTGTGTCTGTATGCTGGATGTGCTGGACACAGTCCTCCATAGTAATGCCCACAGTGAAACCTGTCCTATGTAAATGCTATATTTTCTTCACCTACATCATGAAAAGTTGAAAAAAAAAGCCTTTGTGTTGCTATTTGCTAGTAATTAATGGAAATATACTGTGTGGCATTTCGAATTTTAGTTAACTTTGATAGTTGTCCTTTAAACGAAATCATGATGACATCACCAAAGAGGATATTTATCTTGTTATATGCTTTGGTTTGTCTGAACTTGGTATTGCACCAAATCCATTAACTGTAGTCAAGTCCATTAAAATGCGGAAAACACTGTAATTCGGGTGACGGCAATCGCTGAACCCCAAATTACACTACCAGAGGACAAGCAATGTAATCAGTAGTAGTATATTTGTTATATTGCCCTACTTTTCCGCGCGCAGGGAGAGCTTTTTTTTTTTCCTTTTTTATTTTTTTTTAAATTAAGTCTGTTACATTCAGAAATAGAACTCACCTGGGGCTGATCCTCTTGGCAACAACAATGATGTCACTGAGGCTGGAGGAAGATTTCATTTTGGCACCAGATCCCATTGTCATGGCAACCAGTTTTTCCGTCAAGGTATGGCATATCTATACACGTAGTATACAACTTTTAAATGTATTTTAATTATGCAAAAATGGCAACTTTAAAATAGAAACGTTCTATGCATTAGATTTCGAAAATAAATAATCGAATCATTCATTAAAGGGTTATTCTAGTCTGAACACCAGTTTTAGGTTATGAAATGTGTCTGTGATGGAACAGAGGTCATAAAGTTGCTGGCATGGCAGGACAGTATACAGGTAGGTATAATCAACTGCTGCTTCGTACACAAAAGCCGACTAACCATCATTATTGCATTTATTGCTAGTTTTTTTCAATGACACATTTATTGCTAGTTTTTTTCAATGACACATTTATTGCTAGTTTTTTAATGACCCGTTTGTAAAAACGAGAACAGGTTTTTTTTTCTGGCAAACTAAACTTAAAAATGGAAAAAAGAAGAACCGTGTATTTCATAAAGGCTGAAATTCACAAAGAAACATTCATTAAAAAAAGAAAGGGTCGTAAAATACGGTACCCTATTCAGGGCTCGATTCACAAAGCGGTGCTAACCTACTTAGCACGCCTAAAGTAGTTTAGGCGTGATAACCTTTGCACTAGTAGGTTAGCACCGTTTTCAGGAATAAAACTCGTGCACAGTTTTACGCGCGCAAAGTCTGGTGCGCGCAGAAAGTTGCATAGGGTTTAATGGGTGAATAAAACTTTAAGTGCGCGAAACTTTATGCGCACTAAACTTTGCGCGCGCAAAACTTTACGCGAGTTTGTTTTTATCACACCTAAACTGAGTTTAGGCGTGATATAGGGCTTTTCACCAGCGTGCTACCGGTAACAGTTTGCACCGCTTTGTGAATCAAGCCCTCAGTATTTTAGACTTTCTCAAATTCACGAAATTCACTTTGACACACTGCATGACCATTCACTACAGTTTTTGGTAAAATCGGCTTTACTCTATGCAGTAACATTTACCAAATTGTAAAGCTTACTGAATTGAAGCTATAATGGAAAAAAAAAGTGCTGTTTATTTTTTTAAGTTGTAAAAATAAGTACCATACATTCAGGGCCAGAGTAACATCATGAGATGCCACACCCCTTTATGTTTAAAAGCAGAGAAAAGCCTCTTATGCTGAAATCATTTAATCATTTAAAGCGGTAACCGTAATTGTGTATTGCGAAAAACATACAATAATGGGAAATATCTGGATCTTATTTGCAATGTTTCAAATGTATAGATGTGTAGAGTTGATATGAGAGATGCTAATAACACATTGCTTGCAAATTCAAGCTAATACGTGTTGATTTTGATTGGCCTTTTTGAAATAGGATTTACATGCCAGAATTATTAGTGTCTTATTGACCATCTATAAAGATGTGATAAACAAAAAATGTCTATTTGTAGACTTCTCAACATTACCTAAGTGACCTTGAAGTGAAGGTAAACTTGTGAGATAATGTATTGTATGTGTAGTACGGATGATAAATAGACCATAGTAGTGTAGAAAAGTCTCATTTTTATTTTATTTTTTATTTTTTTAAGATTGCATCAGACTTAGACTTTCACAGCTGCAGTTTAAAATTTACACTCTGCATTTTCAACTAAAAAAAGAAGCAAAAGTAAAACTTTATTATCTCCCTTCTCCCTGGCAGATATCGGCCTTTTAGCTTTTATTTACTTTTCAGGAAACCCAGACTGAATTTGACAAGCTATGGATAAACTCTTTTGCATAGATAACAAATCAAGTTTAACTCTTGCTGTACTGTAAAACAAAGGCACTTCAGATATTTTTTTAGCTGGGCTAGTACTGTATGCGTATATGTTTGTCTTCATATCATGTCACATCAGGTATGCTTAAAGTATTACTTTATTTTTATATATGTCAATTGTATATACATACCTTTAGGATTGCAATACAGTGCGCTACAAGACCGCTGTAAAAGAAGTAATGAAACATATTTTTAAAAAAACAAGTTTATCTTATTGTATCACATTTGATGATCAAAACATTAATGCATGGTTTTCAAAATAACATATTTACATTGATTTTAATATAGTGGGAACCCTATTGTGAAAAAAATCAAGATGTTTGGATAAGCAATGTAAAGTGGGACCATCTTGATATTAAACCTGTTAACTGATCCTCCTCTTGAGGGACTGTACTTTGCATCCTGCGCATTGGAGTCTGCAATTACCGATTTTCTGCTACTGGACAGTGGGTATTGGGATGGTGGAATATCTGTAAATGTTACCAATATTTTCTATTCCACAACCTAACCCTATTCTCACTTGAACCCTCCCTGTATTCATGTCTAATGCTAACTGTCACCCCCCTCCAGCCACAATTTACACCAATATCTGCACCTCATTCACTGCTAAATGCCCCCTTTGCTAATATCCTCACAGCCTAAAAACAATCATTGGGCACCAAAGGTGCCGTGCCCACCCCCTGGGTGCTGGTTTAGCCGCAATTACCATTGTGGGCCATGCAGCACCCATTTTATTCCATCGCAGGTGCCCAAATTACCTCCTTCCTGAGTTTCGAGATGGGAAAAAAAGAAACCTACATAAGCAGAACTATTTTTTTATATATTAAAAGCAGAAAGTGCATATTTAAAAATAATGTATACATAACTAAGGAAATGTTAACACTTATACAGCACTTTTCTCCCGTTGAACTCAAACCACGTGAGAGCTGCAGTCACTAAAAGGCATGCTCAGGAGGCCACCCTAAAATATTGTCTCGCCCAAGGACATCTTACTAAATATACTTGCTCCAGACAGGATGTAAACCTGGGTGTCTTATGTTCAAGATTTTTTTTTTGGGGGGGGGGGGGGGTGGTTTAAGGTAGTATAGTATTCAATCGCTATCCATAGTATCATGGAGTAACACAAACACACAAGGGTTGGCCAAAGCAGTCATCAATAAATTGGTACATGCAATAGAAAATTTGAAAAACACTGACCTTGCCTACACACACCAGCACTACAAACAGTAGCTAAATAAAAACATTTCAGTCAACCAAAAGGGGTTAGGTGTAATTGCCCTAGTTATGTGGATTTCAGTTTATTAAAAGAGATTTGTGGAAAACAGATACCCTAGGAAGGCCATTAACAGAGCTATGAAGAGTTCATGGCTTAAAAATGACAATTAAGTGCATTTGATTAAAAATAGTGATGTAAATGATCCTTCATTATACATGATTCAAACTAACGATGTTACCACGTTTGGTCAGACATCTTTACAAAGATTCTATGGAAATACTGGGGCATTTTATTCCAAGATATTTTTTATTATGAAAACCTTAGCTTCATAATCTAATAAATCTGGTGGTCACACAATACAATAAAAATATTCTATTTTACTGCAATTTGATAAACAATCAGTTTTACCAATATAAGTCGATCGGGAGTGGGTAGTTTTTCTGATTATTTTGTATGAAATTTGAATGGTGTAGGATCGATTGTCAATTTCTTGTTTTCGCTAATCTTTTTTTTCAAAATTCATAAAAGCCAAAGAATGCTACTGAATACTTCTCATGGTGCATTTAGTTGTGATTCCACTAGGTGTCAGTGCTGCTATACAATTGAGTAAAGTCACAAAAGACCTACAACACAGTTTGTGGAATGTTTTGAATTGCAGTATTAAATCAACAGTAGTGTAGCTGGGTGCCTGGTGACATACAGGAACCCATCATCATGCTATTCATTATGAGTGTTGGGCAGCTGTAGAGTTTAATGCTGTGCTGGGCACACATTGAAGGAACAGGTAGTGCTTCTATTGGTGCTGCAGTCAACAAGGGGGATCCCCTGAGGGTTGGGGATGTTATAAATGAATAGGACATTAAAAACTGGTAGCATAGAGGAGTATGCCGAAGTCAATTATATTGTGTCTCTGAGGAAGTTTGGGACCAATGAAATGCATTATTAGACACTTGACTTAAAGTTTCAGTCCAGCAGCACCATTTTCCCTGCATGCTGACTTTAGCTAATGCTTACTGAGGACTTTAGCTAATGCTTTCATCTTTGGCTGTTATTCAATCATGTTTTTATTGCAGTAGCCACACATATGGTATGTACTTGAGTATAAGCCATTGAAGTTTAAGTCGATACTGCGACTTTTGCCCCCCTTAAAAATCCAAATAATGAGTGACCCTAATATAAGCCAAACCCCCACTGTCTTCCCCTAGCCTCCCCAGTATGTGCAATGCAGAGTGCCTCCCCCTGTGCTTGTATGTGATGCGTGTCATACCTGTGTGTGTATATATATATATATATGTGTGTGTGTGTGTGTGTGTTCTCCCCATCTCCCTTGAATGTCTTGCCACTAGAGGTTCAGGGTTTTACTCTCTTCTGGCCTCCAGACAGCCATCTTCCCCATCTGTATTGCAGTTGTGTGCTTGCCGCAGACCTCTAGTGGTGAGTACTGAACTGCAATGGAAATAGAAAGATGGCCGCTCAGGATGAGGAGTGAAGCCATGGACCTCTAGCGGACTATAAGCCGACTCCCCCCACTTTCAGGACACTTTTTTTTGGTCCCAAAAGCTTGACTTATATTTTAGTTTATACGGTAAATATTTCTCAGCCATACACGTAGATAAGTGGATCCTTATAGTTTTACAATTCCACTGCGGGATTTTTTTTCTCGTGAGCTCATCCCTGCTGGGGGCACCTATGCCTAGCTAACCTATAAAATCATGTAACACTCAGAACTACATTATTATGTGGACTTACGATGCATCCTCAATCCAGTCTTCATCCTCCAAAATGGCCTCAATCTGGGGGTTTGTGATGACAACATCATCCAGTTCTAACTCTGATGGCTCTGATTGGGTTTCCATTGCTCCAATCAAATCCACTGTTGGCCTTTTAAAGCACAAACAAAAACAAAACATTACAATAATTCAGTAGAATGTATAAATGACCTTATCTGTCTCGAGTTGCAAAGTTTCCTCCAAAATGCTGGTTGCTGGTGTGAAGAAAAAAAAATATGTATGTATATTTTTTGTTTTGTTTTTAAACAGTCTATAAAAAAAACTGGAATTACCATGAGAACAGAAACGGCAGCCATGCATTTAATGCATTAAAAAAATATGGAAAAAAAACTCCTTGGCTTAGGCAGAGATATATTTTGAACTAGACAGGTGTGGTCAAACCACCCAAGTAGTCGAAGTTTAGCTCATAACCACAATGTATGGACTTTAGTTGTTTGGAAATTAGTTGTATAGCTTTTAGCCATTCTCACCTGTTGTTGTAGTGGGTTAGAAGATTTTGAGTCCGGCAGTACCGCTGTCTGCATACCACAACCAGGGCCACAAAGGAAGCCAAGAAGATGGTGGCCAGGACACCAATGGCCACAATAACCACAGTGTCCATTTCTTTAGTGTGTCATCAGACCAGTCTCATAGTATGAAGTGAAATCATCTGAAATAATGACACCATGAAAACAGATGAAGGTTAACATTGAAGCTGCCAAGATGGGATTTGTGTATGTGCCTTCTTTTAACCACTTCACCTCCAAGGGTTTTTAAAAATAATGAAAATGTATTTCGTTTTTCGATGGCAAGGTGTATAATAGGGTATTTGGGTGTGGTTTTACTTTTTGGCCACAAGATGGAGATACAGAGTTAGTGTGTTCTATAAATAGAAGACAACCAAGTGTTTACACATGTTTATATTTGTTTATATACAGGGACATAGATACTCATGCTGGGGAAGGTGAATGTGTACAAAGGAATTGAGAAAGCTGCCCCTTGTAAACTAGTTTTAGGACTCTCTGGCTGTTCTGATTGCCGGCCTTTTAAGAAAATCTGTTTTCCCTCCAGGCCTGGTATACATGGTCAAGTCACATTATTATGACCTCCACCTACACTGGTGGGTAGCCCCCAGCATTAGGTAGCCAAAAAGGCCCTCAATATTAGGTAGCCAGAGGTATCCAGCCCCAGTATAGTTTACAAGAGGGGCACCAGTATTGGGTAGCCAGATGCAGCCCTCCCTCCCACATATAGGTAGCCAGATATATATCTCAGTATAGGCAGATAGGACTCCTGGAATTAATCAGAGCCCTATATCATGCGGAGAGTGCAGTGGAGCAAGTGTACCTTTTATGAAGAAACTGTGGTGAGAGGGACGCAGGCAATATGTCTTCCTCTTCGACATCCTGGTCTCAGACAGCACGTGGTTACTGACTTTCTGCAGCCATGGAAGCAAGGATACCAAAGAGGAAGACAGATTGTGGATCTTCAGAAGTGAGTCACTTCACCCCCTGCTCTGCTGCACTCTCTGCACAGGCCCACCATCCCCCCCCCCCCCACCTTTATTTATTTATTTATTTATTTATTGTATTTATAAAGCGCCAACATATTACGCAGCGCTGAACATTAATTTAGGTTACAGACAATGTTTAGGGGTGACATACAGCAATATGACAACACAGGAATACAAGAAAACCAGATCACACAGCACAGTATGAGTACCAGGTAATGCTTAGTCAGTCACTGGAGGGGAGCATGGAGATTAGGCAAGTTATGTTCACTCAGATGCATAGCATGGGTTCACAGTAATGGAGGTGCATGATCAGGTAGGACACAAAAGGAGGAGGACCCTGCCCAAAGGCTTACAATCTAGAGGGAGAGGTAAGGACACTAACGGTAGGGGACCAGAGTTCATCTGTGGGTTTAAAGAGACACTGAGGAGAAAAAAAAAATATGATATAGTGAATTGGTTGTGTACTATGAATAATTACTAGAAGATTAGCAGCAAAGAAAATATTCTCATACTTTTATTTTCAGGTATATAGTGTTTTTTCTAACATTGCATCATTCTATAATATGTGCAGATTACACAACACTCAGCATTCAAAATGAGTCTTTCAGAGCAGTCTGTGAAGTAATGACCTCTCCTCTAGCAGAGAAAAAGTAAACAGTCCACTTACAGTTGAGATAATAAAAGTCAGATAACAGCCCTCTCCACGACTAACTTAGTCGGAGAGCTTAATGGCTTGTTTGCATAGAGATAACAAATGGAGTTTCTTAACTCTTCCTGTACTGGAAACAATTAGACTGATGTGTCTGATCTTAATGTTTTATTTCTTAGCTGTACTACACATACAAATCATAATATCATAATTTTTTTTTCGCTTCAGTGTCTCTTTAAAGCACTTGTAAGGGGTTAGTAGGCCAGAGTGAAAAGGTGAGTTTTGAGGGCTTTCTTGAAGATGTTGGAGGGGGCTGCCCTAATGGGTTGAGGTAGGGAGTTCCATAGTGTTGGAGCAGCTCTTGAGAAGTCCTGGAGGCGTGCATGGGACTGGGTGATGCGGGGGGCGGTTAGGCGAAGTTCATTGGAAGAGCGGAGTGAGCGGCTAGGTGTGTACCTCTGAGTAAGATCGGAAATGTAGGTTGGACAGGTTTTGTGGACAGATTTGTAGGTCAGACACAGTATCTTGAATCTGATTCTGGACTGGATAGGAAGCCAGTGGAGGGATTCTAGGAGGGGATCTGCCGTGGTGGAGCGATGGGAGCAGTGGATAATTCTGGCTGCCGCATTCATGATGACTGCAGTGGGGCTGTTCGGGTCATAGGGAGACCAGACAGCAGGGCATTGCACCACTTAATCCCGGGTGGCAACCTGTCTAGCTTGCTCCTTAAAACAGCCCTGACACAGAGTTTGTGTGTATAGAAAGTAGGATATCAGTTGTTTCCCATGATAGTAACCTTGGCTGTAATGGAGTTTATCAGACACTGAAAATGGCATGGTCATCTGCTACTAGGCCAGGGGTGGCAACATTTCAGAAACATTTCAGAAACTGCAGTTTTGTGAACTGTTCATGGGCTGATGTGATTAAAGTATAACATGAGTGCATGAATTGAACTTTTTTTGGTGGTGCATGAGGTCTAGGTTACTTGTGACACTTCAAAGTACATGACGTTATAGATATGTGTTGCTAGATATTAGCATAAGTTTTTGCATTGCTGTTATTTGCACAATGCGACGTCTCCGTAGGGAGACCCTCATCAATGGAGGCCTTTAAGACAACTATATATATATATATGGTATGCCATCCTATGATCCCTGATGAAGAGCTTCCCTACTCCGCTTCTAAAATGGATATTTTGGGCTGCTCGGTCTCCCAGGTGTGAGAGACTGGCAGGGACTCCAGTGAAGTCGCTCAATTGGGGTGGAGGGTTGCATTTACCGAGGGTGGTGGGCGGGCTGATGATCATAGACTCTGATGCTACAGATTTATGTTGTATTAGGCTTATGCTAGGTGTATATATACTGCTGCTATTAGGATAATGGGATGGTCTTGGTGGGAGGGTTCATGATTGTTGATTTTTAAAATAATCAGTTTTACACATTGTCTTATACTCTTGTATGGATTATTTACTAGTGTTTCAGACTTTTTATTTATTGTACTTTTGTATTATGAATTGTATAGCCTAACGTCCGGGGAGCAGGACGTTCTGACAGGAGGAGCAGAAATTGTTAAAATACCGCTGCAGGTTTCACCATCATACCCGCCAGCGGACCAATGATTACACACCCTAGTCGAGTTGCCGGAGTGAGGGGGGAGGGAACTGGGCGGGCACTCGCACACAAATAGAGGCAGAATAGCGTACGTGCCCTAGCCCCTGATGAGTCATGCCCCCCTAAGTGACGAATTGCGTTGGGTGGAGCCTGGGATACGTACGCTTCCTGATACATTGATACGCTTGCTGGTCAGAGGGACTGCTGGTGACGCGTGGAGAGCTGCCAGCTGCCGGCTATGTGAGATATGCTGTTTTTTATGACTATCTGGTACGCAGAACATTTTAGCAGGGCTTGTGAGCCATATTAACACTGACAGGTGGTGTTTGTTTCATTCTAGTGTTTGCATCAAAGAGATTGTGATACGCTTATTGCAAGAATCCAGCTGGTGAGCAGGGGACTGACGGAGGAGTGTGTGTGCCCCCCCTTCCTGCATGTGGTGTTTAACCCCGGCACAGTGTGTGTAATGGTGGGCATAGACTGGTCGACCGGCGGCTTGATTAGCCGCCGGATCGACCCCAGTCGCGTCCCCGCCCATCCGCGCTGATCGATTGCCACTCGTCCCCGCCGGCGGTCCTTATCGGTTGCTCGATTCCCTGCCATTGTCCGCCAGCGGGAATCGAGCGGGCGCGGCTCGAGCTGCATAATAGGGCCAGCTGAATATTATCAGCTGGCCGGATCAGCTGGTCGATACACGGTACCCAAACGTACCGTATATCCCCAGCATTAGAGCACAGGGTGTACTGTTGCTTGGAAGTTACCCGCTATGTATTGCACTTTGCTCTCCTAGGGTTTTCTGAGGAACTTGTATTTTGCCAGAGGCGTGGCTGTGATAAAAGACTTGCTGCAGGGTGATGGGCACATCACTGTGGTGCATCTCCCCAACCAAATGTGTGTCATAAAAGAATGCAGCAGCAAACCCTATTGTGAATGGATCTACAGAGCAAACGTCTGGTGATTGCACAGGGGGTATCAATATTGGACTTGCATTAATTAATAGATGCCTTCTCCAGTAAGTTATATTTTGAGTTCAATTACCTGGCCTCCGTATTCCTGACCTTAAAAGGAACCCGAGCCGAAGCTTGGGTTCAAAATCTGACACTATTTAGAGAGGGAAGCTTTAGGATTCTAATGAGGCTTCCCTTGGTTGTCGCAAGCCTCCCTTTGCTGAACGCGGCCACCCTTCACATCGGGGCTGCGCAGCTCCTCTTCCTGGATCAATGGCTGTGCGAGCCCGCGGCTCTGTACTACTGCGCGTGCACGGGCGGGCTCAGTTGGCTATTGTGCGCATTCGATCCAGGAGCAACAGTGGACCACAGAGTAGCGAGGGAAGCCTCAATAGGATCCTGAGGCTCCCCTGTCCTAAGGCAAGTATCTGATTTTGTACCGAAGCTTCGGCTCCGGTACATTTTAAGCCAGTTAAGAATATTTAGGACTTCCTCGATTTGACATGCACAACTGGATCCACCACTGTGCACTGTCTGTAACAGTGTAGCCTGCATGGCTCCAAGTGCCTCTAGCACACCATCCAGCATCTTACCAAATCACTCCCATGGAGTCTGGTGGCATTTGTGCATGCAGATTTGGTGATTGTAGATATTATCAGGTGGCCATAATAATGTGACTCGACGGCGTATACTAGTAATATTTTAGCAGCGTATGTATGTTCGTGGCAGTGGTTACTTGGGCACATGGAGAAGCCAAGAAACATCTCTCCCTAGCTAGGCAATGATGGGGAATATAACAAATGTATTCCCCTACCAATTACCTAATTTGTACTTTTGGACATGTAATGTAGGGTCGGGCTATTGCTGGCTATTGCCGAATTACAGTGATTTTAGGAGAAATTCCCCTAGTGCTACTATTGTTGTAATTAACACTATGGTCTATGGCAGCGCCCAAGTCAGGTGCCACATGGTGCCGTGCAGGCACCGAGATGACCCGACTCAGTTTGGCAGAGCTCTGACCTCTATGGGAATAGTACATGGCAAGGAAATTAACAGCTCTACTTAAAAAGAGATAAGTGCCCACCTGCAAGAGAGTGCAAGCCCCACTTGTGGGGTAAAATACACACCTAGCATACACATAACCTGTCTACCACTGGAGGATGTTGGTTTCCTGTAACAGCTTGCATGCAACTTAAGTACTCATCCCTCCCACTGCGGAGAAGTCATCCTTGATGGGAGGGGACCTAACACTAACTAAATCCTAACCTATGCATATGCATAGCCTGGGTGCGCCACCAAGTAAAATTGAAAATTGCGCAAAAGGTGGATCAGCGCATCACCAGGCCGCCTCCAAATGGCCTCCAGAGGTGCGCTGAGCCCCCCAGAAATGGCAAACGCACCTTGAACCCAAACAGAAGCTCTGCATATACACCAAAAGCAAGGCTGTTAAGTGGGAGCAGCTGACCAAAAATGATTAGAGGCCATTCGGAGGTGGCCTGGTGATGCGCTGATCCACCTTATGCGCAATTTTCAATTTTAGTTGGTGGCGCACCCTGGCTATGCATAGGTTAGGATTTAGTTAGTGTTAGGTCCCCTCCCATCAAGGATGACTTCTCTGCAGTGGGAGGGATGAGTACTTAAGTTGCATGCAAGCTGTTACAGGAAACCAACATCCTCCAGTGGTAGACAGGTCATGTGTATGCTCAGTGTGTATTTTATCCCATAAGTGGGGCTTGCACTCTCTTGCAGGTAGGCACTTATCTGTTTTTAAGTAGCGCTGTTCATTTCCTTGCCATGTACTAATTTAATGCATTTTTGGTCAGCTGCTCCCACTTAACAGCCTTGCTTTTGGTGTATATGCAGAGCTTCTGTTTGGGTTCAAGGTGTGTTTGCAGTTTCTGGGGGGGGGGGCTCAGCGCACCTCTAATTGGAGACCATTCGGAGGCGGCCTGGTGATGCGCTGATCCACCTTTTGTGCAATTTTCTATGGGAATAGACATGCTAGACAACTCCAGAGTATGGTAGCTAAGCTGACTTTGCACAGAGTTCACCTTTTACACCTATTTACCACTTTTTGTTCAGTTGCTAAGGAGATTGTGGGTGTGGCATTCACCAAACAATGTAGCCTATGATGGCTGCTACTAAGCATATTTGAATCCTTTGCCATGTCTAGAAAATACTAGTTGACTGCAGACTGAAATGAAAGGTCATTTTTGACTATTTTAAATTATGTTTTTGTGTGACTGCGATATTTGTTAAATGATTTTTTTTTTAATATACAAAAGTTTAGCTTTTTTTTCATACCTTCTAAATCACTGACTGAGAACGAACATGAACACTGACTCCAATGTGTCTAAGGCTTCCTGCACACTGCATGCAATTCCGATTTTTAATTGATTTTTACATCCGATTCCGATTTTTAATTAATGCATGCTGCTTTTTTTCCTCCGTTTTTCTGTTGATTGCATTCAGGGAAAATCGGAATTGCAAATCGGAATCGCAAAACGGATTTGCAGTGTGCAGGTAGCATAAATGTCTAAAAGTGCATAGTATTTTTGCAAGTGTGTGACTCAGAAACCACTGGGCTGCCATAGGGGCAACCTGTTCAATTGCTCCAGAGCCTCTGAGCACTGCTGGGCCCCACAGGGTCTCCCCCTCCAACTTTATTCTGGTCTCATATGCTGGGAATACACTGTTCGTTTCTGCCGTGCGTTTCTCCTCTCGATTGTTTTTGCCGCTCGATTCTGCAGTCGAATCTCTTCTCTTCTGCTCGTTTTTCTTATCTTTTTCCATTCACTTCTATCAGAAATTGAGCGGCAAAAGGATCGAAAGGGAGATCGGACATGTCGTAAATTATCGAACCATCTAATCAACTCCAAAACGAACAGTGTATTCCCAGCATAAGGCCCCTAGCGTGTAGCAGCTTGCCTGTTTTGCCCGTTGCGTACTCCTCCACATATCTGTAGCTCTGCGCACTCCCTCTTTCCTCCTCACAGGGGCGCCCTTCCTCCGTGACCCCATGCATGTTATACTTAAAGAGACTCTGTAACAAATTGTTTA
Organism: Hyperolius riggenbachi; assembly: GCF_040937935.1. NCBI lineage: Eukaryota > Metazoa > Chordata > Amphibia > Anura > Hyperoliidae > Hyperolius > Hyperolius riggenbachi. Next base: position 46,429,162 of record NC_090657.1, on the reverse strand, counting down.
TCTTTATTTCTTCTATGCTATAAGTTCCTATGCCTTTTCTAATGTGGTCTGGCTTACTGCAGCTTTTCCTAATTGCACAGTAGCTGTGTTATCTCTGTTATATGATCTAATCTTCTCTCTATAGTCGGCACAGTCAGGCTGAGGCAGTCAGACTGGAATGTGCAGGGCTGCTTGTGATTAGCTAGAAGCTGTACACACCCCCTGCAGGCTCTGTGTGACTAACACACTCTGCTTAGCTGAGCCTATTAGAAGCTGGTTAGTTTGTTTGTAAACACTGCCTAAAACTGGCAATTACAAGCCAGGTTTGCAGCAGAGAATGGCAGAAACAGCACAGAGGGGACCAGGAGCACATAATGAATAGAATGGTATGCTTTTTATTGTAAGAATTTCAGAGTACAGATTCTCTTTAAGACGTAGCCACAGACATATAGTGAAGCAGAACCGAAAAGGGTTGCTACACTGCATAGGCACTATGGATCAACTTAAAGTTAAAGAGAAACCGTGACCAGGGTTTGAACTTCATCCCCATCAGTAGCTGATACCCCCTTTCCCATGAGAAATCTATTCCTTTTCTCAAATGGATCATCAGCGGGCTCTCAGTATGGCTGATATTGTGGGGAAACCCCTCCCCCAGTGTGATGTCAGGACCATAGTTCTGACATCACACTCTGTGAGCCTTGTTGCATTGTGGGAAATAACAGCTGTTTCCAACTGCCAAAAAACGAGGCATCTCCTTCCAATGACATCACCTGCCAGCAGTAAAAATGTCACCATGTGGTAAATGTCAGAATGTAAATCAGGGAGAGGAAAGAATTTACAATGGGCCAACATTGACTAAATCATTTACACATAATTGTTGTAAAAATGAAGCACTTTTTCATTAATTTTTTTTTACTGGAGTACCTCCTTTAAAGAGAACCCGAGGTGTGTTTAAAGAATGTTATCTGCATACAGAGGCTGGATCTGCCTATACAGCCCAGCCTCTGTTGCTATCCCAAACCCCACTAAGGTCCCTCTGCACTCTGCAATCCCTCATAAATCACAGCTGTGCTGTGAGGCTGTGTTTACATCTGTAATGTCAGTCTCAGCTGCTCCCCCGCCTCCTGCATAGCTCCGGTCCCTGCCCCCGTCCCTTCCTTCCAATCAGCAGAGAGGGAAGGGATGCAGGCGGGGACTGGAGTTCTGAAGGAGGTGGGGAGAGCAGCAGACTGACACTATAGAGATAAACACAGCCAGCTCTGACAAGCTGTTTGTCAGCAGTGTGGCTGTGATTTATGAGGGTTTGCAGAGTGCAGGGGGACCTTAGGGGGGTTTGGGATAGCAACAGAGGCTGGGCTGTATAGGCAGATCCAGCCTCTGTATGCAGATAATATTCTTCAAACCCACCTCGGGTTCTCTTTAAGGGGAGACCTGGAGGGCTCTAAGGGCTTGTCAGGCAAATCCGCAACAAAGGGGTCCTCTAGTGGCATACATGGCAGTTGGGCACACGGCTTCTTGGTGCAAGGAGAGGCGAATGACTGCTCTCCCTGCTGCCACACACATTTGGGGTGGTGCTAAATACTATTCCCACCTCCCAAGTCATAGCAACTCGGAGGGAGAAGTAATTTGGGGTCTGGCAATCACCGGAGCCCCAAATAAACCATGAGAGAATGTGGACTATAGCATTACTGCTATAGCCACGCCAAGCTTCGACGCTGCGCTGCAGGCGCCAAAAAGCCCTGCTTCGATCTAGTGCTGCTTTGGGGGGAGGGTCTGTCTAGAATTTTGCCTGGGTGCCCTTATTGTACCTAGAACTGGCCATGATTGCAGCAGTTGATAGAGAGAAGCAAAGAAAAAAAAAAGTAAAAAAAAAAAAATCTCAACTGCCACTGCATTAACTTTGTTTAAAAGCAAAACTAAAGTAAAAAAAAAAAAAGTTACGTAAAATATAAATAATGTGGTTATTTGAGCGAGTGCACAGAGCTTTACTGTCTGCCATTCTCTGTTACTAGGGTCTGATATGGGGATCTGTCTGTTATTGGAGTCTTATATGGGGATATGTCTGTTACTGGAGTCTGATATGGAGATCTATGTGTTACTGGGGTCTGATATGGAGATCTGTCTGTTACTGCGTTCTGATATGGAGATCTGTCTGTTGCTGGGGTCTGATATGGAGATCTGTCTGTTACTAAGGTCTGATATGGAGATGTTTGTTACTGCGGTCTGACATAGAGAGCTGTCTGTTACTGGAGTCTGATATGGAGATCTATGTGTTAATGGTGTTTAATATGAAGATCTATCTGTTACTGGGGTCTGATATGGAGATGTCTGTTACTGGGGTCTGATATGGAGATGTCTGTTACTGGGGTCTGATATGGAGATGTCTGTTACTGGGGTCTGATATGGAGATGTCTGTTACTGGGGTCTGATATGGATATCTGTCTGTTACTGGGGTCTGATATGGAGATCTGTCTGTTACTGGGGTCTGATATGGAGATCTGTCTGTTACTGCAGTCTGATATGGAGATCTGTCTATTACTGGGGTTTAATATGGAGATCTGTCTGTTACTGCGGTCTGATATGGAGATCTGTCTGTTACTGCGGTCTGATATGGTGATCTGTCTGTTACTGGGGTCTGATATGGAGATCTGTCTGTTACTGGGGTCTGATATGGAGATCTGTCTGTTACTGGGGTCTGATATGGAGATCTGTCTGTTACTGGGGTCTGGGGTGTTTAATATGGAGATCTATCTGTTACTGGGGTCTGATATGGAGATGTCTGTTACTGGGGTCTGATATGGAGATGTCTGTTACTGGGGTCTGATATGGAGATGTCTGTTACTGGGGTCTGATATGGAGATGTCTGTTACTGGGGTCTGATATGGAGATCTGTCTGTTACTGCAGTCTGATATGGAGATCTGTCTGTTACTGGGGTCTAATATGGAGATCTGTCTGTTACTGGGTTCTGATATGGATATCTGTCTGTTACTGGGGTCTGATAGGGAGATCTTTCTGTTACTGGGGCCTGATATGGAGATCTGTCTGTTACTGCGGTCTGATATGGAGATCTGTCTGTTACTGCGGTCTGATATGGAGATCTGTCTGTTACTGGGGTCTGATATGGAGATCTGTCTGTTACTGGGGTCTGATATGGAGATCTGTCTGTTACTGGGGTCTGATATGGAGATCTGTCTGTTACTGCGGTCTGATATGGTGATCTGTCTGTTACTGGGGTCTGATATGGAGATCTGTCTGTTACTGGGGTCTGATATGGAGATCTGTCTGTTACTGGGGTCTGATATGAAGATATGTCTGTTAGTGGGGGTCTGATATGGAGATCTGTCTGTTACTGCGGTCTGATATGGAGATCTGTCTGTTACTGGGGTCTGATATGGAGATCTGTCTGTTACTGGGGTCTGACATGGAGATCTGTCTGTTACTGGGGTCTGACATGGAGATCTGTCTGTTACTCGGGTCTGACATGGAGATCTGTCTGTTACTGGGGTCTGACATGGAGATCTGTCTGTTACTGCGGCCTGATATGGAGATCTGTCTGTTACTGCGGTCTGATATGGAGATCTGTCTGTTATTGGGGTCTGACATGGAGATCTGTCTGTTACTGGGGTCTGATATGGAGATCTGTCTGTTACTGGGGTCTGATATGGAGATCTGTCTGTTACTGGGGTCTGATATGGAGATCTGTCTGTTAGTGGGGGTCTGATATGGAGATCTGTCTGTTACTGCGGTCTGATATGGAGATCTGTCTGTTACTGGGGTCTGATATGGAGATCTGTCTGTTACTGGGGTCTGACATGGAGATCTGTCTGTTACTGGGGTCTGACATGGAGATCTGTCTGTTACTGGGGTCTGACATGGAGATCTGTCTGTTACTGCGGCCTGATATGGAGATCTGTCTGTTACTGCGGTCTGATATGGAGATCTGTCTGTTATTGGGGTCTGACATGGAGATCTGTCTGTTACTGGGGTCTGATATGGAGATCTGTCTGTTACTGGGGTCTGATATGGAGATCTGTCTGTTACTGGGGTCTGATATGGAGATCTGTCTGTTACTGGGGTCTGATATGGAGATCTGTCTGTTACTGGGGTCTGATATGGAGATCTGTCTGTTACTGGGGTCTGAAATGGAGATCTGTCTGTTACTGGGGTCTGATATGGAGATCTGTCTGTTACTGGGGTCTGACATGGAGATCTGTCTGTTACTGGGGTCTGATATGGAGATCTGTCTGTTAGTGGGGGTCTGATATGGTGATCTGTCTGTTACTGGGGTCTGATATGGAGATCTGTCTGTTACTGGGGTCTGATATGGAGATCTGTCTGTTACTGGGGTCTGATATGGAGATCTGTCTGTTACTGGGGTCTGATATGGAGATCTGTCTGTTACTGGGGTCTGATATGGAGATCTGTCTGTTACTGGGGTCTGAAATGGAGATCTGTCTGTTACTGGGGTCTGATATGGTGATCTGTCTGTTACTGGGGTCTGACATGGAGATCTGTCTGTTACTGGGGTCTGATATGGAGATCTGTCTGTTACTGGGGTCTGATATGGAGATCTGTCTGTTAGTGGGGGTCTGATATGGTGATCTGTCTGTTACTGGGGTCTGATATGGAGATCTGTCTGTTACTGTTGGGGCATATTGCATGGTTACTGAGCAGCCTCAGTGCAGCACTCATGGCTTCATATGCATTTGTTGTATTTATAATTATGAGCTGATACAATTAGATACAGGAAGAGCAGTGGCATAGGAATAAGGTGTGCAGAGGTTATGACCGCATCGGGCCCCCTGGACCCGAGGGGCCCACTAGGGGCCCTCCATTATCCATCTTATTAGCTTTTCATTGGTGCTATGCTGCTAATGAACACCTCTATATGTTCATTGCATATTGATAATCCTTAACTGTTTTCTTACTCTGATTACACCTCTCGGACACTGCAGCTGTCCTTGGTAGGTTTTGGGGCTCCATATTAACTACTTTAAGACCGCCTCACGCCAATGGGCGTGACTGCGGCGGCAGCCCCAGGACCGCCTAACGCCAATTGGCGTCAAGTCCTTCCCCTTTGTTTATATGCGTACAGCGCTGCCGGGGGCCGCAGCGCTGTATGAGATCGGCGATCCCCGGCCTCTGATTGGCCCCAGTACGCCGTCCTCTCATAGGCTGTAGAGATGGGAAGTTCGGATCTTTTCAATGATCCGGATGATTCGAATCGGATCATTGAAGAGATCCGGATCTTTGATCCGAATCTCGGATCATTTTACTACCGGAAGCATTCGGGGGTGAAATGAACAGCAGGACAGGTCTGTGGACAGGAGAAGGGGAGGGAGTGGACACACAGAGAAGGGGAGAAGATGGACAGAGGGCAGGGAGTGGACAGAGATGGGAGGAGGGACGAGCAGAGAGCAGAAATGTTTGCACGTAATACCCACATGCTGAAGTCATATGCTTTACATATATTTCACCTATATGTTCATCTGTACACTTTGAAAGAAAAGGTCGCACAGTGAAAGAAAGCATTCCCAGAAGTGAAGTGCAGCTGTTTAGTGCCGAGTGCAGGAGGATTATATTGCCTTTCAATCACACTGTCTGCAAAGTTACTGAGCTGTGCTGAGCCAAAAGCTTCCCATGTGTTCACTGTGCAGCACTACGGAACAGACAGCCTGTAATGAGCAGCACATTATAGCCAGTATGTGTGCTCTACACATATCTGGCAGTGGCACCCATGTCCCCTCTCTCTCATCTACCTGTCCCTGCAAGGCTGCCTCCCTTCCAACAGAGCGATCCATCTCTGCTCTGCTTCCAAGACCCCGTTGCCCGCTGAGAGGGGGCGTGTCGCTCCTGGCCCCGCCCCTTTTGCGATCCGAATTACTCATTTTGATGATTCGGATGATCGACTCATAAAATAGATTCGGATCAAAGATCCGAATCGTTCATGATCCGGACAACACTAATAGGCTGATGCCTATGAGAGGCGGAGAGCAGGACGGATCACCGTCCTGCTCAATTGTACAGGAAGAGGGGAGGAGGGAAGGAGAGGGAGGGGGACAGCGGCCATGATAGCCTCTATGAGGCTGGAAAAAAAAAACAGTGACAGCGGCGATCAGACCCCTCCGGCAGCATGTACCCTTAGGGACAAAAATAGGAGGCGAGTCCGATCGCCATATTCCTTACCTGGGCTGTGCAGGAGGCTGTAAAGCCTGCGCAGCCCAGTAGTGAAAAAACGTGCCTGGTCTTTAGGGGGATTTAACTGCGGTCATCAAGTGGTTAAGAGAGCTTGGGGCCCGATGTAAAACTGGCACCGGGGCCCCAAGCCCATTAGCTATGCCACTGAGGAAGACACGGGTACAATTGATGTGAGTGCGCTGGAGATCACTACATTATACCACATAACATGCTTCACTGGGTGCTTCTATGCTTGGGAAGCTTTGCTTGGCTAATTGGGTGCAGTAAGAGGTGGATTCTGCAATGGTGGAACTTGTGTATGCTGCATGCTGGGAGATGCAAGCATTGCTAATTCCTAAACATGCTTATGCAACTGTTAGATCAAGCTTTATATCAACTCAGACTCACGTGAACAAACACTCGAGGTTTCATTGGCCATGCATGTTTATGGTACTTAGTTCTCTACTGACTTGTATGCGTGTTGTTTTTTGTTTTTTTAAAAGACAAAGTAACTTTCAGAGTGGGTAGCCTGTCCTATTCTTTCCACTGTGCTGTACCCACTCCGGTGATCCTATGAGATGTTCACACTTGTCTGTGGAACCAGGGCCGGATTTACTACAAGGCACTGTAGGCTTGTGGCTACAGGCGCCTGGTGATGGAAAGAGTCCTGAGCAGAGTGTAAATGAGAGGTTACTCACCCAGCTCTCTGCATTCCGCTGAGGAGATCTCCCTTCAGTCAGTGGCCCCTCTAGCTACTTAAAGAGACTCCGTAACAAAAATTGCATCCTGTTTTTTATCATCCTACAAGTTCCAAAAGCTATTCTAATGTTTTCTGGCTAACTGCAGCACTTTATACTATCACTGTCTCTGTAATAAATCAATGTATCTTTCCCCTGTCAGACTTGTCGGCCTGTGTCTGGAAGGCTGCCAAGTTCTTCAGTGTTGTGGTTCTGCTATGAACTCCCCCTTCCAGGCCCCTCTCTGCACACTGCCTGTGTATTATTTAGATTAGAGCAGCTTCTCTCTTCTCTCTTATCTTTTACAAGCTGGATAAATCATCCTCTGAGCTGGCTGGGCTTTCACATACTGAAGAATTACATACAAGGGCAAAGCTGTGTGCAGGAAGAAAAGAGCAGCCTGAAACTTCAGTGCATGAGAACAGGGGGAAGAAGCACACAAATGATCTCTTGAGATTCAAAAGGAAGGGTGTATACAGCCTGCTTGTGTATGGATGTATTTTCTATGTGTGGACATACTGTACATCAACCTACTTCCTGTTTTGGTGGCCATTTTGTTTGTTTACAAACAAACTTTTTAAAACTGTTTTTAACCACTTTTAATGCGGCGAGGAGCGGCGAAATTGTGACAGAGGGTAATAGGAGATGTCCCCTAACACACTGGTATGTTTACTTTTGAGCGATTTTAACAATACAGATTCTCTTTAATGCTGTTTATCCTCTGGCTACCTAACACTTGGGGTCACCTGTAGCTACCTGTGACAGGCAAGGGAAGTAAGGGAGAAGTGACAGCTGGGCCAGTCAGCACACTTGGTACAGAGATGGTACGCAGTACGGATCGTTGGGAGTTGGTAGGTTCATGGAGGGTGAAGTCTAAAGCTGGCCACTAATGGTCCAATTTCTAGCGAAAAATCGTTTGAGCGATCAGAAATTCTGATCGGATTGGTTGTAAATAATCTCCATTGGTGGACACGATCGATTATGAACGAGTGAAAAAAATGTCGCCCGAATGAATTTTCGTCGAACGAAAATTTGTATTTTCTTGGTGGTCGTGATAGATAGGAAGCAATGATTGGTTAGTTGATGGTGTAGTGAACGATTTTTCGTCCGATCAGAATTTCTGATCGCTCGAACGATTTTTTACTAGAAATTGGACCGTTAGTGGCCAGCTGGTGCCAGGACATCTGTGCCTATAGACTCCTGTGAAGTAAATCCGGGCCTGTGTGGAGCTGAAGCTTGCCATATATCCGCAACATCACAACATGCCTATTAATTGTTAAAAAAAAAAAAAGCAACCCCATATCCATAAAAACGTTGAACGGGTCCATAGGAAATCATGCTTCTGCACTATAGACAGTGTCTGTTGGTTCACTGTCTGTTATGATAGATCACCAAAAATTAGTATTATACCATGATGGACACATGACTATGGTAGGGATTGTGATTTACTGGTAGATCACAAAGGACTTCTGGGTAGACGCCACACTTGCCTACCTAAGTGAGGTACACCTCGTACTCTGTCTCTTACACTTGCATGAGCTTAGTGCGATATGCTGTCCTGATGTTTTGCACAGCAGTGTAGAGGATTAGCAAGTTGCAAGGTGGGGAGCCATACATTTAGAAGCATTATGTGCTACTGCTGGTTACAATTTTGCATGATATTGTAAGCATGATATTGTGACTCCATTTAAAGAGACACTGAAGCGAACAAAAAATTATGATATAATGAATTGGTTGTGTAGTACGGATAATTACAAGAACATTAGTAGCAAAGAAAATATTCTCATATTTTTATTTTCAGTTATATAGTTGTTGTTTTTTATAACATTGCATCATTCTCTAATATATGCAAGCATCAGAAGACAGAGCTCTGTGCGACTTTGATAGTTGTGGAGCTTAATGGCTCTTCTGCATAGATAACTGGAGTTTCTTAACTCTTCCTGTACTTGAAACAATATTAGACTTATGTCTCTACTCCTAATGTTTTATCTCTTAGCTGTACTGCACATACAAATCATATCATAATTATTTTTTTTCTCTTCAGTGTCTCTTTAACCACCTGAGCAGTTTGGACGAGCTCAGCTCGTCCATGACCGCCGCGGTGGATTGCTCAGCCCCTGGTGGGTCTTTTTTTATAATTTTTTTTTTTTAAACCGTGCAGGTAGCACTCTGCTAGCTGTGTGTTTTGTTCGATCAACCGAACCGCCGCTAACCACGCGAAAGAGGGCCCCTCCCCAGACCCTCAGCGCAGCCTAGCCAATCACCGCCAGGCTGCGCTATGGGGTGGATCGGACTCCCCCTGACGTGATGAGTTGCGAACAATGTGTATTGACATGTTTAACTCGCCCAATTGCAGCTTCCTGCACCGATCTCCATGGCCACCGCAGCGTTATGCGACACGCTGGCATGCAAAGATGTCTGGGCACATGTTGTCGCTGTGACGATGAAGATGGAAGTTGCATTTAGGTGTGTTAAACCTGTCATTATGCACCGCTTGCAACTTTGCTGTGAGGGAGGGAAGGAGGAGAGGAATGCATTCCTCTATTGGCAGGCTGGATACAAGACAACATTTATATTGCTTTTTTCTTCTGGCGGACTCAAAGTACCAGAGCTGCAGCCACTAGGCACGTTCAGTAGGCAGTAGCAGTGTTAGGCAGTCTAGCCCAGGCATGGGCAAACTTGGCCCTCCAGCTGTTAAGGAACTACAAGTCCCACAATGCATTGCAGGAGTCTGACAGCCACAGTCATGACTCATAAAGGCAAATGCATTGTGGGACTTGTAGTTCAGTAACAGCTGGAGGGCCGAGTTTGCCCATGCCTGGTCTAGCCCAAGGACTCCTTACTTTTATTATTACTATTTAGTATTTTATATAGTGCGGTGTCTTCCGCAGCGCTGTACAAAGTATATTGTCTTGTCGCTCAAATGTCCCCTCAGAGGGGCTCACAGTCTAATCCCCACCATAGTTATATGTCTATGTATGTCTTGTGTAGTGCATGTATCGTAGTCTAATGCCAATTTTAGGGGAAAGCCAATTAACTTATCTGTGTGTTTTTGGGATGTCTGAGGAAACCGGATTGCCCAGAGGAAACCACACAGACATGGGGAGACTATACAAACTGTGCAGATAGTGCCCTAGGTGGGATTGGAACTGGAGACCCAGCGCTGCAAGGCGAGGGCGCTAAACACTATGCCACCTGGATAGGTGTTGATTTACTGAGCCTGAAGAGCTGATATTTGAACCCAGGTCACCTGTGTCAGAGCCAGTTCAAATCGCCAACAGGCCGTATACGGCCCACGAGCCATAGATTGCCATAGTTTGCCCAGCCCTGCTCTATATTTAGTCAAGCAATGCTCTATTTGGTTTACTGAGGGGGACTCTATGATATTCATCTAATTGACCAGCGGCTTGTGGTAATCACAGATGGACTGTGGCTGTGCATGTGCTGTAGTTGTGACATGCGTCTGTTGATAGATTCTACCTGGTAGAACATTTTCAATTTGTAGTTTTCGAAGTAGCCCATAAACTGAAAAAGTGAGGGCACCACTGGATTAGACTATGATCCTCTGTGAGGAACAACTAGTGACATAACGATATATTGTGGAAAGTGCTGCATGAGAAGATGTCATTGCTATATAAATACAAAGCAGATAAATAAAGCAATTTGTCTAAATGCTGACTTACAGTCAAGTGATTTCTGCCCTCTGCATCATACAAAACAGGCATGTTGCGAATGAAACTGAAGACAACAAGGAATTTTAAACAATTAAGATTGCTCAGGCTTTACATAGCTGATATCTAAACCTTACCAAAATAATTCTCACTCGAAGTTCCGAATTTGCTGCAAGATCGGCGTACAATGAATATTGTGTCACCCAGATGTGGACTTGGTGGCTCGGATCCCCCTGGTAAAGACTTCCGTATAGGCCTCGCACCAATACGTGAGAGGGTAAACACTACTTGCTTACGTTTTTGTCTCCCTACTGAATCATTAACAGACCTGAATCTAGGGGCGTGAACAGTCTTATCTGTTTCGTGTGATATGACTCTACCACACAATCCACTCCGCTTGTCTCGGCCAGTCCAGGGTGTGACAGTATGACTGAAAGGTTCAGTGTTCCAGGGACTGATGACTCTGAAAGCAACGCGGTTAGTGCTTAAAGTGGACCTGAACTCTTGCACAGGACAGAAGGAAAACCGATAAATGCACCCTGCATGTATTTTAGAGAGTTTAGCCCATCTAATTCCCCCACCTCTGTGTCTAATCACAAGTTGTATTTTGATCTCAGCTGTATCAGCTGGCAGCCATGACAAAGCAGCTAATTGGTAAATTCAGGATGTTAACAATGTCTGCTTCTATGAAAGCAAAACGTACACACTACAGATTTATTGCAGGATTTGTATCAGCTGTAACACATTTTTTTTTCTTTAACCGCTTCCAGACAGCGGTGATTGAAATCTACGCCCCGTTTTGATGCTCTAATACCTGCCAGGGCATAGATTTCACATCACTGCCGCCGCCGTGCATTCTCACTGCTTTTATTGCTCCTGCCGATCTTGATGCTGTCTCCCTGCCTCCTCTATCATGGCAGAGCCCTGTCATCTCAGGCTCCTGACCATGTCATCAAGAGAACCTCCTATTGGCTTACATTGATCACACGGTCAGGAGCCAATAAAAGCGGCTCTTCTCCTCCTCACAGAGCTCTGCCGTCATAGATAAGGCAGAGTGGGTGGCCTGAGGCTCTGGGTGTGCAGCGTGGACGGCGGTAGCGGCAGGTATGTGCAGCGATTTGTGGTTATACGGTGGTTTCTGGTACCAGCAGTCTTTGGTACTTGGATGGTGGATCCGAGATAAACTTTTACTCATTGCATAATTGTGTTCCTTTCATACAGTTTATAGGGCATTACTCAAGCCAAATACTTTTTTTTTTTTTTTTAATACCCTAGGTCACTATAAACTAAACAAGCCTCGCCCACAGTTTCTCCAGAGAGCCTTGGCACTCTGAGCCTTAGTAGCAAAGGCTTATGGGAGCTCAGTCTGGGCAGGAGGAGGTTACTAGCCAGAGATTTCAGAGGCAGAGGGGGGGGGGGGGGGAGTGAAGTTTTCACAGGCTGAGGGCTGGAGATACAGATCAGCTTGCCTGTGTGTAATGTGACAAACAGAACATGGCTGCTCTTATTGCATCACAGGAATAAATAATCATAAACTGTTGAAACTGTTTACAGCTCGATATACTGTGTCAACTATCTAAACTTTAGATAAGATATATAGACAAGTTACTTGTTATCGTTAGTTTTTCATTTCGGATCCACTTTAAGGGAGCAGAGACTGCTGGTACTTAAGTGGTTAAAGGTTTTGTTGCTTATCTGTTTGTTGCATACAAACACATAAAAAAAAGCCATACACACAGCCACAGGCAGCCCATGAGGCGGGGTGAGGCAAGTTTCTCAGGCAGCGGAAGTGAGCGGGGGGACAGCGCCCGCCTGGCTGTGGAGGGGGGGGGGGGGGGCAAGGAGCTGGAGGGGGTAGCAGCCAGGAAGGGGGAGCAGCGGGCACAGCGGTGGGGAGGGTGTCAGACCCCCACCCCCCTCTCTCACCTGGGGTTCCCCTGTCCTTGCTCCCCCCTTTAGCTATTTTCGCTAAATTTAAAGCCGGCAGCGAGGGTGGAAGCAATTACTTCATTGCGTTCCACCGCTCGCCGCATCGCTTCCTGCAATGCCATACACTGTACTTCAATGGGCAGCATTGCAGGAAGTGTCGTGGCGAGTGGTGGAATGAAAGTAAGTAGGAAGTAATTCCCCCCCCCCAGCTATTTTTGCTACATTCAGAGCCAGCAGCGAGCTGGAAATTACTTCCTCCTTAAGGCCACATACACACATCAGACTATAGTCTTTGGAAAATGAAAGATCACAGACCAATCTTACCACCCTTCATGTAGTATGAGAGCCATACTCTACTCAGTCTTTTCTATGGAGCTGAACTCCACATCAGAAAAAAATCCATACACACATGATTTAACTGACATTCATCTGCAGATCAAGCAATCATCCGCAGATCTGAAAATCCATCCTGGTGGATCTGATGTGTGTATGATGATCTGCAGATCTCATAGACTATCATTGCAATTTGCAGGAATGGATTTTTGGCAGGAACAGATCTTTTGCAGATACTGATCTTTTGTGTCTGTACAGCTTCTGTGTGTGCAGCATCTTGCAAAGATTTTTTTCTGATGTGGAGTTCAGCTCCATAGAAAAGACTGTGAAGGTATGGCTCTCATACTACATGAAGGGTGGTACAATTGGTCTGATCTTTCATTTTCAAAAGACTATGGTCTGATGTGTGTATGTGCCTTACTTGTGTCGCCACATCAGTTCCTGCAATGCCGCCAACTGAAGTGTATGACATTGCAGGAAGCGATGCGGCGAGCGGTGGAACGCAAGTGAGTAAGTAAGTAATTGCTTCCCCGCTCGCTGCCGGCTGTAAATTTAGCAAAAATAGCTGGAGGGGGGGGGGGGGAGCAAGGTGTTATGATCACTTCTGCAGCATGTACTGCTGGCTGCAGTTTTACTGAAGACAAGCAGTTTTTGATTTCTTTGTGTGCATTTGCTCGCATAGTTTTGCGTGCGCTTACTGAGCAGTCGCTCTGAAGTTAATGACAGGTTAATATGCTTTTGTGAAAACAAACATTGTCTGTTGCAATGGAGCTGCAATCCCTTTCTTGCAGGCTGCATATCATTGTCTGCCCTTTCCTGCTGTCAGCTTGTGATTGATTACAATTCACCTATGTGGGACTCTGCATGTCTGCTCCCATTGGATGACCTCAATATAAAGGACTGCTTCCTGCAGTGCTCCATTGGCTATCATAGTCTCAGATTCAGTCTGTTACTCTGTCCGAGGCCCCCCGTTCCTAGATCTCGTGTGGACGGCACTGACTCCTGCAAAGGGGTCAGTGAGTCCTTCCAGTTCAGCTCTTGTTATCAGTAATTGCTACTTTGCTAGTCTTGCGTCATCGCCACTGGTTCATCGCCAATATTTACGCATACTAGCGCGTTTGTTATTTTTCTTGTATTCGTGATACGTTAATACATCAGTGTCGCTGATATATACGTACGCCAACTGTTTATATCCTGTGTTCAGTCAGTCAGCTTCCAGCACATTTCGGTAGGTTGCGCGTATCCAGGGCCGGCCCAATCATGAGGCGGAATGAAACATTTGCCTCAGGCGGCGGATCTGGGGGGGCGGCACCCGCGTGTCCTTGGATGCTGGGGTCCGCCCGCCCAGCTGGAGGGGTAGCTGGCAGAAAGGGGGTATTGGGCCTAGCGGTGGGGAGGGGGGTCGGACCCCCCCCCTCGCTTGGGTCCCCAGATCTGCGCTGCCCCTCCAGCGTTAAACCAGCGTGCATATCATTAAGAGGCAATGGGTGGGGGAATCACTCACCTCTTCCGCGTTCCATCGTGTGCTCCACTGACGTCACTTCCGGCAAGGCCGCCCACTGTATTGTAAGTGGACGGCCTTGCAGGAAGTGACGTCAGTGGAACACGGAAGAGGTGAGTGATTCCCCCGCCCGTTACCTCTTAATGATATACACGCTGGTGTAACACTGGAGGAGCAGCGCAGATCGGGGGACCCAGGCTAGGCCAATACCCCCTTTCTGCCCGCTACCCCTCCAGCTCGGCGCCCCCCCACAATAACGGCTGGGGGGGAGGGGCAGCGATTTTTTTCTAATTTTGCCTCAGGCGGCAAAAAGTCTAGGGCTGGCCCTGCGCGTTTCGTGATCACCCGTGCTTAGTTAGCTCAGTTCTGCTCCTGTTACCTTGTGTGGATTGCGCTCACTTCTGCGTAGAAGTAGCGAATCCCTCCTTCCTGTTCCTGTTGCCTTGTGTGGATTGCGCTCACTTCTGCGTAGAAATAGCGAATCCTTCTGAGTCCTGTTTCTTGTATTATTCCAGGTCCTAGCTAGCATTCCTTGCTTATGTTATATATCGGTGCATCGCCAATATATACATATGTTAGTCTGTCATTTGTCGCTTCATTGATAGCTGTAATTGTAATACGTTAGGAATATTGTATCCGTTGTACTTAAATATTGTTTGTGGTTGCTCGGATCTACACCTGCTCTGTGCGCCACATCTCCTGTTGGAGTCAGTCCTCTCCTCCACTAAACTGGGGATATCCTGGTTCTTTGTGCTAGCGTGTGTACCTCCTTCACGTCAGAATCCGCATTGTGTGCTGACCGTGGAGAATATACCACCAAGCGTAACACAAGGACAGGGGAACCCCAGGTGAGGGGGGGGTTGACACCCTCCCCACCGCTGTGCCTGCTGCTCCTACTTCCTGGCTGCTACCCCCTCCAGGCTACCTATCGGGGGAGGCGGGCAGATCCTTACAAGTTTGCTTCAGGCGGCAAAAAGTCTAGAACCGGCCCTGCACACATACGTGTGTGTAAAAAAATCCTATGCTTTGTTATTTTTTTGCAAGGACACATGTGAACCAACCACCGGCAATACTTTGAACGACGAGCTATCGTTTCTGTGATCTCGTGACGTGGGTACATTTTGTCTCAATCCTCTCTGGCAGTGTGTATATAAATAAAAATGTATTTGTCGCCATAATTATTGTTTCTCAAGGTGGAGGTAGCGATGTGCAACCTTCTTGCTGTGCGGTTTGAACTCGCAAACCCAACACAATCGCCCATAACGGTGCCCATCGTTCATGCAGCCTGAACCTCCTGAGGTTTACTGGGCGGCCTGTCACTGGTCTCCCTTTCCCCTGCTTGGCATACCCATTCACTCACTCACTACCATGCTCAGAGCCAGGCAGATATCACAACAGGACCAATGAGTCTGGATAGCCAGTGTGCAGGAGAACAGCTATCTGATTAGCTGTGATTCTCTCATCAGAGGGCTACTCCCTTACTCAGCACCCATTCAGCTCTCCCTATGCTTCCTCGACCCTGGTGTGACATCAG
This sequence comes from Hyperolius riggenbachi, assembly GCF_040937935.1. Taxonomy (NCBI): domain Eukaryota; kingdom Metazoa; phylum Chordata; class Amphibia; order Anura; family Hyperoliidae; genus Hyperolius; species Hyperolius riggenbachi. The sequence continues at coordinate 46,413,300 of NC_090657.1, read as the reverse complement.
CCTGACTCCGTTCATGGAGGTGAGTGACCATGGCGCCCAGACCGGTCTCTGAATTTTGGAGCACTTTACATGACCTGAGGAAGCGACTGTACGTCGTGAAACGCGTTGTCAAGGTGCTAAATAAATTATTGTTATTCTTTACCTATCTTGAGTCCTCATAGCAGGTAAGGTTTTACATTCTTGCCTGTATATATTGTCTTGTGGATTAACATATACTTTACAGGCGCCTCCTACCGCATGATCCAGTAACTACTGACCCCAGGATACTACCAGGGGTAGCACCTCTACAGAAACACAGATCGCTTTTTGAGGAGCAGCGACCGAAAGGCCGAGTGGAGACGGTACTTCTCCACATACACTGAAAGTGGTTGCTCTCACAAGCAACCCACAATTGTGAGTATAATTTTGTATACTTCAGCCATCTTTTAGTGACGTTATTACGCAATACTGGGCTCCTGGTGTCCCTGTGTTTTTTTGTTTTTAACTAGATCAGGCACACTAGGCAGGGAAAGTAAAGAGGGGCACGACGGGATGGGTAAAGGTTCAGTGGTTTTGCGGGTGATAGGCGAACTCCTATTTGAGCATTTGAAAACATGCAGGTTCGTGAGCCATGCAGGGAATCCACCAACACTACTCCGCAGTAACATTTGACTGAAGACATTCCATACAGAAATCACATTCATTTATCGCCTCCTGTAATCTTAAGTAAAAAAATAAAATCCACTTCTTTGGGATGCAGGATACGAGAATGCTAGGGCGCTCCTTATCATATACTCACTAGACTGTTGTGACACTCGTCTCTGTTGACTACAGAGACGCGCTGTTTCCTGTGCACGCTGTCCACGCTGTTTCCTGTGCAATGCCATTCACACTACTTCCTGTTTCAGTGTGAGCAGCTTTGCAGAGGAGAAAGCGTGTCCAGGCAGCTGGCGCTCTATTGGCTGATGGAGCCTGTGAAGCTGTATTTTCTGCCCCACAAGGGAGCTCAGTGCTAGGAGGGGGCCCCCGAGATGAGTTGCACACCCTCCCCACCAGCATGACCCTGTCACCAGCCTGAACCTAGCCTTCAGTCTGAGTCGCCCTTCCCATCAATCACCATCCAGACCAAAACCTCCCACCCACCCCACTACCCACCATCCTGACCTATCCCCACCAGTCAGACCCAAACCTCCCACTCACACCACTAGCCACCAGCCTGACCCACCCCACTAGCCAGACCTAAACCTTCCACCCACCCTTCTAGCCACCAGTGTGACCCACTCTCCCACCTACCCCACCAGCATAAACCATCAGCCACCAGCATGACCCACTCTCCCCACTAGCCAGCATCCTTACACACCCACCCCACTAGCCACCTGCCTGAGCCAAACACGAACCTCCAGCCTGATCCACCCTCCCTACTGGCCACCAGCATGACCCACCCGCCACCGCCGTGACCCACCCAGCCACCAAAACGTTTCAGTATTTACCATTTGGGGTAAACTTTTCTGCATTTCACATGTGTGGTAATGGTTTCTGCATTTGACATCTGGGGTAATAGTTTCTGCATTTGGCATCTTGGGTAATGGCTTCTGCATTTTATATGTGGCATAGTGTTTGTTTTATTAGTTACTTCTTGCAAGTACTGAGTTTTACCCTTTTTTGCTTTCAGAGCTGCCAATCTAAGAGGGATTGCCACATTGGGTGACCATCTGTATGGGCTCCTTCATCTATCTTTTATGCAGCGTATTCTATACAACTACGTACGTTTGACCTGCTTTATCTATGTTATGTTTGTATTACATACTATTTCTTTGCAGTGATTTTACTGCTATGCAAAATAATAACCAAGAAAGCTCAAGCTAAACGCTGTAATATACAGCTGACACGTTCTGCACTTTCCAGGACAAGAAAGTTTTAATACTGTAATAGGATTAAAATTCCTGGTATTTTGCCGGATTACTTAAAAGAAAAAGGTTTTAGAAGTTTATATAAGCTATACATACAGTATATAAGCTGCACATATAAAAACATAACATTTTGTAAAACTGTACGGTATAACATAATTAAAGTTGATGACTAAAGCTATGTACACATGCTGGATTGAACTCTGCTGTGGTGTATGATAAAGTCTGCCTGGACCGAGAATCGTGAGGGAATTCAGCTTGTGTACAGCAGTTGCCCAACGTTGGCTTAATCTTAAGTGATCCCTCAATGCCCGAGCACCACCTGATCCCATTGTCCACCCTGCTTCCCTGCTTATAGGTATCCACTCCGTCATGCGCTGTTCATTCTCCCTCTATCCCACTCCTTAGCAACAAATGCCCCGATAGCCTGGAGGCTAATGATGTGTCTGTACAGCAATGTCACCCAAGGGATTGTGTGTTGATCCCTGACGGGTGACCAAAATCCCCCCTGTGTGTATGGGGCTTAAAGAGATTCTGAACCCTCAGAAAATCACCCTTTTTTTCAGCCAGTCCTGTTAAGCATTAATGGTTTAGCTGAAATGCCGTTATCCCGCGGTAAAACTAGGCTTTATTCACCCCGAAATGCAGGGTTGGAGGCAGAGCTTTGAACCGCAGCTCTGCCTCCATTCGCTTCTATCTCCCGCGGATCTCCGCCTCCTTCCACCCCTCTCTAACTTCTTTCACTGAGAGGGACGAGGAGGAGGCGAAGATCGACACGAATGGAAGCAGAGCTACAGCTCAAAGCTCTGCCTCCCCGTGCAGCAAAATCCAGGACCAGGAAAGTCGTGGATTTTTGCCCTGGTATTTGGGGGTGAATAAAGCCTTGTTTTGCCGCGGGATAGCGGCGTTTTAGCTAAACCATTAGTGCTTAACAGGACTGGCTGAAAACAAGGGCAATTTTCAGAGGCTTCAGAGTGTCTTTAAAGGGAATCTGAAGCAAGAGTTATATGGAAGCTGCCATATTAATTTCCTTTTAAACAATACCAGTTGCCTGGCAGTCCTGCTTATCTTTTTGGTGGCATTAGTGTCTGACTCACACACACACCTAAAACATGCATGCAGCATATCCAGTCAGACTTCAGTCGTAGCATCTGATCTGCATTCCATACAGCCCATTCATTCCGCTCTGGATGTGCTTGGATTGGGGAGGTGGGGATTGAAGGGTGAGATGTGACTGTGGGGAATTGTGGGGGATCGGAACCTGGTGTCAGACAAACATCGTGCTGATGTGAAATCCCAAAACAAACCTGTTTGCTCTACAGACCCCCATCTCTAGTAACATTGTATCCACTTCCCTGTAGTGATCAATTAGAAATTAGAAATCTGCTTGTATGGTTATTATTGATTCATAACGCACCAACATATTCCATGGCGCTGTACAAAGTAAGAAGCAAACACGGGGTGCAAAATAATAGTCAATGGTATACACCAATATACAAAATAGAGTTGGTATAAAATACAGAATCAATAACAGTGACAAACTTAAAATGAATAAATGTGTAACAAAATCCCAAACACAAAAGGGTGAGAGAGCCCTGCCCTTGCTAGGGGGTAAATGAGGTGGGATAGTATACAATATTAATACCTAGAGGCAGTGTGTTTTAGGTTATCTGGTAGAAAGTATAACTTGGCCAGAGGTCAAAAGGGGAACTGGCCTAAGGTAGATCGTATGGTTGATGGAAGAAGGGAGTTTTGAAGGCACATTTAAAGATATCAAAGGTTGCGGAGTGACAGATGTGTTATGGCAAAGGATTCCAAAGGAGGGGTGAAGCATGTGTGAAATCTTTTATACGTGAAAGCGGGGAGGTGATTCTAGAGGAGAACAATCGAAGGTCGTGTGCAGATCTTAGATTGCGATTGGGATTGGGATTTGGTTGGTATCTGGAAACTAGTGAGGAGGTTTGAGGGAGAAAGATTGTGGAAAGCTTTGTACATTAGGGTTAAAGCAGACCCAAACCAAACATTTTTTTAATTCAAAATATTTAGTTGCATCACTCTAACACATATAAAGATAAATAAACACTCCTTCAAGCCTATGAGCATTTCTGTGCATGCTTTTCACCCTCCTCTTTTCATAACTAGGGTTACACAGGTGGCAGCCATTAGCAATTCCTCCTTTTCCGGACACCACCTACTCCAGCATTTTGCCGGATTCTGTCCTGGCAATATGAAAGGAAGGGAGGGGTTCCTCCAATAAATGTAAAATATTTTATATTTGTCATCACGCAGCTGAAAAAAGGCTATCCAGAGTGCAGGCCGTGGCGGGTTTCCAGCCAATATGGTCGCCGGGCTGTGGTAGCTCAATGATAGAACAACAGTGACTGTCCAGCTGATCGAATTTGGTATGTCCACAGTGAAGCAACAACCTTATTATCTTGGGTGTGCCACCCCTCAACACACTTGTATAGCCGGCGGTCATTGCTTCATTGTGATACGCAAGCCTCTTCGCCGCGGCAAGGTAATGATCACGAAGGAGAATTGACACATGTACATGCCTTTTGTGGTGTTGTTGCAGCCGCAGTGCAACCAGAAAAATTAGGCAGGCATGTACACGCACCATTAATAAATTGGTATTTTTGTTAGCAGCCTTAAAAATTTAGGAATCCACCTGGAGTCCTGGAACCTGTTGGTGGTGGCGGAGAGGGCAGTGAAGCGGCCTGCAGGCAGAGATGCTGTGTGGGGAGTGACTTAGTCTTGGGGCCGGCAGTCACACGGCATGCAAGCAGAGATGCTGTGTTTGGGGACTGACTTAGTCTTCAGGCGGGCAGTAGCCCTCCGGGATCCATGCCTCATTCATTTTGATAAAGGCGAGGTACTGAACACTTTTTTGACCTAGGCGACGTCTCTTCTCACTGACAATGCCTCCAGCTGCGCTGAAGGTCCTTTCTGACAGGACGCTTGAGGCAGGGCAAGACAGGAAAAGATGTCTGAGACAGGTATAGCCTGACCGCCATTCGCTGCTCCCACAACCTCTCCAGCATGTGGAGGGTGGAGTTCCACCACATCAGACAATCAGAAATAAGCCTGTGCTGCGGCAGGCTATGGCGGCGCTGCAGCAGTTTCAAGGCCGCGTGGTGGTTGCGGAGCGACGGATGTGGGCTGACACTTTTCGTGCTGAGGTCACAGCGTCCTTCAACCCATCAAAAGTTCGTAAAAATTTCTGGACTACAAGGTTGAAGACATGGGCCATGCAAGGTAAGTGAGTGTAGGCACCTTCAGAAATGGCGGCCAGTTTGCCTGTTCTCGTCCATGGTTTCGAGTTTCAGCACTGCTTGGCATCGATGGTGCTGCAGACCATTGTAGGAGCGGGACCGCTTGCTGGGAGGCTCAGCAATGGTGGACTGGCTTTGGACAGAACAGGTAGCAGAGGGAAGTAGAACAGGCCTCCCATTCAACCCACGTGGCAGCATCACCAGCTGAGATGCCCCAGATCTTGCACCCTCCTCAGCAGCACCATGGAGGGTGACCCAATGGGCGGTAAAAGTTAGATACTTTCCCTGCCCATGCCTGCTGCTCCAGCCATCCATAGTGAAGTGCACCTTGCCACCGACAGCGTGATCCATAGACCGGCCAACACACTCCACAATGTGCTGGTGAAGGGCAGGGATAGCATTCCTGGCAAAATAATGGCAGCTGGGGATCCGCCATTGTGGAGCAACACTGTTCATCAGTCTGCGGAAGGGGGCACAGTCAACAAACTGGTAGGGCAGCAGCTGTTGGCCCAACAGCCTTGCCAGGAGCGCTTTATTTTTGACAACAAAAGGATCACTTGAAGGGAGCATCCGCTTCCTCTGAAACATTTCTGGCACAGAGGCCTGACGCTGGAACGCTGGTGATTCAGAGGAAATCAACAAGGGTGATGATGAGGTGCTTGCCGAAGTCTGGAGCCCTCTTCCAGCCTGGCATGCAGAGATATTTAAAGTAGAATGGGAAGCAGGTTGGGTAGGGACAGGATGACTAGAAAAAGAAGAGGGGCCTGTTGCTGCTGCTTTTCCTCCACCCATCTTTTAATTATTATTATTATTTATTAGATTTATATAGCGCCAACATATTACGCAGCGCTGTACAATAAATAGGCTTACAGACAATGATAACAGGGTTGACAGAACAATACAGGTAACAGACCATAGATACAACAATACAGGTAATAGCAATAAGATACACAACACAATGCAGATAATAGTACAATGCCAGATCATAAACTGGAATGGTAGTGGTAAAAAATTACCAGTTCCAAATTCTGGGTAAAGTGCACACAGTCAAGTATGATACACAAGGGAAGAGGGCCCTGCCAAAGGCTTACAATCTAGAGGGAAGGGCTGGTGACACAAAAGGAGGGGGTGCATCAAGAAGTTATTGGCAGAAAGGATTAGGGTAGTGTTGAGTTGATGTAGGCCTCCTTGAAGAAGTGAGTTTTGAGTGCTTTTTTGAAGGTGTTGAAGGTGGGAGCGAGCCTGATGGGCAGCGGGAGAGAGTTCCACAGGATAGGGGCAGCTCTAGTGAAGTCCTGCAGTCTGGCATGGGAGTGCGAGATGCGTGGGGTGGTTAAGAGGAGGTCGTTGGAGGAGCGAAGTGGGCGGCCAGGTGTATATCTGCTGACCAGGTCAGAGATGTAGGTTGGGCAGGACTTGTGTAAGGATTTGTATGCCAAACATAGGATCTTGAAGCTGATTCTGAAGTGAATTGGAAGCCAATGAAGGGATTTGCGTAGGGGAGTTGTGGAGACAGAGCGGTGGGAGGAGTAGATGAGTCTGGCTGCTGCGTTCATGATGGATTTTAGGGGGGCGATGCGGTTTTGAGGAAGGCCTGACAAGAGGGAGTTGCAGTAGTCCAGGCGGGAGATGATGAGGGCATGGACAAGGAGTTTGGTAGTGTCTGGGGTCAGGAAAGGCCGGATCTTGGAGATGTTGCGTAAGTGGAAATAGCAGGCTCTAGCTACGGTTTGGATGTGGGAGGTGAAGGAGAGGGCCGAGTCTAGGGTGACACCCAGGCAGCGGGCTTGTGTGGCCATTCTTTACATATTAGAACTCCCGTCTGTGGTGGTTGCGCAGATGGCTTATCAGCCCTGAAGTGCCAAACCCGCTGCCCGATTTGCCTCTGCTCACCGATTTACAACACACAGAACAGACTGCCCTGGATTCATCCTTTTCCAGAACTTTAAAATAATTCCATGCATGGGACGTGCATGCACGTGGAACAGTGGTGCGACCTGCTCTAGCACGTCAATGCTCAGCATTGGACTGGTGGGTACTGACACACGGGAAAGCACTTGTAGGCTGCTGGCCAAGCGTCTGCTCTGTTTCTCCATGCTGCTCACGCCTGCTAGTGCCTAACCCACCAGATGGCAACCACGTTGGCTCAGCCGCCGCCTCATCATCCAAAACATCATGCAGTTCAACCAAAGCAGTGGAACCCATAAGTGACTCTTCTGGACCCTCCACCTGGCCACAAAACACCTCTACAGTAGACTGGTGATGTTGATTGGTGGTGGTGACACAAGCTCCCAGTTGTGATGGATTACTGGATGAATAAAACACAGGGGCCATTTCTGTCACCACAGAACCCACCACTTCTTGGGACCTTGGTCCCATGGTCTCCTCCAATGCCTCATCCCAATCCTTCTGCACATCTCTCTCATCGACATAGGTGTGCTTTAATTCTGGAGGAGAGTACTGGGAGGAAGCAACCTCCTCAAGAGAAGCAGCTGCGGTCGGGTTCTTGTCATAAGGAATCTGGCCACTACTGGTTCTCCTGCCACTAGCTTCAAGTTCCTCATACTGGGTAGAGGGTTCCTGATCGAAGTAATCAACTACTCTGTTCGCCTGCTGCTCTGTCAAAATTTTCCTGCGTGCGAACACAGGGAAGACATCTCTGATCAGGGCGGAACGCTTCCTGCTGCTTCTGCCACCCTCAACCTGATCACGTACTTGACGTGATCCACCACCATCACCATCACTCCATTTTCCTTTAGGAGTGGCAGGAAATTGCTGCTGCTCTCGCTCCATTGTTTTGGGGCAAAAAACTTTGAGGAAGGGATATGAGCGACAGAACCAAAGTAAAATAAATCCACTTACTTTGAACTAAAAAACAGATAAGAAAATAAGGGGTGAAATAATGAAAATAAATCAAAAACAAAATAAAGAAAAAAAAATGAACTTAGAAAGAAAGAAAAAAAAAACTTGCACTACACTCAACTAATCAATCACCTAACTCTCTCACTGTCAATCACTAAGCCTGCGGCCTGGCTGGCTCTGTCTAACCCTCTCCACACAGCAACTATTAGCACACTACACTACAATCTATCACTCAAACTGACAATCTACTGTCACTCTCTCACAAATACACCTAGCTACTACTACTAATAGCTCACACTCAATCTAATTCTCTCTCAAAGTCTTTAAAAAGACTTATGTTTTATATACAGTCTTTAAAAAGACTATTGTTTTGTTGAAACAACTAATATGGGTCTGTCTCTCCTCTCTCCAACACCGGACTGAAACCCACAAGCTTCGTGACTGTCACACCTCTTATATACAAAATGGGTGGGATAGCTGATGATAGGTAGCTAGGAGCTGGTTGCTAATGTAAGAATGGTTAGTTTTAAGACTCTAATTGGTGCAGAAATTCTGTTTTTAATGCAGAAATCGGCATGTTTTAAGGTTCTGTGATGGGTCTATCCCTTCCGATCCTTCTGATTGGCTAATGCAGCTTTTACACGCTTCTGATTAAATTCAGACGGAATTCCGCATAGAAATTCCGCTATTTCCGTTTACCGCTCTAGCTTTTCCGTTTTATCTCACCGGAACAGAATTGCCAATTTCCGACCGGAATCGCGGAAATCTCCATTCCGTGGAATCCGACAAGCAACCCTATGGGCCACACACACACACAAAATCAAAAGAACATTAGCTCTCAAAAGAGCTGTTTTGGGGTGCTTCTTAGCAATAAGTATCAGCAAGGAGCAACAAGCCTAACAGCCTAACTAAGCTTTCCCTAATTTGTGCAGCAGCAGCCAGCAAACTCTCTCCCTTCTATCACTAACTACTGAGCACACAGAGTGAGATCATGGTCAACGCAGCTGCCTTTTATACAGGTGGGGGCTCCAGGAGGGAGGGTAGCTTGATTGGCTGCCCTGTATCTGCTGACTGTGATGTAGAGGGTCAAAGTTGAGCCTAATGATCAGGGTTGCTCTCCAAATTCACGAATTCGAATTCACCCCGTGATCACGGGTAGATTTTCATGCTGGCCGAATTCGAATAGCGATCCTGCTCCTGAATTCAAAGTCGAATTTACCCAAATAGTGCCTCTCGAATTCAGCCATGTATTCGGCTTCGGTATCCAGGTGATGACGTCATTGGGCCAATCAGAAGGCCCCCAGCCGAGGCCCTTGTAACCAATCAGAGGAGGGGAGCCTGGCCCTCCCTTCCTCTATATAAGGCGGTGGCCATGTTGCGGAGCCCATCCTTGCTGTGTGACTGAGCGTTACTGAGAGCATCTCCAGTGCTGCTGTTGGTCTGAGCAAGTGCTTTCTCAGTGTTAAACAGAGCGTTTTACATCCTAACCACATTCTCTACGCATTAATTATATTGTTTTATAGTTAGATAGGGATTTAATTGTTATAGTTCAATCAGCTAGCGTAGTGTATACTGTATACTGTGCTAGGCTAGTGTTAGGTCTGTGTGCTGGCTATGCCTGCTAACCTAGGTGACCTTAGCCTACTACTAGCTTAGGTAGGCTAGGGAATATAGTTAGTTGTGTACTAGTTTACTTAATTTCTACTCTTAGTCTGTGCGTTTATTAGCTTCAGTACTGTGTTAGTTACTTTACAGAGGGCAGCATCTGTTGTGATGTTTGACTGCCTGTCATCTCTGCCTGATCCTATTGATTGCGTCCGTGTGTGACAGACTGATTGTCACTTTCGGTCACACGAGTTAGTTATCGACTACTGTAGACCACACTACTAGTACTGTCTACTAGTATTTAAAAAAAAAAAAAAAAAAAAAAAACTTTCTTTTTTTTGGTCACTCACCCACCAACCCAGTCTCTTTATAAAAGTTTAAATGCTTTCCCGCCCTTTCTACATTCATTTTTTTGTTTTCTTATTGTATTTGTATAATTGTAAGATGACTGGCAGAGGTAGAGGCACCACCAGGAGAGGCAGCACCATTGCCGCAGCCACTGCCGGCACCAGCAGGTCTGTGACTGGTCCGCCGCCAGCCACTGACCGCAGAGTTGTGGAGGAGGGAGCAGAGGTGCAGCAGCAGTGTGTTGCGCCCATCTTTGCCCTGGGTCGTCATCCCCGGCCCATTGCGGAGAGTCAGGCACAGGCTGTGGAGGAAATGATGGCGGAGCAGCAAGCCTCCATTTCCAGCCAGACCTCCAGCGCCAGCAACACCAGTGCCAGCACCAGCACTCCGGTCCTCAGCAGCAGCCGCCCTCCACCACCGCTTGAGGTGACGTCGACCCCAGCAACCAGCCTGGACTCACTGAGCTCGCTCTTCACCCCAGGGACTGCGAGCATTTTTAGGGATGTTGTGGAACAGTTTGAGGTGGGGATGTTGGGGAAATGCAAGGAGGAGGAGGAGTTTGAGGTGACGGAAGTTGTTGTTGGCACACAACAACTTGAATTTTTGAAGGAGGGGCCGGATGCAGGGGATGTTGCTGGGTCAGAGGAGTTGGTTGAGGGCTCAGAGGAGATGTTTGGGGATGATGATGATGTGCTGGATCGTCCCTATGTGCCACCACCAGCACATTTGGGTGAAGGCAACACATCATCGGAGGAGGAGGCGTCTCCGGCACAGAGGCACGGCAGCAGCATGGCGGCCAGCACAGGGCATGGAAGGCAGGAGCCACAGCCTGCTGCTTCAGCTGCTACCACCACCACCCGCACCACAGCTCCTCCCCCCCCCCCCCCCAAAAAAAAACCCAGCCCTCCAAAGACAAAAAAACTCCTTAGCCCTCAAGCGGGAAGGGCAAGTTAAAATCCCCAGTCTGGCGGTACTTCACTGTGTGCGAAGAAGACAAGACCCGTGCCCGCCTGAGCAGAGGTCGCAATCTCAACAAGTTGGGTACCTCGTGCCTGCAGACCCACATGGAGACCAAACATTTTGAGGACTACAGTGACTTTCTGAAGCTGAAGGACAGTGGCGCAGGCAGTGGTCAGAGCCAGTTACTGCACAGACTTCAGCAGCAGTAGCAGCATCCCACCCTCCTGCTCATCCAGCATCAGCAGCAGGAACGCGGAAAGTCACTGCTTCCCCCCCCCCCCCCCCGCCCCCCGCAGAAAGTCACTCCTTTCCCGGTGTGACCAAGATTCTGCCTGCCACCAACAGGCGCATCCGGGTGCTGATCGGGTTGCTTGCCCAGGCCATGTGCTCCCAGCTCCTGCCATACTCCTTTGTGCAGGAGGAGAGTGACATGAGAGCTACTGAGGACCGGCTGCCCGGGGGACGGGGGGGGGGAGAAGTGACTTTCTGAGCTCCTGCTGCTGATGCTGGATGAGCAGGAGGGTGGGATGCTGCTGCTGCTGCTGCTGAAGTCTTTGCAGTGGCTGTCTGGCTCTGAGGCAGTGGTCAGAGCCAGACAGCCACTGCACAGACCTCAGCAGCAGCAGCATCCCACCCTCCTGCTCATCTGCTCATCCAGCATCAGCCAGACAGCCACTGCACAGACTTCAGCAGCAGCATCCCACCCGCCTGCTCATCCAGCATCAGCATCAGGGGCACAGAAAGTCACTGCTCCTCCCCCCCCCCCCAGGGAGCCAGGCCAAAGTGGCCTCATCTGCACCCTCCACAGTCACCTCCTCATCCTCCCATGCAGGCAAACGCCACGAGACCCTGCTCAGCGAGTCTTTTCCCGCCCGGTGTGACCAAGGTTCTGCCTGCCACCAAAAGGCGCATCCGGGTGCTGAAGGGGTTGCTTGCCTGGGCCATGTGCTCCCAGCTCCTGCCATATTTCTTTGTGCAGGAGGGGAGTGACATGAGAGCGCTGCTGCAGTTTGGGATCCCAGAGCGGCAAGTCCCCAGCCGCCACTACTTCTCCCGCACGGCGATCCCAGCACTGTACCATTTTTGCTATGGCAAACGTGGGCCACTCGCTCGATCACGCCGTGAGTGAGCGGATCCACATAACCATGGACTCCTGGAGCAGCCATTTTGGGACAGACCGCTACCTGTCCTTCACGGCTCACTGGGTCAGCCTGGTGGAATGCTCCAGCAAGGAAGCAGCAGGTCCATCCTCGGGCGCATCAGTAGCAGCAACGGCACCAGTTGTCCACTATGTGGTGCCACCATGCAGGGTCAGGGAAGATGCAGCAGCTCCTGCCGCCAAGCGACCCCGCATCAACAGCAGTGTGAAGGCCCGCCACTGCAAAGCGCTGCTGGAGATGAGAAGCCTGGGGAAGAACAGTTTGACGGCAGCCAACGTGCTCCACTACCTGAGGGAGCAGGAGAAGACGTGGCTGACCCCCAGAGCCCTCAGAGTCGGATTGGTGGTGTCCGAAAATGTGGCAAACCTGCTGGCTGCCATCAGCAGGGGACACTTGACCCACGTCCCTTGCTTGGCCCATGTCCTGAACCTGGCGGTGCAGAAGTTCCTGCACACCTACCAGGGGATGGAGGATCTGTTGGAAGCGGCTTGGAAAATTGTTCGCAGTTTCCGTCACTCAGCTGCTGCCGCAGCAAACCTGGCCGTCATTCAGCAGCGCGAGGGCCTGCCACAACACCGCCTTGTCATCGATGTTCCAACTCGCTGGAATTCCACCCTGGCAGTGTTGGAGCGGCTGGTTGAGCAGAGGAGGGCTATCCACCGCTACATTGTTGATGCCACTGTCGCCGGCACCACCAAACTCCAGCTCATCTCCAATGCACAGTGGGGGCAGATGCAGCAGGTCTGCTTGGTGTTGGCTCCCTTCCTGCAGGGAACCAACCTGGTGAGTGAGGAACGGGCATCCCTCTGCCAGTGGGTGCCTTTTGTCTGATGGACAGGGCACTTTGCGATTTGATGGATGTGGGAGAGGAGGCCCTGAAGCAGCTGGAACAGCAGCTGCCAGCGCAGTCCACTTCTGCGCAGGAATTTGAGTTGTTGGAGAAGGAGTTGGAGGTGCTGAATGTTGCTGTTGAGGGGGAACAGCGGAGCGCAGCAGCAGTGGTGAGAGGGTGGAGAGAGGAGGAAGGGGCTCAGGGGCCAGAGGAGGAGGACAGCGTTGTGGCCACTGACCCTGATGTCTCTGCTGGACGTATCGTCCTGTTTAACATGGCAAGGCACTTGCTGCGGTGCCTGCGCACAGACCCCAGGGTTAAGCAGATGCATGCTCAGGAGGACACCTGCATCAGCATGATTCTGGACCCACGGCTGAGGGGGAGGGTGGCTCAGTTCCTGCCGGCTGGAGACTGTGAGCAGCAAACAAGGATGTTGCAGGAGATCCTTGTTTGGCGATTGGAGGAAGCCTTCCCCCTGCCTTCCACCCCCTCTGTCCCTGTCTAGCTAGCACAGCAGCTGGTGCCTGCAGCCAGCAGCAGCATCAGGCGCCCAGGAGACCTGCTGTCCCTGACGGTAGAGCAGCCGAGAGAGGTGGTGCATGCACCAGCATCCTCCTCTCAGTCACAGGCAGCGCCTGACCCGGATGGTGGCCGACTATATGGGGTCCTTCAGCGGACTTGACACCAGCGAGGAGCCTGTGGACCCCTTTGAGTACTGGGTCGAGCGCTTGCAGATGTGGAGTGAGCTGGCGCTGTACGCCCTGGAAGTCCTGTCTTGCCCCCCTTGCAGCGTGCTGTCAGAGGTGCTTCAGTGTGGCCGGTGGCGTGGTCATGGAGAAGCGCTCTCATCTGTCCACAGTCTGTGGACAGACTCGCATTCCTGAAGATCAACCAGGCCTGGATTGAAGGCACGTTCCAGGCACCTGTTGGCGACAGGAGGACATGAGGTGCCTGGGAATTATTTTTGAACAACATCAACCTTCAGTCCTCTGGTTTTTCATTAGGTGTTGTGGTACCACCGCTAGGTGCCATGGCCTAGGCTGCCTGCTGCCATGTATGTCCTTCTGCTGCTGCATTAAACCTCCTGTCTGTGTTCCCACCACCACCACCAGGGTCCACTCCGGTATGCGCTGCTGCCGCTAGCTATTTAACACACCCTCAAAATCGCTACTATTTCTGTTCTTGTGTAAAAAAAAAAAATATTATTATTCTGAGGTGTCTGGGTTGAAAACTGTGCTGTCCCAGTTGTGTATTGGACACAATGTGGGCTTCATGACTGCTGTCCGGAACTTACTGCTGTATGGTGTTTATTATTACAGCCGTAGTACCAACACTAAGTGCCACAGCCTACTACATTGCCTGCTGCCACACATCACTCCTTCTGCTGTATTTAACCTCCTGCTGTCTGTGTTCCCGCCGCCAGGGTCCGCAGAATTATGCGCTGCTGCCATGCGCCACTAGCTATTTTGCTACAAATTTAGCTATGCTGTGGAAGAACAAATTTTACAACAGCTGAGTTCTGTAAGGGAAAAAACATTAAGTTGGATACAAGAGGAAGAATATGAACACACACACAAAAATGGTGGTGAAGAATAACCAGGTGAATAAGAAGAACCAGGTGAAGAACCAGATGAAGAAGAACCACCAGATGAAGAAGAACCACCAGATGAAGAAGAACCACCAGATGAAAAAGAACCACCAGATGAAAAAGAACCACCAGGTGAAAAAGAACCACCAGGTGAAGAAGAACCACCAGGTGAAGAAGAACCACCAGGTGAAGAAGAACCACCAGGTGAAGAAGAACCACCAGGTGAAGAAGAACCACCAGGTGAAGAAGAACCACCAGGTGAAGAAGAACCACCAGGTGAAGAAGAACCACCAGGTGAAGAAGAACCACCAGGTGAAGAAGAACCACCAGGTGAAGAAGAACCACCATCAGGTGAAGAACCACCATCAGGTGAAGAAGAACCACCAGGTGAAGAAGAACCACCAGGTGAAGAAGAACCACCAGGTGAAGAACAACCAGATGATGATGGAGATGCAGATGAAGAAGAACCAGGTGAAGAAGATGAAAAACCAAGTGAGGATGACCCAGAAGTAGAAGAACCAGGTGACGGTGAAGAAGATGAAGATGATGGTGATGAGAAAGAAGATGGTAAAACAGAAAAAAAAAAGACGGTGAAGAAAAAGAATTCGTGATCACAAATTTTTCCTTTTTTTTTTTTTTTTTTTTATTCCCTCCAGTTTGCTTAGCAGACGGGATTAGCTAGGGGGAGGGATTAGCTGTAACAGGGGGTATTTGGACAGCTTCAGGACTCAGTACCTACGGGCAGCACAGTGGCGTAGTGGTTAGCGCTCTTGCCTTGCAGTGCTGGGTCCCTGGTTCAGATCCCAGCCAGGTCAACATCTGCAAGGAGTTTGTATGTTCTCCCCATGTCTGTGTGGGTTTCCTCCGGACACTCCGGTTTCCTCCCACATCCCAAAAACATACAGATAAGTTACTTGGCTTCCCTCTAGATTGGTCCTAGACTACGATACATACACTACACAATACACACATAGACATATGGCTATGGTAGGGGCTAGATTGTGAGCTCCTCTGAGGGACAGTTAGTGATGAGACAATATAATCTGTACAGCGCTGCGGAAGATGTCGACGCTATATAAATACTAAATAATAATAATAAGCTTGCTCAGTCTGTGGCTTGCTCACTAAGTGGCTTTGACACAAGTGGCATAGACGTTAAAAACAGGCGTTAGAACACAGGCACAAAGGGGGGGGGGGAATACTTTAAGCAGCAGGTAAGAAAGAACTAAAAAAAATATTTTTTTTCAACCAATATTGCATTTTTTTGCATTGGTTAGAATTTGCTAGGCACGTTGTGGTGTAATCTTTGTTTTACTATTCTCTCTCTTACTTCCCTCTCTCCCTCTCCTCCAACCAAGCTTCACTCACTCTGCCCCTCCTCCACCCCAGCTTCACTTACTCCTCCACCCGAGCTTCACTCACTCCCCCGCTTCACTCACTCTCCCTCTCCTCCACCCCAGCTTCACTCACTCTCCCTCTCCTCTTCACTCACTTTCCCGCTTCATTTTCAGCAATTGTTAAGGAGTGAAATAAAAGCTGTAAAAAAGAAATTAGGCTGGCAAAGATTGAAGATGAAAATCAAATCACTGGGGATATCAAATCTAACCCAAAGAAGTTTTACAAGTACATCAACTCTAAAAAAAAAAAAAAAGAAAGGTTGACTGTATTGGACTCCTAAAGGATGAGGGTGGGAACTCAATGGTGGATGACCAAGGTAAGGCAGAGTCATTAAATGCTTTATTTGCTTCTGTCTTCACAAGGGAAACATCACTGTTGCAAATTACAGATGCAGAAGAGTCTCAATGTTCCAATTGTAATACAGTGGTTTGCAAAAGTATTCGGCCCCCTTGAAGTTTTCCGCATTTTGTCATATTACTGCCACAAACATGAATCAATTTTATTGGAATTCCACATGAAAGACCAATACAAAGTGGCATTAACATGAGAAGTGGAACAAAAATCATACATGATTCCAATTTTTTTTTACAAATAACTGCAAAGTGGGGTGTGCGTAATTATTCAGCCCCCTTTGGTCTGAGTGCAGTCAGTTGCCCATAGACATTGCCTGATGAGTGCTAATGACTAAATAGAGTGCACCTGTGTGTAATCTAATGTCAGTACAAATACAGCTGCTCTGTGATGGCCTCAGAGGTTGTCTAAGAGAATATTGGGAGCAACAACACCATGAAGTCCAAAGAACACACCAGACAGGTCAGGGAAAAAGTTGAGAAATTTTAAACAGGCTTAGGCTACAAAAATATTTCCAAAGCCTTGAACATCCCACGGAGCACTGTTCAAGCGATCATTCAGAAATGGAAGGAGTATGGCACAACTGTAAACCTACCAAGACAAGGCCGTTAACCTAAACTCACAGGCCGCACAAAGAGAGCGCTGATCAGAAATGCAGTCAAGAGGCCCATGGTGACTCTGGACGAGCTGCAGAGATCTACAGCTCAGGTGGGGGAATCTGTCCATAGGACAACTATTAGTACAAAGTTGGCCTTTATGGAACAGTGGCAAGAAGAAAGCCATTGTTAACAGAAAAGCATAAGTCCCGTTTGCAGTTTGCCACAAGCCATGTGGGGGACATAGCAAACGTGGAAGAAGGTGCTCTGGTCAGATGAGACCAAAATGGAACTTTTTAGCCAAAATACAAAACGCTATGTGTGGCAGAAAACTAAGACTGCACATCACTCTGAACACACCATTCCCACTGTCAAATATGGTGGTGGCAGCATCATGCTCTGGGGGTGCTTCTCTTCAGCAGGGACAGGGAAGCTGGTCAGAGTTGATGGGAAGATGGATGGAGCCAAATACAGGGCAAGCTTGAAAGTAAACCTCTTGGAGTCTGCAGAAGACTTGAGACTGGGGCGGAGGTTCACCTTCCAGCAGGACAACGACCCTAAACATAAAGCCAGGGCAACAATGGAATGGTTTAAAACAAAACATCCATGTGTTAGAAAGGCCCAGTCAAAGTCCAGATCTAAATCCAATTGAGAATCTGTAGCAAGATCTGAAAACTGCTGTTCACAAACGCTGTCCATCTAATCTGACTGAGCTGGAGCTGTTTTGCAAAGAAGAATGGGCAAGGATTTCAGTCTCTAGTTGTGCAAAGCTGGTAGAGACATACCCTAAAAGACTGGCAGCTATAATTGCAGCAAAAGGTGGTTCTACAAAGTATTGACTCGAGGCTGAATAATTACGCACACCCCACTTTGCAATTATTTATTTGTAAAAAATGTTTGGAATAATGTATGATTTTCGTTCCACTTCTCACGTGTACACCCCTTTGTATTGATCTTTCACGTGGAATTCCAATAAAATTGCTTCATGTTTGTGGCAGTAATATGACAAAATGTGGAAAACTTCAAGGGGGCCGAATACTTTTGCAAACCATTGTATTACATACTTAAAGCAGAAAGAAGTGAAGGCAAGACAAAATAAATTAAAAATAGACAAGGCACCTGGCCTGGATGGCATGCATCCTCGGGTCCTAAGAGAATTAAGTTCAGTTATAGATAAACCCCTTTGGCCTCGATTCATCAAGACTTATCGAATTGGTTAACGACAGTTTGGTAAAATACCGAATTCGTTAAGTTGATTTCAGGATTCATCAAATTTATCTACAGCTGTTAGCGAGCATTCGGTAATAATTCAGTAATAATTCGTTAGTGATGCGTTAAAACGGAAGAAAGTGCAATTCATGAAAATGAAAGTGGGCGTGGTTTAGTGTTACATTTAGGATTAGTTATCTCCTTCACTGCTCTGTCGTTATTCCTGTCAGATCATTGCTGATAGAGAAGAAGGAGCCATTTGAAGTGGTTATGTATCAGCTGAGAGTGATTCAAAGGTGCAGATGGGCAAGAATAAGATCTAGAACCATATCAATTTGCAAGAGAATAGATTTATTTGCTATAACACGACATCTGCATTTCTCTTGAATCATCTTGTAAGAGAACACAGGCAGTGTCAGGGTTAACTAATTTTCTAGCTGCACTATATTTTTTTAGAAAAGGCTCCTATCAAATTGTGGGATTGTCCCAAGCCACTTACAGAATCCTGGTCCAGGTGTTAAGCCCTATTCAGAATGTTGCTATGTGGTGTTCAAAGGACTGCCTTTTACCCACAATTCCATGGGAATCTTATGGCCTTGTGTTAAATTACCGCTGTAAAATGGAAATATCGTCACGTTACCGAATGGTTACCGAATTGTCATCGAATTCACACCGAATGAGGAAAAACCTTGATGAATACAACTAGAAATCGCTAAACTTCGAATTCGGTAATTTAACAAACTGGAAAAAGTTATCTCAAAGAGAATGATGAATCGAGGCCAAAATCTTATCTTCTGTGACTCTCTTTCAACTGGCAGAGTCCCAGTGGATTGGCGCACAGGCCTGTTTTCTCATTATTTAAGAAGGGCAAAAAATCAGATCCAGGAAATTATAGACCTGTAAGCTTAACATCAGTTGTATGCAAACTATTTGAGGGGTTACTAAGAGATACTATACATGACTTCATAGTAGAAAATAATCTTATTTCTCAGCATCAGCTTGGGTTTATTAAAGACAGGTCCTGTTTGACTTACATGCTCAGCTTTTATGAGGTAGTGAACGCTTATGTGGATATTGGGAATGCTGTAGATGTAATATACTTGGACTTTGCAAAGGCCTTTGACACTGTTCCCCGCAAAAGTCTGGTGCAAAAGTTGAGGATGCAAGGACTGGGGAAGAGTCTGTGTGCATGGATAGGGAACTGGCTAATGGACAGAAAACAGAGTTGTAGTCAATGGATCGTGCTCAAAATGGGTGACTGTTAGCAGTGGGATCCCACAGGGGTCTGTACTGGGTCCAGTGCTCTTCAATTTATTTATTAACCACTTTACCCCCACGCGTACGGATTTCTCCGCCCCTTTTTTCCCTCCTAAAAAACCAGGTACGGAGAAATCCGTACCTTCCGCGCTACCGCCGCTGTCCGCGCTACCGCCGCTCGTGCGTGCGCACCCGCCGCTCGTGCATGCCGCCGCCCGCTCACCCGGAGATCAATGAACGGGAAAATCCATTCCCGTTCGTTGATCTAAGCCCCCTCAATGATCTGCTGCTTCTTTCAGAAACAGCGAGATCATTGTGATTTGGCCAGCTTCCTACTGCTTCCTGTAAGCGTCCTTCCGGACGCTTACAGGTCGCATGTAAACAAACCCTCTGTGGCCATCTTGTGGCCAAATAGTAAACTACACCCTAAAAGCATTTTACATATACAAACATTACATTTACACAATAAATTAACTCATTACCTCCCACACTCCCCAATTTTTATTTTTATTTTTGTAATTAAAAAAAAAAAAATACAATAAAAAAAACATAAATAGTTACCTTAGGGACTGAACTTTTTAAATATTTATGTCAAGAGGGTATAACACTGTTACTTTATAAACTGCGGGCTTGTAATTAGGGATGGACGCAAAACTGAAAAAAATGCACCTTTATTTCCAAATAAAATATTGTCACCAAACATTGTGATAGGGACATAATTTAAATGGTTTTATAACCGGGACAAATGGGTTAATACATTTCATGGGTTTTAATTACAGTAGCATGCTTTATTTAAAAACTATAATGGCCGAAAACTGAAAAATAATAATTTTTTCCCACATTTTTTCCTATTTCCCCATTAAAACACATTTAGAATAAAATAATTCTTGGCATAATGTCCCACCTAAAGAAAGCCTAATTGGTGGCGAAAAAAACAAGATATAGTTCATTTCATTGGGATAAGTAATAAAGTTATAGACGAATGAATGGAAGGCGCGCTGAAAGGTGAAAATTGCTCTGGTGGTCAGGGGGTAAAACCCCTCAGTGGTGAAGTGGTTAATGACCTAGTAGATTCAGTAGTGAGCAATGTTGCTATTTTTGCAGATGATAAAAAATTGTGCAGAATCATCAACTCTCAGGAAGATAGGGACATATTGCAACAGGATCTGGATAGGATGGCTATATGGGCACATACATGGCAGATGAAATTCAATGTTGAAAAATGTAAAGTCATGCATTTTGGTCATACCAATTGTCTAGCACCATACAAAATAAATGGAATACAGTTGGGGACATCAAACTTGGAGAAGGACTTAGGAGTACTAATCGACAACAAGTTAAATAATTGTATTCAATGCCAAGCCGCTGCAGCTAGAGCAAATAAAATTTTGGGATGCATTTAAAGGGAAATAAAAACTCGAGATGCTAGCATAACATTGCCCCTGCCTCTCTAGTAAGGCCACATCTGGAATATGGAATTCAGTTCTGGGCACCACATTACAAGAAAGATATTGCAGTTTTAGAGCAGGTGCAGAGACGAGCAACAAAATTGATACGTGGGATGGAAGGTCTCACTTACCAAGAATAGTTAGATAAACTGGGTTTATTTAGTCTAGAGAAAAGACGCCTTAGAGGGGATCTAATTAACATGTATAAATACATCAGAGGGCAATATAAAAGCTTGGCGGATAAGCTTTTTGTCCCTAGGCCTTCTCAAAGGACTAGAGGACATGATCTGCGCATGGAGGAAAAACGTTTTAGTTCTTTATTTAGGAAAGGGTTCTTTACAGTAAGAGTGATTAAGATGAGGAATGCATTGCCACAGGAAGTAGTTATGGCAAATTCTATACCTGCATTTAAAAGGGTCTTGGATGCTTTCCTTGCGTTGAAAGATATCCATGGCTACATTTACTAGGTAATGCCTAATGATGTTGATCCAGGGATTTTGTCTGATTGCCATCTGGAGTCGGGAAGGAATTTTTCCCTTTTGGGGCAAATTGGACCATGCCTTGTAAGGGTTTTTCGCCTTCCTCTGGATCAACAGAGATATGTGAGAGAGTAGGCTGGTGTTGTACTTTGTTCTCTGGTTGAACTCGATGGACGTATGTCTTCGTTTATACTTATTTTATGGTTTTAAAATTCGTTTTCACACATATAATGCTTAACCGGTTCAGCGCCGCAGTGCCGAAAATCTCATGCATCCGAGCAACGTTCACCTCCCATTCATTTGCCTATAACTTTATTGCTACTTATCACAATGAATTGATCTATATCTTGTTTTTTCCGCCACTAACTAGACTTTCTTTGGGTAGTACATTTTGCTAAGCTTTATTTTTTCCTAAATCCATTTTAACAGGAAGATTAAGAAAGAAATGAAAAAAATTCATTATTTCTCAGTTTTTGGCCATTATAGTTTGAAATTAATATACGCTACCGTAATTAAAACTCATGTATTTTATTTGCCCATCTGTCCCGGTTATTACACAGTTTAAACGATGTCCCTATCACAATTTATGGTTCCGATATTTCATTTAGAAATAAAGGTGCATTTTTTCAATTTGCGTCCATCACTATTTATAAGCTTATAATTTTAAATAATATAATAACATTCTCTCTTGACGTGCATATTTAAAAAGTTCAGACCCTTGGGTAACTATTTATGTTGGTTTTGTTTTTTTTTATTGTATTTTTATTTATTTTTTATAAAAAATGTATGTGGGTTATTTTTGGTGTGGGAGGGAAACTGCCTATTTTAAATGTAAAATATTATAATTCTTTAATTAAAAATATATGTGGGTGCAGTTTACTATTTGGCCACAAGAAGGCCACAGTGAAAAAAGTCCTGGATGCGAACGATCTCGCATCCAGGAACTAAAATCAGAGGAGAAGTTTCCTGGGGGCAGAAATACCGCGCTCTCTGGATAGAAAGCGTCGGTATTTCTGTGGGGAAGTTAGATCGGTGAATGGGAATTATATTTCCATTCACTGATCGGGGGGGCGGGCGGCGGGCGGCAGGTGCGCGGGCGCACGCCCGATCGCGTGCACCACGCAGGCAAAGCAGCAGTGCCTATCTGGACGAGAAAGCTCGTCCAGATAGGCCGAACCGGTTAAATATCATTTTCAACCTTATTGTATTAGAAATGCATCGCTTTTGGTATTAACCTTGTTTTCAGAATTATAATGCCTTGATTATAGTTTTCAGATTTATTATCTTCCTTATGTATCGCTTTTAAGATTACCGTTATTTTAAGATTTTTTAATGCATACGTAATTGTAAGGCTTTTTATTCTATTATACATGTATAACTTTTTCTATTTATAATATTTTTTGTGTATGTGATTTTAAGGCTATTTATTCTATTAAAAGTATATAAATTATTATATTCATGTTATTTGTACTGAAGTATTTTAAGGATTAACCATATTTTTGTTTATATGTGTGTAAGGGTGTTAGGGTTAGGCACCACCAGGGGGTGGTTAGGGTTAGGCACCACCAGGGGGTGGTTAGGGTTAGGCACCACCAGGGGGTGGTTAGGGTTAGGCACCACCAGGGGGTGGTTAGGGTTAGGCACCACCAGGGGGTGGTTAGGGTTAGGCACCACCAGGGGGTGGTTAGGGTTAGGCACCACCAGGGGGTGGTTAGGGTTCGGCACCACCAGGGGGTGGTTAGGGTTCGGCACCACCAGGGGGTGGTTAGGGTTAGGCACCACCAGGGGGTGGTTAGGGTTAGGCACCACCAGGGGGGTGGTTAGGGTTAGGCACCACCAGGGGGGTGGTTAGGGTTAGGCACCACCAGGGGGATGGTTAGGGTTAGGCACCACCAGGGGGATGGTTAGGGTTAGGCACCACCAGGGGGATGGTTAGGGTTAGGCACCACCAGGGGGATGGTTAGGGTTAGGCACCACCAGGGGGATGGTTAAGGTTAGGCACCACCAGGGGGATGGTTAGGGTTAGGCACCACCAGGGGGATGGTTAGTGTTAGGCACCACCAGGGGGATGGTTAGAGTTAGGCACCACCAGGGGGGTGGTTAGATTTTGGCACCACCAGGGAGGGGGGTGGTTAGGGTTAGGCACCACCAGGGGGGTGGTTAGGGTTAAGCCCCACCGGTGGGGGTGATTAGGGTTAGGCCCCACCGGTGGGGGTGGTTAGGGACCACCGTAGGGGTGGTTAGGGTTAGACACTACCAGGTGGGTGGTTAGGGTTAAGGTGCGTACACACGCACTACTTCCACCAATGACTGGTCCATCAGACCCTCCCGGGTTCTGCCGACAGTAGCACGTGTGTACACGCCGTAGGCAGACTGATAAGGCTGTTTCTGAATGATCCGCTCAGCAGAAAAGGGGGGGGGGGGGATTCATTTGTGTGCTAAGAGGCATGGCTCTGCAATGAGAATTCAAAGCTGCAGAGCACTAAATTGTAAAAAAATAGCCTGGTCACTAGGGGGGTGTAAGCCTACAGTTCTCAAGTGGTTAAAGGAAACCTAAACTGAGATGGATATGAATTTTTCCTTTTAAAATAATACCAGTTGCCTGACTCTCCTGCTGATCCTGCGTCTCTCATACTTTTAGCCACAGCCTATTAACAAGCATGCAAATCAGGTGCTCTGACTGAAGTCAGACTGATTAGCTGCATGCTTGTTTCAGGTGTGTGATTCAGCCACTTCTGCAGCTAAAGAGACCAGCAGGACTGCCAGGCAACTGGTATTGTTTAAAAGGAAACATCCTTAAGGTTCCATTTATAAGGAAATAAATATGGCAGCCTCCATATCCCTCTGGCTTCAGTTGTCCTTTAACCTTTAGTGACATGGCTATATACTCTGTACAGTGCTGTGGAAGAGGTCAGTGCGATATATATATATAGATATAGATATAGCTATAGATATATATATCTATAGATATAGATATAGATATATACACATATATACATATATATACATACTAAATGATCGTAGTTTACTCATTTAAAGCAATGTGGAAGGTGTCAGCACTATATAAATAAATAAAAATAACTTTTCAGTAGTAGTTTGTTTTCTAACCGCAGACTAAAGTTGGCCACACACACCATACAATTTTTTAAATATCTGTTAAATTCAAGAATAGCAATAGATTTTTCTGACTGATTATAGCAATTCAAAAATCCGACCAATGTACCACACACCTATGTTAAATTTTTCCCCAATCATGAATAAAATGAAAGCTCAGAGAAAATTGATTGGAACTGTACATCAAGCAATTGACAATCCATCACACACCATACAATTCTTAATAAAGTTGGTCTGAAATTTCCAACATGTCCAATCTCCAAAAATCGAAAAAAAGAGGGAAATTCAATCGGATTTATTGATCAAAAACATAGATAAGCTCTTGATTTTTCGAGACAACCGATGAAAATGACCGAATTGGTGAAAAATTGGATCTTTTATTTGTAAGGTGTGTGACCACTTAACAAACGTGCAATCCCTTTTTCGACTGTTGCTTTAAAACGAGTGATCGTGCCACAACTGTACTAAGAAACGTTGTATGTGTTGGCTGAGCACAATCAAAACACAAAACAGTTATAAAAGTAGAACAGCTCAGATTCCCCCGGGGCAAAGGCACAAACAAGCATTCCGTTTTAAAATGTCTCAGAGCAAAGCAGGAAAAAGTTTGAACAGACCATCTGCAAAATCTCCTGTGAAGTTCAAGAAGAAGAAAAAAAAATCAGATCAATCACGTCCCTTCCCCCAACTCAGGATAACGTACAGAAAGTCGGTTTTCTTCCAAATTACCTCTACTATAGCACTTTCCCGCATTGTATGTCCGTTTGCGGCTCTGTAAAAGGCACGCAGAAGGAAAAGCATTCGCCGATGGTTGTAGTTATAGAAGTTTAAACCAAGAAGCTCACCTTTTGTTTTTCCTTTCTTCCTACTCCACATTCCTGTTCTTATCTGGGAAACGAGAACGCATTCCAGCCAGACAGATTACAGATCCTGTCCCATTGCATTATGGGATTAACACACACAGGGAGGGGGGGAAAAAAAGTACAATTTAAACCTGGACCTCATTAAGACAGCCAGCTGAAATCCATACAGACCTGATCTGTATAGGCAGGGTTAACACTTAAAGGGGCACTATGGGGAAAAATTGTAAAATGTAAAACATGTGCAAACATAAACAAATAAGAAGTACTGTATGTGTTTTCCAGAGTAAAATGAGACTTAAATTAATTCTATCTTATGTTCCTGTCACTTACAGTAAGTAGTAGAAATCTGACAGAAGCCACAGGTTTTGGACTAGTCCATCTCTTCATGGGGGGATTCTCAGGGATTTATTTATTTTCATACGCACTCAGTGAATGGCATTTGCTCTGTTCAGCTGCCAAAAAACTGTGTAGAGAGCAGGGAAGCTGGCCGGCATCATTGTTTAAATCGTTTATAGGGAATTTCTTTATAAAGAATAAAAGCCTTGCTGAGAATCCCCTATGAAGAGATGGACTAGTCCAAAACCTGTTGCTTCTGTCAGATTTCTACTACCTACTGTAAGTGACAGCAACATAGGAGAGAAGTAATTTATGGCTCATTTTACGCTGGAGAAACATACTTTTTATCTATGTTATCTATGTTTGCACATATTTAAAATTTTTCGCCATAGCGCCCCTTTAAGAAAATTTTACATGCGATTTGTGAAAACCTGTTTGGCGCAAATGTGATGTATTTAAATGGAATTGTATTGTATTTTCGATTGTATGTGAGTTTGAATTGTAACTAAACACAGAAAATTCACACACAGATAGCAGGGCTAGGTTTTTGTGTGTGTCCTGTGCTTTCAAATGAACTTATTTGCAGTCAGGTGACACGAAAAAGATCAAATAACTAAATTGTGATTGGAAACAAGTGAGGGTATTAGACAGGATAAACTCTCTAAGTATATACAGGGTGCATTTTTCTAGGTTTTCCTTCTGTTCTATGAGCAGAATCTCTCCAGGAAATCCCTACTACTACATTGGACAGCTTACATCTTTTGCTTCGGCTTCTTATTAATTTTAATGATTACCTTTTTTGTAGCGGTAAGGAGGGAGGTAAACATACATCCTCTGCAAGGAGCTTAGAGGTGAACAGCAAAAAATATTTTGGGCGAGTATTACATACTCTATTTACTTTTATGTAGTGTGCTTCGAGTCGTACAGCTCAAAAGACAAAGAAAGGTCTCGTCACCGTTCAAAATGATCCACTTCAAGATCTGGAATGTCCAAAAGATCCAGAAGGTGACGTGGACATCACTCAAGTGGCTTTCAGAAAGAAGATAAAGCAGGTCAGGATCCTGCTCTTTGCACAGATCACATTCCGTCAGGCAGAGCCGGCCATTGTGGGTGGCAAGTGGGGCAATCGCCCCAGGCCCCGCACCTGAAGAGGCCCTGCACCCTCTGCAGCAGTGGGGAGAGCGGGCATAGTAGTTAAAACTCACGTGTCTTCCTCCGATCCTCGCAGTTACCATCTATTTCCTCTCCCAGCATCTGTGCAGAGCAGGGCCAAGGTGCTCCAGCACCCAAGGCTGCAGGCTGGTACCTATCTAATCTATACTGCAGGCACCTACCTATCTATTCTTTACTGCAGGCACCAATCTAATCTATACTGCAGGCTGGCACCTACCTATCTAATCTGTACTGCAGGCGCCTACCTATCTAATCTATACTGCAGGCACCAATCTAATCTATACTGCAGGCACCTATCTAATCTATACTGCAGGCACCTATCTAATCTATACTGCAGGCACCTATCTAATCTATACTGCAGGGCACCACCCTATCTAATCTATACTACAGGCTGGCACCTATCTATCTAATCTATACTGCAGGCTGGCACCTACCTATCTAATCTGTACTGCAGGCGCCTACCTATCTAATCTATACTGCAGGCACCTATCTAATCTATACTGCAGGCACCTATCTAATCTATACTGCAGGCACCTATCTAATCTATACTGCAGGCACCTATCTAATCTATACTGCAGGCACCTATCTAATCTATACTGCAGGGCACCACCCTATCTAATCTATACTACAGGCTGGCACCTATCTATCTAATCTATACTGCAGGCACCT
Organism: Hyperolius riggenbachi; assembly: GCF_040937935.1. Lineage (NCBI taxonomy): Eukaryota > Metazoa > Chordata > Amphibia > Anura > Hyperoliidae > Hyperolius > Hyperolius riggenbachi. The sequence goes on along the minus strand of NC_090657.1, from coordinate 46,385,897 downwards.
ATCTAATCTATACTGCAGGCACCAATCTAATCTATACTGCAGGCACCTATCTAATCTATACTGCAGGCACCTATCTAATCTATACTGCAGGGCACCACCCTATCTAATCTATACTACAGGCTGGCACCTATCTATCTAATCTATACTGCAGGCACCTTCCTATCTAATCTATACTGCAGGCTGGCACCTACCTATCTAATCTGTACTGCAGGCGCCTACCTATCTAATCTATACTGCAGGCACCAATCTAATCTATACTGCAGGCACCTATCTAATCTATACTGCAGGCACCTATCTAATCTATACTGCAGGCACCTATCTAATCTATACTGCAGGGCACCACCCTATCTAATCTATACTGCAGGCTGGCACCTATCTATCTAATCTATACTGCAGGCACCTATCTAATCTATACTGCAGGCACCTACCTATCTAATCTATACTGCAGGCACCAATCTAATCTATACTGCAGGCACCTATCTAATCTATACTGCAGGCACCTATCTAATCTATACTGCAGGGCACCACCCTATCTAATCTATACTGCAGGCTGGCACCTATCTATCTAATCTATACTGCAGGCACCTTCCTATCTAATCTATACTGCAGGCTGGCACCTACCTATCTAATCTATACTACAGGCACCTACCTATCCAATCTATACTGCAGCCACCTTCCTATCTAATCTATACTGCAGGCTGGCTCCTATCTATCTAATTTATACTGCAGACACCTATCTAATCTGTACTGCAGGGCACTTACCTATCTAATCTATACTGCAGGCACCTATCTAATATATACTGCGGGGTACCTACCTAACTCAACTCATCTATACTGCAGGCACCTATCTAATCTATACTGCAGGCACCTATCTAATCTATACTGCAGGCACCTTCCTATCTAATCTATACTGCAGGCTGGCACCTACCTATCTAATCTATACTGCAGGCACCTTCCTATCTAATCTATACTGCAGGCTGGCACCTACCTATCTAATCTATACTACAGGCACCTACCTATCTAATCTATACTGCAGCCACCTTCCTATCTAATCTATACTGCAGGCAGGCCCGGATTTCTGCTAAGGCAACAAAGGCCATGGCCTAGGGCGATAAAATAAGATAAGATCAGAAGGGCGGCATGACTTGGAGAGAGAAGAGGTCATATGTCAAAGTAAATCATCTCCCCTGTTCCCGCAGCGCAGCCAGCCAGTGCCCTGCTCTGCACTAATAGATGAATTCCAGAGTTCCCCAATCCCTGCACCTCTCACTTCCTGATGTGTTATAACAATCAGGATCAATCATAACTGTCACCTGATGATTCAATTATCTATATGATCGACATACAGTACAAGTGTATGTGAGAAATACCAGGGATTTACATTACAAAGCAGATAAAACTAAGTTCCTCTGAGTTCTAATGCAGGGATTCACAAACATTTCTGCTAGTTTCTTTGCCTTCTTTTTTACAGCTGTGACACTGACCCCAGCAGTTGTAAATTATACTTTCTTATCTAGGCCTAATTTATTGCTTTTTTTTTCTTCCTAGCCAGTGATCACGTCTCTGCTTAAGTTAACTCTTTCCCGACTCATTTTCTGTCCTTCAGTTCTGACCATCGGTGAGAACTGCTGCAGCCTGGAATAAAAATGCTGTATGCTTCCCTTTCATTGCTAAACTGTTACTGTCACCTGAGCTGTTACTACCTCTATGCTAGTGTGTATGGTTTGGCATCCTTCTCCTTTCCAGTAGCAGTGAAGCCTTGTACCATCTTAGCCATCAGCAAAAGCAGAGAACTTTGAATCAGGATGATACCATTTATTGGCTTAAAAGAAAAAGAGTAATCATTCTGCTAATAAACCTTCTTCAGACTTTGTTCCTGTATACTGCCAATATGTTAGAGCACACCACCATATGTACATTCAGCATTCAAAAGAGATACATAGATTTTTCAGCAAATATAAATAAATGTCATTCAGATGCTTTAAAGTGGAGCTGAACTCTTGCACAGGACAGAAGGAAACCATGCAGAGACATGCACCATGTATGTATTTAGAGAGCCTGTCTAATTCCCCCTCCTCTGTGTCTAATCACAAATTTGATATCTTCCCTGTGTCACCTGACTGCCACAGCATATACGCTTATTTTAAAGCACAAGATGTTAATATGTCTGCTTCCATGAAAGTAGGAATTAGACACACCGTCTATTTATTGCAGGCTTTGTATCAGCTGTAACAAAGACATGTTTTTTCTTTAAAGAGAATCTGTATTGTTAAAATCGCACAAAAGTAAACATACCAGTGCGTTAGGGGACATCTCCTATTACCCTCTGTCACAATTGTGCCGCTCCTCGCCGCATTAAAAGTGGTTAAAAACAGTTTTAAAAAGTTTGTTTATAAACAAACAAAATGGCCACCAAAACAGGAAGTAGGTTGATGTACAGTATGTCCACACATAGAAAATACATCCATACACAAGCAGGCTGTATACACCCTTCCTTTTGAATCTCAAGAGATCATTTGTGTGTTTCTTTCCCCCTGCAGTTCTCATGCACTGAAGTTTCAGGCTGCTCGTTTCTTCCTGCAAACAGCTTTGCCCTTGTCTATAATTCCTCAGTATGTGAAAGCCCAGCCAGCTCAGAGGACGATTTATCCAGCTTGTAAAAGATAAGAGAGAAGAGAGAAGCTGCCCTAATCTAAATAATACACAGGCAGTGTGCATAGAGGGGCCTGGAAGGGGGAGTTCATAGCAGAACCACAACACTGAAGAACTTGGCAGCCTTCCAGACACAGGCCGACAAGTCTGACAGGGGAAAGATACATTGATTTATTACAGAGACTGTGATAGTAGAAAGTGCTGCAGTAAGCCAGAACACATTAGAATAGCTTTTGGAACTTGTAGGATGATAAAAAACAGGATGCAATTTTTGTTGCGGAGTCTCTTTAAAGGTTATTATGTTGCTGAGTATCTTTTAGAGCAGAGAGGAAGTTCTGAGTTCAGGTCCACTAATTACAACCAAACATCCAAAGTAGGTCTTGACAGGATGTTTGCTACTTACCTGTTCTCTGCTTTGGATGGGCTTCTCTCCATTGCACTGCCCTGCCACCTGTCTGTGGCTCTGACTGCAGCCAGTCGCACAGAGGACAAAGAAGCAGCGCATGCTCTGGCCACTCGCACTCCCTGTAATTTCTCGCTCCTGCCCAGATGTGCACAGCAACCGTGGCCGGTACAGTGTTATGCATTCTTGACGAGTACCGTTCATACATCAGCGTCATTTCTCAAGTATGCATTCCCACAACACTATCGGCTGCTGTGCACATTCGAGTAGGAGCGCAAATTTCCATCGTGAGAGGACAGAGCATCCACTGATACTTTGTTCAATGAGGGGCACAGCAGCACAACTGAAATGAGCCCATTCAAACCAGTGATTGCTAGTCAGATAGTTGGACAGAATTTTTTTTGGTGGTGGTGATGGCGGGGGGGGGGGGGGGGGGGGCGCTTAGTGACAGCAGGCCTAGGGCACTGGAAAGTACAAATCCGGCCCACTGCAGGCTGGCACCTATCTATCTAATTTATACTGCAGACACCTATCTAATATATACTGCGGGGTACCTACCTAACTCAACTCATCTATACTGCAGGCACCTATCTAATCTTGTTATCACTTCTGCAGCATGTACTGCTGGCTGCAGTTTTACTGTAGACAAGCAGTTTTTGATTTATTTGCGTGCATTTGCTCACATAGTTTTGCCTGCGCTCACACTGAGCGTTGATTCCATCTGCAGTCGCTCTGAGGTTGATGACGGTTTAAGATGCTTTTGTGAAAGCAAACATTGTCTTTTGCAATGGTGCTGCAATCCCTTTCATGCAAGCTGCATATCATTGTCTGCCATTTCCTGCTGTCAGCCTGTGATTGATTATCATTCACCTGTGTGGGAATCTGCATGTCTGCTCCCATTGGATGACCTCAGTATAAAGAACTGCTTCCTGCAGTGCTCCATGGGCTATCATAGTTTCAGATCCCCCCCCCTCCCCCGTTCCTAGTCCATGTGGACTGCACTGACTCCTGCGCAGGGGTCAGTGAGTCCTTCTAGTCCTGCTCTTGTTATCAGTAATTGTTACTTTGATAGTCTTGCATCATATATTGGTTCATCGCCAATATATACGCATACTAGCGTGTTTGTTATTTTCCTTGTATTCATGTTACGTTACTACATCAGTGTCACTGATATATACGTACTCGAAACTGTTTATATCCTGTGTTCAGTCGGTCAGTTTCTAGCATGTTTTTGTAGGTTGCGCGTATCGTGATCACCCGTGCTTAGTTAGTTCAGTCCTGTTCCTGTTACCTTGCGTGGATTGCGCTCACTTCTGCATAGAAGTAGCGAATCCTTCCTAGTCCTGTTCCTTGTCCTGCTCCAGTTCTTAGCTAGTGTTCCTTGCTTATGTCATATATCGGTTTATCGCCGATATATACATATGTCAGTCAGTCGTTTGTAGTTCTTTGATCGCTGTAATCATAATACGCTAGGAAATCATACCTATTGTATATTTGTGTGTATTACGTCTGCCTTCTTTGACTCTATTTCCCGACTATTCTGTCCTGTCCTTGTGAGGCACGCCACTGCTGCAAACGCATTGGCTGCCTCATTCCAGTCTGTCTTCTTATGGACGCTTCCTGTCACTTAAGCAGTGACTAGTTAAGCAAGCGTTCATTCTGTTACCTGTCCTGGTCTTCTGAGTTCTGGTTTATTCGCTCAGCACTACCTTGCGCTGAGCCACTATAGTGCAAGGATTGTTTGTGGCTGTTAGGATCTACGCCTGCTCTGTGCACCACATCTCCTGTTGGAGTCAGTCCTCTCCTCCACTAAACTGGCGATATCCTGGTTCCTTGTGCTAGCGTGTGTACCTCCTTCACGTCAGGATATACACCACATGCTGACTGTGGAGAATATACCACCAAGCCTAACAAATCTATACTGCAGGGTACCGACCTATCTTATCTGTACTGCAGAGCACCTACGTGTCTAATCTATACTGCAGAGCACCTACGTGTCTAATCTATACTGCAGAGCACCTACGTGTCTAATCTATACTGCAGAGCACCTACGTGTCTAATCTATACTGCAGAGCACCTACGTGTCTAATCTATACTGCAGAGCACCTACCTGTCTAATCTATACTGCAGAGCACCTACCTATCTAATCTATACTGCAGGCACCTATCTAATCTATACTGCAGGCACCTATCTAATCTATACTGCAGGCACCTATCTAATCTATACTGCAGGGCACCACCCTATCTAATCTATACTGCAGGCTGGCACCTATCTATCTAAGTTATACTGCAAACACCTATCTAATCGGTACTGCAGGGCACCTACCTATCTAATCTATACTGCAGGCACCTATCTAATATATACTGCGGGGTACCTACCTACTGATCTATTCTGTACTGCAGGGCACCTACCTACCTATCTAATCTATACTGCAGGGCACCTACCTATCTAATCTATACTGTAGGGCACCTACCTATCTAATCTATACTGCGGGGCGCATACCTATCTAACCTATACTGGAGACACCTACTTATCTAACCTATACAGAGTGTGTGCTTCCACTGTGTGTGTGTGTGTCCACAGCATATGTCTCTAGGCCCCGCATATGACACTCGCCCCAGCCCCCGTGTACTCTAAGGCCACCTCTGCGTCAGGCATCAGTTAACTTCAGGAAGACATTGATCTTGTACTCAGTCAGGATCACTGTATCGCCACTCTTTTATCCAACACTTATTTCCCCAGAGAACACACAGAGGAGTTGAAGAAATTGAAAAATAAACCATCTTTACCAAAAAACAGGGTAGTCTTTACCCTTTTAAGACAAGATGATTCAAGGGTGCTAACTATGCCTCCAATCATAAGTGCTTTACTATCTAGGATTGTGAAACCTGTCCCTCTCCAAATGGATGACTCTGTCACCTTTAAAAAATGGAGGTCTGAGGAAGAATGGATATTATACCCACACAAGAGAAACGCACACCTGTGCTGGAGTGCTTGCCCATACAGACACACGGTGTGCAGAAAACTCATACAGAAAACCGACAGACGAGTGTGCTCCCAGCCTCAACTTATTACTCACTCTGCCCATCTATGATGGAGCAGAACTGGCTCTGCAGACTTCTCCAGTATCACTACAGTACAGAGCACTGAGGCGCTACACCTGCTATTGCCGAAATTCTGTTTTGTCCCCACGTTTATTGCCTGATGAAGCAGGCTGGGCCTGCGAAATGCGTTGCACTGTTTTTGGGGTGCGGTATAATAAATGTATTGATTTACATGAAGATAGGATCTTGTATCTGGTTTTGGGAGGCAAGCAAGCACACCACTTCCTCCAAGCAATTTTTAAAAATTGTATTGACTTTTATCCTGCTGGCGCCTCTGTTCTACATACAAATACAGAGCACTTGAGGAGGGGTAATGAGGTTGGGGACTGGATGTTGCATTCAAAAGCCTGCTGCACAATGAATAGGGACCATCTACAAATCTTTGTCTACAAAACTTTGTATGATTCGTTATCAGTGGCTGAGCAGATGCAGTCATTAGTGAAATTGTGCAGAAAGCAGAAAGTTTTTTCTCTCTATGCCCTTAGTTGTCAGTCTCTCCACACGGGGCCCCCTGCAGCTTTTGGGCCCCTGCAGCTGCATCCCTTGCAGGGTCTATTGTTACACCCCTGTGCAGGATCCCAGTGGCAACAAGATAAGGAAAATCGAAGGAGGGGTCCCCACACACAGGCTTGAGGAACGATGAAAAAACTTTTATTGTTCCCACACATGCTTGTTCTGACATCCAACCGTCACAGCTGACAATCGTTAGCCTGTCTATGCCTTGACAAAGGAAACCCTAGTGGCCCTGAAACAATCGTCTGCTGTGACAGTTGGATGTCACAATGTGTGTGCGGGAACAATAAATGCTTTTCTCATCATACCTCAAGCCTGTGTGTGTGGACCCCTCCTTTGATTTTTCTGGATATTATACCCATTATCAGTCGCTGGAGAAAAATCAGGGTTTAAATTCCAGGACACAAGACATAAGAAATACTCCAATAACTTCAAAAGACAGCCTTCAGAAAAATTCAACCATTCTATTGGACCAATTCTTCCTTCCAATGCCAGTTAACTGGCATAGGGAGCCCATTGTCTAGACACATTTTCCTCAGAGACCAATCAACAATTTCCCATTATTTTCTCAGTTTCCGTCAATCCTTGGCAGATATGTATGCTCTATCTCTAACTGGAAAGTTCATCTAATTTACACCAACCCTCCAACTCATCTTCTTTTTACAGCCATAATTGTAATGTCTTTTTGGCCGTAAAAGCCCCCGGAGGCTCAATGAAGGTCAATGGAGCGCAGTGGGTGTATTTACTAACCTCCTGGTGGATCCAGACATTCGGTAGCAGTTTTCCGTCTTTTCCTCTGAGGCTTTGAATCACTCTGGTGAGATCGCCGTCTGCAATTTCACTACAGTGTTACAGCACCACCCGGAGGATACAAATTCCAACTATAAAACACTTTCCTAGCAGAAAATGGCTTCTGAGAGCAAGAAATAGATAAAAAGGGGAATTTCTTATCAGTGAGGGTCACACTGTAGTCACCTCTTGTCTGAGTCAGGACTGAGTCAGCCACTTACATACCTGATATTTAACTCTTTCAGGCAGAGAAGGAAAAAAAGGAACACTGCATAGTTATTTGTGTGCTAGGAACTGTACATACACATGTCTATCTCATCTTGTCACATGTCACTTCGGGTATCCATTAATAAGTGTACACAAGGACAAAGGAATACATATGCAGACAACAAACAGTGATGTGACATGTAATTTCATTACTGCTTTTAAAAATTAAGTAGTGTGACACATTCTTAATAAACACTGACCCTTTAAAAAATGCCACAAACTAAAAATAACTTTTAAGAAACCACAAAATAACATTTTCAGAAATATTATTGGCCCACGTAAAAAGAAAAGACTACAAATGATTGTAAATGTGTATTTGGATTCAACACCACATGGTGTCAGTGTTGCACAACAATTTCGCATGGTGTACACATTACCTACATATATAAAATCGTGTGTGTATGTGCTGCCATCACTTAAAGTGGAATATAACCCTGCATTTCAACTTTGCTCTAAAACATTATTTACAGTATATTATATGCAACCAGCATTTTTTTTTTTTACTAGACCAGCATTGGAAGGGTTACACAGGGCTTTAAAGTTCCTTTAGATTTCTGCAGATGCATCCAAAGCTGAAAAGAGATACATTTTGTTTACAGAAATGTATCTAAGTGTTGAATGACTCATCTCTCTGACTGAGAAGGAGCTTGGAGGACTGCCAAAGAGTGTGTAACTGTTTATCAATAGATACATAGAATGTAACAATCTGAACCTCTGCATATCTCTCCACGGAACTTGAAACGTCTGTGTTTAACCCTTCCAATGCTGGTCTAGTAAAAAAAAAAAAATGCTTTTTGCATATAATATGCTGTAAATAATATTTTAGAGCAAAGTTGAAATGCAGGGTTATATTCCGCTTTAAAGAGAAACCGTGACCGAGAATTGAACTTTATCCCAATCAGTAGCTGATACCCCCTTTTACATGAAAAATCTATTCCTTTTCACAAACTGATCATCAGGGGGCTCTGTATGGCTGATATTGTGGTGAAACCCCTCCCACAAGAAACTCTGAGGACCATGGTACTCCTGGCAGTTTCCTGTCTGTGGGCCAGATTTATCAAGAGTGTCTGAGACAAAATATTAGTAGGTTTTTAGAAATCCATGCAGAACCGTCTCAGGCATCTTAAGAAATCATTAAATAGTGCAAATTCCTTCTAAAACTGTTGTATAATAGTAGGAGCTAGGACGGGCTCTCAGGCAGTGCAGTGTGTGAGGGGAATTGCTGTTGCTGAGGTAACCAATACATCTGCTGTATTGATAGCAGCAGGCTCTGAGGAGAAATTCAGCAGGTGGGAGGAGCACATCACAAATCATGCCTAGCCTGCACTCTGCAATCATGTCTAGCTGTAACGATTGTGGAACTTTCTCCGTGATCAGTGCACAACGCGTGCGCTGACACGGCGGAAACCCTCCACAAGCGTATATTTGCAGGCACCCAGCAAAAGGTGCTACGCACCCGTAGAGGGAAAATTCCTGTCGGCAGATGGCGCTGGGGAGTGCAGAGGAACCAATCCTCTGTACCTCCACAAATGCCAGACAGGAATTGTACGAAGCGCAGAACGCAATCGCAAGAGAGGCGATTGCGAATGAGAACGAGCAAAGGGACAGGTTGTATGTGTGTGCGCCAACCTAGTCGCCACCCCGCGACAGTGCACACACAACAGCAGATATGAAACAGGAACGCGATCGCGAGAGGTGCGATCGCCAGACGTGACACAAGGCAGATCAGGACAGAATACGACGTTAGCAAAGGCACAGCAAATACAATGATGAGATACGGAAAATAACAAACGCTAGCTAACCGTGAACACCGCACTCATTCGCAACAGTGCACGCGGTTATGCATGGTCTCCACGTGATAAGCACAATAGAGACAAGCACGCCTAACTAACCATTAATAGACAAACATGAAACAGAGGACGCGAGCGCTTGCTTAACGGTTACCTCACCGAGCCTCCAGCAAGCGTAGCAGACAAGACAGACACACGAAAACAGGGACAAGCGAGAGATAGGATCCACAGCACTAGCGAAAGTGGCTAGCGCGATCCAGGTACACAGTAGCAGAACAGAAGGATCCACAGCACTAGCGGAAAGTGGCTAGTGCGATCCCAGGAGACAGAACAGAAGGATCCACAGCGCTAGCGAAAAGTGGCTAGCGCGATCCCAGGAGACAGAACAGAAGGATCCACAGTGCTAGCGAAAAGTGGCTAGCGCGATCCAAAGAGACAGATCAGAAGAGATAGCTGGTAGCAACCGCTGCACCAGCTATACTCCAAGAACAGAGATCAGAACCATTTCCTGTCGACCACCGTTGGGACAGGACAATGGCAATAGAACAAACAAACAGATAAACAATCCTAACTGCACTAGGGAAAACCTGCCTAGCGCAGATTCAGGAATTACTCTAAGCTGATCTTCAAACAGAGAGTAAGGCTGACACCCCACCAGGAGTGTTACATAGGACGAAATCCTTATGAACAGCAAAGCATTGTGGGACACACATAGTACTTATAGTACACGCCTCCAATGAATGTGGCCAGGCAATTTGCATGACAACGTATGCAAATTCCTCAGCAAGCACAAGCTGCAAAACTGACAGAAGCTCTTCTTTCCAGAGTCCTGCAGCATGCAAACCTACACAATGGTCAAAAAGCTGCCTGCCTGCACAGGCAGCTGAGCAAATCATCACACTAGCCAGCAGTTCTACATCTGTAGAACTGCTATCAAGCACTTCTTAATCTGCACCAGTTTAGGGATGGATTTGCACTTTTCTTAACTGTAGTGCAGCTCTAGAAATTCATGCTAAATTGCCACTATCACCTAGGATTTAAAGAGAAACTCCAACCTGGAATTTAACTTTCTCCCAATCAGTAGCTGATACCCCCTTTTACATGAGAAATATAATGATTTTCACAAACAGACCATCAGGTGGCGCTGTATGACTAATTTTGTGCTGAAACCCCTCCCACAAGAGGCTCTGAATACCGCGGTACTCTGGGCAAACTGCCACAATGTAACAATGTTCACAGACAGGAAATGGCTGTTTACAGCTGTCTGTAACAGCCAGAACAGCTAGAAACAGCTACATAACCTGCCCACAGTAACAATGTCACCATGTAATACATGTCAGAATGTGAATCTGGGAGAGGAAAGATTTTACAATGAGCAAACACTGACTAAATCATTTATCCATAATTATGGTAAAAAATGAAGCACTTTTTTTACTACATTATTTTCACTGGAGTTCCTCTTTAACCACTTGAGGACCTAGGGCTTTCTACCCCTTAAGGACCGGCCACTTTTTTTCCATTCAGACCACTGCAGCTTTCACGGTTTATTGCTCGCTCATACAACCTACCACCTAAATGAATTTTGGCTCCTTTTCTTGTCACTAATAAAGCTTTCTTTTGGTGCTATTTGATTGCTCCTGCGATTTTTACTTTTTATTATATTCAGCAAAAAAGACATGAATTTTGGCAAAAAAATGATTTTTTTTACTTTCTGCGCTGACATTTTTCAAATAAAGTAAAATTTCTGTATACATGCAGCGCGAAAAATGTGGACAAACATGTTTTGGATAAAAAAAAAACCCATTCAGTGTATATTTATTGGTTTGTGTAAAAGTTATAGCATTTACAAACTATGGTGCAAAAAGTGAATTTTCCCATTTTCAAGCATCTATGACTTTTCTGACCCCCTGTCATGTTTCATGAGGGGCTAGAATTCCAGGATAGTATAAATACCCCCCAAATGACCCCATTTTGGAAAGAAGACATCCCAAAGTATTCACTGAGAGGCATAGTGAGTTCATAGAAGATATTATTTTTTGTCACAAATTAAAGGAAAATGACAGTTTGTGACAAGAAAAAAAAAAAAAAGTTTCCATTTCTTCTAACTTGCGACAAAAAAAAAATGAAATCTGCCACGGACTCACCATGCCCCTCTCTGAATACCTTGAAGGGTCTACTTTCCAAAATGGGGTCATTTGTGGGGTGTGTTTACTGTCCTGACATTTTGGGGGGTGCTAAATTGCAAGCACCCCTGTAAAGCCTAAAGGTGCTCATTGGACTTTGGACCCCTTAGCGCAGTTAGGCTGCAAAAAAGTGCCACACATGTGGTATTGTCGTACTCAGGAGAAGTAGTATAATGTGTTTTGGGGTGTATTTTTACACCTACCCATGCTGGGTGGGAGAAATATCTCTGTAAATGACAATTTGTTAATTTTTTTTTACACACAATTGTCCATTTACAGAGATCTTTCTCCCACTCAGCATGGGTATGTGTAAAAATACACCACAAAACACATTATACTACTTCTCCCGAGTACGGCAATACCACATGTGTGGCACTTTTTTGCACCCTAACTGCGCTAAAGGGCCCAAAGTCCAATTAGTTCCTTTAGGATTTCACAGGTCATTTTGCGGAATTTGATTTCCAGACTACTCCTCACGGTTTAGGGCCCCTAAAATGCCAGGGCAGTATAGGAACCCCACAAATGACCCCATTTTAGAAAGAAGACACCCCAAGGTATTCCGTTAGGAGTATGGTGAGTTCATAGAAGATTTTATTTTTTGTCACAAGTTAGTGGAAAATGACACTTTGTGAAAAAAACAATAAAAATCAATTTTCCGCTAACTTTTGACAAAAAAAAAATCTTCTATGAACTCACCATACTCCTAACGGAATACCTTGGGGTGTCTTCTTTCTAAAATGGGGTCATTTGTGGGGTTCCTATACTGCCCTGGTACTTTAGGGGCCCTAAACCGTGAGATTGTCATTTACAGAGGTATTTCTCCCACCCAGCATGGGTATGTGTAAAAATACACCCCGAAACACATTATACTACTCCTCCCGAGTACGGCGGTATGTGTGGCACTTTTTTGCACCCTAACTGCGCTAAGGGGCCCAGAGTCCAATGAGTACCTTTAGGCTTTACAGGGGTGCTCACAATTTAGCACCCCGCCCACTTGCCAGGACAGTTACCAAACCCCACAAATGACCCCATTTTGGAAAGAATACACAACAAGGTATTCCATGAGTGTAATGGTAAGGTCATTGAAAATTTTATTTTTTGTCACAAGTAAACGGAAAATGACACTTTGTTAAAAAAAAAAAAATTCTGCTAACTTGTGACAAAAACTAAAATCTTTTATGAACTCACCGTGCACCTCACATAATACTTTAGGGTGTCCTCTTTCCAAAATGGGGTCATTTGTGGAGTCTGTCCTGGCATTTTAGGGTCTCTGCAATCATTACATGTATGGCCAGTATTAGGAGTTTCTGCTATACTCCTTATATTGGGTATACAAGTAATGCACTCTGGGCTGAAAGGAAAAATGAACGGCAAACATATCTTGCTCCACATCAATGGCAGTGATAACCTCAGGAGAGAGACTCCCCGTGCCACCCTGCACTCAGGGTGAGCCACCAACTTATGTGACTGGGCCTCAGAACTTTAGTATACAGCATTATGCCTGTAGGATACAGCAATATGCCTGCCAATAGAGATGACTCTGTGTGGCATTAAAGCATCATCATAGGCCCAAATCACATATAAACCGGGGGTGTCCACACTCAAGGGAAATTCAAACATGCCGTCTTATATCGCCAACCCAGGACAGATCAGCAATATCAAGCATGGAAACCGATCCATCTTCCGACTTTTATGCTTATCCGTTTGGTTTTCAAGCTTCCCTCTACCCTCCCTGCAACAATGTGCGAAAGACCACTGAGTGTGTGCCTACTCCTGTGTCTGGAGTTCCCTAGGTTCTAATAGTGTACCTGCTCGTGGTACCTCTCAAAACACGGCCCTACGCATAGGCCAGGCTGGTCAGGACAGCGGGGACAATAAAAACTGGTGTCATTCCTTCTTCCAGTCCTGCTGCAGACACGACAACGTTTTCTTCGGATGCGTTGACCTGGGGCACACGGAATCTGATAGGCGTAATGCCTACCATGCAGTCGGCTAGTTGCATCTGGGGGGGGGGGCCTGGCACCTCCTGGATACAGGATGTCCAGAATGATCTGTTCCTGAAATTGGAGGAAAGATCCAGTTCTCCCAGCCTTACTGTAGAGAACAAAGCTGTTGTAAACTGCCAATTGAAGATAAAAAGACACTTTCTTATACCAGCGTCTTGTTTTCCGGGTAATTAAATAGGGCGCTAACCTCTGGTCATTGAAGTCCACCCCTCCCATGTTGACATTATATTCGTGGACGACAAGGGGCTTTACAATGACCTTAGTTGCCCGTTGAATTTGGACTGTCGTGTCTGTGTGAATGGTGGACAGAAAGTAAACGTCCCTCTTGACCCTCCGTTTCACCGCGAGCAGGTCTTCAGTACGCAAGGCGGCCCTCTGCCCCCGTTCAAGTCTGGTGGTAATGAGCCGTTGGGGGAAGCCCTGGCGACTAGGCCGCGCAGTGCCAAAGCATCGGATTCCTTCTAACTTTAAGTGCTGAAAGAGGGCCACGCTTGTGAAATAATTGTCCACAAAAAGATGGTACCCCTTCCGGAACAAGGGTGACACCAAGTCCCACACAACCTTTCCACTGCTCCCCAGGTAGTCAGGGCATCCGACCGGCTCCAATTTTGAGTCTTTTCCCTCATAGACCCTAAAACGACATGTATAGCCTGTGGCCCTTTCACAGAGCTTATACAGTTTCACCCCATACCGGGCGCGCTTGCTTGGGATGTACTGTTTGATGCCAAGGCGCCCGGTAAAGCGTAAGAGGGACTCGTCTACGCAGATGTTCTGTTCAGGGATATAAGCATCTGCAAATGTTGAGGACAGGTGGTCTATGAGGGGCCGAATTTTGTGGAGCCGGTCATAAGCAGGGTCTCCCCTTTCATGACAGGTTTCGTCGTCGTTGAAGTGCAGGAAGCGCAGGATGGACTCAAATCGTGTCCTGGACATGGCAGCAGGGTACAAGGGAACATGATGTACTGGGTTCGTAGACCAATACGCCCGCAATACATTCTGTTTCATTAGTCCCAAGTGAAGGATAAGGGCCAAAAAGATTTTAATGTCGGAAACTTGGACTGGTTTCCACCCGAAAGGCTGGGCATACATGCTCTCCAGGTGCTCGGTGATGAATTGTGTGGCTTTACGGTTGGTCTCAACCACAATTAAGTCCAAGAGAACCTGGGTGATGAACAGCTGCAAAAAGTCTAGGGCCATTCCTAGATGAGCTGTCGCCACCTGGACTCCAGACTGGGCAGTGAAAGGGGGCACTACGGGTGCGGCGGAATCAGGGGATTGCCAATCTGGTTGTGCCAGCACCTCTGGGAGTCTATGGGTACTACGGGCCCGTCTTCTTCTTGGTGGCTGCGACGGGGGTACTACTGCACTTGCCACCGTACCAGTTTCAACTTCCATGCTGACGCTCACCACTTCGCCAGGGTCTACAGAAGTACTGGTACCAAGTCCAGGAGATGCTGCGCTGCTGGTGCCTGCCTCACCAAGAAAACTATCAACAGCACTAGCACCACCTTGCTGCCCTTGAGGCGGATCCTGCGCCACCTGCGGTCTAACGACTTGGGGTCTGGTATGCCTGGCTCTAGCCGGGACCATAGCCTCGTCATCACTTTCGGTCAGGGAACCACTGCTTTCTACAGGTTCAAATTCGGACCCGGAAGATTCGACGGATGATTCTTCCCAAAAGAACTCATCCGACTGGTCCATGTACCTGTATACCTCGTCATCGGAAAGCCCCCTTCTTGCCATTGTGGATTGCTAAATTTATGGGGTTTTCCTCCGAGACTACCCAGAAAAAAAGAGCACCTACCTAGCAAAAAGGGAGTATTTGAGAGGTATTGGGGTTGGTGGGAAGTGGGGTCTCAGAGGCAATCAAACAATCACGGGACAATCAAATACAATTACAGCACAATCGACTCCAATCACAGCACAAGCAAATCTGATGCACTCGGAAGGTGGTGGTTGGGTGTGGTGGGGGGGAGGGTGGGGTTGGGTGTGGTGGGGGGAGGGTGGGCTTGGGTGTGGGGGGGTTGGGTGTGGTGGGAAGTGGGGTCTCAGAGGCAATCAAACAATCACGGGACAATCGAACCCGATCACGGGACAATCAAATACAATCACAGCACAATCGAATACAAGCGCAGCACAATCAAATCTGATGCACTCGGAAGGTGATGGGGGGTGGTGGTGGGGTGGGGGTTGGTGGGAAGTGGGGTCTCAGAGGCAATCAAACAATCACGGGACAATCGAAGCAGATCACGGGACAATCAAATACAAGCGCAGCACAATCGAATACAAGCGCAGCACAGTCAAATACAATGCACTTGGACGGTGATTAGGGGGGGGGGGGTCTGAGGGCGATTTGAGGGGGTGGGGGGTTGATCAGGAGCCCGCACGGGGCAGACTGAGTCCTGATCTGATGAGAGGCAGACACAGGGGGTTACTGATCGCAGATCAGTTAGTGATCGCTGGGGAGGACAGATGTAAACAAAGAGCAGGGGATGTAATCAGGAGGGGGGTATGAGGGCAATCGAGGGCCTGGGCAGGTGATCGGTTACCCCCGCGGGGCAGTTAGGGTCTGCTCTGATGGGTGGGGGTACTGAGGGGTGATGGACAGGTGATAGACAGGTAATCAGAGGGGGATCAGGAGGTAAGGTAGCTGTATACAGTATACAGGGGGGTAGTCTGGGATGGGGTCTGGGGGTGATCTAAAGGTAGAGGGGGGGGATCAGGGGTGACTAGGAGGCAGTTAGGGACCAAACTAAGGGGCAGCGTCGCTAGTTAGTGGCAGGTGGGGGGGTGGGGGTTTTGCAGGGGTGCTAGGGTGCTGGGCAGGGGTCTGCTGGGGTGATCAGGGGGGGTATGATGCCTGGGGTGGGTGATCAGGGGGGCTGTTAGGCAAAAACACGCTGTGCAGTGTATACTCACAAAGTGGTTCCTCCTCGCTAGTGGTCTCAGCAACAATGAGACCACGAGGCGAGGAGGAAGCACGTATAAGGCACTTTGTTTACCTAACAAAGTGCCTTATACTACCTGATTGGCTGATTTGGCGGATTCCTCCGCTCGCCGGCTCTGCTAAGTGGCCGGCGAGCAGAGGCAAAATGCCGGGCTTCCGACTCCCGGCGGAGGATCGCGTCACTGATGACGCGATCGCTCCGCCCATGCCCCTACAAGGACCGCCGCCATTTGTCAATACGGCGGTCCTTGCGGGGTCCACTTCCCGGCCGCCAATTGTATATACGGCGGTCGGGAAGTGGTTAAGAAGGTTCTTATCATGCAGAACTGTTCTCCCTGCTGGTTAGAACAGATTAAGAAGAAACAACTGTCGTTGATAAATCTCCCCCTGTGAACCTTGTTGCATTGTGGGAAATAGCTGTTTACAGCTGTTTCCAACTGCCAAAAAAGCAAGCTGCCAGCAGTAAAAATGTCACCATGTGATAAATGTCAGAATGTAAATCAGGGATTTAAAATATTTTACAATGGGCAAACACTGACTAAATCATTTTATACATAATAATCTTAAAAATGAAGCACTTATTTATTAAATTATTTTCACTGGATTTTCTTTTTAAATCCCCCCCCCCCCACCCACACACACAGTAATAAGACCAGAGTCCCCAAACTTCAGGGAAAGTGGGTGGAGCATAAAACAGCTAATCATTTTTCAGCTGTTCATTTTAAATGGGAAAATATAAACTGCAGTCTTTCTTAGACTGTTAATAGCAGGGTTTTAACACTTGGCACAATGTTACACTGGGTGACTAGGATTAATATTCTGGAAAGTGGGTGGAGCCTACAACATCTAATCAAAAATCACCTACTGATTTTCAACAGGAATATTTAAACTGCAGCCATGCTTAAGCTGGTAATAGCAGAGGCCTCAAACCTGCTACAGTCAGTCATTGGGTGACTGGGGTTTAAATTCACAAAAGGCGGCAGAGCTACAAACAGCCAATCGGATTTCTTTGCTTGGTGAACAGCTTCCATTTTTTACATTATTGATGCCAGGAACCACAAAGCTCACACATTTGGTCATTGAGTGACTATGTGTCAAGGTTACAAAAGGTGGACAGAGCAAAAAAAACAATTTTTTAACTGGGGAAATGTAAACTACAGCCATTCTTTCAATGTTAACTACTTTACCCCCCGCGGTACGAATTTCTCCGTCCCTTTTTCCCACCTAAAAACCAAGGGACGGAGAAATCTGTACCTTCCGCGCACCCGCCGCTGTCCGCATGCTCCCGCCGCTCTTGCGCGCCGCCGCCCGCTCGCCCGGAGATCAATGAACGGGAAAAGCCATTCTCGTTCGTTGATCTAAGACCCCGCAATGATCCGCTGCTTCTATTAGAAACAGCGCAATCATTGTGATGTTCCCAGCCTCGTACTGCTTCCTGTAAGCATCCGGAAGGTCGCATGTAAACAAACTCACTGTGGCCATCTTGTGGCCAAATAGTAAAGCTACACCCTAAAGCATTTTACATATACAAATACATTAGTTTTCCACAATAAATTAACTCATTACCTCCCACACTCCTGAATTTTTTTTTTTTTTTGTAATTAAAAAAAAAAAATATATATATATATATATATATATATATATATATATATATATATATATATATATATATATATATATATATATATATATATATATATATATATATATATATACACAATAAAAAAATACATAAATAGTTACCTTAGGGACTGAACTTTTTAAATATTTATGTCAAGAGGTTATAACACTGTTACTTTATAAACTACGGGCTTGTAATTAGGGATGGATGCAAAACTGAAAAAGTGCACCTTTATTTCCAAATAAAATATTGGCGCCAAACATTGTGATAGGGACATCATTTAAACAGTTTTATAACCGGGACAAATGGGCAAATACCTTTCATGGGTTTTAATTACAGTAGCATGCATTATTTAAAAACTATAATGGGCGAAAACTGAAAACTAATAATTTTTCCCCACATTTTTTTCCTATTTTCTCATTAAAACACATTTAGAATAAAATAATTCTTGGCATAATGAAAGCCTAATTGGTGGCAAAATAAAACAAGATATAGTTCATTTCATTGTGATAAGTAATAATAAAGTTATAGACGAATAAATGGAAGGAGCGCTGAAAGGTGAAAATTGCTCTGGTGTTCAAGGGGTAAAACCCCTCAGTGGTGAAGTGGTTAAGGACCACTCCAGCAAAAAAAGTAAGCACTTAAATTCTGACAGAACTGACAGGTTTTGGACTAGCCCATCTCCTCATCTGGGATCCTCAGGGTTTTATTTGTTTTCTAATGCATTTCCTGAATGGCAGTTGCGAAGTCCAACTGCTAAAATGGTGTGCAAGTGAGTAGGGTGGCTGGCTGGTATCTTACTATTTTGGCAGTTAAACTGCTGTTCAGGAAACACTTTTGAAAACAAAGGAAACCCTGAGAATTCCCCATGAGGAGATGGACTAGTCCAAAACCTGTCAGTTCTGTCAGACTTAAACTGCTTACTTTTTTCGCTGAAGTGGTCCTTTAATGGCTGAGTTCTCAAACTTGGCACAGTTGGTCACTGGGTGACTGGAATTAATATTCAGAAAAGTGGGTGGACGGTCACTGGGTGACTGGAATTAATATTCAGAAAAGTGGGTGGAGCCTACAACAACTAATCAAAACTCATCTATTGATTTTCAAGGGGAATATTTAAATCACTGCTATTCTTACACTGTGAATGACAGAGGCCTCAAACCTGCTCCTTGGGCGACTGGGGCTCAAATTCATAAAAGGAGGCAGAGCCACAAACAGCCTATCAAATGTGTTTCATTTTAATGGGAAAATGTACACTATTGATGCCACGGACCCCAAAGCTCACAAACTTGGTCATTGAGTAACTGTGTGTCAAGGTCAGTAAAAGTGGGCGGAGCAAACTACCAAATACATACAGGTCATCAGCTAGTTGTTTTATGTAAATAGTGCTTCATGTCTGGGTATTTTTGTTAATACTTTCATTCATTTCACAGTGGGTTGTTACAGCGCTACGTAACAGAGGTATTTTATTGCTGAAAGTCGCACCTCAATAGTAAGTCGATGTCCCATTCAGAGTGCATCTGGTGTGATGTGACTTAACGCCCGTGTTAACTATGGCAGTGAAGCATACTTTTCATTGGCTGTTTGCGATGCAGCGGTCTCATAATGTGCGACGTTACTTTTCTGTTCTGTTGCTTTCCTGTTTTTACAACTCCCACTGTGAACCTAGCCCAATTCTATTCTCACATAAACATTTTCTGAATGCAGCCGTAATAATGATAATAATAATAATATTCAATGTTTACTACCGTATATCCTTAAATTTAAGTCGACCTTGTCTATAAGTCGACTCCAATATTTGACCCTCTTAAGCTAGTATGTTTTATTGACTCCAGTATAAGTCTACACAGAAAAATTAATGGCTGCACTTGGGGAACAGGAGGGGTTAATGACTGCACTGCATACAGTATTGCAGTCATTGGCCCCACCCCGTCCCATCCCTTCCCATCCCTTCCAGAATCCGAGATGGGGATATTTGTAAAACAAAAATGCTACCTGATCAGTGGGGCTAGCCGGATCAGGTAGCGGCAATCCCCGTCACTCTAGGGTCATGACGCTGGAAGCTGTGCTCTGTGTGTCAGAGCAGAGTGCGCCTTTCCTTGTTAATTGTTATGGCCAGGACTTTCAGACTTGTGTTTTCTTGGCCTTTCCTTTATCATCCATTATCAAGAAAGTGTCACTTAAAACTGGGTAAATTGCTGAAGATGGGAATGCCTCTGATAGTTCATACATTACTCAGTGTTGCTCGTGACTTGTGTATAAGTCGACCCTTATGCTTTTCACCCCAAAGTTTCTAGATTTATAGTCGAGTATATATAGTTTTATGCCCAGGAAGTACTCAGTAACAATTTTTGCTGTATCCAGTTAGATCGTTCCCTTCACAATACTTTTTCCAAGGTTCCCTGCAAATAAGCATTAAACAGCAAGGCATTAATGGGACAGAACTAAAGCAACCAATGCATTTATAGATAGAATTACAAAACAAAAATGGAGCTTCGTTTATAAAGGCTAGTACTAGTCAATAAGGCCTGTGATGCCCATAGTAACCAGTCAGGCACCAGTTTTAGTTGCCAGTATCTGACTGGATAATGGGCTATACATCTCAAAATATTAATCAGCTGCACCTGGGAGTAGTGCAATAAATGCCAATTTATTGAACTATATAATATGCTACAAGCAATATCCCAATTCAATACACAATATCTGTCATGATCTACATAATGCATCCAATATCCTAGAGAAATGTGCGATGGCACTAGACCATTTTGACAGTGGAAACTTCCTCAAGCACAAGACAGAGCCAAAGTAATGGTGGTCATGTTAAATGCAGTACGTGCCGGAGCAGAATATGCATCAGTAGAAATAATCAATTGTCCTCTAAAAATGTATTTTGTATGGTCCAGAAACTACCAGATCAACTTTTCCGGTTATCAATTTGTTGTACTTCTCTGATTAAAGAGGCACCCAAACTCTTGACTGCTACAGACTTGGGCACACTTTATTGACCCAAGGAAGCGGGTCAGTACTCATGAGATGCATTCATTAAAATGTGTATCTAACCAAGTGGTTTGTTCATTGATGGAGGTAAGATCAATTTACTCCTATACTTTTATTTAGAGCTCGAAATATTTTTTGGTAACTACTCTGATTGGGCAGTCATGACCTTCTCTCTCTGTCTCGTTTTGTTTCCAATATAGGCTGCTCATGGCCAACCATTCAGAAAAACACAAATTGATCACCTGGTAAGTCAGTCAGTTGCTTCTACATGTATTCTCCTTGGAGGAGAATTCATCATCAGTAAGACATCACAATATTTTGTAATATTTTTGAGTGATGCTGTACCATGGAATCGCAGTTCTCAGCTTGCCAAGCCCAAAACTGTCTTAGTAACATCTTTATATCATTTTTAACACACTGATTTGCACATTTATTTCTCAAAACTTATTTCAGGTATTATTTTGCCATATTTCAATTAACCGGTATATGTGAGGGAGCAGGCTGGTGTAGTACTTTATTTTCTGGTTGAACTTGATGAACGTATGTCTTTTTTTCAACTCTAATAACTCTGTAACTATGTAACACCTAATTTATCTCTCATTGGGGTTGAATTATCTGCCCTTGCATATCTTGACTGCCTTTTTGCTGTTGGCTTAAAAGGCATTATATTGACTATGTGTAAAAATATCACCTAGGAGAAAAAGCTAATCGTATATGGGCCCTAGTGCGTCTCTTCTCCTCATTTGATTGGTAACGTTAATTGAGCAGGGGCTCTCATGAATTGACTATCTTTGAGATGAAAAATAAGTTCAAATTCCAAAAACTGAATCCCTGTACTGCGTCCCTCTTTGTCCCCCATCTTCTGTCTCTCACCTGACCCAAGGGCACCTACGTGATAAGCAGCCTCTCCTCTCCCTCACTGTACCCTTGGATTTTCCTGATCTCATCATAACATGCAACTGGCAATAGGGAAACAGAAAGGAAAAGGAGAGGACTCTGATAGCCGCAAGCAACATCTGATCAGGTGGATTCCACTGCTATTCATTGTGCACCGGGGTGGAGGAAGAGTGGAGACTACAGGGACAAAAACATAGACACAGTGGAACATACAAGAGGGGGGGGGGGTCAAAAATGAGAACACACAGGGACATAGGGTGTCATCCAAGGACCTTGTGCGATTGGTAAGATGCGCTATCTGTCCCAGGAGAGGACGTCAGCATGTGTGCTCCTAATCCCTAGATAGGTTTGATGCAATGAATGTTTG
This sequence comes from Hyperolius riggenbachi, assembly GCF_040937935.1. NCBI lineage: Eukaryota > Metazoa > Chordata > Amphibia > Anura > Hyperoliidae > Hyperolius > Hyperolius riggenbachi. The sequence continues at coordinate 46,363,364 of NC_090657.1, read as the reverse complement.
CATGTCTGCACTATGCACGTTACAGGGCCAGAGTTAGGACTCCTATGTTTACCTGGGTACTTCTGCGCAGTATAGGTGACTAAGCATAAGAATGCATTCTTCTGTGAACTAAGACCCCGGCTTTTAACTTAGCTTTAGGGATAACAGTTGTGCCTGGATGAGTGAATCTGTGAATGCATTTGTTTGAACATTTGCATGTGAGAGTGCGAAGGGTTAATAGATTTTTGCTGTTTTCTGTCCACACCCCCTTCAGCACCTCCCTTTCCTTAATAACTTATTTAATGTCCTAACTAGAGGCGATGTGCCTGGATATATGTTTTTTCTTGTTACTGACCCCTGTGGCTAGGATCTAATCCAGTGCACTCCCTCCTTCCCCTGTATGTGTTTGTCAGCATGCAGACAGCTTATGCTGGTGTATGCGCATGGTGCACATGGACATATAACGCTAGCTCCCTTGTGCGATTGGTCAGATGGACTGTCTGTCCCAGGAGAGGACGTCAGCATGTGTGCTCCTAATCCATTGATAGGTTTGATGCAATGAATGTTTGCATGTCTGCACTATGCATGTTACAGGGCCAGAGTTAGGACACCTATGTTTACCTGGGTACTTCTACGCAGTGTAGGTGACTAAGCATAAGAATGCATTCTTCTGTGAACTAAGACCCCGGCTTTTAACTTAGCTGTAGGGATAACAGTTGTGCCTAGATGAGTGAATCTGTGAATGCATTTGTTTGAACATTTGCATGTGAGAGTGCGAAGGGTTAATAGATTTTTGTAGTTCTGTTTAGGTGGCACTGCCTATTTATGTTATGTGTTGCATTTTATTTTTTTTTGTATTGATGGAGGGGGGGGGGGGGGCATCATTCAACATTTTGCTGGGCAGCCCTGCTTAGACCGCTTTTAAGTTCATGTGAATTTGGCGCTACCCATGACCACACCCACATTCTGGTGTGTGGCCACACCCATTTTCCGACTGGAGGGAGGGATCAGCATGCCAATGGTGAGTATAGGTTAGCCATGCTTAATTACCCCAGTATAGGTTTTAGGCCTATAGGAATTAGGAATGCCCCCGCACTGTTCTGCCCCGCCGGCTCCATGTGGGCTTCCCTAGGACTGATAGATGCAAGTTGGCACATTGTGGGTAGCTCAAATCGCTACCCACAGTGTGCTGACAGGCATCCATCAGTCCTAGGGAAGCGCACAGAAGCAAAAAAAAATAACTGAGCTGGTGGCGCAGAGCACCTATAAAGCTCCCGGACTGCATGGATGAGCCTGACTCGTCCTAAACGCTTTCAGCAGCTTTTAGCAGGATGAGTCAGGCTCGTCCTTACTCAAGGAAGGTTAAATATCTATGGTGAAACCATTTTCTTTTTTTGTTTTGTATTAGTTTTTTTTAGACACAATTCTCCACTCAAAAAAGTGTACACTGGTCTTTTAAAAAAAAAAATACATTAATTTTTATTTTTGAAAATGCTTGTAAAAATGTACACAAAAGAAAACATTCTACAGTTGTATTTTTTTTTATTTTTTTTTTAGGGTAATCTGTTGAACACTTACCAAGCTTCTATTCCGTTGGGATCATTCAGCATCCTCGCAAAGCAATTTATGTCATCTGAAATGTCGTCATCCAGCAAGGCTAAGTTGAAAAAAAAATGTTAATAGATAATTTTTGTGTGATACAATTTTTTCAAAAAGACCTTCTAGTTTTTGAGAAAATCGATTTTGACCATGGGAAAATTAAACGCCCGCAGACTTTAGCGGTTAAAAGCAAAGCCCCCTTAAAAGCTAGAAACCCCATATTTTTCAAGAAAGACCTTATACTTTTTGAGAAAAGAAAAAAAAGGTTAGTTGAGGGTGACACAGGTGAAGGCAGTGGGGAGAGACAGCGGGAGCCGGCAGCTATGCATCCTCACAGGATGTATTGTAAGCTATTCTAACCGGTTCATGAATGATCCGGTTCTTTTTAATGACTTGAATCGAATGAACCGGTTCGGAGACGATTCATTCGATTCAATTTATTAAAAAGAACCGGATAATTCATGAACCGGTTAGTATAGTTTAGAATGCGTCCTGTCTGGACGCATAGCTGCCGGCTCCCGCTGTCTCTTCCCCACCTTCCTTCACCTGTGTCACCCTCACCTAGCCTGACACCCAGTGCCAAGCTAGGTGAGGAGGCGGGGAGGACAGTGGGAGCCGGCAGCTATGCGTCCTATTCAGACGCATTCTCTGCTATGTGGGGGGCGGCAGAGGTCTTCAATCAACTTAATTGAAGAAGATAGCAAGATGAGAGGATAATGGTGTTGGACATTTCCGAGGATATTGGCGTGGGAACTTTTTTTTAAAGGTACTGGTAAGTATTTCTGGTTAATTAAGAACATTAAAGGACTTTTTTCATCGTGTTTTTATTTCATTTAACCCTTTGTGGAAATGGGTAAGGGGTACTTTGTACCCCTATACTCATTTCTCCGGGGAGGGGGGTGGGCATCTGGGGTCTTCTTCTTAAAAGGGACTCCCAGATGCCACCATGAAACCCCCAGGGAGTCGTCACCCCCACCTCCTCCTGGGGCACCTGAGGTGGGGAAGAGGACAAGGGCTCGGTGGATTGGACAAGGGCTCGGGGGGAGAGGGGAAGGTTTGGCTTCCCCTTTCCCTCGGAGACCCCCATACCATGGGCTATGCGGGCTGGTATAGCTCAGGGTGCGAAGCTCCATGGGGCTGGGGCTCCGCATTCTGGCTATCCCAGCATGCATGGGGGGGACAAGGGGTTACAGAGAGCTCGGTAAGGGGGAACCCACGTCATTTTTGGGGAGGAAATCACACTCTGAAATGACAAAAAAAAAGTAAAAAAAAAATGTAATTTTTTTTTTAAATATTGTTTCCCATAATCTTTTTAACATATCCTGCAAATTTGGTGTTGCTGGGATGTAAGGGGCCTTTGCTATTAACTGCTAAAGTCGGCGGGAATTGTTTCCCTAAGAAGTGTCATTTATGCAGTTTGCTTTGAAAAAAAGTGTAAGGTCTTTTTGAAAAAAAAAAATTCCTCTTGTTCCCAGTGTTCTTCACATTCCCAGCTAATTTGATGTTTCTAGCTTTTAAGGGGGCTTTGCTATTAACCGCTAAAGTCGGCACCGACGGGCGTTTAATTTTCCCATGGTCAGAAGGAGAATTTTAAAATCGATTTTCTCAAAAACTATAAGTTCTTTTTGGAAAAATGTGTTTTCCTCTTGTAGTCACTGTCCCCCTCTACATACCCTGCAAATTCGGTGTTTCTACTGTGTAAGGGGACAATGCTATTAACCGCTAAAATCAGCTGGTGTTTAGTTTTCCCATGGTCAGAAGGAGAATTTTAAAATCAATTTTCTCAGAAATTATAAGGTCTTTTTGAAATGTAGTTTTTTCCTCTTGTAGTCACTGACACCCTCCAGGTGTTAGACCCCTTTGAAACATCTTTTCCATCACTTTTGTGGCAAGAAACAGTGTTTGTATTTTTCAAAGTTCGCCTGCCCATTGAAGTCTATTTCGGTTCGCCTGGTTCTCGCGAACAAAAACTTTTGCGGAAGTTCGCGTTCGAGGTTTGCAAACCCAAAATCGGAGGTTCGAGCCATCTCTACAGCTAAGACTCCTTAGAAATGCCCTGGATGACGTATAAAGCTGGCTGCTGCAATCACAGCTCTTATAGTTTACCTTGCCTTTATCAAAGTCCTCAGAATGCTGCCGACTAAGGCCTAACTAAACTGAACATTGACCAACCCTGCTCACAAATGATACTGATGAACAGGCAAGAAGACATGGGGACAGAAAGAGGCACATGGGGACTAAAAAGAGGCACAGGGGCCAGAAGGAGTAACAAGGGGGAGGGAGATGGTGGCACGAAGGGATGCACGGGGTGAGGAGGTGAAACCGGGACTGAATGAGGCACAAGGAGACAGGAGGCACAATGGGGACAGGAAGGAGGTACAGGGGGACAGAAGGCACAAAGGGGGTCAGAGGTAGCACAAGGGAAAAGAAAGCGGCAGAAAATTAACCTTGACAGGTAGATCTCTTACCTTGACATTTTACTCCACACATGTTCTTGCATCCCACTGTTTTCTCATCATCGCACCACCAAGAGGAGCTTATCTGGAAAAGGCCGTAGTCAGAGGGGCTAACTTGCATTGTTGTCTTAAATTCACTAGCATGAGCCACCAAACAAAGATCTGCAATAGAAGAACATACAGTATGTGAAACCACCAAGAAAGGGCAAAAGTAAAAAATAAAAAAGTGTACATACAAAACTGGTGCCAGGGAAATGTGGGTGCCAAAATTAGCCATTAGTACAATATCTGTAAAATTACCAGTATTCTACAATTATGCAGTGCTAATTCTGAAGGTAATATAGCTAAATCTTACCTATTCACACACAGAGCCCTCCCTCTGATGATAAACTCTAACCAATCCCCCTCCCCTAACCAACCTCCTACAGATGCCTAACCTCAATGACCAGGGTTGGATTTACCATAAGGCACTGTAGGCCTGTGTTTACAGGCGCCTGATGATAAAAAGGCGGCTTAAGGTGCGTACAGACATTATTATTATTATTATTATTATTTAGTATTTATATAGCGCCGACATATTACGCAACGCTGTACAGTATATATATATATATATATATCTTGTCACTAACTGTCCCTCAAAGGAGCTCACAATCTAATCCCTACCATTGCCATATGTCTATATTATGTAGTGTAAGTACTGTAGTCTAGGGCCAATTTTTTAGAGGGAGCCAATTAACTTATCTGTATGTTTTTGGAATGTGGGAGGAAACCGGAGTGCCCGGAGGAAACCCACTCAGACACGGAGAGAACATACAAACTCTTTGCAGATAGTGCCCTGGCTGGGATTTGAACCAGGGACCCAGCGCTGCAAGGCGAGAGAGCTAACCACTACGCCACTGTGCTGCCGACATGCGACTATAGTCGTTTAAAACGATCGTTACCGACGGCATTGCCCGACGATCATTCGTAAAAAGTGCACGAACGATCATTAAAACGACCGACCAACGAGATATGTCGTTGGTAAAGACCGATCCATTCTGCCAGATCTTTTCCAACGACCATCGTTCAAAAAGTAATGTCTGTACAACGATCGGTCGTTGATCGTTCGTTCTCAAAGCTTTGCACGTGCTCAAACAGTTCTTTTTGACACTTGTGTTTGAAATCATTTTATACATCATGTTGCGCACGCAACGCTCGTTCCAAGATCGTTCGCACACGAACGATGTTCAAAGTAGCCTTTCTTCAAACGATCATCGGCCGATACCTCCTTTAACATCGTTCGTCATCCAGAACGAACGATCGTTATCGTATGTCTGTACGTACGTACTCTTACTCCCTTTCCCGAGTGCCTCCCTCTCTCCTTCCCTATGCAGAGTCCTGATGAGAGTTTATATGAGAGGTTATTCCCTGCTCTCTGTATTGCACTGCTGAGATCTCACTACAGTCAGGGGCATCTCCAGCTACTTAAAGCGGTCTAACACCCAGCATTTCAACTTTGCTTTAAAAGATTGCTTACAGCTTAGAAACTATTATGCCAGATTTTTTTTTTAAGCAGAAATTCACTGAATGGGTTAAACATGACATTTTAGTGTTGCATTTAGCTAGAAATCCAAATCCGTGCTGAGGTTTAGATACAAATGTATCATGTTTGTAATGTAAATAAACAAAAGCCTCTCGGAGCACAGAGGACTTCCCAGACAGGCTTTTCAGAGGTTTATTTGCATTCCAAACATGATACATTTGTATCTAAACCTCAGCACAGGACGCTGATTTCTAGCTAAATGCAGCACTAAAATGTCATGTTTAACCCATTCAGTGAATTTCTGCTTAAAATAAAAATCTGGCATAATAGTTTCTAAGCTGTAATCAATCTATTAAAGCAAAGTTGAACTGCTGGGTGTTAGACCGCTTAAATACTGAGGTTCTTCTAGCTACCTAATACTTGGGGGCGCATATAGCTACTTAATATTGAGGGTACATATGGCTACCAAATTCTAAGGGGCACCTGTAGCTACCTACAGGGAGAAGTGACAGCTGGGCAAGCTAGCACGCCTGTGGTGCAGTTCGGCAGGTGTTTGTAGGTTCATGTAGGGCGAAGTCTATGGTGCCAGAACATCTGTGCCTATAGGCTCCTGTGGATTCAATTCGGGCCCGTCAATGACCCATAACCGCCCCCACCAAGACCACGAAGGGCACCAACGGGAGGCAAGGGAAGGGGTGTGAACATTGGGAGGGGGGCAAAGTTTTGCTGGGGGTCCTATGAATTGCAGTTATGCAATCCATTTAGGGAAATCAAATGGAATTCTTTCCTGCCTACTAATGTTGTTTGCATTCCGGTTTCCTTATTCAGAAACCTGGATAATGCCGTCCAAAGCAGTTCAGCACCATTATATTTGGCGTCACAGAGTTGTGTTCCATGTTGCACTTGACATTACTCCTGAGCAGGGCGGTTTCTAGCCTTTTTTGTCAATCCAAGCAAAAAGTCACATGTTAATCTCCCCCTACCCCCCCCCCCCCCCCTCCTTCAAAAAGGCAAACACACTAGAGAAGATGAACAACCCACTGATCGCATTTCATTGCACAGTCCCTTCCTGCACTATCCCAGCTTAGAGTGTAAATGCAGCGTATAGCTCAGCAGAAGCTGTGCTCTTACCTCTCCGGTGGAGTGCACTGCAGTGCTTCCACCTGTCTGCTCACCGCATGGCCTAGTGATGGGCAGGTGGTACAGAGGGACACAGTGGAGGCTGCCTGCAACTTACACTAAACAGACCTTGTTATGTCTGCTGTCCAGGGACCTGCGACACTGCTGCTCCTCAGGATACTGAACTGCATGCTGCTGCACACAAACCCAGCAGAAGCAGGTGATAATATGCCAGTTGGGTGGGGCTTAGTCATGGGGTGGGTCTTAGTGGGGGTGGGGCTATCCCAGCATGCATGGGGGGGACAAGGGGTTACAGAGAGCTCGGTAAGGGGAAACCCACGTCATTTTTGGGGGGGAAATCACACTCTGAAATGACAAAAAAAGTAAAAAAAATTGTAATTTTTAAAAAAATATTGTTTCCCATAATCTTTTTAACATATCCTGCAAATTTGGTGTTGCTAGGATGTAAGGGACCTTTGCTATTAACTGCTAAAGTCGGCGGGAATTGTTTCCCTAAGAAGTGTCATTTATGCAGTTTGCTTTGGAAAAAAGTGTAAGGTCTTTTGGAAAAAAAAAAAATTCCTCTTGTTCCCAGTGTTGTTCTTAACATTCCCAGCTAATTTGATGTTACTAGCTTTTAAGGGGGCTTTGCTATTAACCTCTAAAGTCGGCACCGACAGGCGTTTAATTTTCTCATGGTCAGAAGGAGAATTTTAAAATCTATTTGTTCAAAAACTATAAGTTCTTTTTGAAAAATTTTGTTTTCCTCTTGTAGTCACTGTCCCCCTCTACATACCCTGCACATTTGGTGTTTCTACTGTGTAAGGGGACAATGCTATTAACAGCTAAAATCAGCGGGTGTTTAGTTTTCCCATGGTCAGAAGGAGAATTTTAAAATCAATTTTCTCAGAAATTATAAGGTCTTTTTGAAATTTTGTTTTTTCCTCTTGTAGTCACTGACACCCTCCAGGTGTTAGACCCCTTGAAACATCTTTTCCATCACTTTTGTGGCCAGAAACAGTGTTTGTATTTTTCAAAGTTCGCCTGCCCATTGAAGTCTATTTCGGTTCGCCTGGTTCACGCGAACACAAACTTTTGCGGAAGTTCGCGTTCGAGGTTCGCGAACCCAAAATTGGAGGTTCGAGCCATCTCTACAGCTAAAACTCCTTAAATCCCAGTTTAGAGTGTAAATGCAGCGTATAGCTCAGCAGAAGCTGTGCTCTTACCTCTCCGGTGGAGTGCACTGCAGTGCTTCCACCTGTCTGCTCACCGCATGGCCTAGTGATGGGCAGGTGGTACAGAGGGACACAGTGGAGGCTGCCTGCAACTTACACTAAACAGACCTTGTTATGCCTGCTGTCCATGGACCTGCGACACTGCTGCTCCTCAGGACACTGAACTGCATGCTGCTGCACACAAACACAGCAGAAGCAGGTGATAATATGCCAGTTGGGTGGGGCTTAGTCACGGGGTGGGTCTTAGTGGGGGTGGGGCTTATTCCAAGGGAATGGTGCCACACCAGGGCCCATGGCACCCCAGACCATGGCCTGGAATGCCTTTGCCTAAAAATGACTTTGCTCCTGTGCTTCCTCCATCAGGCTTGGAAGGAGGAATCATCGGACTTATTCGGAAACCCGAATTCAAACAACACTATTGCCTACCCTTCTGGGTTCCATAAACTAGAAAGCCTATGGTACACATATTCATTTTTTATTCTGCAATCCCTACTAAATTTTATACTATATACATATTATGTAAATTACATATTTTATATATATAAACATATTTTAAATATTTAAATTGATATATTGATTTATATATTGAGATCCCCATTTTAAAGAGAACCCGAGGTGGGTTTGAAGAATATTATCTGCATACAGAGGCTGGATCTGCCTATACAGCCCAGCCTCTGTTGCTATCCCAAACCCCCCTAAGGTCTCCCTGCACTCTGCAATTCCTCATAAATCACAGCCACGCTGCTGACAAACAGCTTCTCAGAGCTGGCTGTGTTTATCTCTATAGTGTCAGTCTGCTGCTGTCCCCGCCTCCTGCAGAGCTCCAGTCCCCGCCTGCATCCCTTCCCTCCCTGCTGATTGGAGGAAAGGGACGGGGGCAGGGACCGGAGCTATGCAGGAGACTGGGGAGCAGCTGAGACTGACACTACAGATGTAAACACAGCCTCACAGCATGGCTGTGATTTATGAGGGATTGCAGAGTGCAGGGGGACCTTAGTGGGGTTTGGGATAGCAACAGAGGCTGGGCTGTATAGGCAGATCCAGCCTCTGTATGCAGATAACATTCTTTAAACACACCTCGGGTTCTCTTTAAGCATAGGCCACATACACCAGTCAAGCCACTTGCTGTGGCCTGTTGGCATTAGTCAATGAGATACTAATAATTCTGGCCTGCACATTGTATGCAGTTTGGAACCAGGCCAATCAAATCACCAGGAAGTGCACCTGTTCAACCTCAAGCTCCAAGCTTCAATTTGCATTAAATGTGCATGCTGGAATTATTAGTATCTCATTGAACATATGTAGCTGCTCTTTCCCCTTTCTCTCCCACCTTACTCTTCTCCTCCCTTTCATCCTCAGAACCAGGGTTGCTCGTAAACTATGCCAGTGCGAATCTACGCGTCGTAGTCTGCAACTATGCATCGTAGTTAATAGACAAAGTTTAAAAACATCGCGTACGTATTTCCGCGTAGTCGTAGTCCCGCTATGCGAAGCTTCGCCTGCTACGCGTAGTTGACGTATGTATTGCGAAGTCAACTATGCGTGCGGTAACTGCGTCTATACGGATCATTGCGCATGCGCAGAAATACTATTGCCCTTCTATACGTATACAATTCCGCATTGGAAGGTGGAATGTACGCAAATATTCACCTATGCGCATAGTTAGTGGGTTATTGCAGAATTTTTCCCGCATAATGGCGTAAGTGTCCGCATACACTACACTTCGCACTACGCGAAGCTTCCGTATTTTAACGCGTAGTCTACGAAATGCAAACGTAGCGAAGCTTATGATTTCGTAGCCGTAGTTTGCAGAGCATAATTGCGTAGAACTACGCGTAGTTCGACGTTAGCGAAGTTGGTTAACTACGACCATCCCTACTCAGAACTTCCAGTTCCCTTCATCTTCAGCACTTCTATTTCCCTTATGCTTAAGCTTAAGCATTCCCTTTCATGAAGCTCTGGCTCACCCCTTCCTGAGACTAAACCTCCATTGCTCCACCTCTCCTGAGGTCAGGGCCACCCCTTCCTGAGAATACGACTCTCCTGAGGTCTGGCTCACCTCTTCCTGAGACTCCACATCCATTCCTTCTCCAGTCCTCTCCTGAGGTCAGGCCCACCCCTTCCTGAGACTACGACTCTCCTGAGGTCAGGCTCACCTCTTCCTGAGATTAAACCTCCATTGCTCCACCTCTCCTGAGGTCCGACTGAGCCCTTCCTGAGACTCCACCTCCATCGCTCCACCTCTCCTGAGGTCTGACCCAGCCCTTCCTGAGACTCCACCTCCGTCGCTCCACTTCTCCTGAGGTGCTGGCTCACCCCTTCCTGAGACTCCACCTCCATTGATCCACCTCTCCTGAGGTGCTGGCTCACCCCTTCTGAGACTCCACCTCCATTGCTCCTCCTTTCCTCCTGAGGTCAGGCCTACACCTTCCTGAGACTCCATCTCCATTGCTCCACCTCTCCTGAGGTGCTGGCTCGCCTCTTCTGAGAATCCACCTCCTGAGGTCTGGCTCACCCCTTTCTGAGGCTCCACCTCCCCTGAGGTGCTGGTTCACCTCTTCTGAGACTCCACCTCCATTGCTCCTCCTCTCCTAAGGTGCTGGCAAGTCACTGGAAGAACTAAAATATGTACATAACAATTTTATAAATGGCATGTTCTGGGGTGCTGCCTGTTATTGGGGGCTGGAATGTGGTGCAGTCTGTTACTTGGTTGCTGACTTTTACTGGTGATCTGTTATGGAGCAACTGATAGTTAATGGGATATTACTGTCATTGGATGCTGTCTACTACTCAACTGAAGTTTTCTGTTCCTTGCCTCAGTCATGGGGGTCTGCCTGTTACTGGGGTCTATCATGGGGAACTGGTCCTTCACTGAGACATTCTACCTAATTATGGTATTTTGGTGAAGTGCCTGCTTAATTTTGTTATTTTTAAGATATACTGCCTAGCTATTTAACAGAGATGTGTATGGTGTCCTATTTATAGATCACTCTGATGGTTTCTTAGCTCTCCAGAATTACACAGATTGAGTGAAATTTATATTTAAAATAACCATGCACCAACCATGTATTACTGCAATTAGAGGGGCACTATGGCGAAAAAAACTTAAAATGTAAAATTCATATTTACACCTCCATAAAGCATGTACATTTGTCCCAGAGTAAATACACTATTTTTTTACTGTCCATGTAGCTGTCACTTATAGTAGGCCCTTTATTAGACCAATTCGAAACCTTTTAACTGCAGTTTTTATTTAGTCTAGTCCATCTCCTCATGGGGTATTCTCAGAATTTCCATTACTTTTAAAAGCACTTCTTGAATGACAGTGACACAGTCCATCTGCTAGAATAATGTACACATGCAGGCAGCCTGGCTGGCATCATTGCATAGATACTTTCCAGGGAGGAAAGGGCTTTTGCAACAAAAAAACTTTGAGATTCCCCCATGAGGAGAAGGACTATTGCAATCCCTACCAACGAAATGATCAGAGAGGTCAGGTTATAATACCTATCATAAGTGACAGCTACACAGGAAGTAAAAAAAAAATGCAGTCCTTCTACTCTGGGACATGTTTTTTTTTTTAATTTTATTTGACTGAAGAGATTAAAAAAAACTCCATGATGTAGTGAATTGGTTGTGTAATATGGATAATTAATAGAACATTAGTAGAAAAGAAAATAGTGTCATATTTTTATGTCCAGGTATATAGCTTTTTTTTATAAAATTTCATCATTCTCTAATAATTGCAGTTTCCACATTACACTCAGCATTTTAAATTATTTCACAGAGCAGGCTAATGACCCCTTGAACTTTTCTATGCAGAAAAAACATTAGCAAAGAAGAAACAAGACAGTTGAGATAAGTGCTTCAAATGACAGTGCTGTCCAAGACTTTATAAAGTCGCGTAGCTCAAAGAAGCTCTTTTTGCATAGGTAACAGCTGATGTTTCTTTACTCTTCCTGTACTGGAAACAATATGAGACTCATATCTGTGCTGTTTATGTTTTATTTCTTAGCAGTACCACATATACAAATCATTATATCATAAGTTTATTTCCACTTCAGATTCCCTTTAAATAACAGTGGTTAAAGAAATCATAACATGAAGGGAACTCATCACTTACAGTCTTCAAGCGTGTAACCTCTAAAGCCATCTAAATTTGCATTCTCCAGATTATTGTAGAGGGTACAGACGTCATAAACCGTGCTGCTGACTCCCACGAAGAGCAGTGCGCACACACTGAGACTCTGCCACATCATGATGCTTTTTTGTCTGTGGCTTGACATGGCTTGAATTACCGGGTATTTATTGGACTGAGCAACCATAGGTGGAGTTCAAACTGGAATGACAGGCTGAGCCCATTTTCCTGTATATGTTACCTGGTACTTTTCCAAGTCTGTATAAGAAAGAAGCTTATTTACAGATGAACTGTAATAACGTATAGTAGAATGCAGTTAATTGTGAATTCTCACTTTCATGGTAATAATCCTGGTTTCAACACTTCTTGTATCTATATATTGCTGCATATTAACCACTGCAGCCTACAGTGTTGTTTCCCCTTATGCATCCGAGCAACATTTACCTCCCATTCATTCCCCGATAACTTTACCACTATTTATCACACTGAAATAATCTATATCTTGTTTTTTCCGCCACCATTTAAGCTTTCTTTGGGTGGTACATTTTACTAAGAATTATTTTATTCTAAATCCATTTTAACAAGAATATTAAGAAAGAAACCGTGAAAAAAACATTATTGCTCGGTTTTTGTCCATTTTTGGCCTTAATTAAAACCCATGTGTTTTATTTTCCCATTTGTCCCGGTTATTACACCGTTTAAATTATGTCCCTATCACAATGTATGGCGCCGATATTTTATTTGGAAATAGAGGGTCAAAGTTTAGCCGAATTATGTAGTATAGGGGGAGGGTTGAACTCGCATAAAGTTTGCGTTAGATCGCGAACGCGAACCCGCGATGTTCATGCGAATAAATTTGCATGCGAACTGTTAGGGCCATCTCTAACTGTTTTACGTAAGTGAGCTATGTTATCAGGGATCCAAGAGAAGACTTATCCTAAACACTGGTATGGATCTGGCCCTTCAGGCCTGGAGTTCGACACCTGTGCCATAGAGTCATATCAATCCCTGCCATGCACTGAGGAGGACCAAAAGTCCGAAACAGGCTGTCTGCATGTGGGGTTGGTATGGCTCTGTAAAATTTAAAGCTATAGGCTTCCAGCGGTTTTGGATGCAAGCTTGGCTTCTGGGGGATAAAGAGATAATTTGCATATTCAGTAGCGTTACATTGTGGGTCACTTTAAGCTGAATTATCGCAAATTAATTCTGTTTTAAGAGAGCAAACCGCACGTAGCATTGCTTTTTAGTAGGAGTGCTTTTCGGTCTCTTTTATTCTTTTATTACTTCCCTTGTGATTTTGGGTCACCCCAAGCTGCTTGGTTACTGTATTAAGTTCTTCTTATATTTCTAATGATTGTTTAAGGCTGGCCACTAACTATTCAATCTTTTTCATCTAATCGTACCATTTCTATGTAATATAAGGGCCTGCCTATAGTATATATTCAATATATTCACTCAGTTTACTCTTCTACTACATAGATTTGATAAGATTGGATGAAAAGGATTGAATCGCTAGTGGCCACCCTAACAGATTTTTCTGGGTTAGTCAATGTCAGTAATATATCGTCCACATATGCTAAAATCTTGAGCACCGTATCGCCCATTGTTAAACCTTCTATCACCATTTATTTTTTAATTTGGTGGATAAGGGGTTCTAAGCAGATATTAAAAAGGAGCGGGTACAATGGGCACCCCTACCGTACCCTTTTATGCAACCCAAACTCCTTAGCCATTCAGCCTCACACATGAGTGCTGATCTACATACAGTTTTTTTTTTTAATTCGTATGATAAATGTATTACCTAAACCCAATTTTGATAATGTCTTAAATAAAAATGTTCTACATATTTTATCAAAGGCCTTTTTGGTGTCAACTGTGATCAGTACTGCTTCCTTCTTCCTTTTTCTACTCAAGTATGAAGCTGATAGCTGCGTATATATTTTCTTGTATCGATCTATTTTGCCTGAAGCCAATCTGTTGCGGAGTCTTAATAGGTTCTAGTGCCCTTTCCAGTCTGGAAGCTAAAATTCCTGAGTACATTTTTACGTTGTTATTAATCAGATAAATAGGACAATAATTTGTGCACACTAACTTTTGGGATAATCGTTATGAATGCTCTATTAGGGTCATTCAAGAAGGTCGTGTTTGAAGCATTGCAGTTTACCTTGCTGCAGAACAGGCCCACTATTTCATCCTTAGAGACACTGAAGCGAAAAAAAATTTATCATATCATGAATTGGTTGTGTACTGTGTAGCAGGGGTAATTACTAGAAAATTGGTAGCAAAAAAAAAAAAATTCTCATATTTTTATTTTCAGTTATACAGCTTTTTTTTTATAACATTGCATCATTCTCTAATATTTGCAGTTTACACATTACTCAGCATTCTACAGGCCCTAAAAGTTTTTTACAGAACAGGCAGTGAACTTTTGACCTGTCCTGAACTGTTCTCTGCATAAGAAAAACACAATACAGCTGAGATAACCTAATCAGAAGTCAGAGCTCTCTTTCAAAGCCACAGAGCTCAATGGCTATTTGCTATTATACTTGGCTATATTATGGCTATTATACTTTAATTCTGCCACAAGATGTCTCACTACTATTATCTCAAGGTTATTGGTATGTATTTTATTTATTTATTTATTGTATTTATAAAGCGCCAACATATTACACAGCACTGGACATTAGTTTAGGTTACAGACAATATTTAGGGGTGACACACAGCAAAATTACAGTCCCTGAATACAAGAAAGACCAGATCATGCAGCACAGTATGAGTACAAGGTAATGCTTAGTCACTGGAGGGGAGCATGGAGATTAGGCAAGTTAGGTTCACTCAGATGCATAGCATGGGTTCACAGTAATGGAGGCGCATGATCAGGTAGGACATAAAAGGAGTAGGACCCTGCCCAAAGACTTACAATCTAGAGAGAGAGGTAAGGACACAAAAGGTAGGGGACCAGAGTTCAGCTGTGGGTTTAGAGCACTAGTGAGGGGTAGTAGGCCAGAGTGAAAAGGTGAGTTTTGAGGGCCTCCTTGAAGATGTTGGAGGGGCCTGCCCTAATGGGTTTAGGTAGGGAGTTCCATAGTGTTGGAGCAGCTCTTGAGAAGTCCTGGAGGTGTGCATGGGACTGGGTGATGCGGGGGGCGGTTAGGCGAAGTTCATTGGAAGAGCGGAGTGAGCGGCTAGGTGTGTACCTCTGAGTAAGATCGGACATGTAGGTTGGACAGGTTTTGTGGACAGATTTGTAGGTCAGACACAGTATTTTGAATCTGGTTCTGGACTGGATAGGAAGCCAGTGGAGGGATTCAAGGAGGGGATCCGGCGTGGTAGAGTCATGGGAGCAGTGTATAATTCTGGCTGCCGCATTCATGATGGACTGCAGTGGGGCTGTTCGGGTCATAGGGAGACCAGACAGAAGGGCATTGCAGTAGTCAAGGTGGGAAATTATGAGGGCATGGATGAGGAGTTTGGTGGTGGCAGATGTCAGGAAAGGGCAAATCTTACAGATGTTACAAAGGTGGAAGTTGCAGGACTTTGTGAGGTTTTGGATGTGGGGAGTGAAGGAGAGTTCGGAGTCCAGGGTGACACCCAGACAGCGGGCTAGAGAGGTAGGGCGAATGGTAGTGTGGTTAACAGTGACATGCACAGCTGGGAGGTTCATGGATGGCTGGGGTGGGAAAATCATAAATTCCGTTTTGTCTACATTTAGTTTCAGGAACCTAGCGGACATCCAGGAGGAGATGCCTGATAGGCAGCAGGAGACCTTGTCCATGGTAGTGGTGGATATGTCAGGGGTGTGGAGGTAGATCTGGGTGTCATCTGCATACAGATGATAGTTAAAACCCATGGAGGAGATAACCTTGCCAATGGTGGATGTGTATAGGGTGAACAGTAGGGGGCCAAGGGCCGAGCCTTGGGGGACTCCCACTGAGAGATGGTTGGGTGTGGATGAGGACTCATTGAAGGTGGTCGTGAAGGAGTGGTTTGAAAGGTAGGATGAAAGCCAGGCCAGGGCAAGATCGTGAATGCCCATGGACTGGAGGGACTGGAGGAGTAGGGGATGATCTACTGTGTCAAAAGCTGCTGAAAGGTCAAGGAGGAGGAGAATGGAGTATTTACCTTCAGCTTTAGCTAAAACAAGGTCATTGACCACTTTAGTGAGAGCAGTTTCAGTTGAGTGGGCAGGCCGAAATCCAGATTGCAGTGGGTCTAGCAGTGAGTTGGCATTGAGGTACTGGGTCAGGCGTTTGTGAACCAGACGTTCAAGGAGTTTTGAGGCAAAGGGGAGGAGGGAGATAGGGTGGTAGTTGGAGGGTAGCGAGGGGTTGAGGGAGGGTTTCTTGAGCAGGGGTAGTACAATGGCCTGCTTGAAGTCTGAGGGGAAGGTACCTGTGGATAGGGAGAGGTTGAACAGGGTAGTGAGGACTGTGGCCAATTCCGTGAAGTGAGGCTGGAGTATATCAGAAGGGATGGGGTCAAGGGGGGAAGTAGTGGTATGGGAAGTCTGCAGTAGGTAGTTGACTTCCTTGGTGGTAGTAGGAGTGAAGGATGTGAGGGGAGGATAGGGTGGAGGAGGAGGTGGTTGGGAGGGGATGGGAGGTGAAGATTGGAGATTGGATATTTCCTGACGGATGGAGACAATTTTGTTGGTGAAGTGGGTGGCTAAATCTGTGGCAGAGAGGGAGGAAACGGAGGGTGGGTGGGTTAAAGCAGAGAGTTAAAAGTGGCAAAAAGACTCCGGGGGTTGGAAGCTTGTGCTCCGATGAGCTTGGTAAAGTATTCCTGCTTCGCATGAGCAAGAGCAGTGTGGAACTGCAGCAGGTTAGTCTTGTACTGTAGGAAATCCTGGTTAAGACTAGTGTTCCTCCATTTCCGTTCAGCGGCGCGCTTTCCTCTGGAGGTTGCGAGTATGGGTAGTGCGCCAGGGCTGGGGATAAGGGGGTCGGCTGCGGTGAAATATTGGTGGAGCAGCTTTCTCTAGGGCTGATGAGAGAGTTTGGCGATACTGAGCTGCAGCAAGATTAGGACAGTTTAGGGTGGGGAGAGTGGAGGAGAGGGCATGGAGGAGGTCAGCAAGGATGCTAGGGTTGAGCTTGCGTAGGTCTCGCTGCCATCGACCAGGTGGGTGGGTAGTTTGGAGGTGCCTTCCGTGAGGAGGTTAAAGGTGAAAAGGTGATGGTCTGAGGGCGGAAAGGGTGCGATTTCAAGGTCTGCAAAGGTGGTGGATTTACTGAATATAAGGTCTTAACTCTTCCTGTACTGGAAACAAATATTAGACTTATGTCTCTGCTCCTAATGCTTTCTTTCTTAGCTGTACTACACAACCAATTCATTATATCATAATTTTTTTTTTGCTTCAGTGTCTCTTTAAAGCATTTATAAAATTAATTTGTGAATCCGTCTGGACCTGGATTTTCCCCACCCTTGGACTTTAGGACTACCTCAATAAATACTTGTTACATGGCCCAGGACCCCAATATCTCCTGCTTCTCTTCCTCCACTGTCAACTACTCAATTTGGTTTATGAAATTTTAAGGGTTTCTTTCTATAGTGCAGTGCAGTCTAGGTTATATAGTTTACTATAATAATTAGTAAATATCGTCCTTATTCCTAGAGTGCTGTATTCTAGGTTACCTTCCGCTTTTTTTTATTTTGTCTGTGAAGTTTTTCTGGAACTCTGTCTTTAGGGTGTTGGCGAGTGTTTTCCCTGCTTTATTTGTTTTTTATATAAAAGCTTATTTCTGTTGAAGTCGGACTTACATTTTTTGTCTAACAGGAGATTAATTTTGGCTCTGATGTTAATAATTTCAGTGGAGTTTCCTTGAGAGGGATTTATTTGAAGCTTTCCTTCCTCTTCCTCCAGCCTTTTTGTTAGTGTGTAATTATCGTTTGTCTCTTTTTCTTTATTCTTCCTGCTTTTTAATCCTATGAAGATTCCTCTCATTACACACTTTATAGAGTCCTATAGAGTAGAAGGAGATATTTCCTGAGTATTATTAAAAAATAAGCTCTTAAAGAGACACTGAAGCGAAAAAAAATGATATAATGAATTGGTTGTGTACTATGAATAATTTCTAGAAGATTAGCAGCAAAGAAAATATTCTCATACTTTTATTTTCAGGTGTATAGTGTTTTTTTCTAACATTGCATTATTCTATAATATGTGCAGATTACACAACACTCAGCATTCAAAATGATTCTTTCAGAGCAGTCTGTGAAGTAATGACCTCTCCTCTGGCAGAGAAAAAGTAAATAGTCCAGGAACAGTTGAGATAATAAAAGTCAGATAACAGCCCTCTCCACAACTAACTTAGTCGGAGAGCTTAATGGCTTGTTTGCATAGAGATAACAACTGGAGTTTCTCAACTCTTCCTGTACTGGAAACAATTACACTGATGTATCTGATCTTAATGTTTTATTTCTTAGCTGTACTACACATACAAATCATAATATCATCATTTTTTTTTCGCTTCAGTGTCTCTTTAAGCTATCCAGCACCTCCTTTCTTGCCCCCATTCATCTTGTAGCAATTTTGAGTCCAATCTCCATATCCTATTTTGTAATAGATTTAGTCCATACTGTATTTTAACCCAATAAATGTTCCTTTTTGAAAAGTTGGGCTCCTTCCTGTCACTATGTTGTATGGCAGTGTTTCTCAAACCTGTCCTCGTGACTCCCCAACGGTGCATGTTTTGCAGATAACCTCACCTATGCACAGGTGGGGTAATTAGTGTCTCAGCTAGGTGGATTCCATGTGGCTGAGACACTAATTACCACACCTGTGCATAAGTGAGGTTGCCTGCAAAACATGCACCATTGGGGAGTCACGAGGACAGGTTGGAGAAACACTGTTGTATGGCATTTGCCACACATCACTGGTAAAACATTGGTTTAGAATCATAGCTGCTATCTTTATTGCATGTGTCCATAAGGGCTCTTTCACATTACATAACGCGTGCATGAACCAATTTCATGCATGTGTTTTGACCTGCGGCATGACGTCGGGAAGTTGCGGTGCGACGCTGATAAGCTGCGGTAGTTCTAATTCACCAGAGGGGGAAACGGTGGACGTTATGAAGCTCCCAGATGCATTACAACGTAACACTCTGGAATGCTTTCTCTAATGTGAAAGGTAGCATGAAAGTCAAATAGACTTTAATGTTACCTTTCTAAACGCTGCCTAGGGGCGCTCCGTCAAAACGCACCGATCCACTCCTGTGTGAAAGACTCAACCGGATAACATCTTTCCATTTCATTCAGTGATTTCCAGTTTTTTTCAGTAGTTCCATTTTGATGAGGTAAGTAAGGTGCTGAAGTCTCATGTCTTATACTCCTGTTTATTAATAGTGACTGGAAATCATTTGATGTAAATTCAGTACCATTGTTTGATCTTATTCTCTTGATGGTCCCATAGGGGGCAGTATCAGCGATAGATTTCTCTGTGGCTAGCACTTTGTCGCTCTTGTTTTTTCGAACACATTATGGCACCAGAATCCTCATCAGTGAATGCTATGATGAATATAAATCCATCATTTGCAACTGGCTCTAAAGGTCCTGCTAAATGTCCACAAAAACACAGCCTGACCTACCACTACAGCAATGGATGAGTGACAACTGCCTGAGACTAAATGCAGATAAAACTGAAGTCCTTCTGACGGAGGGCAGCACATGACAACAAAACAACTTAACTTGCAGTCTTCACCACTGGGAATTAGAGGCACAGATCTACACAGCTCTGATCATGTGCCTAGCCTGGGAGTTCTAATTGATTGGGATTTAATCTTCAGAACTAACATAACTGCTGTGGTGAAATCCTCCTACTTTCACCTGAATAACATCGCAAAAATGAAGCACCTCATCCCCCCAGAAGATCTGCCAACCTTAGTCCATGCCTTCATTACATCCCGACTGGACTACTGTAATGCTCTCTACACCGGCCTTCCAAGAAAGGACTTCTACCGCCTACAGCTGATACAGAATACTGCTGCCAGACTGTTTACCAACCAACCCCGTCACTGCCACATAACACCAGTCCTGCACTCCCTTCACTGGCTACCTATAAAATGGAGGGTCTTATTCAAGATCGGCCTACCAACATTTAAATCGCTTTATTATCTGGGCCCTGGATACATGAAATAAATGTTACAGCTGCGTAGCAATCCTTGCAATCTAAGATCCATAGGTTCTGATAATCTTGTCATACCCAGAGTTCACCGAGAAACTTTTGATCCCAGAGCCTTCTGTCATGCTGCTTCTACGTTATGGAACTCCTTACCTCAACAGATCAGGACAGCTCCATCTCTGGATGTGTTTAAAACCAGACTGAAAACCCACCTGTTCAGTTTGGCATTTGCAGAAATATAATTTTTGTTGTTGTGTGATTACTTCATCCAAGGGCTTTGAGTCCTATAGGAGAAAAGCATTATGGAAATGTTATTGTTATTATTAAAGAGAACCCGAGGTGTGTTTAAAGAATGTTATCTGCATACAGAGGCTGGATCTGCCTATACAGCCCAGCCTCTGTTGCTATCCCAAACCCCACTAAGGTCCCCCTGCACTCTGCAATCCCTCATAAATCACAGCCGTGCTGTGAGGCTGTGTTTACATCTGTAGTGTCAGTCTCAGCTGCTCCCCCGCCTCCTGCATAGCTCCGGTCCCTGCCCCCGTCCCTTCCCTCCAATCAGCAGGGAGGGAAGGGATGCAGGCGGGGATTGGAGTTCTGCAGGAGGCGGGGAGAGCAGCAGACTGACACTATAGAGATAAACACAGCCAGCTCTGACAAGCTGTTTGTCAGCAGCGTGGCTGTGATTTATGAGGGATTGCAGAGTGCAGGGGGACCTTAGGGGGGTTTGGGATAGCAACAGAGGCTGGGCTGTATAGGCAGATCCAGCCTCTGTATGCAGATAATATTCTTCAAACCCACCTCGGGTTCTCTTTAAATCTGTGTGTATTTGTGTGTACTAGTTCAAGTGTATGTTTTTGGGTCTTTTGCGTGGGTGTCAGGCTCTCTGTTTCTACTCTGAACAAATTTCTTGGGTACAAATCTCGCAATTCAGGTTGGACTTATCAACCTTACTTTTTTGATCTTCATTTTATCTACGAGATACTGTAGTTTCAAGATATCATCATAATTACAGTGACCAAGAATTTCATGCTATATTTGAATATCATAGCAATTGTAACAGATGTCTTCACTTCCCTTGTAGATGTTCAAATAGTAAAGCAATATGTATTTCTTGATAATACAGTTTGTACCATTCTTATGAACCAAACACTGTTATCTGGTCGGAATTCAATAGATGCGCCATTTTTGTCCCCACCGTAATAGAGAAAACGTTCTCAGGATATGTGGGGATACATAATGCATTCTGTAGCTCTGTCCTCCGTTCCTTTCCCTCACTATTCATGAGGTACACTTCTGTGTCGCCTCTCTTGAGTGCTACACTAGAATTCCTTTTTCCATCCGCCAACTCTTTGTAGTGATTCTCTGGCTTAAATAAGTTATCAAATCTTTTAAATCTCCTAATGTCTGTGATTATATGCAACGTTGCTCTCGTATCTACCATTAGTGTTTCTGTTATTGAGTTGCTCAACTGGTTTTTATTTTAGTTTCAAAAACTTTTATTAGGCACGTAGTGCCAATTTTCATAGAATAATTAAAGCAAGCAATCTGCAAGCTGAATATGGGCTGCAGATATCATAATGAAACATGGAAACATGTTACATCATAATGAAACATGAAATGTGTTACAAGTAACAGAAGAAATAAAGAAAAAAAAACATAAAATATTAAACATTTACAGCTATAAACCAGCATAGGTGATTAAGGTACAAAGATAACAGCATTTGGAAAATTATTTAAGCAAGGTATAGACCAGGGGTCTCAAACTCAATTTACCTGGGGGGCCGCAGGAGGCAAAGTCAGGATGAGGCTGGGCCGCTTAAGGAATTTCACAGTTGCGGCGCATCGCCGCCTCTGCCCGCCCCTCTCACTCTTCCTTCACAGAGAGGGGCGGGGAGAGGCAGCCATCCGTGCGGCGATTGACGTCAGGAGGGGCAGAGCTAAAGCTGAAAGCTCTGCCCCTTCCAGGAAATGCCGGCTGATTCCCCCCCCCGGGCGATTTGGGGGCTCTGTAGCCCTCGTTTAGCGGCGGGGATGGGGCAGATTACTTGGGAGCACTGAAGCGAACTATAAGGAAGCTTTTGCCGGCGAGGGGCACAAAATATTGTATCGAGGGCCGCAAATGGCCCGCGGGCCGCGAGTTTGAGACCCCTGATATAGACAGAAGTGTCCTATCTAGGCATCAAAAAATATTAGAGATTGTGCCTCTAGACACATGATAGAAAGTGGAGAGGCAATTATAGACCTAATTGGTTTCGCACATTCTTGAATGTTTCCTAGATATCCAAGGGTCCCTCACCTTATGGAAACGGAGGATTCGGGCATAAATCAGGGCATTGATACACTAACAGATCAGTGGTATGGTTAATTCTATTGATAACCAGTTGATACAATAGCATAAGTGTGTTCCATTTTGACGTGATATGAGTTTTTACAGCTGTCATAATGAATTGGGTCCATTTATGTTGAGCATGAGGTGTAGTTTGCTATCAGCCCTAATAGAAAAAATCTTGTGATCAAAGGGAATTTAGGTGGTGAATAATTTGTTTATGATTACATGAATCCTCCTCCATAGGTGCAAGGCCCTAAGGCACGCGTACCAATTATGAAATATGGTGTCTGGAACCCTGCATCCTCTAAAACCCTGATTGTGTATGCATTGCCAACCTCCTCCCTGTCTTCAGGCACTCCCACCCAGCTCTGCAATAGAAAGTGCATTTTCTCAGCATGAGAAATATTGGCCAGTCAGAGAGGAACAGAGGTAAGGAAGGGGAAAACAGGAGGGAAAGAAGCTTCAGCCAATCAGGCTGCATTAGTTAAGTCTGAGGGATAATAAATGAGCAAAAAAAAAAAAAAAGACAACCCAGCATGCCCTGCAACTTCCTTTGTGCAGCAATGTACCAAATAAGAGTCAGGTAAACTGGGGAATGATCATTTATCAACAAGAAAAGTAAGTGATTTTTAACTTTTGGATTGCTTGGTTAGCATCCGTATTACTTGTTTACCAGATAAAAATAAAGAATTGAATTGTGATTTTATGCCCCGACAGTTACACTTTAAGCCTATTAGCCAACCAGGTGTCAGGTTTGTTGGCATATTTATAGAACCTGGATTTGGTCCAAGTTATTGCCTTTTCAACAGTATGGGCTGGTGCACACCGAGCGGCTTTTTCAGCGTTTCTGCAGCCGCTTGCGGCTGCGGATTCGCTTGGTCAATGTATCTCAATGGGGTGGCTCACACCAGAGCAGGAGGCGTTTTGCAGAAACGAAAAATGCCGGGGTGAGGCATTTTTTGGATTGCGGGTGCGTTTCTGCCTCAATGTTAAGTATAGGAAAAACGCAAACCGCTCTGAAAAACGGCACTTCAGAGCGGTTTTGCAGGCGTTTTTGTTACAGAAGCTGTTCAGTAACAGCTTTACTGTAACAATATATGAAATCTACTATACTGAAAACCGCAGCAGCAATCCGCAAAACGCTAGCAAAACACCATAGAAAAATAAAAAAAAGCGTTTCAAAATCTGCTAGCATTTTGCGGATCTGCTAGCGGTTTTTGGTGTGCACCAGGCCTATTAGAGAGAAGCATGTTAATTTGCATTTCCGTGTCTTTAATTTGCTTCAGCAAATAAAGGGAATGATATATTTGGTGTAGAGTACAAAGGCGTTAAAGCTTGTAATTAAGATTAAAGTGAACCTCCAGACTAAAAATTGACTCAGCAGCACTGAAAAGGCCTGGTGTTTCTTTAACAGTTTTACAGCATCAGAACTTTGTTTCTCTTATACAAGCCTCATTTTTAGCTGCACAGAAGAAAACTGCCCGGGCATTTTTCCCGTGATGCTGTGCAAAGCATGATGGGATTTCTGATGATGTTCTCGTTCTGCTGTTTTGGTGCAATTTTTTTTTTCACAGTTTGAATTTGAAATTGAAGCCTAGCGTGTGCAGCTGGGAGGGGTGATCAGTACACAGGATAGTTGGAACTGTGTCTCCTGCTCCCTGTCACCTACTTTCAACCAAAAAGATGGCTGCCCCCATGAAAAAGATGGCAGCCCCCATGAATCACAAACATTTGCCTGTTCTTTTAAAACAGGGAGGGTAAGAGATTATATTACCTATCTATTCTAATTAGCATAACTAATGTAACTTAAAGGGAACCTTAACTGAACGGGGGGTAAAGAGTTTCGCTTACCTGGGGCTATTACCAGCCCCCTGCAGCAGTCCTGTGCCCTCGGCGCCGCTCTGGAATCCTCTGGTCCCCCGCTGTCACTTAGTTTCGTTTTTGACGACTCATCAGTCGCCGGCCACCATGCGTATTATTGGACGCATTCACCAATGCAATTAGCGCTATTGCGGACCGCAACGCGTACAAAAATACGCGTTGCCACATATCTACGCGTGCAGAATGCGGCACCGTATATTTTTGTATGCATTGCGGTCTGCAATAGCGCTAATTGCATTGGTGGCAGGGCTTGGATACGACTAATAGGACGAATGGACCACTTTGGAGCGCAGGGAGGACGCTGATTTATGGGTAAATAACTCTTTCATCCCCCGCCGCACACCTGCTGTAATTAAACCTCATTTGAATCACGAGTAATCATTCATGATTGCTCGTGATTGAGGTCAGAGAGCATCCCTGCTTACTGTATTGTCCTATCAGTGTCAGTGATCAGGATCTGCCTTGTATTGTATGCGTGTTTGCATCTTCTAGTAAATCCTGCTTGCAACACAGTCACCTACATGTTGGCCAACATTAAAGCTGACTTGGACGCATTTAAAGCGGACCTGAACTCATAACGTCCTCTCTGCTCTAAAAGATTTTCAACATCATATTCACCTTTATGGAAAAAAATGTGTTTGTTACAGCTAATACAAATCCATACATTTGTAGCATGTCTACTTCCTGCTTTCATGGAAGCAGACATATTGTTAACATCCTGTGTTTACCAATTAGCTCTCTGCTGTGGCAGCCAGCTGACACAGCTGAGGGATCAAATTGCAACTTGTGCTTATTTACAGATGAGGGGGAACTAGGCTAAATGATAACTATGTGTTCCTTTTTCTTCCTTTTCTGCCTAAAAGAGTTAACATTCAGCTATGCAACTGGCAGTTTCTCTTCAGTCAGGACCCAGCTGGACTATAGCATAACCCTAACTGATAAGGAGTTATAGCCATAAACACTTTCCTGGCAGAGAACAGCTTCTGAGCGCAGTTGTTAGACAAAAAAAGTCTATATATATTTCTCTGAAACAAGGAATCACTATGTCTTTAAGCAGAGACAAAGTAATAAAACTACTTTTTTTAAGCTTTTAAACATAAACCTGTGGGATATCTTAAAAAAAAAAAAAAAGTCATTTTAGAACTAGGATAGATAAAATTGTTTATCTCATCATTTTATTTTCCCTTAAAGGGATACTTAAGTCAAAAATAAAAAAATTATTTTTAATCACCTGGGGCATCCCTCAGCCCCCTGAAGCTGTATGGTGCCCTCGCAGCCTCACTCCGATCGTCCTGTCCCCGCCGGCGGCTACTTCTGGGTTCGGCGACAGGCTGAGAACGCGAGTGATTCTCCGCGTTCCCAGCCGCTATATCACCCTCTATGCTGCTATAGCGTATATGTTATACACTATAGCAGCATAGAGGGTGATATAGCGGCTGGGAACGCGAAGAATCACTCGCGTTCCCAGCCTGTCGGCGGCTGTCGCCGAACCCAGAAGTAGCCGTCGGCGGGGACAGGAGGATCGGAGCGAGGCTGCGAGGGCACCATACAGCTTCAGGGGGCTGAGGGATGCCCCAGGTGAGTAAAAATCATTTTTTAATTTTGACTTAAGTATCCCTTTAAGGTTCACTTTAGCGAAGTGACTTTTTGCATGTTCAGCAAAGTGGCTAGCCTCAGGGATTAGTTTCTGGATCTAGTTTTGAACACTGGATGCTGAACTGCTCGATAAACGTGCAGTTCAGCCATCCATCTAAAAGAGGCCTTTTTATCTGACAGATGAGATGAATATCTAATCCAACAAATTATTAATGTTCAACACCTGATAAGCCATCTGCAAATATATGGTTCAGCCCAAGGGAGATTTGGCTCATTGTAGAGCAAGAAGAACTGCCTTGTAAATTTTAAATCCTGTCTCGACACACCCATGACAAGCATGCATGCTAACTGAGTCAAAATATCTGACCTACGTGCTTCTGCTTTCAGTGTTTTCAAAAAGTCCCATTTTCAGAACCAAATCCCCCAATCTTTCTCATTTGTCCTCATAGGACAGA
This sequence comes from Hyperolius riggenbachi, assembly GCF_040937935.1. Lineage (NCBI taxonomy): Eukaryota > Metazoa > Chordata > Amphibia > Anura > Hyperoliidae > Hyperolius > Hyperolius riggenbachi. Next base: position 46,336,927 of record NC_090657.1, on the reverse strand, counting down.
TGTACCAATCTTTATAAATGTTTGTATTTTTTGCTGAAAAAAAATTTACTCTAAACATTACTTCCATCCTTTTACTAGGGATGCTCATTCGGATTCCGCGTAAATGCAATTTCCGAAATTCCGATCGGAATTTTCATTTCCACATCGGAATGCGGAAATCGGTAATGCAAGTGTGTTAGGCGGATTTCCGCCGGAAATCGCGGAAATTCTGCCTGACTTTAACATCGATTTTCTCAAAAACTATAAGGTCTTTTTGAAAACTTTTTTTGCAACTTGTTCACAAGATTCAGTTTAATAAACCCTAAAAATTTGGTGTTTCTAGGACTTACGGGGGCTTTGCTATTAACCGCTAAAGTCGGCAGATTTTTACTGTAAAGTAAAATGCAGAAAATCTGCATCTGCCTATTTTCTGCATTTATATTACAGTAAAAATCCGCCGAATTTAGTGGTTAATAGCAAAGCCCCCGTAAGGTCTAGAAACACCAAATTTTCAGGCTTTATTAAAGGATACCCGAACTGAAATGTGACATGATGAGATAGACATGTGTATGTACAGTGCCTAGCACACAAATAACTATGCTGTGTTCCTTTTTTTCTTTCTCTGCCTGAAAGAGTAAAAATATCAGGTATGTAAGTGGCTGACTCAGTCCTGACTCAGACAGGAAGTGACTACAGTGTGACCCTCACTGATAAGAAATTCCCCTTTTTTACCTCTTTCTTGCTCTCAGAAGCCATTTTCTGCTAGGAAAGTGTTTTATAGTTGGAATTTCTTATCAGGGAGGGTCACACTGTAGTCACTTCCTGTCTGAGTCAGGACTGAGTCAGCCACTTGCATACCTTATATTTAACTCTTTCAAGCAGAGAAAGACAAAAAGGAACATAGCATAGTTATTTGTGTGCTAGGCCCTGTACATACACATGTTTATCTCATTATGTCACATTTCAGTTCGGGTATCCTTTAAACAGAATCTTCTGAACAAGATGCAAAAAAAAAAGTTTTCAAAAAGACCTTATAGTTTTTGAGAAAATCGATGTTAAAGTCAGGCGGAATTTCCACGATTTTCGGCGGAAATTCTGCATTGGATTGCGGAAATTGGTACCGGAAAGCGGAATCGGTAATTGGCAATGGCGGAATGCGGATTTACCGCGGAATCGGAAATTGGCATTTCCGACCATCCCTACCTTTTACCACTTCAGAACCTGCATATAAAACAAGCTGTTACACTCAAAAATCGCCTTGTGATTTTGGAGCAATTTTGGGCAAGCGGTTTTGCTTTTCTATAATCATGTCAGAATCACTGCAGAAATGCTACATGTAGCACATGCAAACAAATAACTCCAGTGTGGAACAGGGCCGTGGAGGAGTCGGAGCAATTTTTGGTACCTAGAGTCAGTCAGTGGTTTCAATAAACTGGGGAGTCGGAGTCGAATGATTTTAATCAAATCCATACCCTTTGTAAAAATTAGACTAAGGAGTTGGAGCAATTTCTGAGACCTGAGCCCATAATGCAATTCACTTTTTTTACCTAGGAGATCATTTTTCAACTTCAGTTTAGAATACGTTTTCAGCACTTTGCAATGGAAAATGTACCAAAAAGCAGGTGAAAAAGTGCTATCCAAATTATTTTAGCATTTTCCTGCTTGCTGGTGGCTTGAAAGGCATTTTATAGACAAGTTGGAAAATATCACCTGGGAGAAAACTCAGGAGAAAAAGTGAATTGCATATGGCCCCCGGAGTCTAAGTCAGTGGTCTCATAAACTGAGTAGTCGGATGATTTTTGTACAGACTCCACAGCCCTGGGCCCATATGCAATTCACCTTTTCACCTGAGTTTTTCCCCAGGTGATATTTTCACAACTTTAAATAAAATGCCTTTTACACCACCGGCAAGCAAGAAAATGCTCAAAAGGCCTCACTGCAGGTCCGTACAACTCAGCACACAAGTGATCTCCTAGCCCCCGGCTATCCCCAGTAAAGCACTGCCATAGATCGCAGCGCTGTACAGACTAAATGGACGGTGGTTTCGCCGTCTAACAGTCTCCTAGCTGCGATCGCCGCTGGGAGACTGATGACGGAGCGCAGATCAGTCATCCAAGTGGAGATGCACGCATCGGGGTGCGCGATCTCCTGCAAATCCTCGCCCCAGGACTTTACACCAATCGGCGTTAAACAGTCCTGGGGCTTCTGCTGCGATCATGCCCGTTGGCATGACGCGGTCGTAGTAACAAAGGACATAGGAGGACATAGGAAGAGGGAAATTGGACACGGGGATGGAGGACACACGCACGGTGGTCCGAATATGTATTATTTGGACTTTAAAAAAACGAAAGTGTCACCATAAAAATCAAATTTCAACAGCAACTGGTCTGAGTAGATTAAGTGATAAAGATGCTAATCCTGCATTCAAAACTTTCACAACTTTTTCTGCTGTTATGGTTTGGAGTTATCACATACCTTAGGAGCACTGGCCCTTTAATAGCCATTGCCATTCAGTTACATGCTGGGGGTTCTTTTAATCTATAATATATTCCTCCTCTTCCCTTTATTTCCCTGCCTAGCTGAAATATGATCCTGTGCTCACTTGTGTTTACAAGCAAGGCTGAGGTGACAACGATTGGAGGAGAAAAGAAAAAAGTTAAGGGAAGAAATTACATCAAAATTTAGCCTCAAACTGTGGACAAAAGACATGGCCCCCACCAGGAATAGAATTCTCTGTTTACTATATAAAATTCACTGAAATCAAAACGTGTACAGTCAATACATGTGTTATGTAAGTAGATCAAATATTTATCTACTTATATGTGTTTTTTTTTCCCGGTCATAGTATGGCTAATCCTCCTGCTTTAAACTCCCTGGCGTTCTGAATCTCCACGGCCGTGCGGCCGCGGGTGGTTTTTTTTAACCTAATTTTTTCTGAACGGGATTTCCTTCAGGGCTTCCCCCGTCGCCATGGCGACGAACGGAATGACGTCATCAACGTTGTGACGTCACAGGGAGTCCCGATCCACCCCTCAGTGCTGCCTGGCACTGATTGGCCAGGCTGCGCATGGGGTCTCGGGGGAGGGGGGCTATTACACGGCGGAGAGGCAGCGATCGGAGAAACCCACAGCTAGCAAAGTGCTAGCTGCGTGTTTAAAAAAAAAATTATTCAAATTAGCCCACCAGGGCCTGAGCGTTGTCCTCCGGCATTACTGGACGAGCTCAGCTCGTCCAAAACGCTAAGGAGGTTAAGATGCATTGACTTTTTCCCCACACTTTTGGGAGAGAAAAGGTGTCTTAAAGTCCAAAAAATACGGTAATCAATTCAAACAGTTTGTACCTTGTTTCATTTTTCTCACTGCATACACTCTGGGATTTAAAGGACAACTATCAAAGTTAACCAAAATATTTAACCTCCCTGGTGGTAAGCCCGTGCTGAGCACGGGCTATGCCGCCGGGAGGCACCGCTCAGGCCCCGCTGGGCCGATTTGCATAATTTTTTTTTTGCTGCACGCAGCTAGCACTTTGCTAGCTGCGTGTAGTGCCCGATCGCCGCCGCTACCCGCCGATCCGCGGGTAGCGTCGCCGCAGCTGCCCCCCCCCCCAGACCCCGTGCGCTGCCTGGCCAATCAGTGCCAGGCAGCGCCGTGGGGTGGATCGGAGTCCCCTTTGATGTCACGACGTCGATGACGTCATCCCGCCCCGTCGCCATGGCGACGGGGGAAGCCCTCCAGGAGATCCCGGGATCTCCTGATCTCCGATCGCCGGCGGCGATCGGAGGGGCTGGGGGGATGCCGCTGAGCAGCGGCTATCATGTAGCGAGACCTCGTCTCGCTACATGGAAAAAAATAAAAAAATTTAAAAAAAAACGTATTTGCTGCCCCCTGGCGGATTTTGCCAAACCGCCAGGAGGGTTAAAGGACAACTATCAAAGTTAACCAAAATTCTAAGTGCCACATGTATTTCTAGTAATTACTAAAAGTAGCAGAGTGTTGTACCGCGTTAGCCATCAGGAAAAGCAAGACCAGGGGTGCTCGGATCCCACTTTTCACTATCTGTAACTAATTCGGATCCGGATCCCCAGATATCCGATCCGGGTCGGATATCTGAATTTGAAATTTTTAAACCTGAATTGAATTTGGATATCCAACCCAAGTATCGGATATCCGGATTGCAAACCGGAAATTATTCTTAACCGTTTTAGAAGCTAAAAACATACCACCACCCTCTCTCTCTCTCTCTCTCTCTCTCTCTTTCTTTCTCTCTCTCGTCTTCCAGGGATTTGTAGTATGTCAAAAGCAAGCTCACATACATTGGCCAGGAATCGAACCCAGGTCAACTGCTTGGAGGGCAGCTATGCTCACCACTATACCACCAACCACACACACAGCAAAGGACAGCACTTTGAAGTCTGGAAGATTCCAGGGCAAGGGTGGGAAGGATGAAAAGCTAGGTGGCCATGCAACCATTCCTGCTAACCTAAAGCTTACTTAGTCATATGAGACACATGCAGGGTGCAGGGCTGTGTGTTGAGTCAACACATTGACTTAGGACTTAACCAAATCCAATGCTCCAATATGGGGAAGCTTCTCTGTTTGCTGTTTGTTTTTTTTAAGTGTGGTGTCACAGTTCACTCATTTCTTCAACTACAAGAAAGGCCCAGGAGTAGTCTTAGCTACTGTAATATCTATGTTACGGCAGGGCCCTTATAACACTTTCTCTTACAGGGCTATGGAAACCATTTTGCCCATGCGATAAAGCGAGGTGCAAAAATGAAATCATACCTAGCAGAGGATGGTTTTGATCCATCAACCTCTGGGTTATGGGCCCAGCACACTTCCACTGCACCACTCTGCTGCCACACAGGGAATGCTTTGTTGTAGGAAAAAGTGGTGTTAAACTTATTGGAGCAGACTTACTTCCTCACTTCAAAAGACACACATACATCCCCATAAAATCATTTAGCAGCAACAACTAGTCTCTGTGGCACAATTGGTTAGCGCATTCGGCTGTTAACCAAAAGGTTGATGGTTCAAGCCCACCCAGGGATGGTCATGCCTTTTGTGTTCAACAGTTGTCCAAAGAGAACCCCAGATAGCCATGTAGATTTATCTCTCTCTAGTGCAGAGTGGCGCAGCAGAAGCATGCTGGGCCCATAACCCAGTGGTTGATTGATCAAAACCATCCTCTGCTAGTTGAGATATCATTTTTGCACCTCGCTTTATCGCATGGGCAAAATAGTTTCCATAGCCCTGTAAGAGAAAGTGTTATAAGGGCCCTGCCGTAACATAGATATTAAGGTAGGTAAGACTACTCCTGGGCAGGGCCGGATTTGTACTTTTTACCGCCCAAGGCCAACTATACCGTCTGTATGGTTGTTATCTCTGTGTGACCCAATGAGAATTCTCCTTACTCTCCATCATTGGATGTCACAGACATTAACTATTTTAGTAATATCCGTATAGATATGTTATGTTTGCCATCTCTTTAATGATGGACTCATTGTGTCACCATGAGAGTTAGGCTGATGTGTACCTGCAGGACAGAGCTTACAGGTCTTGCAGGGATGACAAAAGTACAGGACAAATAGTTCAAAGGTTAAAGCTGTGGGGCGTGGCCTGAAGCTCATGGCGTGAGGACGTGCGGTGGCAGAGCTCCCGTCCAGCGACACATTTATAAGTATCCTGACCACTTTTAAGCGCATTGTTCCGGCTCATAAAAGTGATTACCACCCCCTCTGAAGCACCGGGCCAAGAAATGGCAGCTTCCCGAGCCTCACAGGCTGCGGCCAAACTAGAAAAGTTCCGCCGAGACCACGACAGCACGAGCCAAGATGGCGTCGCAGTATCAGATCCACAAACCTCAGCCGATAACATTCCTGCTCCAGAGCAACCCGAACCCACCCTCGCTCAGGTCCTGCAAGCAATCTCTGACTGCCAATCGTCCCTGACTTCCATTACCTCCACCCTGGAGTCAGTGAAAACGGATGTTACCTTCCTCCGGCAAGACCTACGCGCCCTAAAAGACCGGGTAGGCCAAACGGAACACCGCATCAGTGACTTGGAAGACTCTGTACGACCTCTACAAAAAGAAATGGGGCAGAGCCAAAAAGGTATTAAATCCATTGCCGACAGGCAAGAGGACCAAGAAAACCGCCAACGCCGCTCCAATGTACGGATCGTGGGCCTCCCTGAAAAGGCTGAAGGCGCCACGCCGGAGCAATTCACAGAAAATCTCCTTAAGAATCTGTTTGGTGAGCATACCTTCTCCCATGTCTTCGTTATTGAACGCGCTCATCGAATTTCTCCTAACGTTCCAGCGCCAGGCCAACCGCCACGCACTTTCATTTTCAAACTTTTGAATTGCAGAGATCGAGATGCAGTACTCCGTGCCCTATCTCATATGAAAACGCCACCATTTCCTTCTACCCAGACTTCACTGCAGAGGTGCAGAAACAGCGTGCCAAGTTTATTAATGCCAAGCGTAAACTCCGTGATGCACATCTCAAATATGCAATGTTATATCCCGCACGCCTCAAGATCTTAACCGATGAAAAATCCTTTTTCTTCACCGAACCTGAGGATATCATTACCTGGCTTGAAACCCGTGCCCGAAGTTCCGCCCGCACCTCACCTCACCGCTGAACTCCTACCTTGACCACTGGGTAACTATTACCATAAACACTAGCTTACATACAACCCCTACAGTATGCTTCAATTATCCCCCCTCACTACCACTATGATATACGGCACGATTACAGATGCAAGTATGACTGTCTCACGATGCAACTTGCAGTATTTCAAACTCTGTCAGGTACTGTAGGGGAACCTACTGGGTGGGCTGATCTGCTCATCTCTGAATCCGGATTAGGTATACTTCTGCCCCCTAACTAACGATAAATCCCTGCAACAAACTGGCAGTCTCTGAGTTACACTACTACCTCAGGACTTGATCGAGGTCTCCCCATTTACATACCTCTATCCTTAACAACTACGTTATATATACTTTGTAGATTTGTGTTGCTCTATGTTTATTTTCATAATGTGAATTTACCTACTGTTTATTACAATCGTAATGCTACCTTAAATGTACGCCAAACCTGACCCTTGGTCCCACCTATAACTACATCGGGTCTCTCCTAAGTTAAAAACCTATGAATCAGCCTGCTGCGATACTACTCCTTTTAATATATATATTTTAGTTCACATGCCCACGTACCTGAGTCCAGTGAAATATCACTCTATATGTCCGCTATCATATACGCTCACTTGATTTTAAGACACTAAAGCTAGGTCTTGCATCCCCCTTTAATATGCTGGACGGCGCTGCCTCCTATCGCCCTGTCACCACCCCACCCACTCTCCTTAGTTATATACAGAGAGTGTTCTTACACAGATCAGTCCACTTCTGTGTGATCTAGATGAGCCTTAGGCCCTAGATCACCCATCTGATTTGTTATGCGTTTTGATTGGGTAGAGCCTTCACTTACCAGTTACAGTGAAGCAGGGTGTTTACTGGGTTTTTTGTTGTTATATTACGTGTTACTCATTGACCAATCTGCTAAAAGTATAATTTCTCTGACTATACCCATTGTACTCCCCCCTTCCCACCCGGGACATGTATACTCACTAACTTCCCCTGCACACTTTGTCTCATATACCCTTAAATAGCATCCACTGCTGCTGCTCTTAAAATAATTTGTTGGAATGTGAGAGGGCTTAACGATCCGATAAAGAGATCAATCATTCTTAACTACATGCATAAACACAAACCAGACATATTGGTGCTGCTTGAGACACACATCACTGGCAGTAAATCTAAATCCCTTATGCGCCACTGGGTGGGCAAAGCCTTTCACTCAGACTTCACCCAATACTCCAGGGGCGTATCTATTCTTATTAAAAAATCCACTCCATTTCACCTAATTACCTCCCAAATTGATCAATTTGGCCGATTTGTTTTTCTACATGGCCTCCTGCACGAGAAACTAATCTCCATGCTGGCCTTCTATATTCCTCCCCCTTACTCCTCATCCCTCCTTAAAGAAGGCCTACGCTTTACCTCCAATCTTCCCCAGTGCCCAAGTATATGGATAGGAGACTTTAATATGGTATGCAACCCTTTCCTAGATCGCCATCCACCGGCCACTAATAAGCCTACTGCCTTCTCTCTCCTGATGTCTGAGATGTCATTACATGACACCTGGCGTCTCCTCAACCCAAAAGCTCAACAATTTACCTGCTTTTCAGCAACTTATAACTCTCTCTCCAGACTGGATCACTTTTTTGTGACCAGCTATTTACTGCCACTGGTGAAAGATATAACTTTTCTACCTCGAATTGTCTTGGACCACTCTCCAATATGTCTGTCCCTGGCATGGAATGACTCCCCCACTGATTTTATATGGAAATTTAATCCATTTTTGCTCACCTTGTTCCCCTCGGAGGACTGGCTCATAGACAAATTACACTCTTACTTTGACGCCCATAGGGAAGAAATTAATAAAGCTCTGGTTTGGAACACTTTTAAGCCGTACCTACGTGGCCTCCTTTCCAGTGCTGTATCTTACTACAAAAGGGAAACCAATAAAACTATTCTAACCCTACAAACCCAAATTCCCTTGTTGGAACAGAATTATGTGGCCGATTCCTCTGGGGCGAACGAGAGAGCACAATCTCAGCTTTCCCTCCTGCTCAAGGAAAAATCACAAGCTAAAGCCTTCTTTCACAAACAAACCTTCTACGAGCAGGGGGAAAAGACAGGTACTATACTGTCCAGACTGGCCAAAGACAGATCCACATCAGGACACATTCTCTCCATTAAAAATGACTCCAACATAATGATTACAGGCCCCAAGCCTATAAATGTGTGTTTCGCCTCATATTTCCAGGATCTATACACCGCTAGATCTGAGTTTACACGTAAGGACGCCGAGATCTTCCTTTCTGAAATAACCCTTCCCCGATTATCCCCAGAAGATATGGAAATGTTAGACGCCCCTATTACTTCTGATGAAATTGACTTAGCTATTCACTCCCTCCCTAACAAAAAGGCACCCGGCTTAGATGGTATCCCCAGTGAAGTGCTTAAACGATTTTCCGAAATTATTTCATCTCCCCTTCTGCAAACCTTTCACCATGCATTTGAGCAGGGTATACTCCCCTCCTCCATGCAGACGGCTTTGATTGTGCTGATTCCCAAACCTGGAAAGGACTTATCACTCTGCGATTCATATTGCCCGATTTCCCTACTCCCAACAGATGTCAAAGTTCTGGCCAAAATTCTTGCCACACGGCTAAACAAAGTTATTCTGTCCCTTGTACATGGAGATCAGACCGGCTTTATGCCAGGCAAAAAAACATCACTTAATATTCGTCGGTTGTTTGCTAACATTCAAGCTCCCCATGACAATCGAGGCAAGCGCATAGTTGTTTCCCTAGATGCTGCTAAAGCATTTGATGCGGTCGAATGGCCATTTTTACTTGCTACCCTTTCCAGGTTTGGGTTCGGTGACAACTTCATTCGCTGGGTACAAATCCTTTACAGTAACCCTTTAGCTCAAGTTTGTACGAACTCCAATATCTCTGACCCATTTCCTATAGGTAGAGGGACTAGGCAAGGCTGTCCCCTCTCCCCCTTATTATATGCCTTGTCTGCTGAACCACTTGCTTGTAAAATACGGAAACACCCTAATATCACTGGATTCAAAATTGGTGGGCTGGAAGAGAAAATAAGTCCGTATGCTGACGATACTATTTTATACTTAGCCGACCCCCATAAATCCCTAGCCACTGTATTTAATCTTATCTCTGAAATGGGAGCATACTCAGGCCTGTCCATCAATTGGAGCAAATCCGCCATCTTATGCCTAGACAACCTGGAGATCTTGGCGTCCTCACTTCCCTGTCCCCTGCAAATTGTTCCCTCTTTTAAATATCTTGGTGTTGTGATTCGGGCCTCCCCCTCTGATTACTATCTGGACAACGTGGCCCCCCTTATCCAATACACCCGTGATAAACTCTCTTCCTGCACAAAACTTCCCCTTTCGGTTATGGGACGAGTCAATTTAATTAAAATGGTCTTAATGCCCAAAATCCTGTACATACTGCATAACTCTCCCATACACCTGCCTACTGCCTTTTTCAAACAACTTAGATCTCTGATGCTTTCTATTGTCTGGAATAAATCCCGGGCTAAGCTCAAATATACAACACTACAATGTCCCACTACGCTAGGAGGTGTAGCTTTACCCTCTCCCTTCTTATATTATCTGGCATCCCAATTGGAACAAATTTCCCACTGGTTTACATCCAACTCTCTACAATCCCCTGAACTGTTGGGGTTCTCTGCCACAGAACAAGCAAACAATCTACCGTTTGCCCTCCTTAAAGGCACTCTTACCCATAAAGACCCCACTAACACTATTCTGATCCAAGCCACACGAACCTGGCATGAAGTAAATAAAATAATCCCCACATCCATATGGGTACACTTTACGCCTCTATGGCGGAACCCCAAACTGCCAGAGCTATCTAAGCTCACTAACACCCTACGCTGGTCTGACAAAGGTATACAATACCTTGGCCAGATTCTCCAAAACAAATGCCTCCTTCCCTTTGATGTTCTATCTGCTAAATTCTCCCTTCCTCATCATTTCCAATACATGTACTTCCAATTACAGCATGCTATGCAGGCTCAATTTCCCTCAGGTTTCCCATTAACAGGCACTTCCCTTATTATGGAAGCCATTAAAGATGGACCATTAACTCACCATATTGGTGCTCTCTACTCTATACTATCAGAACATCTGGCTCGCCCAGTGGTAGAACAATCCAAAAATAAATGGATACAACAGGGAACTCAAATAGACGAAGAGGAATGGGAAGATAGCCTCTTAGCTGTCAAACAAGTATCTCCATGTATCAAAGATCGCCTCACACAATTGTACATTACTCACCAAAGCTACCTTACCCCTAGTCGCATCTCTAAATTCAACCCCAACACCTCCAACCACTGCCCTAAATGCAGCGCCTTCAACCCCACCTTTATGCACCTTCTGTGGCAGTGTCCTCCAATAGCAGACCTATGGAAACAGGTAGTCGACTTCCTTCATGACGTAATGGGATCACCAATTGCCCTAGACATTAAGAGCTGTATACTAAATATTTACGACGAAGACATTAACAAATTTGACAAAACCTTCTTGATAGAATCCACCTTTATGCTCAAACAATGTATAGCGTTCAGATGGCTCTCTCCAACTGCCCCTACATATGCTGATTGGCGTAGTAGGATCAAAAATTCTCTACCCCTTAAGAAACTAGTATACCACCACAGAGGCTGCCCCTCGAAATTTAACAAGATATGGGACCGCTGGATTGAGAACCCAGGCGGTTAACAATATCCAAATCACAATGTTTATGCTGTTGTTTGTTCTCGTTTCTTATCATTGTATCTATTTTCTCGGATACCTCTCTCCTTACCCCCCTCCTTTCCCCCTCCCCTCTCTCTCCACGCCTACACTCACCCCTGGATGCCAACAAAATTTTCCTTCCTGACTTTCCTACCCTCCTTCCCACTTCCCTTTCCCTCTCCTGCACTCCCTGTGAAGTCATGGAGATAGTGATACTATTGTATAACTTCTACCTGTATACTATTTGTATTACTTACCTGTTGTTCAATTCTTTTCAACGATTGTATACTGTATTCTCTGTACCATCCCTGTTTTATATTTCAATAAAACTTTTGGTCAATGAAAAAAAAAAAAGGTTAAAGCTGTCCTTGTAGATAGGGATGGCTCCATAGAACAGCTTTACTGCCCCTCACTGAGCCGCCCCTAAATTTCTGGTGCCCTAGGCCATGGCCTAGGTGGCCTTGCCAGAAATCCGGCCCTGCTCCTGGGCCTTTCTTGTAGATGAAGAGGAGTGAGCTGTGACACCACACTTGAAAAAAAAAACAGCAAACAGAGAAGCTTCCCCATATTGGAGCATTGGATTTGATAAAGTCTTAAGCCAATGTGTTGACTCAACACACAGCTCAACACACAGCCCTGCACCCTGCACCCGGCATGTGTCTCATATAGCAGGAATGGTTGCATGGCCACCTAGCTTTTCATCCTTCCCACCCTTGCCCTGAAATCTTCCAGACTTCAAAGTGCTGTCCTTTGCTGTGTGTGTGGTTGGTGGTATAGTGATGAGCATAGCTGCCCTCCAAGCAGTTGACCTGGGTTCGATTCCTGGCCAATGTATGTGAGCTTGCCTTTGACATACTACAAATCCCTGGAAGACCAGAGAGAGAGAGAGAGAGAGAGAGAGAGAGAGAGGTGGTGGGTGGTGGTGGTTCTTTTTGTTACTAACCTAGTAATCGGATTCGGATATCTGGGAAATCCGCGGATATCCGGATTATGGGTGAAACTATCCGCAGATAGCTTTCCGGATTTAAAAAAAAAATCCGGAATCCGAATCCCAATTGGATAGCTGAAAAAAGTTCGGATATCTGGGCAACCCGGATATCCGAAATCCGGATGAGCCTCCCTGAGCAAGACAATTTGAATCAAGATACCATAATTTGTTGGCTAACTTAGAGGTAAATAAAAAGTAAGCTTTGGCTAATATGCCTTCTGCAGGAACTTAGTCTGAAGTAGGCTTCTTAGCCAAAAGCATACTTTTTATTTACCTCTAAGTTAGCCAACAAATGATATCATCCCGATTCAAAACTTCTTGCTAGTAATTCCTAGAAAATAGCAATACGAATGCTTTGTTCATCTTTCTTATGTAAAGGAAATATAACATTTACAGAGAGCAGTTTTCACTGTGGGCATTTCTATGGAGGACTGTGTCCAGCACACCCAGCATACAGAAACAGTCCTCACTGGCTGTAATCCTATGACTGGAATCTCTTCAGAATGGCAGAAAGCAGAGATACAGCATCAAAACAGTGTTCAATTAACTCATCAGCTGCAGCTCAGTTTGCCTTGATCTCTGCTGTGTCTCTGCTTCACGCAGTTCTCAAGTAAACAGTAGAAGATTACAGCCAGGAAGAGCTCATTCTGAATGGTGGGTGTAAGCATCTAAGAAGAGGAATAAAGTAAGGATACTTCTCTTTAGATCCTTTCTCTGTAGTTGAAAAATCTCTCAGCTATTCTCATATGATCTGTGAGAATGCAGTATGTGTGGGCAGGGCAGTAAATCATTCCCCTGTGAATAAGGATAGGGAAGTGGCACCTATCTACATGGAAACATCCTGGTATCGCTACCGACTCAAGAAGCTCTGATACACAAGGCGTTTCCTTCACACAGGCTGTGATGAGAGACTCCTGTAAATTCTTCTATTGTTACTGGCTAATAGCTCTATAGGTATGTGGGGTTTGCAGAACACCAGTTTTTTTGATGGTTGTCCTTTAAGGGGAATTCAAACTTGAGTGTCATCTCAATAGGCAATAACCCCTTTTCACGCAATAAATATTTTACCTTTTCTCGAATAAATCATCAGGGACATCTGCATGGCGTATATTGTGGTGAAAACCCCTCCCACAGTGTGCTTTCATGGGAGCAGACCTTAGGGTTAACATCCTTTGTTTACAAATTAACTGCTCTGTGGAGGAAGCCAGCTGACTTAGCTGAGAGATCAAATTACAGTTGTCATTAGTCACAGATGAGGGGAGATTAGACAGGCTTAACTCTCTAAATACATACAGGGTACATTTCTCCATGTTATTCTTATGCTCTGTGCAGTCCAGCCCCATTCTGGCCGTGGCCTCCATCGCCATCCTCCTTGGCCCCTCCATTCCTCTGCTGTGCCCCCTGATATGTCCTTCACTCGTGGCCAGTCCACACCCCACTATGCATGCAGGGCCGGGCTGCACATGCTCCCTGTGTCACTCCGGTAATACAGTCCATTCCGTGCTTGCACAGTATTAACTGTGCAGGCACAGAATGGTCCTGGCTACAAGAGTGATACAGGGTGTGCATGCGCACTGAAGCATGACCTAGAGCTTACCAGGGGGCACAGCAGAGGAACAAAGGGGCCCAGGAGGATGGTGACGGAGGCTAGGCTGGCATGGGGCTGGAGGAAGCCCCCAGGTATGTATAAAAGCTAATAGAAGCAATGTCTCAGATACACTTTGAGGGCTCGTTTCCACTATCGCGAATCTGCATGCGTCCAACGCATGCAGATCCGCACATGTAATACAAGTGGATGGGCCTGTTTCCACTGTAGCGTTGTTGAGGTGCGTTTTTTTCAGCGTGAAAAAAACGCACAAAAGAGCCAACGATTTCGCCTGCGTCGGGAATCCGTGCGAATCGCCGCTAATGTATTTAATAGTAAAAACGCATGCGTTTGTTACATGCGTTTTTACCCGCGATTTCGCGTGCGATTTCGCACCTTTTTCAATTTTATTTAGCCCTGGCAGTGTCATGGTTAATCGCAGGCGAAATCGCGGGTAAAAACGCATGTGGAAACGCATCCGCATGCGTTTTTACAAGCGTCGGAATGCGGCCGAAATCGCGTCGCAACAGTGGGAACGAGCCCTAAGTTTGACTGCATTTGCTGCATGCTTGTTTCAGGTGTGGGATTTAGACACTCATGAGTCATGACCAGAAAGATCAGCAGGACTGTATTGTTTAAAAGGAAATGAATATGGCATTTTCCATATTCCTCTCTGCCCAGTTGTCTATTTAACTCCACATAGTTTCACTTTTATTATTTACATTTTCTGCATTAAACCGGCTTTTGCCTGTAATTGCTATTCAGCATGATAAAATCCATGACTCATGTTACTCGTCAGTCATTAGTATGTTGCAATTCTCAGTTATTAGTTTCCATAGCTTCTAAAAGTGAGCTTGTGTACCTGGCTGCTGGTGTCTCTCGCAATACCTGCCTGCTCTGTGACTGCTGTGTATACGCTTCCTATCTCTACATCATTTCTGTGTCATGACCAGGGATGGTCGTAGTCAGCCAACTTTGCTACGCTGGAACTATGCGTAGTTTTACGCAATTACCTTTAGCCAAACTACGGCTTCGCAATCAAATATTTGCTTCGTATGCATTTCGTAGACTACGCATTAAAATACGCAATTAGCGAAGCGTAGTGTATGCGGATGCTTATGCCCATATGCAGAAAATTTTACACATTAATTCCTTTGTAAATACTTATACCAGGAACTCTCTATGCGTACATTCCCTTTTCCAATGCGTACATTTGTAAGCATACAATCGCACGCAGAAAATTAGACGCGAGTAACGCATTTGTAGTTCACTACGCAATACACATGTTAACTACGCATAGTGGGCGTAAGCTACGTGTAGCTGTACTTCGCTACGCGTAAATTAGTAAGCGTAGTTTTGAAATTTCACCTTCGAACTACGATGCGTAGATGCGAACTACGATGCGTAAATTCGCACTGGCGTAGTTTCTGCTCATCCCTGGACATGACCAATGGATTTTTTTTATCGGTTTTTCATGAACATTTTTTTCTTCAGTCCTTGTATTAATTACCCGTCCCTGGGAGTGTTTTGTGCCTGCGCAGTAGTACTACACAAGCGCAGGACGATCCTAGCCGCGGGAGCGTGCCTGGCCGGGCTGCGAATGTGCATCAAAGTGCTATTTGGCCAGGTTTTTGGGCACTATTGCGGGTGACAGGAGCAACCCGGGGAGATAGTGAGGGACGAATGGCCTCAAGGGGGCTTAAGGAAGCCCCAGGTAAGTATGTTACCAGAGATGCTCCTCGTCTCAGCTACACTTCAATAGTGTTGAGACGAAATGTGCGTAATTTCATGTTTCCATAATTACGGGCGCAAATTCATAGTTTCGTAATTGCCATACAAACAGTAATTCGGAATTCCGTAAGCAAAATTTCTGTCATGTAATTTCGCATTTCGCCGCAAATTCGTGTTTAAAGCGAAATTTCGTATGTTTTCCATAGAAACAGTGATTTAAATTAAGAAAATGGATGTCATTTCGTTTTTTAATAATGATGCAAATTTAATTACTGAACTCAGGAAAGTCACTCATTAAATGCAATTACTGATTGCAATTACTGATAATGCAAAGGGCCCTGACGGCTTAATGCAAAGACAGGTGCTCTTTGCCAAGGTGCACTTAGCGTTCATGCAGGCTGAGACACTTGATTCTGGACCTTGCAATATCTGATCATGCAAAGGTCCCTGCACGTACTGTCGCTTTAAATGTACTAGGAGGCTCTACCGGCAGCCACTTCTAAGACAGGTGCTCTTTGCCAAACTGCACTTAGTGGTCATGCATGCTGAGACACTTGGTTTTGGGCCTTGTAATATCTGATAATGCAAAGACCCCTGCATGTGCTGTTTAAATGTATCAGGAGGCTGTAGCGGTAGCTACTTCTAAGACAGATGCTCTTTGCCAAGGTGCACTTAGCGGTCATGCGTGCTGAGACACTTGGTTTTGGTCCTTGCAATATCTGATAATGCAAAGGTCCCTGCGCGTTGAACACAATTTCGAGAACGGACGAATTTCCGCATTAAACACAAATTTACGATTCATTTCCACTACGAAAATGATTAACCAAATTACAAATTTTCCATTATGTCCATAATAGTAATTTCGCAAATAATGCAAATTTCGCATAATCATAATTAAGTCATTAGGCTCATCACTACACTTTGAGGCTTCTTTCCCACCAGGAGGTTGCGTTTAGGGGACGTTATAGGGCGCATAACGTGCCCCTAATGCAACGCCTGGTGGTGTTGGAGGAGGACGCTACCAAGAGCCGCGTTAAAAGCAGCTCTTAGTGTGCCTACTCTGTGGGAGGCGCTGCGGAGACCACGTGAGCGGAGCTCTCCGCATCACGTGGTCCCTCCAGCCAATCAGCGGCCGCTCCTGGAAGTAAGCACTGCAAGTGCAGTGAATATAAAGTAGCCATGTGCCTGGCTACGTAGCGGCCTCTCCCCGCCTCCTCTCCGCCCACAAAATTAAAAAAAAAAACATACTGAGCATGTGCAAACATTCTAACGCGGCGTAAGCCGCTAGAACGCACAGTATGCTGCACTTCAAACGAACGTGCAGCGTTACTGTGTAACGCAACGTGGGCACTGTGAACAGCCCATTGATTTTTCATAGCTGTGCGGTGGGGTGCGTTACAGGCTGCACTAACGTGCGCCTGTAACGTCTCACTGTGAAAGCAGCCTGAGAGTATGAGGTCATCCTCCAAACTATGTCAAGCAGCCTGAGAGTATGAGGTCATCCTCCAAACTATGTCAGTGTAGTATTGGAGGTATAAGACTATAAAAACAGAATAGAACCATAAAACCACTTACAGGGCCCAGACCATGGGTACCCCAAGATAAAAAAAAAGCACGGATGTGCTGGCCAGTAGTAAGTATAAAAAGAAAAAAGGTGTCTCCCGTCTCCTTCCCGACCGGTTTTGCAAACTTGAGTCATCAGGGGTTTTATGTAAGTGGTTTTACGGTTCTGTTTTGTTTTTATATTATATTAAAGCAGTCTACACTAAGTATTGCTGCTTGTTGTTTTTTTATCCTATACCTTCTATACTACACTGACATTTTTTGGAGGATGACATCATACTCTTAAAGCAGGATTGTCAGTCATCAAATCAAATTCAGTTTACCCACTGCTCTTTGTTTATTATACAGGCATCAACCTAACACTACATTGCAAGCATTCCAATATAATAATAAATATAATCATAATAATACATCTTCTCTGTCAGCCTAGCTCCATTTAGTACATTACAAATGAGAAGGAAGTTTATGGCCCCTCCCACATTCCTGCACCTCACTGATTAGCTGAGGGCAGTTCAGTGTGACACAAGGCTGAGAAGAAAGAAGCTACTGAAATACGATGTATGCTATGCTCACATGTTTACAAAGCAAGTTAGATATGACAGAGCAGTTTCTGGGAGAAAAAAAAGAGTGAGACCAGAAACACACTAGGAGCGATTTCTAATCGTGAGTGATTTGAAAAAGCTCTTGCTAATGCAATGCTATGGGGGATTTTGATAAAATCACATTGCTTATAGCATTAAATTAGCAAGAGTTTTCAAATTGCAAAGCGCTCAGAAATTAGTTCCTAGTGGGTTTATGTGCCAAGGGAGGAAATTACATCATGATTGGCTTCAGTCAGAGGCAGCAAACATGGAAAATGATTATTTTCTAGTGAACGATTGACACATTATGATTATTTTCTAGTGAACAATTGACACATTACAATTATTTTCTAGTGAAGCGTTGCCCACATTAGATTATTTTATGGTGAAACATTCTGCGTTACGATTATTTTCTGGTGAAAGATTGCTGCATAATTACGATTATTTTATGGTGAAACGCTGCCCACATTATGATTATTTTTTAGTGAAAGATTGCCACATTATTTTCTAGTGAAGCATTGCTGCATTATGATTATTTTCTAGTGCAAGATTGCCACATTATTTTCTAGTGCAAGATTGCCACATTATTTTCTAGTGAATCATTGCTGCATTACTATTATTTTCTAGTGAAAGATTGCCACATTATTTTCTAGTGAAGCATTGCTGCATTACGATTATTTTCTAGTGAAAGATTGCCACATTACGATTATTTTCTGGTGAAACATTGCTGCGTTAAGATTATTTTATGGTGAAACGCTCATTATGATTATTTTCTAGTGAAAGATTGCCACATTATTTTCTATTGAAGCATTGCTGCGTTACGATTATTTTCTGGTGAAAGATTGCCACATTACGATTATTTTGTAGTGAAACATTTTGCTGCATTATGATTTTCTGGTGAAACGCTGCCCACATTACGATTATTTTGTGATGCAACATTGCTGTATTGCGATTATGTTCTGGTGAGAGATTGACATATTACGACTATTTTCTAGTGACACATTGCTGTACTGCGATTATTTTCTGGTGAAAGATTGACACATTATGATTATTTCCTAGTGAAACATTGCTGCATTATGATTATTTTCTGATGAAAGATTGCCACATACGATTATTTTCATGTGGGGGCACAACGGGGGGGAGGGGGGGGTCGGGTCGGAAAGGGGGGTAGGGGAACGCCACAGGTTTTCTCGCCTGGAGTGACGCAATGGCTAGAGGCGCCCCTGGTTAGGCATATACTATACTGTATGTGTAAGATCTTAGCTTTTTAATGCACAAGGAGCAGATGGTAGAGTTGGGCTATGTATATTTTGCAGGTCTTTTTGTGAACGCATTTTTCAGAGTACCTTTCATGCATGGTGCCACTTCCCAAGTAAAGAGATGCATGCTGTACATGCTTATTGACATACTTAAAGAGAAACCGTGACCAAGAATTGAACTTCATTCCAATCAGTAGCTGATACCTCCTTTCCCATTAGAAATCTATTCCTTTTCACAAATGGATGATCAGGAGGCTCTGTATGGCTGATATTGTGGTAAAAACCCCTCCCACAGGAAACTGTAAGGACCATGGTCCTGGCAGTTTCTTGTGTGTGAACCTCATTGCATTGTGGGGAATAGCTGTTTACAGCTGTTTCCAACTGCCAAAAAAGCAAGCAGCAGCTACTCCCAGTGACATCACTTGCCAGCAGTAAAAATGTCACCATCTGATGTCAGCAGGGCTGTGGAGTCAGAGTTGGAGTCGGAGTCAAGGAGTCGGAGTTGGGGCAATTTTGGGCACCCGGAGTCTGAGTCGTTGATTTCATAAACTGAGGAGTCTGAGTCGGGAGTCGAATGATTTTTGTACAACATCCACAGCCCTGTTAAGTGTTAGGCTAAGGAATCGGAGTCGAGGAGTCGGAGTCGGAGCCATTTTGGGTACCCGGAGTCGGAGTTGGAGTCGTGGTTTCATAAACTGAGGAGTTGGAGTCGGAAGATTTTTGTCCCGACTCCACAGCCCTGGATGTCAGAATTTAAATCAGGGAGAGGAAAGCTTTTGCAATAGGCAAACACTGTCTAAATCATTTATAGAGAATTATTTAAAAAATTAAGCACTTTTTTTTTATTACATTATTGTCACTGGAGTTCCTCTTTAACCTGTGGTCTGCTAGATTCTCAGGAGTGGTGCCTGTCAAGTTAAAGGATACCCGAGGCGACATGTGACATGATGAGATAGACATGTGTATGTACAGTGCCTAGCACACTAATAACTATTCTGTGTTCCTTTTTTTTCTTTCTCTGCCTGAAAGAGTTAAACATCAGGTATGTAAGAGGCAGTTTCTGTCAGTCAGGGCTGTGTCAAACTACAGTGATAAGAAATTCCAACTATAAAACACTTTTCTAGCAGGAAATGGCTTTCTTAGAGCAGGAAATAGATAAAATGGGTCAATAGTTCATAGATTTTAGCTCTGGCATACTTCAATGAATATGTCATTGAGCAGAGACAATGAAACGGTAAATAGTAAAAGCTAGATTTAAATATAAAATAAATCTGTGGGATAACTAAAAAGTCATTTTTAGAAGACTGAGGATAGAAACAATTGTTTATTTAATTTGTTTATTTTCACCTCGGGTGTCCTTTTAAGACTAGCCTGTATATGCACCTCAATGCACTTGGTATTCACAATCAGAAAAGATTTTCATTTCCCTAAATGTTTGTTGCTGAATGCATGTGCTATTCATAATCACTGGATCTATTTTAATAAAAGAGAATCTGTACTCTAATATTTTTACACTAAAAAGCATACCATTCTATTCCTTATTTTCTCCTGGGTCCCTCTGTGCTGTTTCTGCCACTCTCTGCTGCAATCCTGGCTTGTAATTAACAATTTTAGGCAGTGTTTACAGGGACGGATCAAGACCAAGTTGCGCCTGGGGCAAGGTCAGGTTTTGGCGCCTAAAGGTCAGGTTTTGGCGCCTAAACTGCCATTCATTTTGCCGCCTTTTTAAGAATTCAACAAACTGCGCCTGGGGCAAGATACCCGCTTGCCCCCCCCTAGATCCGTCCCTGAGTGTTTACAAACAAACTAACCAGCTTGCGATAGGCTCACATAAACAGAGTGTGTGAGTCATACAGAGTGTGCAGGGGGCCAGCAGAGGGTGTGTATCGCTTCTATCCAATCACAAGCAGCCCTGCACATTCCACACATTCAAGCCTTAGCCCAACAGACACGACACAGTAAAGGAGATAAGATTTATTGCAGAGACAGTGCAATTAGGAAAGGCTGCAGTAAGCCAGAACACATTAGAACAGGCATAGGAACTTATAGGATAGAAGAACGAAGGCTGAAAAATGTGTTACAGAGTCTCTTTCAATTAAAGGCTCCTTATATGCTGAGGGGAATTTGCAACAGCAGGAAACTAAAGAGGATATATTTTTATACTGGGACAACACCCAAGGAAAAATTAGTTTACAAGTAAGGTGTTAACACTAAATGAGGGTTGTGAGCAACAGCTGTAAAAATAATTATTTTATGTGTCCCTAGTGCTGATATACACCCATGTGTTCTGTACACAGTTGGACGACACACATGGAACGAGAGTCTTTTCACATGAGGACTGTATATGCACAGAAGCTACTGCTGTATGTGGGTAGAGGGAGGAGCTGATTAACCAAATAGCAGCTTCAAACAGAATGCTTTGTTTGAAAGCTGCTTGTGCGCTGTGGCATAGCACTTTTGGTTGCTTAGTGCAGCCAAATGAGGGCATGGCAGTAAGAAGTTTACCTGTTCCAGGTGGCTTTTTCTCTTCCTCCACCGGCGGCTCTGAACTTCCGGCAGGTCTTCTAGGTCCCGATTACATCCGACCACCTGATATGACATATGATCGGATCTAGGAGACCGTGTCAGCATTATAGCGCCACCCAGTGGTGGAACCGGGTGATGGAAGGTATGCAAGAGACTCTTCCACCACTGGTACAAAATATAATGGGAGCACCTAGCGCTCAAATACTGATCCAAAATGATGCTAATATAAACAGTCACTGTGGCTGTTTAGCCAAGTCCCATAAGCATCAAATGCGGAAGACACACTGTGTGGACAACTGCGGAGTGTGGGGGAAAAGGTCCCTCAAAAGCGCAGCTGAACTCAAAGCTTGCGCGGGGACGCTCCGTCCTTCCCTCTCCACATCCACCGGTAGTGACGTCACCCTCTGCGCTTCACCACTCTCCAGGCATGTGTCGGCTTACTTCCTGGGGATGATGAAGGCGTGAGGCCGAAATCCGGATCGGGATACACATTTTACATGCAATAAAATCAAGAATCCGTCTTGTAAGTGCATCCTTATGCGCAGCGTTACCAACACTTAGCGCAGTCTGCACAATTAGTTTGTCCCCTCTGTATACCCTTATCCAGGAAGTAAGCCGACACATGCCTGGAGAGTGGTGAAGCACAGAGGGTGACGTCACTACCGGCGGATGTGGAGAGGGAAGGACGGAGCGTTCAAAGAACGGGATTTCCTGAAGGGCTTCCCACGGCGACGGGGCGGGATGACGTCACCGACGTCGTGACATTTAAGGGAGTCCCGATCTACCCCTCAGTGCTGCCTGGCACTGATTGGCCAGGCAGCGCACGGGGTCTGGGGGGGGTGGCGGCGCGGCGATCGGTGGGTGGCGGTGGCGATCGGGCAGTACACGCAGCTAGCAAAGTGCTAGCTGCCTGTACCAGAAAATAAATTATGCGAATCGGCCCAGCAGGGCCTGAGAAATCCTCCTGCGCAGCAGAGCCCAAGCTCAGCTCGGGCTTACCGCCAGGAAGGTTAAATAGAACCTGAGGTGGCATATTGTAATCCTAATAGGACCCAGAGGAATGTCGTGTGCACAATGGCATGCCTCTCAGGGTCACTGTACCTCCGCTGCCAGCACCCCCTGAACTCTGCTGTACCCCCTTAACCTCTTGACGACCAGCTAATGCCGATTGGCGTAAACTGGTCGTCTGCGGGTTACCATGGAAACGGCCGCTCGATCGAGCGGCCTTTCCATGTCAGTTCACGGAGGGTGTCTCCGTGAACAGCCGGAGAGCCGCCGATCGCGGCTCGTCGGCAAAATGTAAACAGGCGGGGAAGAAATCCCCGCTGTTTACATCATACGGCGCTGCTGCGCAGCAGCACCGTAAGGCAGATCGGCGATCCCCGGCCTCTGATTGGCCGGGGATCGCCGGCATATGATAGGCTGAAGCCTATCCTTCAATGTGCAGGACGGAAATCCGTCCTGCGCAGCTCACAGGTAGTGTTGGGCGAACAGTGTTCGCCACTGTTAGGGTTCTGCAGAACATCACCCTGTTCGGGTGATGTTCGAGTTCGGCCGAACATCTGATGGTGTTCGGCCAAACTGTTCGGCCATATGGCCGAACTAAGAGCGCATGGCTGAACGTTCCCCGAACGTTCGGCTAGCGCTGTGATTGGCCGAACGGGTCACGTGTAGTGTTGGGCGAACATCTAGATGTTCGGGTTCGGGCCGAACATGGTCGCGATGTTCGGGTGTTCGAGCCGAACTCCGAACATAATGGAAGTCAATGGGGACCCGAACTTTCGTGCTTTGTAAAGCCTCCTTACATGCTACATACCCCAAATTTACAGGGTATGTGCACCTTGGGAGTGGGTACAAGAGGGAAAAAAATTTAGCAAAAAGAGTTTATAGTTTTTGAGAAAATCGATTTCAAAGTTTCAAAGGGAAAACTGTCTTTTAAATGCGGGAAATGTCTGTTTTCTTTGCACAGGTAACATGCTTTTTGTCGGCATGCAGTCATAAATGTAATACAGATAAGAGGTTCCAGGAAAAGGGACTGGTGGTAACGCTAACCCAGCAGCAGCACACGTGATGGAACAGGAGGAGGGCGGCGCAGGAGGAGAAGGCCACGCTTTGAGACACAACAACCCAGGCCTTGCATGAGGACAAGAAGCGTGCGGATAGCAATTTGCATTTTGTCGCCATGCAGTCATAAATGTAATACAGATGAGGTTCAATAAACAGGGACCGGAAACGCTAACCCATCACAGATGTTCATTGTTCATGTTACTTGGTTGGGGTCCGGGAGTGTTGCGTAGTCGTTTCCAATCCAAGATTGATTCATTTTAATTTGAGTCAGACGGTCTGCATTTTCTGTGGAGAGGCGGATACGCCGATCTGTGACGATGCCTCCGGCAGCACTGTAACAGCGTTCCGACATAACGCTGGCTGCCGGGGAAGCCAGCACCTCGATTGCGTACATTGCCAGTTTGTGCCAGGTGTCTAGCTTCGATACCCAATAGTTGAAGGGTGCAGATGGATTGTTCAACACAGCTATGCCATCTGACATGTAGTCCTTGACCATCTTCTCCAGGCGATCGGTGCTGGAGGTGGATCTGCACGCTTGCTGTTCTGTGTGCTGCTGCATGGGTGTCAGAAAATTTTCCCACTCCAAGGACACTGCCGATACCATTCCCTTTTGGGCACTAGCTGTGGCTTGTGTTGTTTGCTGCCCTCCTGGTCGTCCTGGGTTTGCGGAAGTCAGTCTGTCGGCCTACAATTGGCTAGAGGAGGGGGAGGATGTCAATCTCCTCTCTAAAGTCTCCACAAGGGCCTGCTGGTATTCTTCCATTTTGACCTGTCTGATTCTTTCTTCAAGCAGTTTTGGAACATTGTGTTTGTACCGTGGATCCAGAAGGGTATAAACCCAGTAATTGGTGTTGTCCAGAATGCGCACAATGCGTGGGTCGCGTTCAATGCAGTCCTAGGCCGAAGAGGTCATAGCCTAGGGTCACAAAAACCTGTTTATTTGGTCAATTTCAATGGTAGTGATGCTGACGTACATAAATCTCAGCCATGGCCGTTAGCAACGTCTGAATTTCACGAAATGTCTCATGCAGGTAGAAGACATATTGTTAGACTTGGATTCCAAAGATGGGGTCCCTACATCTCTGCAAACCAGAGTTACAGGGGTGCAAAATTGGTAAAATCCCCCATAGGCTTTCATTGCCTCCCTATTTCACTTTCCAAAATCTCACATCTTTTCAAAGGGCAATGGCTCAGCAGTACCAAATTTTCTAGCATTGTAGGGACTCTTAGGGGGATCATGACTGGTGAGTTTTGCCACTGCTGAGCCATTGCCCTTTGAAATGGTGTGAGATTTTGGAACGGTAAATAGTAGGCCCAATGAAAGCCTATGGGGGATTTTACCAATTTTGGAGCCCTGTAACTCTGGTTTGCAGAGATGTAGAGACCCCATCTTTGGAATCCAAGTCTAACAATATGTCTTCTACCTGCATGAGACATTTCGTGAGATTCAGACGTTGCTAACGGCCATTGCTGCGATTTATGTACGTCAGACTCGCCACCATTGAAATTGCCCAAATAAACAGGTTTTTGTGACCCTAGGCTATGACCTCTTCGGCCTAGGGGCCCAAAACTCACCAGTCATGTTCCCCCTAAGGGTCCCTACAATGCTAGAAAATTTGCCACTGCTGAGCAATTGCCCTTTGAAAAGATGTGAGATTTTGGAAAGTGAAATAGGGAGGCAATGAAAGCCTATGGGGGATTTTACCAATTTTGGACCCCTGTAACTCTGGTTTGCAGAGATGTAGGGACCCCATCTTTGGAATCCAAGTCTAACAATATGTCTTCTACCTGCATGAGACATTTCGTGAAATTCAGACGTTGCTAACGGCCATGGCTGAGATTTATGTACGTCAGCATCACTACCATTGAAATAGCCCAAATAAACAGGTTTTTGTGACCCTAGGCTATGACCTCTTTGGCCTAGGGGCCCGAAACTCACCAGTCATGTTCCCCCTAAGGGTCCCTACAATGCTAGAAAATTTGCCACTGCTGAGCAATTGCCCTTTGAAAAGATGTGAGATTTTGGAAAGTGAAATAGGGAGGCAATGAAAGCCTATGGGGGATTTTACCAATTTTGCACCCCTGTAACTCTGGTTTGCAGAGATGTAGGGACCCCATCTTTGGAATCCAAGTCTAACAATATGTCTTCTACCTGCATGAGACATTTCGTGAAATTCAGACGTTGCTAATGGCCATGGCTGAGATTTATGTACGTCAGCATAACTACCATTGAAATTGCCCAAATAAACAGGTTTTTGTGACCCTAGGCTATGACCTCTTTGGCCTAGGGGCCCGAAACTCACCAGTCATGTTCCCCCTAAGGGTCCCTACAATGCTAGAAAATTTGCCACTGCTGAGCAATTGCCTTTTGAAAAGATGTGAGATTTTGGAACTGTAAATAGGAGGCCCAATGAAAGCCTATGGGGGATTTTACCAAATTTGGAGCCCTGTAACTCTGGTTTGCAGAGATGTAGGGAACCCATCTTTGGAGCCCAAGTCTAACAATATGTCTTCTACCTGCATGAGACATTTCGTGAGATTCAGACCTTGCTAACGGCCATTGCTGCGATTTATGTATGTCAGACTCGCCACCATTGAAATTGCCCAAATAAACAGGTTTTTGTGACCCTAGGCTATGACCTCTTCGGCCTAGGACTGCATTGAACGCGACCCACGCATTGTGCGCATTCTGGACAACACCAATTACTGGGTTTATACCCTTCTGGATCCACGGTACAAACACAATGTTCCAAAACTGCTTGAAGAAAGAATCAGACAGGTCAAAATGGAAGAATACCAGCAGGCCCTTGTGGAGACTTTAGAGAGGAGATTGACATCCTCCCCCTCCTCTAGCCAGTTGTACGCCGACAGACTGACTTCCGCAAACCCAGGACGACCAGGAGGGCAGCAAACAACACAAGCCGCAGCTAGTGCCCAAAAGGGAATGGTATCGGCAGTGTCCTTAGAGTGGGAAAATTTTCTGACACCCATGCAGCAGCACACAGAACAGCAAGCGTGCAGATCCACCTCCAACACCGATCGCCTGGAGAAGATGGTCAAGGACTACATGTCAGATGGCATAGCTGTGTTGAACAATCCATCTGCACCCTTCAACTATTGGGTATCGAAGCTAGGCACCTGGCACGAACTGGCAATGTACGCAATAGAGGTGCTGGCTTGCCCGGCAGCCAGCGTTCTGTCGGAACGCTGTTACAGTGCTGCCGGAGGCATCGTCACAGATCGGCGTATCCGCCTCTCCACAGAAAATGCAGACCGTCTGACTCAAATTAAAATGAATCAATCCTGGATTGGAAACGACTACGCAACACTCCCGGGACCCCAACCAAGTAACATGAACAATGAACATCTATGATGGGTTAGCGCTTCCGGTCCCTGTTTATTGAACCTCTCATCTGTATTACATTTATGACTGCATGGCGACAAAATGCAAATTGCTATCCGCACACTTCTTGTCCTCATGCAAGGCCTGAGTTGTTGTGTCTCAAAGCGTGGCCTTCTCCTCCTGCGCCACCCTCCTCCTGTTCCATCACGTGTGCTGCTGCTGGGTTAGCGTTACCGGTCCCTTTTCCTGGAACCTCTTATCTGTATTACATTTATGACTGCATGCCGACAAAAAGCATGTTACCTGTGCAAAGAAAACAGACATTTCCCGCATTTAAAAGACAGTTTTCCCTTTGAAACTTTAAAATCAATTTTCTCAAAAACTATAAGCTCTTTTTGCTAAAAAATTTTTCCTCTTGTACCCACTCCCAAGGTGCACATACCCTGTAAATTTGGGGTATGTAGCATGTAAGGAGGCTTTACAAAGCACGAAAGTTCGGGTCCCCATTGACTTCCATTATGTTCGGAGTTCGGCTCGAACACCCGAACATCGCAGCCATGTTCGGCCCGAACCCGAACATCTAGATGTTCGCCCAACACTACTCACAGGGAAAGGGAGAGGGAGGGAGCTTCGAGACGGCAGAGAACGCTGCGGAGGGGGGCTTTGAAGAGCCCCCCCCCCCCGCTAAGCAAATGCAGCCGGCGGCGATCAGACACCCCCAGCAGGACATCCCCCTAGTGGGGAAAAAAGGTGGGTAGTCTGATCGCCCTGCTGCACTCCTGATCGGTGCTGTGGGCTGTAGAGCCCATGCAGCACCGATCATTAAAAAATCCCCTGGTCGGCAAGTGGTTAAAAGATCACCAAGCTAGCGAAAATCTGTTTGTCGCTAGCCTGCTTTATTTATGCGAGGCTGTCAATCAGCCTCCTCCTTACCGCCGTCTCTATGACAGGCTTCCCCTGCAGCACTCCGCCTCTGTTAGCTTCCTCCAATAGGAAGCCAAGCCACGACCCAGGAAATAGTCCTGGGTGGAAAAGCAAAAAGTGTTTCAGTTATTTTTTATAACCTTTTTTTCCTGTAACTTACCAAAACGTGTCAAACGAGCATCTAGTATACATTTTGAGTAAATTCAAAACTAAATATCAAAATTACTTCCCAAAATAAATCTCTGATCGTTTACACTTCTGAGGTGCAGCTGCTCAACCTGCACTAATACAAATGTATAGGTGGTCGTAAATCTAGCGATGATGGGCAGATTCGACCAAGAGACAGATCTCTCTCTGATCAAATCTGATGAGAGAGATCTGTCGACTGTCCATACACCGCAGGCTTATTCCCAGTCGATTTTAGCATGAAATGTCTTGGGAATCGACGTAGCCCGCCACCTCACCGCTCCCCCCCAGTGTATAAATGTACACTGCATTTATATACAGTGGGTTGCAAAAGTATTCTGCCCCCTTGAAGTTTACCACATTTTGTCACATTACTGCCACAAACATGCATCAATTTTATTGGAATTCCACGTGAAAGACCAATACAAAGTGGTGTACATGTGAGAAGTGGATCGAAAATCATACATCATTCCAAACATTTTTTACGAATAACTGCAAAGTGGGGTGTGCGTAATTATTCGGCCCCCTGAGTCAATACTTTGTAGAACCACCTTTTACTGCAATTACAGCTGCCAGTCTTTTAGGGTATGTCTCTACCTGCTTTGTACATCTAGAGACTGAAATCCTTGCCCATTCTTCTTTGCAAAACAGCTCCAGCTCAGTCAGATTAGATGGACAGGGTTTGTGAACAGCAGTTTTCAGATTTTGCCACAGATTCTCAATTGGATTTAGATCTGGACTTTGACTGGGCCATTCTAACACATAGGACCTGATTCACAAAGCGGTGCAAACTTTTTCGCGGACTTTTGCGCGCGCAATTTGCCGCGATTCGCGAGACTGGGGCGGAGGTTCACCTTCCAGCAGGACAATGACCCTAAACATAAAACCAGGGCAACAATGGAATGGTTTAAAACAAAACATATCTTTGGGCCTGATTCACAAAGCGGTGCAAACTTTTTCGAGGACTTTTGCGCGCGCAAAGTGCCGCGATTCGCGCGATCGCTGACTTTTGCGCGCGCAATTGCAACCCACTGTATTACCTGACTGTGCGGTGCCCATCCGTCCTCAGAATACCCCGCAGGTTATTGTATTGTATTCAATACACAAAAAATGAGTTTGCTGCCAGACAGTGATGCTCGGATACCCCTTTTTATTATTCGAGTTAGGTCGAATTCGAATAGTAAATTATTCGAGTTCGGTCGAATATTCGAATATTTTTTACTATTCGATTCGACCTCGGAATTCGAGCTCACTATTCGAGTCGGTATTCGAGCTCATTATTCGAGCTGACTATTCGAATTGGCCTTAAATAGCTTCCAACACTTGTTTTGGATGCAAGAAACATCTTTTTTTCCAAGTAACAACAGCAAGTGATTATGTGGGGATGTTCCTTTAAAAAAAAAAAAAAGTGGAAAGAGAAGTTGTGTCCAAAATTCTGTTCAGTACTGTATATACTTCTTCTTCTTCTTCTTTATCTTCTATATCTTCTTCTTCTTTTTCTTCTTCTTCTTCTTCTTCTTCTTCTATATCTTCTTCTTCTTCTTCTTCTACTTCTTCTTCTTCTTCTTCTACGTCTTCTTCTTCGTCTTCTTCTTCGTCTTCTTCTTCGTCTTCTTCTTCGTCTTCTTATTCTTCTTCTTCATCTTCATCTTCTTCTTCTTCTTCATCTTCTTCTTCATCTTCTTCTTCTTCTTTTTCTATATCTTCTTCTTCTTCTCCTTCTTCTTCTTCTTTTTCTATATCTTCTTCTTCTTCACTTCTTTCTTTTTTGTTAAAGAAATGCAGCTATTTTTGAGCGTAATAAATAGCTGGTGGCGCATGGTGGAAGCGCCATTGTATGTGCTCCCTGGCAGTGGAAACACACAGACAGCAGGAGGTAAATTCAGCAGCAGCAGGAGGAGGATGATTGTGTGGCAGCAGGCAGTCAATGAGGCAGGCAGCGAGACATAATAGGCTGTGGTACCTAGCGGTGGTACCAGGCCGTAAATACACAGCATGAGGTTCCAGACAGCGGTCGTGAAGCCCACATCATGTCCAATACACAACTGGGACAACACAGTTTTCAACCCGGACACCTCTAAAAATAATATCACAAAGTATTAAAAAGTATATATATATATATATATATATATTTTTTTTTTTTAAAGAAATGCAGCTATTTTTGAGCGTAATAAATAGCTGGTGGCGCATGGTGGAAGCGCCATTGTATGTGCTCCCTGGCAGTGGAAACACACAGACAGCAGGAGGTAAATTCAGCAGCAGCAGCAGGAGGAGGATGATTGTGTGGCAGCAGGCAGTCAATGAGGCAGGCAGCGAGACATAATAGGCTGTGGTACCTAGCGGTGGCACCAGCCCATAAATACACAACAGGAGGTCCCAGACAGCGGTCGTGCAGCCCACATCGTGTCCAATACACAACTGGGACAACACAGTTTTCAACCCGGGCACCTCAGAAAAATTAAACCTTTTTTTTTTTTTTTTTTTTTTTAAAGCAAATTAAACAGATAGCTATTGTTGGACGTAATAGCTGGTGGCAGAGTGGCAGCAGAAGGTAAATCTGCGTACCCTGGCAGTGGGAAACACAGACAGACAGCAGAAGGGCAGTACACAGCAGCCCACTGTAGGTGTAAAATGTGTGGCTACAGGCGACGTAATAGTCAAACTGAACCAGGCTGGCTTAGTGAGCAGGAGCCAGGAGGTGGTAAAGGGTGGTAAGGCATATTAACGATGGTTCCGGCAGCCAGTTCATGTCCCCCTCTCGCTGACAACAGGGGCCAGGAACTCGCCTTCCACCCACGCCTGGTTCATGTTGAGAAACGTCAGTCTGTCCACAGACTGATCCAGATGTCCTCCCTCTGTTTCATCTGGATCACCCTGGGGTCCCTGCGCAGGCACGTCAGCATGTGCGCTGCCATTGGGAAGAGGTGGGCCACGTGTGCTGGCACATCGACGGCAGTGCTGTCCTCATCCTCCTCCTCTGCCGCCTCATCCTCTCTCCACCCCCGCACCAACTCAGCTGCACTGTGCTGATCCCCCTCATCAGCAGCAAGGTCAGGGACCTCCACCAAGTCCTCCTCCTCCTCCCCCTCAGAGGTGGACTGTGCAGCTGCATGCCGCTCCTGCTGGGCCAAGGCTGCCGCTCCCTGTTCCAGCAAAGCATCGAGGGCCCTGTTCAGCAGACAAACCAGGGGCACCCACTCGCACACCATAGCATGGTCCCTGCTCACCATGTTGGTGGCCTGCAGAAAGGGAGCCAGCACTAAGCACACCTGCTGCATGTGCCCCCAGTCGTCATCGGGGACGATGGACGGGATGTTGCTGGTCTTGTCCCTTTTCTGAGCGGCGGACACAGTGGCCAGGGCAAGGTACTGGTTGACAGCGTGCTTCTGTTCAACCAGACGCTCCAACATCGCCAGGGTGGAGTTCCAGCGAGTTGGAACGTCAAGGATCAGCCGATGGCGTGGCAGCTCCAGCTCCTTTTGCACGTCTTCCAGGCTCGCAGAGGCTGCAGGC
Source organism: Hyperolius riggenbachi (assembly GCF_040937935.1). Lineage (NCBI taxonomy): Eukaryota > Metazoa > Chordata > Amphibia > Anura > Hyperoliidae > Hyperolius > Hyperolius riggenbachi. The sequence goes on along the minus strand of NC_090657.1, from coordinate 46,305,269 downwards.
GAGCGCCGGAAGTGACGCACAACATTCCTTGCCGTTTCCAGCAGTTCGCCCATCCCCTGGTAGGTGCGCAAGAACTTCTGCACCACCAGGCTCAGCACGTGGGCAAGACAGGGGATGTGGGTCAGGTTTCCCCTGTCGATTGCGGCAACCAGATTGGCCCCATTGTCGGCCACCACCTCTCCGACTCTGAGGCCTCTGGGGGTCAGCCAAATCCTCTCCTGCTCCTGGAGTTTGGCCAACACATGGGTTGCCGTCAGTTTGGTCTTCCCAAGGCTGACCAACTGCAGCAGTGCTTGGCAGTGGAGTGGCTTCACGCTGATGCTGAGGCGGGGGGTTTGGCCAGGTGTGCTGGAAGATGGCAGAGGATCGGAGGAACCTGCTGCAGTTCCCCTGACCCTGCGGGGTGGCACCACCCACTGTGTTGCTGCTGTGCCCGCTGCTGCTCTCCCATCCTCACCCCCTTCCACCAAGCTGACCCAGTGGACAGTGAAGGACAGGTAGCGGCCTGTCCCAAAGCGGCTGCTCCAGGAGTCCATGGTGACGTGGACCCTTTCACCAACCGCGTGCTCCAGCCCTCGCTCCACATTGGCCATCACAAAGCGGTGCAGTGCAGGCATGACCTGGCAGGCGAAGAAGTGTCTGCTGGGGAGCTGCCAGTCTGGGGCTGCACAAGCAAGCAGCGCACGCATGTCGCTCCCCTCCTGCACGAGCTTTTACGGCAGGAGTTGGGAGCACATGGCCCATGCCAGCAAGCCGTTCAGCTGCCGCACGCGATGGCTGCTGGGAGGCAGAGCCCTAACCACCCCCTGGAAGGACTCGCTCAAAAGGCTCTGGCGTCGCCTTTTGCTAGCACGGGAATCAGCGGAGACAGCAGAGGAGTCCACTGAGGACTGGCTGCCAGAACAGGCCTCAGTGTCGGCGGCAGGAGTTGCAGAGGGGGGAGGAGCAGTGCGTTTCCGCACTCCTGCTGGTGGTGCTGGAGGAGCAGGAGGGCGGGTGGCTGCTGTTGCTGCTGAAGGCTGTGCAGTGCTGGGTGTGGTGCCACTGCCAGCACCAGATGCCTTCAGCCTCTTGAACTCCTCATGCTGGTGGTAATGTTTAGCAGCAAGATGGTTGATAAGAGAGCTGGTGCTGAACTTTAAGGGGTCTGCACCTCTGCTCAACTTCCGCTGACAGTGGTTGCAAGTGGCGTACTTGCTGTGAACTGTGGGCATGGTGAAAAATTGCCAGATTGGTGACGTGAAAAACCCCCTACGGACTGGAGCCGCTGCTGCCTGTCTCCCTGTGGTGGTTGGGGGGGGGGGGGGGGGCTTGGGTGCGGCTGGTGGTGGTACTGGCAGATGCTGCTGCTGCTGAGCCTGAGACACCAGCAGGCTTTGGGACCTGCCTACTGCTGCCAATGCTTGCAATGATGCGCCTCCTTGCAAGGCCCACAAGCGCATCCTCCTCCTCCTCCTCCTCAGAGCTGCTGATGATGACCTCCCCAGGAGCTAGTGGCACCCAGTCTTTGTCTCAGTGTCATCATCATCATCATCCTCCCCCTCCTGAAACATGTCCTGCTGGGATGATGACCCCCCAAACTCCTCTCCTGATGCCTGGATGGGCTGCTTGACTGTCGCCACAGTCTTGCTGTCCAATCCCTCCTCCCCCAAAGTGCCCATCAGCATCTCCTCCTCAAAATCGCCAACAACAGCAGACAATTCCCTCATGATGCCTGGGGTCAAAATACTGCTGAATGACAGGTCGCCAACTGACGGTGAACTGGCCTCCTCCCCAGGCCCTGCTGGGCGGCTGCTGCGAACAGGGGTGGTGGTGGTGGTGGTGGTGAGGGTGGAGGCCTCGGATGCAGAGCTGATGGCGGGCTGCTCATCCTCCATCATCAGTTGCATCACAATGGCTGCATCCTTTTCCTCAATGGGACGTTTCCGACCCGGCTAGAGGAAAATAGGAGCAGGTACTACACGCTGCTGCTGCTGTGTCTCTGCAGCGTGAGTTGCAGATGCTCCTGCTGGGCGCCCAAGGCGTCCACGGCCAGTGGCTATAGGCGGAATGTTGGCCACTGACGCAGCTGCTGCTGCTGCGGAACTGTGCATGGTGGCGCTGCTTGCCACAATGCTGCTCCCTCTCCTCCTGATTCCCTTGCTGCCCTTCCCCTTGCCCAAACTGCGTTGGCTGCCACTTCCAGACATCTTAGATGTTTTTGGCGTAAACAAAAAAGTTTTTTAAAAGGGCGGGTGAAAAAGTGGGGTACTTTAATGGAGTGGGTTGGTGGGTGAGGTGACACTAATCACTAAGTGATTAGATCGCTAAGTGATTACTAGTACAGTACAAATACAAAATACAATAATCAGTAATCAGTAAGTGTGAACAGTGAACAGTGAGTGTGTCCCCTAGTACACTAGTACAACTAGAAAATACAATAATCAGTAGTAATCAGATTCAGTAGAAGGAAATAGAGTGTGTGTACACTACAGACAGTGCACGCACACACACACGCAGGAGCTAGCCTATGAACAGGGACTGAGTGTCCCTAGTACAGTAAGTACAACTAGAAAATAGAATAATCAGATTCAGTAGTAATCAGATGATTCAGTAGAAGGGAATAGAGTGTGTACTGTGTACACTACAGACAGTGCACGCACACACACACGCAGGAGCTATGAACAGTGACAGTGAGTGTCCCTAGTACAGTATAACTACAAAATACAATAATCACTCAGTAGTAAGGGACAAGACAGGGTAGAATACCCAGCACAAACACTGGTATAGATGAGAAATAAACTAACAGAGGACAGGAGGACAGCTGCCCACACAGGCAAGGCCCTGAGGCCTAAAGCTGTGTAAGCTTGCCTGCAGCAGCAGCTGTCTCTATGTAACACACAAGCTACTAACTAAAATACAATCTCTATCTAGCTAACAACAATATAGGTGTGTATAGCAGGTGTATGTGAGCAAAAACGCTAGGTGATTGACCACAATAGAGCACTTGCTAAGCCAAAGCACAAAGGAGCAGATCTCTCTCTGTACAAGTCTCAAGCAAGGACGGAAAAACCGAACACGGCGGCCGCTATTTATAGGGTAGGGGCTGGCCAGGGTCCCCCTCTGTGATTGGCTGCCGTCAGAGGGCCTGAGAGCCCTCTGATTGGCTCTAAGGACATCAATCTGGGCTATGCCGCTATTCGAGCTCGGTATTCGAGCTCGAATAGCGCTGTTTGCTCGAATAGCGCGAATAGTGAGTGGGCTATTCGAGTTCACTCGAATATCCCATCCGAATAGCTGCAGCTATTCGAGCTCGAATACCGAGCTCGAATAGCTGAAAAAGAGCTCGAATATTCGAGCTACTCGAATATTCGAGCTCTGCTGAGCACCCCTGCTGCCAGATGTTGATGATGCTAAGTGACCCTGGCGTCATCAACACCAATCGCCTGGTAACATGGCACTATCAGAGATACAAGGGATCAGCACACCAATGGTGAGTAGAGTGGGGCCGAACTTCCGATTTTAGGTTCGCGAACCGGGTTCGCGAACTTCCGCGGAAGGTTCGGTTCGCGTTAAAGTTCGCGAACCGCAATAGGCTTCAATGGGGATGCGAACTTTGAAAAAAAAAAATTATGCTGGCCACAAAAGTGATGGAAAAGATGTTTCAAGGGGTCTAACACCTGGAGGGGGGGCATGGCGGAGTGGGATACATGCCAAAAGTCCCCGGGAAAAATCTGGATTTGACCCAAAGCAGCGTTTTAAGGGCAGAAATCACATTGAATGCTAAATGACAGGCCTAAAGTGCTGGTGGTGGTGGTGTTCACAGAACAGGTATGCAGTGGCAGGTTCACTAAACAGAACAGGTATACAGTGGCGGGTTCACTGAACACAACAGGTATGCAGTGGCGGGTTAACTGAACAGGTATACAGTGGCGGGTTCACTGAACACAACAGGTATGCAGTGGCGGGTTCACTGAACAGAACAGGTATACAGTGGCGGGTTCACAGAACAGGTATGCAGTGGCAGGTTCACTGAACAGAACAGGTACAGTGGCGGGTTCACTGAACACAACAGGTATGCAGTGGCGGGTTCACTGAACAGGAATACAGTGGCGGGTTCACTGAACAGAACAGGTATGCAGTGGCGGGTTCACTGAACAGTACAGGTAGGCAGTGGCAGGTTCACTGAACAGGTATGCAGTGGTGGGTTCACTGAACAGGAATACAGTGGCGGGTTCACTGAACAGAACAGGTATGCAGTGGCGGGTTCACTGAACAGTACAGGTATGCAGTGGCAGGTTCACTGAACAGGTATGCAGTGGTGGGTTCACTGAACAGAACAGGTATACAGTGGCAGGTTCACTGAACAGAACAGGTATGCAGTGGCGGGTTCACTGAACAGAACAGGTATGCAGTGGTGGGTTCACAGAACAGGTATGCAGTGGCAGGTTCACTGAACAGAACAGGTATACAGTGGCGGGTTCACTGAACACAACAGGTATGCAGTGGCGGGTTAACTGAACAGGTATACAGTGGCGGGTTCACTGAACAGAACAGGTATGCAGTGGCGGGTTCACTGAACAGAACAGGTATACAGTGGCGGGTTCATTGAACAGGTATGCAGTGGTGGGTTCACAGAACAGGTATGCAGTGGTGGGTTCACAGTACAGGTATGCAGTGGTGGGTTCACAGAACATGTATGCAGTGGCAGGTTCACTGAACAGGTATGCAGGTATCCAGTGGGCTCACTGAACAGAACAGGTATGCAGCCAGGAACAAGCTAAGCCTAACTAATCTTTCCCTATGAGAGACAGTCTGCAGCAGCTCGCCCTACTCACTAACGCAGGCACACGAGTGAGCGTAATGGCCGCCGCTGCCTGCCTTTTATTAGGGGGGGAGGGGCTCCAGGGGCTAGTGTAGCCTAATTGGCTACACTGGGCCTGCTGACTGTGATGTAGAGGGTCAAAGTTGACCCTCATGGTGCATTATGGGGCGAACCGAACTTCCGCAAAAGTTCGCCTGCGGGACGCGAACGCGAACCACTGAAGTTCGCATGGAACCGTTCGCAGGCGAACCGTTCGGCCCAACTCTAATGGTGAGTATAAGCCGACTCGATTATAAGACCCCCCCCCCCCCTCATGTGCGTGATGCAGAGTGCACATTGGAAGCTAAGCTTCAACTTCCAAATCAGGGCAGTTTATTGGCTAAATTGCACTTAGGGCGAGAGTGTAAAAATTGCACCACACTCGAGAACATTATTTTTGATGGTGTATAGGTTCCCCAGTATAGATAGCCAGGTGTAGGTGTTACCCAGTATAGGAAGCCAGGTACAGGTGTGGCCAGTATAGGTAGCCAGGTTTAGGTGTTATCCCAGTATAGGAAGCCAGGTACAGGTGTGGCCAGTATGGGTAGCCCGGTTTAGGTGTTCCCCAGTATAGGAAACCAGGTAGAGGTGTGGGCAGTATAGGTAGCCAGGTTTGGGTGTTATCCCAGTGTAGGAAGCCAGGTACATTCTGGCCAGTATAGGTAGCCATGTTTAGGTATTCCCCAGTATAAGTTAGAGCCCTATAACTCCCTATACCATTCTAACATATACTGGGGACAGCTGTAGTCTAGGAAACCTCCTGGGCGGCATGCCTGTAATGGTGACAGGCATACTGCTTTGATCTTCTTTTTCCTGCCCATCACCATTATGGGTTAAACGCCAGGGAGGTTAAAGTATGCCATTCGCCCACAACTGTCCCTGGAAAATCCTCCAGTTGCGGCCTGTCGGCACATGTGCAGTCCGGGCCAGGTGCAATCCCCTGTCCCCTGGAGAACGGAGCGGCAGAAGAGGACGACGTGGGAGCGGTTCGGCCAGAGGTTGCTGGAGGAAGCCCCAGATATGTATATTTTCTTTATAACCCCGCATCTCAGGTTCCCTTTAACACATCACAGCAACATTCTCACCCTCCAGTGCCCCCTGTGGCTCCCGCACACATTGCAGCTCCCCTGCACACTGCATAGGCACGGTGTATCGGAACCATACGTGGAAAGTGAAAGAGGCATTCCTAGGGACGTGCTTGAGCCAGTTCCTTCCTGCTCATAATATGCATTCAGCTCAGTCCAAAATAAAGACTAAGCAGTGCAGAGGTCACGGGGAACACTGAAGGGTGAGACCAAAAAAGGATTAAGATGAAATGGGCCTAGGCAAGATAGCATTTTTTTTCCAACCGCTGATTACCCCCTGGCTTTTTTAGTAAGATTGGTTGGGGCTTGCATACACAAGGCCCCTAGACTCTCTCCAGGCCCTAGGCAACTGTATAGGTTTGCCTTGTGCATGTCCCAGCTCTGCACAGCACCGCAGAAAAAAACATTATTAAATGAAGGGGAAAAAAACTCTGTTCAGGGGTACTTTAACCACTTAAGGACCAGGGCTTAAACCCCCCTAGTGAACAGTTCATTTTTTTTTTACAAAATAGGCCACTGCAGCTTTAAGGCCTCGCCCCCCACCCCTTTCTGCCCACCAACAGAGCTCTTTGTTGGTGGGCTCTGATTGCTCTCTCAGTGTTTATTTTTTTACAAATATTTTTGTTTTTATTTTCACAATATATTTCCCTAATAATTTATACATTTTTTCCCTACCCTCCCTTCTATACTCAGCCAATGACAGCGATCGGCTGTCATAGGCTTCATCCTATGACAGCAGATTGCTCCTGCATGTCTCAGGAGGACAGCCGTGTCATACGACGGCTGTCCCCAGTACAGCGCTGCCGTAGATCGCAGTGCTGTACTATGTAAATAGATGTCGGTTTCACCGGCTAACAGTCTCCTATCGCCGATCGCCACTGGGAGACTGATGGCAGAGTTCCGTCATCCAAGCAGAGATGCGCGCGCGATCTCCTGCAAATCCCCACCCCAGGACTTTACGGCGATTGGCGTTAGGCGGTCCTGCCGCCGCAGTCACGCCCGTCGTTGTGACGCAGTCACCTAGTAGTTAAAGCTGTTGATGAAAAAAGGAGAGAAAGTGACCCTATGATGCGCTACCTTTTTATATCAGCAAAATGTATCTGCATCCAGCTGCTTTAATTATATTGATCTCTAGCGTATACCACTACAGACCAGTATACCGTATATACACCTGCTACATGCCATATAAGGCTTTCCTTCATGTTCTAATATATTTTTATACATGTTTTTGTTATTGCATTCTACCATATCATTATTTAGCCACTTCCCAACCACAGGCTTTTTTCCCCTTAAAAACCAGAGCAATTTTCACATCACACGCCTCCCATTCATTCGGCAATAACTTTATCGTTACTCATCACATCAAAATGATCAATATATTGCTTTATTCGTGATAAATTAGGCTTTCTTTGGATGGTACTTTTTGCTAAGAATTATTTTATTTTATATGCATTTCAAAGGGAATAACATTTCTCAGTTTTTAACCATTATACTTTAAAATAAAATGTGCTATGATTGATTAACCACTTGAGGACCACGGGTTTAAACCGCACTAAAGACCAGGCCATTTTTCACCAAATAGGCCACTGCAGCTTTAAGGTCTCGCTGCAGGGCCATCCAACTCAACACACAAGTGATTCCCCCCCCCCCCCTCTCCCCTTTTCTCCCCACCAACCGAGCTTTCTGTTGGTGGGGTCTGATCGCTCTCCCAATGTGTGTTTGTTTTTTTTATAAATGTTTGTTTTATTTAATTATATTTTTACCTATTTTTTTTATTTATTTTGTAATCCCCCCTCCCTCCATCCCCCCACCAGCCAATCAATGTGATTGGCTGTCATAGGCTTCAGCCTACGACAGCAGATCACTTTTGTGCCACCCACGGGGACAGCTGTGTCACACGGCTGTCCCCCTGTACAGCGCTGCCATAAATCGCAGCGCTGTACCATGTTTAAAGACGGCGGTTTTCATCCTCTGAGCAGCGATCACCGTTGGGAGACTGAAGGCGGAGTGGAGATGCGTGCGCGTGCGCAATCTCTTGCAAACCACGCCCCAAGGACTTTACGCCGATTGGTGTTAGGCGGTCCTGGGGCTAGCGCCGCATCCACGCCCATCGGCGTGACGCAGTCGCCTAGTGGTTAAACCCACACATTTTATTTGCCCATTTTTCCTGATTATTACTACATTAAAATTGTATCCCCAGTACAATGTATAGCGATATTCTTTCATTTGGAAATAACGGTGTATCTTTTTCCAGTGTTTTTTTTTTTTTTATTTATTTTACACTATATCAATAATTACAAGCATTAATTTACAAAAATAATCGTACTATACCCTCATGACATATTAGAAAGTCCCTAATGTAACTTTTTTTTAATGTCATTTTTCTTTTTATTGTGTTTTATTTTGGTTACTATGGGGTAGGGGTGAAAGCGGTTAAAAATGTATAGAAAACATTTTTTTTTTATAAAATGGTGTATGTGGATGCATTTTTACTTTTTGGCCACAAGATGGCACTTAACTTAATTCCTGAGTACTATAAACAGTACACAGGAAGTGTTGTGTAACAGTTTTACTTTCACTTTGTAAATGTAAGCGTGACGTCTTGCTGACGCTGGCTTTAATTCTGTCTACACCCCTGGTTGTTAAGTGAAGTTTCCAGGGGTGTAAATATGCTTACCAGTGGTGGGGAAGGGGTTTATATGTTTTTGTTTTTATCTTTTTCACTCTACATGATATATTATTTTATTATATGTACCCATGGCTGTTTTTATGTTTGTTTTATAACAGTGAATGTATCTATCCATGGCTGTGTTTGTTTTAGGGTCACTACATTTTTTTTACATTGTTCTCATACTGTAGCTAGAACTCTGCAGATGTAAACATATTATACATACATTTATGGAATATTGTAAAAACCTATAGGGTTAACCTGTTGATACAATCCACATATTAATTTTGTTTTTAATTTGTCGTCTAGATTAACCATATGAATATTTGATTTGAAGCATGTGTTTTGTTTTTTAAGCATTGTTATTGACCTGAGGAAACCTCTGTGGGCAGTGAAACGCGTTGTACAGTGCTTTAATAAAGTTACTTTTGAAACTTCTAGTGAGTTCCGTTCCTTGAGGCTGCTTACACACAGGGACGTTACAGGCGCACGTTAGTGCGCCTGTAACGCTCCCCCAACGCACAGCAATGTAACTCAAGTGGGCTGTTCACACAGCCCACGTTGCGTTACATGTAACGCTGTACGTTGCCCGGAAAGTGCAGCATGCTACGGCGTTAGAGCGGCTATAGCCGCGTTAGACTGTTTACACATGCGCAGTAGGGGGCGGAGAGGAGGCGGGGAGAGCCAGCTACAGTAGCCGCGCACATGGCTACTTAATATTCACTGCACTGGCGGCCGCTGATTGGCCGGCGGGACCACGTGATGCGGAGTGTCTCGCTCCGCGTCACGTGGTCCCGCCGGCCAATCAGCGCCACTCTGGGAGACTTTATCGGAATAGAGCCGCGTTACTCTACCGTCGGCTCTTGCAGCACCATACGTTGTGTTAGGTGCACGTTATGCGACCTTAACGTGGCACCTAACGCAACGTCTTGGTGTGCAAGTAGCCTCAAGGTAGGACCCAATCATCTTATATATATTATTGTTCCATATGCATATACTGTTGGGCACCTCCTATTCATTATTTTGCATTGTTTATCCCTTTGGCAAGGTACACCTGCAGTGGGAATCTCCATCCGGCTGGCTTTTTTGTGGAGCAGCGACCTACTTCTCTATAAAAGCTTGAGAGGGCGTGGCATTTTCCCTCATGCTTATTAAGTGGCTGCTTCTTGAGCAATCCTGCCTTGTGAGTAGAATATCATTACTATTCTTTTCTTCCTCTAACCATTAACCATATACTACATCAGAATGGGCACACGGTGTCTTTGTGTCTCTTTCCTCCTCCTAAAATATTCAACACTTACCTTCATTTTTAGCTCATTTTCAAAAAAATGTATGTACTCTTTGGGCACCTTCACATGTTACCATAACAACGTTTGCATAATTCGAGTACTGAGGGTTGTTGTAATAGCGTAACTGGCGGTAGTAACTGATATTTGTGTGTGCTGTCTGCATACAGCAATATTACAACTGCTTTGCGCATCAACCCCAAACTTCCATATAAGCCATACATGTTGTACTCTGGCCCACGGGCCAAATCTGGCCCTCAGAGCCATTAAATTTGGCCCTCTAGGGGTTTCCCCACTTTGCATTATGTTTGGCCCACTCTAGACCACCAGGGAAGCTATATTGGAGGTGAAGCCCTAGAACACCAGGGAAGGCATATGGAGGAGGTAGGGGGAAAGCACTAAACACCAGGGAACTGTATGGGGGGGGGGGGGGCACTAGACACCAAGGAACTGTATAGTGGAGGGAGGAGGACCACTAGACACCAGGAAACTGTATGGGGGGGGGGCACTAGACACCAGGGAACTGTATTGGAGTTGAAGAGGGGAAATTCGACACCAGGGACCTTTATAAGGTGGCCAGTAGACATTGAGGATGGCCCGTGACTTGATATCAGTGTTCAATTTCGGCCCACTTTGTATTTGAGTTTGACACCCCTGATATAAGCAAAGACATAGAAACAGCTTGTAATTGGTGGCCATACATAACACAATCTTGATTGCACAGTCGTGTACATAAATTACTACATCTTTGTAGCATAGAGTATTTTGGGTGTTGACCATGTATGTGGATAGTCGCAGGGGCTGTTAACTCGCCCTTGGTCGCAGTACCTGGCTGCTGCACAGCACGCAAAGGCAGCAACAATGGTAAGTTAACACCCCTTGCTGTTGTCCGCATGCAGGTTCTGATCAGAACCCAGACCCAAACGCGTCAACACTATTGAGCAGATTGTTTGGGTAAGTTCTCATAGCACATGGAAGTGGGAAGATTGGATGAGATCATACAATGTTTTATATATTTTATGGCCTGCTTTACAATTTCTTGTTTGAAGTTGTTTCTATCGCAAAAATTGGCAACCATTTTTTCTTTATTCAACAAATGGTTTATTAGATGCAGTTAACATCCGCTGGTGTATGAACCAAGGGAACGACCTCTGCAGTGCCTCGTCCAGACGCTCCTGTAAGAAGAATGAATAATGTTTAATCAATTTACATACATCTGAGCTTATTCCATGCCAATTTTTTTTATTTTCCAACGGTTTAAAGAGAATCTGAAGCCAGATTAAAAATGGCTTTTTAGCTTATATTCAGCAGGGGCATGTTTGCCCCTGCTAAAACGCCGATATCCCACGGCATAACGAGGGGTCTTTACCCCCCAAATCCCCCCTGCAAAATCCACAACTTTCTTGGTCATGGATTTTGCTGCCCCTGTGCGCTTCCGTGTGAGGCAGGGCTATGAGCTGCAGCCCTGCCTCACACGCGTCTATCAGCGTGTATCTCCACCTCTCCCTCGCCCCTCTCAGCGAAGACAGACTGAGAGGGGCGGGGGAGAGGCGGAGATCCACCGCTGACAGACGCGTGTGAGGCAGGGCTGCAGCTCATAGCCCTGCCTCACATGGAAGCGCTCCCCGGGCACCTCGGAGGGGATTTAGGGGGTAAAGACCCCTAGTTATGCCGCGGGATGGCGGCGTTTTTTAGCAGGGGCAAACATGCCCCTGCTGAATATAAGCTAGAAAGCCATTTTTAATCTGGCTTCAAATTCTCTTTAATAGTAGGTAAGCTGATGTTGAAATAATGAGTTTGCCCTATCAGTGCTAAACAGGTCATTTTATAAATTAATATTAAAAATGATCTTTCCACCAGGGGCGTAAGCAGATACAGGGGAGCGCTCTCCATCGGGGGCCTCCTTTGTTTACACCTTCTGCTGAAGAAATAAACAGTTTTTGGTGAATTTACGCTGGTGCCCGCCCTGAACTTGTTTCTGCTTCAGTGTAAGCAGATATTCCCTGGTCCGTGAGTCAATTTTTGGACAAAAGTAACATAATAAATTATAAAATGTAGACAAAATATGTTTCAGTGTGGACATTGATGTCTTATAGATCAGTGTTTCTCAACATTTTATTGGTATGTACCCCTTTTAAAACCCTGTACTCACCAAGTACCCCCTAGCATAGTAAACATTATCACAAGTACCCCTTGACAAATATATATTTAATCATAGTACATTACAATTGGTTATAAACAATTTACAAGCATTTACTATTGCTTTTAATTAGTTGTTATAACTAAATAACTAAAACATGAATTTGGCGTTGATTAAATAAGACTTATCATTTTCTAAAACTCTAAATTTGTTATACTTGGTTAAGTATGTCAAGCCCGAGTACCCCCAGGAACCATCAGACGTACCCCCTGGGGTACACGTACCACACATTGCGAACCTAGGTTATAGATTTTACAGAGAACCCTAAAGCCCTAGCTCATCTCCTTATTTTTTTATGCATATTATAATATAAACATTAATTAGTAAAGGATAATCTTTTGTGTGCCAAGTTTTTGCACATTATGCAATAAACATACTAAACATATATTTTTGACTGGCTCTTCCTGTTCCATATCTGTACTGGAAAGAAATCTGAAAATAAATCTGTCCAGTCTTATTCCCTACTGCATCATCTCACATACTGTATACCTATGATGGTAAAAGCTGGTGCAGCAATTCCAGTGTATGACTCATAATAAAAAGAATCTACCACACCTATAGTGCTGGCTGCAAAGAGTTAATCTTTCAGCAGCACAGGGAGGAGCTGAGCGTGTAAGCTGTTCAATAGCTGGGGAACACCATCCACACTGCTGCCAGCTCCATGCTTGCTGGTGGGATCTTTGGGTCACTGACTGACTCCCCCTCCCCCCCCCCCCCCCCCCAAAAAAAAAAAAATAATAATTCTCTGGTGGTACCAAATATGAAAACATGCTACAAATTGTATAGTCCCCCATACCAAATTATTTTCTGTTCCTTATCTTATTAGACCTGATATGAAGATAGCAGAGGAGTATTTGTTCAGCTGAAGTAAGCATAAAATGAGATTATGTAAAATAATTTCACAGGGACTGAAGTTCAAATCATTGCTTTAATGATGGCTTCATCTTACCAGGCTCCGAGTCCATTTGGATCTCTCAAAATTCTTTTCAGACATCTTATGTCATCTGAAAGGTCTGTGTTCAGCAAGGCTTAAGGATAAGAGTGAAATGTTATGGTATTTTTTTGTATTATTATTGTTTAGCATTATTTTCACAGCACTGTACAGAATATATTGTCTTGTCACTTAACTGTCCCTCAGAGGGGCTCACAATCTAATCCCTGCCGTAGTCATAGGTTTATGCATGTATGGTGTAGTATTTATACCGTAGTCTAGGGCCAATTTAGTTCAAAGCCAATTAACGTATCTGTATGTCTTGGGGGTGTGGGAGGGAAACTGAGTGCCCGGAGGAAACCCATGTAGACATGGGGAGAACATACTCAACTTTGTGCAGATAGTGCCCTTGCTGGGATTCAAACCGGGGACCCAGCGCTGCAAGGCGAGAGTGCTATCCACTGCGCCACCGTGCTGCCCTTGGTATGGTAGTTGTATATGCAGAGATATACCTTTTTTATAAATAAAAAAAAAAAAAAAATATGCACGCACATATACACGCACATATACATGCACACACACACGCACACACACACACACACACACACACACACACACACACACACACACACACACACACACACACACACACACACACACACACACACACACACACACACACACACACACACACACACACACACTACACACTACACACTACACACTACACACTACACACTACACACTACACACTACACACTACACACTACACACTACACACTACACACTACACACACACACACACACACACACACACACACACACACTACACACACACACACTACACACACACACACTACACACACACACACTACACACACACACACTACACACACACACACACTACACACACGCAGACACACAGACACACGCAGACACACGCAGACACACACACACACGCAGACACACACACACACACACACACACACACACACACACAGACACAGACACAGACACACACACACTCTGTGGGGAGGGGCATATAATACCTCCCTCTCCTTATTGTTCCCTCCTGTGTCCCCCTGCATAGTAGGGTGAGTGAGTGAATCTCACCTGATCTCGATGTGTCCATGCTCCTCGGCAGGCAACTGCTCACTCTACTACCTGTTTCCTCATAATTAAAATGAACCCGGGGTGAGAGAGATATGTAGGCTGCCATATTTATTTCCTTTTAACCATTTCAGCCCTCTGGGATTTTTCACCTTATGCATCGGAGCAATTTTCACCTCCCATTCATTCGCTAATAACTTTATCACTACTTATCACAATTTGTTGATTTATATCTTGTTTTTTCCGCCACTAATTGGGCTTTCTGTGGGTGGTACATTTTGCTAAGAGCCACTTTACTGTAAATGCATTTTAACAGGATTAATAAGAAAAAAATTGAAAAAATTCATTATTTCTCAGTTTTTGGCCATTATAGCTTTAAAATAATCCATGCTACCATAATTAAAACCTATGTATTTTATTTGCCCGTATGTCTCGGTTATTATACCATTTAAATTTTGTCCCTATCACAATGTATGGCTCCAATATTTTATTTGGAAATAAAGGTGCATTGTTTCCGTTTTGCGCCCATCACTATTTACAAGCTTATAATTTAAAAAATGTTTGTAGTATACCCCCTTCAAATGCATATTTAAAAAGTTCAGACCCTTAGGTAACTTTTTGTCTATTTTTGGTCTTTTTTAATTGTATTTTTTTTTCTATTAATTTTATTTGGGGAATATTTTGGTGTGGGACATAAACAGTACATTTTTAATGTTGCTATATGTGTAAATTGTAAAGTAAAAAATGTGTAGATGTAGTTTTACTATTTGGCCACAAGATGGCCACCTTCATTTTTTTCCCCCCTCCATGTACTTCTTGCTAAGCGGAAGTACAAGGGGGATGCGGACATTTCTCCGGGCAGAAGAGCCGAAGCCTCACGGGTGAGCGCTTCGGTTTTTCTGTGGAGGACAGGGATCGGTGATCGGGAACCATGTTCCCTTTCACTGATCCCAGGGCTACCGGGGGACAAACCGCGGGGACACGATGGCGCGCCCGCGATCGCGCACAGGATCGGGAGAGCGCAGCAGAGCAGCCGCCCGGACGTGAGCTTCACGTCTGGGCGGCTGAAATGGTTAAACAATCCCAGCCCTGCTGATCCTTTTGACTACAGTAGAGTCTTAATAACACCAGAAACAAGCACGCAGCTAATCTTGTCAGGTCTGACAATATTGTCAGAAACACCTGATCTGCTGCATGCTTGTTCAGGGACTATGGCTAAAAGTATTAGAGGCAGAGTATGATCAGGACAGCCAGGAAACTGGTATTGCTTAAAAGGATATAAATATGGCAGCCTCCATATCACTCTCACCTTGGGTTTTTACTTTAAACACAACATGCAGAGATCAGGCAGGCAGAGAGCAGCTGGCTGCCAAGGAGGATGAACACATCTGGCTCAGGTGAGATTCACACACAAGCTGCGCTGCTGTGTCCTACTCTGGCAGGGGAGCATAGAAAGAGGGCCCATGGAGGGGGGCGGGAAGGGAGGGTGGAGTTTAGGCATTAGGCAGGCAGTATGTGCAGGAGGAGAGTATCTCCACGCTGATCTGCGATTTATATGTTCCAATTCACCCTGCTTTCTCTATTGCAAGAATATTATACCTCGATATAGGATATATTAAATGTAAGTATTTTGGAGTCTCTAATTTATCTGCAAACATAGTTTTGAGATTATATAGGCTTGAATAGGAGAACCAATAGAATGCCAGATAAACTGGCCAATGGGGGGAGAAATAAAGGGAGGTTCCAGACAAATAGGTATCCACCCATCTCCATAGAGTATAAAAGGAGGTCAGTGAGCAGGCTCATTTGATTTCTGACAGAGCTAGGGAGCACATCGTTCTCGTTTTTTATTTTCTTTATGATGTGATTATATTGTAATGCCTTTCTCAAATATGCACCTTGCACTGAGAACTTTTCCCTGATGACGGCTCCATTTAAGGAGTTGAATCATGTTGGATTGGTGGGGGGTTATTTTGTAATTTATATGTAAGAAAAAGTTAAAGCATTTCTATTCGAGACAATAGGGCTGTAGGCAGGCTCGGACTAACCCACCGAACCACCGATTTTTCCATCGGTGGGCCGCGGCTGCCCCGCCTCCTGGGGGCCCCAGAGCTGGGAAGGAGGGGGCACAGCGCAGGAAGGGGGGAAATTGTGCACAGAGCAGTGGGGAGGGGGAGAAGCCTCCCCCCTCCCTCCCCTAGGGGCCCCCCTTCCGCACCCCCCTCCAACATTACAGCCAGCCAGTGGGGAATAGCTTACCGGCATGAGATCCATAGCTCTGCGTGCCGCTGGCTGGTCTGGTCTCCTGCACTGCACTGACCAATCACGCTCTCGCAGTACTTCCTGTGAAGAGGGGTGGTTGGTCAGTGCAGTGCAGGAGACCGGACCAGCCAGCGGCACGCAGAGCTATGGATCTGATCATCCCGGTAAGTGATTCCCCGCTGCTGCCGCTGGCTGGCTGGCTGCAATTATGGAGGGGGGGAGCTCAGAAGGGGGGGGCCTTGGTGAGGGAGGGGGGAGGCTTCCCCCCCTCCCCGCTGCTCTGTGCACAATTTCCCCCCTTCCTGTGCTGTGCTCCCCTCCTTCTCAGCTCTGGGGCCCCCACTAACTGGAGACCTGCCCTTGTGGGGATATCTGCCACCAATCTGATTGTATTTTGTTGGGAAATCTGCCTCCAATCTGATTGCATTTTGTGGGGATATCTGCCGCCAATCTAATTGCAATTTGTGAGGATATCTGCCGCCAATCTAATTGTATTTTGTGGGGAAATCTGCCACCAATCAAATTGCATTTTGTGGGGATATCTGCTGCCAATCGAATTGCATTTTGTGGCCAATCTGCCGCCAATATAATTGTATTTTGTTGGGAAATCTGCCGCCAATCTGATTGCTTGTGGGGAAATCTGCCGCCAATGTAATTGCATTTTGTGGGGATATCTGCCGCCAATCTAAATGCATTTTTTGAGGATATCTGCCGCCAATCTAATTGCATTTTGTGGGATATCTGGCGCCAATCTTATTGTATTTTGTTGGGAAATCTGCCGTCAATCTGATTGCTTGTGGGGATATCTGCCGCCAATTTATTTGCATTTTGTGGGGATTTCTGCTGACAATCTAATTGCCATTTGTGGGGATATCTGCCGCCAATCTGATTGTATTTTGTGGGGAAACCTTCCGCCAATCTAATTGCATTTTGTGGGGATATCTGCCGCCAATCTGATTGTATTTTGTTGGGAAATCTGCTGCCAATCTGATAGCATTTTGTGGGGATACCTGCCGCCAATCTATTTACATTTTGTGGGGATATTTGCTGTCAATCTAATTACAATTTGTGGGGATATCTGCCACCAATCTAATTGTATTTTGTGGGGAAAGCTGCCACCAATCAAATTGCATTTTGTGGGGAAATCTGCCGCCAATCTGATAGCATTTTGTGGGGATATCTGCTGCCAATCTATTTGCATTTTGTGGGGATATCTGCTGCCAATCTAATTGCTATTTATGGGGATATCTGCCGCCAATCTGATTGTATTTTGTGGGGAAATCTGCCACCAATCTAATTGCATTTTGTAGAGATATCTGCCGCCAATCTGATTGTATTTTGTTGGGAAATCTGCCGCCAATCTGATTGCATTTTGTGGGGATATCTGCCACCAATCTAATTGCAATTTGTGGGGATATCTGCCACCAATATAATTGTATTTTGTGGGTAAATCTGCCACCAATCAAATTGCATTTTGTGGGGGATATCTGCCGGCATTCGAATTGCATTTTGTGGGGGTATCTGCCGCCAATATGATTGTATTTTGTGGGGAAATCTGCTGCCAATCTGATTGCATTTTGTCGAGAAATCTGCTGCCATTTGACTACTTGATGAATTATCATGAGGCATTTAACTACTTGATGATTTTATCTAAAATGTATCTGGTCAGACCTAATCTCTGTAAATAATACTGCTACTTATTTAATTTAATTTTTTTAAATTATTATTTTAAAGTCTGCCCACGAATCATAACCACGCCCATGTTCCAGTGCATGGTGACACTCATTTATTTTTGCTGCGGCATGTGGACATATCCCTATTGGAGACTGTCCTCAGAAGTGCTCACAATATATTCCCTACCATAAAATCATGCAAAATTTCTAGAGTACATGTGTATGTAAGCCCAAAATGGGGGGGGGGGGGGAGGAGGAGAGGGGGTCGGGGGGGAGGAGGAGTAAGGGGCGGGCCCCAGGCTGAAACTTCCTTGATGGGCCCTTAGTGTCCCAGTCTGACCCTGGCTGTAGGTCATTAAAGCCTCCCTAATAGGAGGACATACATGACCCTTCAATATATAAATAAGCCCTGTCTCGAGCTGTAATACGCATCCACAACGTAATTATCATCAATTTTAATGATTAAAAATTAAGTTATATTTTACATTTCCCAGATGGAGACCTAAATTGTGTGTAATTAATAAATCAGAAGTTGTGGTTAATATAATGACTAGTGTACCTACCTACGCCTCTGTTGCCATTGCATTGTGAAGATATTGTTAAGAAAAAAATCCAGCCACTTTAGTCTTAAAAGGAAGGTGTGAGACCTATGGAAGCTGCCATATTTATTTCCTTCCAAACAATACCAGTTGCCTGGCAGCCCTGCTGACCTTTCTGATCAGTAGAGTCTGAATCACACACCTGAAACTAGCATGCAGCTAATCTTGCCAGATTTCTCCTAGACATCTGATCTGCATGCTTGTTCAGGGTCTATGGCTTAAAGTATTAGAGACAGAGGATCAACAGGACAGCCAGGCAATGTGCATTATTTAAAAGGACATAAGCATGTCTGCCTTCATATCCCTCTCACCTTTATTACCCTTTAACCTCCCTGGCGGTTAATTTTTTTTGCCAAATAGGCAAAAATCCTTTTTTTTTTAATTTTTTTTTGTTTTATGTAAAGCTACCAGAGTGGTAGCTACATAAAACAGCACTAGAGGGCGCATGTGTCCCTCTAGTGCGATCGTCGCCGGCATCAATAGCAAACAGGGGAACGCATATATAACGCGCTCCCCTGTTTGGCTTCTGCTGTCACCATGGCGACGATCGGAATGACTTCATGGACGTCAGACGCCTCCGATCCAGCCCATAGCGCTGCCCGGAACTCATTGGTCCGGGCAGCGCAGGGCTCGGGGGGGGGCCTCTTCTGCCGCTGCGTGCAGGCGATCGCCGCAGAGTGGCGGTGATCAAGCTGTGCGCGCGGCTAGCAAAGTGCTAGCTGCGCACACAGCACTTTAAATGGCGAAAATCGCCCCACCAGGGGCTGAGATATCTTCCTGCGTGGCATAGCCCGAGCTCAGCTCGGGCTTACCGCCAGGAAGGTTAAGGTATATGCCCTACTGTTTGTAACTGGTAGTAACTCAAGTATGACAGTCATCTGTGTTTGAAAAAGCTGTCAAATTCTATGTCATCTCATAAATGAGCACCCTCACACTACTAGTCTGATAGCATTTGCTGAAAAGATGGAAAAATAAAGAGGGCAAATTTAGAATTTATATAGAACACAGCTCATAAAAAAAGAGAAGCACAGTCACCCAAGCAGAGTAGTCTGTGCATGGCTGTCGGCAGATTTCCCCACCACAATCCACTTTGCGATGTCAGATGGCTAACCCCCCCCCCCCCCCTCCCCCAACAGCTTCAGCACCAGGTCATGTGAATTTCCCACTCTTGGGTAAAGTGTATGTGATCTGTGAGTGGTGTGTGATCTTATAAATGCCAGGTAAATCTACTGTAACCTCAACCATCTCAGTCCCAGGGCCATAGCCACTGACAACAACTGGAAAGAATGGTATGCAATTATCTAGGTTGGTTTGTATGTTGTTGTTAGAGATGATGATGATGATGATGCATGTCTGGTACGGTGGTGACCTCAAAGAATTTTGGGTGAGCAGGATTTACATTTGCCCACAATGGGCACATCATGCCATTTGACTTCACTCTTGCCCAACATCCAATAATATGTACGAAAAAAGTCACTGCTGCTAGCAGTGTGACCATGATCAATCAATCACAACTATTGGTGGATAATGGTTTACTATGAATGAGAGATGGGTTACTACAGTAATCAGCACACTTAGCTCTCCAGCTGTTAAGGAACTACAAGCATACTGTCCAACAGTTCCGATTTTCGCGGGATTCTCCCGTTTTGATCCTGTGTCTTGCATTGCCCCCTCTTTGTCCCGCTTTATCAGCTCATCTTCCCAGAGTATTACCCAACAGAATCTCTGCATCTATCACCTTGCCATACTATACCGTTATTCAGTCACTGCTCCCCCTAGTGGCTGGCATCTCCTCCTTCTCCACGTTGTGATGTGTGTTGAGAGATGCTGCTGGTCTCAAAGCACAGGAAGATCAATGGCGGTGAGAGAATCTCCTGCACAGTTGTCTGCCCTTCTACTGCTGGGTGGGGGGAGCTCAGGAAGACAGGGGCTTCCATAATGCTATGCTTGTTTAGGAATGTTATGTGATCTCTGTTCTGGGGAATAATCAGCAGTATTTGTCAGGGTCAGTTAACCTCTCAGCTCTCAAATGTCCTTCTTTTGGAGAGACCGTCTCTCTTCCTTCCTCATTTGTACCTTTTTCAGGACTCCTGTACAGATCTGTCATAATATATGTATTCTTCTACTTAAAATGTTTAAATGATTTTAAATTTTATTCCCATTCTGTATACAATACAAATTTTTCCTTGCATTCATTATTCATGTAAATTATATGCAATTTAGCTTTGGACCGATCAGAATAACTTTCTCTCAATTCTTTTTTGCCTGCCGTTTGCCCCCCAATAAGTGAATGGGAATATAGTTTCCATTCACCGATCTAAGTTCCCCGTAGAAAAACCGACGGTCTCTTATCAGAGGCCGCGGTATTTCTGCCCAAAGAAAAGTTTCCCATCTTCTTTCTAGTTCATGGATGCGAGATTGTTCGCATTCAGAATGTTTTGACTGTGGCCATCTTGTGGCCAAATGGTAAACTACACCCACATAAATTTTTTTATTAAATAATTACATTACAATACATTTAAAATTGGCTGTTTTCCTCCCACACCAAAAATTACCCAAATACATTTTTTAATAGAAAAAAAATTACAATAAAAAAAAACAAATAGTTAACTAAGGGTCTGAACTTTTTAAATATGCTTGTCAAGAGAGTATATTATTATATTTTTTTAAATTATAAGCTTGTAAATAGTGATGGACGCAAATTGAAAAAAATGCACCTTTATTTCTAAATAAAATATCGGCGCCATAAATTGTGATAGGGACATTATTTAAATGGTGTAATAACCGGGACAAATGGGCAAATAAAATACAGGAGTTTTAATTATGGTAGCGTGTATTCATTTCAAACTATAATGGCCAAAAACTGAGAAATAATGATTTTTTTTCCATTTCTTTCTTAATATTCCTGTTAAAATGGATTTAGAAAAAAAATAATTCTTAGCAAAATGTACCACCCAAAGAAAGCCTAATTAGTGGCGGAAAAAACAAGATATAGATCAATTAATTGTGATTAGTAGTGATAAAGTTATTGGTGAAAAAATGGGAGGTGAACGTTGCTTGGATGCATACGATTTTCGACACTGTAGGCTGAAGTGGTTAAAGGTTTTTATGCTGCTGTTTATCTTTTAGAGCCCAGAGGAAGTTCTGAGTTCAAGTCCACTTTAACCTTTATCCAGCCACAGTTCAAGCTGCATAACATTTACATGAAATTTGAATGCAAAGAGAATTTTTTGGAACCTCATTGGCCAACCCTAGTGAGAAGCAGGTAATAACTCATGAGAAACAATATTACAGTATTAGGGCTTGTGAGATAATTTATGAGATGCAATTTGTACTACAGGGTCATTTTATCTTTTTGACTAGTAAAGTGATTCAAGATGAATAGAGTTGAAATATATATTAGGAGATGGATTCTGTGTTGTAACTAACCATTGCAAGATACTCCGCAGAGATTTTTGCGCCCGCGAGTGTAGCCATCATTGCACCACCAGTAGCTGTTGATCTGGAAGATGCCATATTCAGGGGGACTTCTGTTCAGGGTGTGGTCGTAGAAGCTGGCATGATGAACCATGCACATAACTGCAAGAGGGAAAATACGCATAACTCATAAATAGAACTTAACTTTCCAAATGTAACTGCACCCCAAGTAGTTGTCCCCAACATATGCGCAACAATAGGAGGAAATGGCAGCGCTTTCAAATATAGACTGTACCGGAATTGGCCAGCTGTATAGGTGTGCAGAGTCCAAACATGGGCAACTTATGCAACTTGTATTCAAAACAGATGCGGCAAAGGAGGACGTTGGCTTCAAAAACAGCCTGTGCACAGATTGTTCAATACTAGACTCTGCATATCTATGCAGCTGGTCAATTCAGGTGCAGCCTATATTTTAGAGGACACCTGAGGCGAAAATAAACCAATGAAATAAACAATTGTATCTCTCTTCCTTCTCCTAAAATGACTTTTTAAGACAGGGGTCCCCAAACGTTTTGGGTCGAGGGCCAGGTCAACATACTTCAGACTGCTGGGGGGGGGGGGAGGCCAGAGTATATATAACATTATGTAGAAGTCTTTGTGGGCCAGACAGTGAAGCATACCCAGGTGACAACCTGCAGTCCAATTAGACAGCAGTGTTACCTAATGTGGAATTTAATTGGAGACCAGCAAATGACTGCTTTCTGGCTTCCATGTGGATGGGTGGTGCCATCACTGCTATTCTATATGCGGGCAACCAATATTTAAAGATGTAGCTGACTGTATCTATAAGTAATACATTTTGTGTGTGGGGGGCCAGTAAAAAAGCCTCAAGGGGCCACATTCGGCCCGCAGTCCTTAGTTTGAGGACCACTGTTTTAAGATATTCCACAGTTGTATGTTTAAATCTAGTTTTTAAGTTTTAACTGTTTTATTGTTTTTGCTCAATGACACATTCATTGAAGTATGTCAGAGCTAAAATCTATGAACTATTGGCTCTTTTTATCGCTTTCCTGCTCTCAGAAGCCATTTTCTGCTTGGAAAGTGTTTTATAGTTGGAATTTCTTATCAGTGAGGGTCACACTGTAGTCACTTCCTGTCTGAGTCAGAATCGAGTCAGCCACTTACATACCTGATATTTAACTCTTTCAGGCCGAGAAAGAAAAAAAGGAGCACAGCATAGTTATTTGTGTGCTAGGCACTGTACATACCCATGTCTGTCTCATTATGTCACATGTCACCTTGGGTATCCTTTTAACGTCCTACTTTGCTTCGTTTTGAATGCAAGTTTTTGTAGGGATGAGCAGAAAGTACGCCAGTGCGAATTTACGCATTATAGTTTTCATCTACGCATCGTAGTTCGTAGGTGAAGTTTCAAAACTACGCTTACGCCCACTATGCATAGTTAAAATGTGTATTGCGTAGTGAACTACAAATGCATTACTCGCGTCTAATTTTCCGCGTGCAATTGTATGCTTACAAAGGGGAATGTACGCATAGAAGAGGTCCCGGTATAAGAGAAATTATTGCGTAAAATTTTCTGCATATGGGCATAAGCATCCGCATCCACTAAGCGTAATTGCGTATTTTAACGCTTAGTCTACGAAATGCATACAAAGCGAATATTTTATTTCAAAGCCGTAGTTTGGCAAAGCGTAATTGCGTAGCGAAGTTGGATGACTATGAACATCCCTGAAGTTGTGTAAGTTGCCCATGTTTGGGCTCTGCATATCTATGTAGCTGGTTAATTTGGGTGCAGCCTGTATTTGAAAGCGCTGCCATTTCCTCCTTTTGTATAAAAAATGTAAGGCCTCTTTTCCACGGACTGTTGGTAGGCAGTGAAATGCCTCTCAAACTCTCACAACTGCTCACTGCTGCCTGGTAACTGCTTGTCGAGCACACAGCTCAACAGTCCGTGGAAAAGAGGCCTTAGTCTACTTGTGACTAGCTGCATTCATGTGTATCAGTTTGCATTCAAGTTATTTAGATTAGGGATTAGTACATAGTTTGCATCTGATTTGTATGCAAGGTGTGTATAAATCCCAGGGGGGGAGCTGCACACCTCTGTTGGTTTCATTTCCTTTGCAGCCTAGGAGCGCTGCCTATTTCTTTCTGTTCTTTGGAAAATATGCGCAACAATAGCTCTTGTGGTTGCTTGGGATCTAAGGGGGCCTGTCACTCTCTATGCCCACTTTATGTAGAGCAGCAGCACAACATGCAGATACTTAACGAGAACGTTCAGGCTGATATACAAAATCATGCAGCCTTGCCGTAAGAAAAGTTATATTTACCTGTGGTGTGATGTCCTGCAAAGTCGTCCCGAAGACCCCACATCGCTCCACTTCTGGCGCCTGGCCCTGTCTCCCCTCTCCTCCGAGAAAAACCTGGGGTAAAAAGACTGACGTTTTTTCTCCGAGGGGAGGCAGGGCCAGGCGCTAGAAGTGGAGTGATGCAGGGTCTTCAGGACGGCTTCGCCTGAAAAGGCAGTCAAGTGTCTTCAAGTAATATGATTAAAGGGGCACTATGGTGAAAAATTGTAAAATTGTAAATATGTGCAAACATATACAAATAAGAAGTACATTTTTTTCCAGAGTAAAATGAGCCATACATTACTTTTCTCCTATGTTGCTGTCACATACTTAGGTGGTAGAAATCTGGCAGAAGTGACAGGGTTTGGACTAGTTCATCTCTTCATAGGGGATTCTCAGGGATTTATTTATTTTCAAAAGCACTTAGTGAATGGCAGTTGCTCTGTCCAACTGCCAAAAAACTGTGTAGCGAGCAGGGAAGCTGGCCAGCATCATTGTTTAAATCCTTTTTAGGGAATATCTTTAAAAAGAATAAAAGCCTTGCTGAGAATCCCCTATGAAGAAATGGACTAGTCCAGACCTGTTGCTTCTGCCAGATTTCTACTACCTACTGTAAGTGACAGCAACATAGGAGAAAAGTAATTTATGGCTATTTTTACTCTGGAAAAAACGTACTTCTTATTTGTCTGTTTGCCATATTTTAAATTTTAAAATTTTTCACCATAGTACCCCTTTAATGTGAGATCCAATCACAGTGATCGCGATAAAAGGGGAAGTGCATCCTTGTGCTGCTGATCTCCTCTCTCACTGGCCTAAATTTGCCAACACAACGTGTGCAGAGTGCGCTTGTTTCATTTACGCAAATTATGTAACTCGCTATGTACTGCATAACTTGTGCTGTGCATAACAGGCAATGTAAATAATGCATGTGTGTAACTTTTTACTTTTTTCTCATTTAGCTTGGAATCTGAGGTTGCAATCAATTTTAATTATGGTCTGCCGGCACTATTTTCAAGAGGCACAAAAAATTGCATTTTTAAAATAAATAAATAAATGCATCTTTTTCTTACATATTCTTTTCTAGCTAAGATAATTGCATTTTTGGCCTTATTTTTCTCCTATTTCTGTAAAAATATAAAAAATACCACTCAACATATGTCATCAAAAGAACACCCCATTTGTCCTCTAAAAAACAAACTGGGACTTCTTGGAGCCCCCTGGAGTCATCCTGTGTTCACGGAGTCTTTCCAAGTCCTTCCATCGAGCAGCGGCGACCCCTGTAAAGCTGGTCACCAGCTGGCAGCTGCTGCACATGTGCGGCGCCAAGCTGAGCGCACCCTGATCACGCACCCACTGCCATGAGCGCTCTCTGCATGCGCAGTAGCGATTTTCATGTATTGCGCATGCGGGGAACACTCCCAGAAAGCGGGAGCACAGTGAGGAGACATGTGGCTGGCCAGCTTTGTGGGGTTTGCAGCTGCTGGCTGGAGGGACTCATAAGGACGGCAGGGGGCTGTAAAAAGACCCACAAAAGTTAAACTGATTTTTTTTTGTTTTTACACTTTAGATTTCCTTTAATTATACTTCACAGTGACACAAAAATCTAAAAATGTTTCCACTCTAAGACTCCTTCTGCCTCCCCCCCTCCCCCATATGTCTTACCTCAGGGTAAGGTAATATTTCACAGTGAGCAAACGCTGACTTAGGCCTCTTTCACACCAAGACGTTGCGTTTTAGGGGTCGTTAAGATCGCATAACGTGCCCCTAACGCAACGCGTGGTGGTGTTGAAGTTGGACGTCAGATTGAGCCGCGTTATGCGGCTCTTGGTGCGCTGTTTTCGTTCTATCTATACTGATAGAACAGCCGCTCCAGGATAGTGATGGGAAGTCCGGATCTTTTCAAGGATTCGGATGATTTGAATCGGATCATTGAAAAGATCCGGATCTTGGAACTGAATCATTTTAATCATTTTACTAGGGAAGCAAACTCGGGAAGAAATGACAAGCAGGACACGACTTTCCCTGCACTGTACATTCTGTATGTTCTTGTTTCTTTCAGACAGACATCCACTGTGAACAGAATCGTTCATTGTGATAATCCGGATGATTCGACTCACAAAAAAGATCCGGATCAAATGAACGATTCATTCATGATCTGGACAACACTATGAGTCCAGGTTACGTCAGCACAATGCAGTGAATATTAATTAGCCATGTGGCTAGTCACTGAGCATGTGTAAGCAGCCTAACGCTGCTAAAGCCCAGTATAACGCACAGCATGCTGTACTTTACCAGAATGTGCAGCGTTACTATGTAACGCAACGTGGGCACTGTGAACAGCCCATTGATTTTTCATTACTGTGCGGTGGGCTGCGTTACTGGCTGCTGTAACGTGGGACTTTAACGTCCCACTGAGAAACCAGCCTCAATCATTGATTAATAAATACTGCAAAAAAAAAATAATATTTTTATTAAATTATAGACACTATAGTCCTTGATTAACAAAAAGATAGACAAAAATACTTACAATCTTCAAGCGTGTAGCCCTTAATGCCGATGACATCACTATTTCTCAAGGCATCCAGCACGGTACATTTGTCTAGTGCTAAGCTGCCAGCAGCCAGAGCAGCCAAAAGGAGGACACTGAAGAGCTTCATTGTGAAATTGTTGTAATGAACTCTGGTGCTTTCCCCTATTTATAGCTGAGGAGAACATTGTGGACACAGGGATTGTGATAAACATGTTCTCAAACATGAAGGTGGGGGCGCCACTCTCCCTAGATAAGCGTTGACAATCCACTATTTTGGGAAATATTGTCAACCCTCAGATATCAAGTTGTGTAATAAAAGTATGTACATTCAAAATTTAGTATCCAGCGCTCAAGTAGTACACATAAGTGTGTGCACCCTATAAATAGGGGAGCCTCAATGTGGAAAACCGCTAACTGCACAAACCACACAAAACCACATGGTCCACTAATCACACTATAATTTATTATTCTGTCTGCATAACAAAACATCCCACAATCCCCCGTACAAACGTGAGCCTTCAAAGTGTATTACAGCCTAACCAACACAGCCGGCTGTGTCACACCCACTAAGCATCCATACTCTGCATACACACTAATGTCCTAAACTCCCGGGAGGGTCTCTCCTATTGTATGGCATCAAAAAGTGTGCACTTGGGTCCAGGAAGTGTGGATAACACAGTCCAGGTTCAATAAATCCTGTCAAGAGTTAACCGCTCCAAGGATAAACATCTGTGCATGCTGAGTTATTGCTCTGACAAGTGTCTGAGAAGGTCCTTGACGATCACCACACTAAGGGGGAGAACGTCTTCAGCCTAGGGAAAGGATGAGACCAGGAGCCCTTATGGTGTAGTATCGTTAGAACAAGTGGGTTATATAATGATGTGTGTAATGAATACTCACAAAGGTGGGTTGCCCTGATGCAACCAATGACAATCGCATGCGGAAAAAAAACCCGCCCCCGCACTGCACGGCTGGCAATTACGGTTTCTGTTTATTGACCTGATGAAGCGGGCTGTGTACCGTGAAATGCGTTGTCTACAGCTTAATCTTTAATTTTAAAAAAAAACTCCCTTTTCCACCTATGTGAGTCTTCTGATGAGGTAAGACACCTCTTTTATTTTTATATTTTTATTTTTATTAGAATACCCTATATTGGCTTTAATACGTTTTAAGGGCACCTCCACCGATTTGCCTCCTATTTCTCTGACAGTTCATACTGTACAAATAGACATATTGCTATATGGGGGAGTGGAGACTAGCATGCAGTATAGAGGGGTGCCCAGAGGGCTCTCACCACCTCTTCATGGCTGTTTCCCCGCCACAATGCCCTTGCATCAGCTTGTATAATCTTACGGCTCGCTGTCTCCTCTCAACCCCACACGTTGCCATACAAAACAGAGTCCGCGCTGTCCTGGTTCCTAGCACAGCATGGCGGGTGACATCACCCTCCGGCTCACTTCCGTTACTAGTATCGCCCGCCCCTCATTCTTCGTCAGACGGTCACGTGAGCGGCACCGTCTTCCTACTTTTAAAAGCCATCCTCCTTCAACCATTTGCGTATCTCCGCCTCCTCTCTCAGTGGTTGGCCACATCATCTTACACACAACTTTGACACATAGTTATACTGCTGGGCACCTTCATTCTTATTGTAAAGCACTTTCAATTGACATTACCTACAATACAATTCATCCAAGTAGGATGGCACTCATAGACACAGTGGGACCTTCGTGGTTCCTCCATTTATTCGCACAGCCTCTTAAAGTGACCCTTGCAGCCCACATCACTCATTCTTTTCACCCACAAATATCTCTCATATCTCTAAATAGGTAGAAAAGGTGATAGTAGCAGCTCAGAATTTAAGCCCTTAGGGATTACCATACCTAATCTAAAGATCGTGCTTGACACATTTTGGCATAATCTTCTATCCAAGTCACCGCCCCTTGATGGTACCTGCATCTTAATAATCCCCTTAAAATTCAGGGAATGTGGGTTCCTCCCATGGAATAGCTGAAAAAGAGGTCCCAATGGGCTAGTTTCATCCCCCTCTTTTGCTCACGTGTTCCTGTATTCTTTTCTTTAACATACGTGTTGTTTTCCCAATGTACTTAAGTCCACAAGGACATTTGATCATGTACACGTTGTATTCACTTTCACAGTTTATAAAAGACCGTATATCATAAGATTTTCTCAAATTTGAATCCATGAACACTCTGGCACGATCAACCAGGTGGCAAACAGTACATCTACCACAGGGGAACTTTCCAAGAGGTCGGGTTGAAGGGCCCAACCACATACGTGATGATTGACATGTGGTGGACTGAAATTCAGACCTCACCATCATGTCACGTAGGTTAGGCTCCCTTTTTGCCGCCATGTGTGGATATTCCCCTACCACCTGAATAATTTTGGCGGCAAGTCTCAATATATGCCAATGTTTAGCAAGTAATCGTCTTAGCTGGTTCCAGTGTGTTCCATACTGTGTAACCAATCGTGCCACATCATCTTTGAGTTCTGTGTTTTTCTTCTCTTGTATTAAGAGTGTTTCTCTCAGAGTCCCATCACTCTGTGATTTTGCCCTCTCCAAGATATCCTGATTATAACCCTGTCGCCTAAATCTACTGCACATTTCCTCAGCCTCCCTTTCATAATCGCCATCGCTGCTGCAGTCCCTCCGGACCCTGAGTAGCTGTCCAACTGGAATTCCCTGCAACAACCATGGCGGATGGAAACTAGAGGCGTGCAGCAGTGTGTTTCCTGCCGTAATTATAGTGTGATTAGTAGACCATGTGGTATTGTGTAGTTTGTTTAATAAAAGTATGTCTGATCACTAAACATCCCATAAGATTAACTAGACAATAATGTATATCTGTGATGTACTTTTTTTCTGTGTACAACTTACGGTAATGGTAGAACTAAGTTACATTCCCACACACACTACTCCTGACAGAGCACAACAGAAAGGGCAAGACAAAAGAGGATAGTAAAATTGAGGAACGAGAAAGAGGGGCTTGGATAAATAGGAGTTTTTAGGAGATAGTGGCAAGATATAAGGGAAAAAGAGGTAGCTGTGATGAGGAATTGGTTAGATGGGGAGAAGGGTGAGTTGGAAGATTGAGTAAGGAGGCAAGATTTTAGATGAAAGGAGGAGGAGATGCCCAAGATGAATTATTGAAAGATGGGATTAAAATGGATAAGCAAGAGGAATGGAGGAGATGGAAGAAAGAAGGGTCAGATGGTAGATTGGGGAGTAAGAAAGAAGAGCGGGAGAGGGAAGTGAGAGGATGGAAAAGAGGTGAGATAATTGAAAAAGGGTAAATATTGGTGTACATGTAATTAAGGCACTGGTAAATTTGGGTGCAGGGTGAAGCAGGGAAATGACTAACCCGTCTCCTGCAAAAGTCTGGGTGCCATTAATTACTGTACCCCCTCCAGGCCGCCGTCAACTGTGGGGTAAGATGTAATTCGGCTATCCGCTATTGCTGGTGTCAGAATTACGCAGTTTTTATTGTAATTTGGGCTCCGAATTTTGACCATGCACAAATTACTAGCTGAGTGCTGCTGTAGTCATAACTCACATTACGGCCTATGGCGGTGCCTGGTGTGCCCAAATTTCCAACGTCATTTTTTTTACTCTAAATATTGAGCAAAAGATATTAGTACTACAAAGAGGCAACAAAGGAGTGACCTATCCACCACCACCATGGAAAAGGTCTCCTCCTGCCTTTCAGCCATTTCCTCCTGGATGTCCGCTAGGTTCCTGAAACTAAACCTCAACGAAACGGGATTTATGATCTTCCCACCCCGGCCATCCCTGACCCTCCCAGATGTGAATGTCACTGTTAACCACACTATCATTTCCCTACCTCTCAAGCCTGCTTTCTGGATGTCACCCTGGACTCTGCGCTCTCCTTCACTCCACACATTCAAAATCTCACAAAGTCCTGCACCTTCCACCTCTGTAACATCTGCAAGAACTTTCTTGACCTCTGCCACCACCAAACGCCTGATCCATGCCCTCAACTACTGCAATGCCCTTCTGTCTGGCCTGCCTATGACCCAAAGTGCCCGCTGCAGGCCATCAGGAATTCAGCATGGTGGAGTAGTGGTTAGCGCTCTCGCCTTGCAGCGCTGGGCCCACGGTTTTGAATACCAGCCAGGTCAACATATGCAAGGAGTTTGTATGTTCTCCCCATGTCCGTATGGGTTTCCTCTTGGCACTCCGGTTTCCTCCCACAACCCAAAAACATACAGATAAATTAATTGGCTTCCCCCTAAATTGGCCCTAGACTACGATACATGAACTACACGATACATACATAGACATAGGACTATGGTAGGGACTAGATTTTGAGCCCCTCTGAGGGACAGTTAGTGACAAGACAAGGCACTCTGTACAGTGCTGCGTAATATGTCTGCGCTATATTGAAGTACTTCAATAAATAAAATAAATGCAGCAGCCAGAATTATCCACTCCTCCCATCGCTCCACTACAGCAGCTCCCCTCTGTAAATCCCTGGCTTTATCCAGTCCAGAATCAAATTAAAGATACTGTGTCTGGCCTACAAATCCGTCCACAAAACCTGCCCAACCTACATTTCCGATGTTACTTAGAAATACACACCTAGTCGGTTACTCCGCTTTTCCAATGAACTTTGCCTGTCTGCCCCCCTATCAACCAGTCCCATGCACACCTCCAGGACTTCTCAAGAGCTACTCCAACACTATGGAGCTCCCTACCTCCCCCCCATTAGGGTTTCCCCTTCCTTCAACATTTTCAAGAAGGCCCTCAAAACTCACCTTTTCACTCTGGCCTATACGCCCCCCCCCCCCCTTCCCCACTGGAGCTCTAAACCCGCAGCTGAACTCTGGTCCCCTACCTTAACGTGGCCCTACCTCTCCCTCTAGATTGTAAGCCTTTCGGGCAGGATCCTCCACCTTGGGTCTCCTATCTATTCATGCACCTCCATTACCGTACACCCATCCTATGGATCTGAGTGAACTCTTGAGTGAACTCGACTTGCCTAATCTCCATGCCCCCATCCAGTGACTGACAAAGCATTACCTTGTACTCATATTGTGCTGCGTGATCTGAGTAACAGAGTGGGGTGAGAGAAACATACATGCAAAAAGGGCGACTGACAATTTGTGCACCCAGAAATAGCCGATAGTAACATATTGGTAAATGTTTCGATATTCTACTTTTGTAGTGCTAATTCCGTAAAATATCAGTAAATTATACCAATATTTTACTACAGCTAAACCAAACCCTATTCTCACACAGAACCCTCCCTCAACCAATGCATAACGCTCACCAACTGCCTTCGCTGCCTAACCTTAACAACCCCCCTCCGATGCCTAACCTAAACCTGAATCCGTTCTTTTTTGACCCCCTCTGTGTCACCTCAGTTTGTGCCTCTCTTGTCCCCCTCTGTGTCACCTCATGTCTCCCGTCTCATCTCTGTTCTCCCCGTGCCTCTTTTCTCTCCTGCTGTCCCCCTGTGCCTCTTTTGTGCCTCTCTATGTCCCTCTGTATCACTTCTTTTCCCTCTCTGTGTCAGCTCTTGTCCTCCTGTCCTGGCATAGGTTACCCCAGTATATGTTAGCCAGGTACAGGTGCCCCCATTATAGGTAGTGAGCTATAGGTGCCCCAGTATAGGTAACCAGGTACAGATAGTACCCCATTATAGGTTAGCCAGGTGCCCACAGTATAGGTAGTGAGCTATAGGTGCCCCAGTATAGATAGCTAGGTACAGGTGGTGCCCCAGTATAGGTAGCATGCTTTAGGTGCCCCAGTATAGGTAGCCAGGTACAGGTGGTTCCTCAGTATAGATAGCCAGGTACAGGTGGTGCCCCAGTATAGGTAGCACTCCTGGGGGACCCCCTGACAGGACTGCGGACCCCAGGTTGAGAACATCTGCCCTATTCTATAAATACCGGATTCAGAAAATGATCAATTACTTACAGATCAGATATTGTTCTTTGAGTAAAAATACTCTCACTACATTGCACTACTCTATTTGGATCTCAACCTCCTTATGCAGGCGCTGATCCCTCACTGCTTCTCCCTGCTGAAAGATAAAACTCACCGGGCCTGAACCAATTCACTTTTTCTACCGCAAGGGACTGCAGTAAGTGTGACAGTCTCCATAGACTTTCACTGCTTTTGTGGCCCCTTGCAGCAAAACAGGATAATGCAACGCAGGTCAAGCCTGCATGTGGAAAAAGGGGCCTAAAACTATTAATCAAACGCGGTAGGCCTGATCCAATGCACTCTTTCTCCTAAAAGATCTTTCTGAGTCTTGAGAACCCAGTGGATCTCTGCAAAGTACCAACACTCCAGATATCTCTGTAGCGTTCCACATCTGAATGAACATCTGTAGATTACCAGATCCCACTGGATCTCCATAGTGTACCAAACCTGAAGAAATCTGTGTACAGTACCAGATCATAGTGAATCTTGGTAGAGTACCAGATCCCAGTGGATCTCTGTCAAGTACCAAATGTCAAGAAATCTTTGTAAAATACCAGATCTTTGTGAATCTTGAGTACCAAATCTCAGGAAATCTCTGTAGAATACAAACATTCCCATAGAGCATCAATTCTCAGTGGATCTCTGTAAACAAAGGAAAGCATTGTAAGCCAATGAGAGACCAGACCTTCCTCAGTAAATTAGAATAATTTATTTTAAACGCCTTGTGAAGATCAAAGAAAATTGCTACATTTTCAGAGCTTGATGTTTTAATTTGTGAAATCTGCTGCGCCAGTCCAAACACTACATGTGCTGTGCTATAAGGAACACACTGCATTCAGAAAAGAGAAAAGAATGGCAACTCGGCACTGCCTGCTGTATAAATGTATAACACTTATTAGGTCAACAAAAACAAACATATAAAACCATTTAAAATGATAATAAACTGTATCATCTCCGATATACATACAATTTGTATACATTAACCATTTCTGCCGCCCGGATGTGAAGCTCACGTCCGGGCAGCTGCTCTGCTGCAGTGCCGTGCTTCGGCGCGATCGCGGGCGCGCCCCCGTGCTGTCCCCCAGTAGCCCTGGGATCAGTGAACGGGAACATAATTCCCGATCACCGATCCGTGTCCTCCAGCAGAAAAACCGAAGCGCTCTTACAAGAGGCTTCAGTCTTTCTGCACGTAAAATCTTCCGCGCCATCCTTGTGCATCCGGTTAGCGAGAAGCACAAGGAGAAAAAAAAAAAATTCAAGGTGGCCATCTTGTGGCCAAATAGTAAAACTACATCTACATATTTTTTACATTAAAATTTACACATATCATAACATTAAAAATTAACTGTTTATTTCCCATACCAAAATATTACCCAAATAAAATTTTTAATGGAAAAAAAATATATACAATAAAAAAAAGACAAATAGTTACCTAAGGGTCTGAACTTTTTAAATATGCATTTGAAGGGGGTATACTACGACCATTTTTTAAATTATAAGGTTGTAAATAGTGATGGATGCAAAACGGAAAAAATGCACCTTTATTTCCAAATAAAATATTGGCGCCATACATTGTGATAGGGGCATAATTTAAATTGTGTCATAACCGAGACAAATGGGCAAATAAAATACATAAGTTTTAATTATGGTAGCGTGGATTATTTTAAAACTATAATGGCCGAAAATTGAGAAATAATGAATTTTTCAATTTTTTTCTTATTAATCCTGTTAAAATTCATTTATAAAAAAATAATTCTTAGCAAAATGTACCACCCAAAGAAAGCCTAATTAGTGGCGGAAAAAACAAGATGTAGATCTATAAATTGTGATAAGTAGTGATAAAGTTATTAGCAAATGAATGGGAGGTGAAAATTGCTCTGATGCATAAGGTGAAAAATCCCCACGGGCTGAAATGGTTAATAGCAAGTAAGGACCTCTATACAATGATGTACTTTGGACAGGTTCAATATGGAACCCCACTAACACTGAACCTGGGTTCAAGAAAGTATGGTACGGTGTATTAGTGCTATAGAACTATCCATTGTATGCAGAAATAGTGAATAAATTACATATGAAACATTGAAAAATAACATTGACAAATCACTTTGCTATATTGTCAGTTTAGGGCTAATCTGTTGGGGAAGGGAAGTTAGATTTAACAATAGGATTACTGAAAATGCAGTATATTAAAGCGACCACAAGATGTCACGGTCTATAATGTGCTGCAATTATCTCTATGGTATTGTGATTTCCTGTATTTATTCTGTGTTCTTCTCTGTTCTAAGTAAGCTGCATTACCTGATGGTGGTGTATGATTTATCTCTGTACGCTTTCTTCAGTTAAGACTTCTAACTTGTTATACCGGGTGCCTATCTGCGTGTACAGAGACCACTCTGCTCCATCAGTATTGCGGGCAGAGCATTCCGATTCCTCAAAAGCTGGTTTTATCAAATCAAATGAGAGATAGTTTTATTGGCATGACCAAGACTCATACAGGCATTGCCATAGTAAGGGGAAAAGGGGGTCATGGAAGGGAGTGGGGTAGGGGTACAATGGCTAAGCAGTCTGTGGACATTTTAAGGTTTACAGTTCCTTTATGCTCCTCTCAGTCTGAGACTGTGACATGCTGTGACATAGTGTGCAGCGATTGTCACTGTGCATTTTATATACGGTATGTTTGATTTTGTTGACCTAATAAATATTGTTATATGTTTATACAATTGGTGATGCGTATGAGCTGAGCTGTTCTTTCTTCTTTTCTGAATACATTTGTTTGTGTAAATGAATCATGTATACTATTTGCCTGATGTACAGAGTGCCCTGTACCAGAAACTTTTGTTTCTTGTCTGTGTAAATAAAGTCTGAGCAACCCAGTACACTTTGAACGTTTTTACAGAAACTACTATTTCACAAGCCTTGCTCTCATGTCCTTCTCAAAGGCACACCGGGACAGTTAACAGAATCCAGCGTCAAATGTCTGGAATCAATCAATAGTTCCCAAAATGTGTACAGGAGTCAGCAGTATTTTTCAGTAAGTGAAAGCTTTAGAGCCACACACAATACGATCGGTTGTCCCAAAACAATATAAACCTTTTCTTGTTTTTAATCGAAAAATCTGATTACATTTCCAATTTTCTTTCTTTTTTTTTTTTGAGATTGCACATGTTGGAAAATTAAGACCACTTTTATCAAGAATTGTATGGTGCGCAATGGATTGTGAAATTGTATTCAACCAGAGAAATTTGTATGTAACTAATCAGTACATACCAAACTTTATTATGGCTTGTATAAACCACAAAAAGGATATATACTGTATATTATATATGTATGTGTGTGTGTGTATATATATATATATATATATATATATATTATACTGTAGTTATGTATAATATTATATAAGCATGTTGCTTGACAATGGAAGCAAAATCGCAGGAATATCACATTAAACCGTAAATTTCGGCTGTACATTGTGTTTCAAAAATTCACCTTTTTCTATCAATTTTTTTTAACCAACCAATTTTTTCTGGAATTTACGATCTATTATTCCAAAATTGCGGCAATCTTGAAAATATGTGTGGTACCTCAAAGATTCCGATCAAAAGTTTTGATCAGTTGGAAAATTGTATCGGAATGCTCGAATTGAACCAAAATACTAAAAAAAAATTGTATGATGCGTGGACACCTTAAGTCTAAGCAGAATTAAAAAATTCAAATATCTATCCTGTTGCTTTGATTATTGTTAAAGGGCAAATCCACTTTTGTGATAAATCTGTGGTAAACTTAGTGTTTCATTTTAAGTTTTTAAACATAGTGTTTTTTTAGTTTGTTATTAAAAATTATGTTTTCATTTCACTTTGCAACCAGGTAATAATTTCTAAAATAAACAATGGGCTTGATCCCACCTTATCAATAAACTTCCTTATTTACCTACCAGCAAGCAGGCAAATACTCATAGTAAACTTGACAGTACTTTTTCAAATACCATATTTTTCAGAATACAAGATGCACCTTTTTACCCTAAAATCAACTGGAGAGGAAAAGTTTTAAAACACAGTATCTTGCTGCTATGCTCCTCTCCCCCTTGCTTCGGTGCTGCAGCTATATACAGCTTTGGTCCTTCATACTGTAAGGCTTGACAGGTTATGTCCCCAGCCAGTCTGTATGCCCCTATCTAGTACCATGGCTCTGAGCCCAGCCCACGTCTTCACCTATTGACAAGTTTCCGTGTGAACAGGACACGTTATTTGTCTCCTGACTACGGTTACCCTCATGTCTTAACGAGCAAGGCATACAGATTGAAGCAGAGAGGAATAACCTGTTAGAACCCTAATGAGGCTAGTAACACAGTTCAATAGTTTATCAGTATCACACAGGGTTATTACCTTTAAGCAGGCCATACACTGGCTCGATTCACGGCCGTTTCGACAGCAGATCCGATCCTGGGATCGGATCTGCTGCCAATCGCTTGCGCTAAACGCACCCGCCGATCCGATTCCCTCCCGAAATCGGATCGGACCGTCGATCGCGCCGTGCGGGAAATTACCCTCGATCGCCCGGCGGTAGGAGCGCGTCGCTTGCGGCGTACGATTCGGGCCCGATCCGAGCATGTATACATTACCTGAAGCTGGCTCCGGGGTCCTCTTCTCCCCGCTGCACCGCATTTCCGCATGTCCCAGTGTACGCTTATACTTCCTGTGTCACTCCGGTGACCAGGAAGTTGAAATAGAGGGCGCTCTATTTGAACTTCCTGGTCACGGAGTAACACAGGAAGCGCCGGGATGGAGCAAGAACAGCGGTGCGGTGCAGTGCGGAGAAGACGCCCGGGAGCCAGCCTCAGGTAATGTATACGGGGGGGGGGACAGGCGGCAGGAGCAGCTGAACAGATTGTGATCGGTTTCAGGCTGAAATCGATTCACAATCTGTTTGCAGTAAAGGCAGCCATACGATCCCTATCTGATCAGATTCGATCAGATAGGGATCTGTCAGCTGGTCGATCTAATGGCACATCGACCAGTGTATGGCCACCTTAATTCAGATGAATGAGGCTATCAGCGTCGTTTGTCAGTAATAGCAGAGATGACAAGTGCAGGTTTCCAGGTATCAGAAGAGGGATCAAGCAAGACCACATGCAAGATTCAGGCAAAGGGTAATCTAGGTATGATACAGTTCATGCAAGTCTGCATGCAGAGTTATTCAACAGGCAATGGATGTTTCAGGCAGTATGTGATATAGTTCATATGAGTCTACATGCAAGTTGTTCAATAACTGACAGGAATTAGGTTGAGTATACTTATCGTCCAGTTCAGGTAGCATGCAAGATGTCTCCAGTAAACAGGCAATGGTTTCTCCAGACAGCAGACAAGAGTATCCAGTAACCAGCAGAGATCAGTCCAGGCAGCAGGCAAGAGTTTCCAGTAACAGGTAAAGGTCAGTCTAGGCAGCAGGCAAAGAGTTTCCAGTACCAGGCAAGGTCAGTCCAGGCAGCAGGCAAGGGTTTCCAGTAATCAAGCAGAGGTTAATCACAAAAGACAAGGATAGTCAAATACAAGCCAAGGTCGGTATCCAGCAATCTTACAAGTAAGAGCACACCGAGCAACTAGCCAAAGCTATGCTTATCACGGGCAGTGACTGGGAGCACTCTGCAGATTTAAATACAACTCATCATCCAATCAGTGGCCGGCCACACTCCACACATCCAATCACACAGCAAAGCCCTGCCTAGGTGTCAGCTGTAACGTCAGCTGACACCGTGCTGTCAGCTGACTATTGTTTACATCTGCGGAGGGCGTACTGGGAACACACCCTCCGCCTATCAGAATATCAGCAGCAGCAGCAGTGTCATCAGTGGGGAACAAATGGCGAGACCCAGAAATAATGGATACCGCACAGGTGTCGGCGGAACCCCCACCAGCAGGGTCGGACTGGGACACCAAGGGCCCACCAAGAAAGTTTCAGCCTGGGCCCCTCCCCCCCGATCCCCCTTCCCTCTCTCCCCCCCCCCCCATTTTGGGCTCACATACACATGTACGCTAGAAATTTGGCATGATTTATCTATCTATCTATCTATCTATCTATCTATCTATATATAGATATAGATATAGATATAGATATAGATATATAGATATGTATACATAGATATATATATATAGATATGTATATATAGATATATATATATAGATATATAGATATGTATATATAGATATATATATAGATATATAGATATGTATATATAGATATATATATAGATATATAGATATGTATATATAGATATATATATAGATATATAGATATGTATATATAGATATATATATAGATATATAGATATGTATATATAGATATATATATAGATATATAGATATGTATATATAGATATATATATATAGATATATAGATATGTATATATAGATATATATATAGATATATAGATATGTATATATAGATATATAGATATGTATATATAGATATATATATATAGATATATAGATATGTATATATAGATATATATATAGATATATAGATATGTATATATAGATATATATATAGATATATAGATATGTATATATAGATATATATATAGATATATAGATATGTATATATAGATATATATATAGATATATAGATATGTATATATGTATATATATATATATATATATATGTATATATATATATATATATATATATATATATACATATATATATATATATATATATATATATACAGAGGGGCTACAGCACTCAACAGGAAAACAGTGACGGGCTCTTGGTTACGCTTTAACGCGCTTAAGCTTACCAACTGCGCCAAAGTGTCCCCGATCTGGTGAGTCTTACTCTAACCATGCAAACATGCCAGTTTTTATTAGCAGTCTAGTGGGAACTAAATCAAAAACCCAAGAGTCAACTAAATGGGAGAAAACGAAATTAAAAACACCTCACCTTTTACTAGCTACATACACGCATATGCCTCAGTCCGGTCCTGCCGTGGTGTCGCAAAGAGAGGAAGAAAAGTAATTAACATATTTCTTTCCAGTAAGGTCATAGGCAACTTTAAGGCTACTTTCCCACCAAGACGTTGCGTTTTAGGGGACGTTATGGTTGCATAACGTGCCCCTAACGCAACGCATGGTGGTGTTGAAGTTGAACGTCAAATTGAGCTGCTAGCAGGACAGGACTTTCCCTGCACTGTACATTCTGTATGTTCCTGTTTCTTCCAGACAGACATCCACTGTGAACCGAATCTTTCATTGTGATGATCCGGATGATTCGACTCACAAAAAAAGATCCGGATCAAATGAACGATTCGTTCATGATCCGGACAACGCTACAGTCCCACCACGAGTCACCACAGTGCAGTGAATATTAGTTAGCCATGTGGCTGGCCGCGGAGGAGGGGAGACCTCCTCCTCCAACATTACTGAGCATGTGCAAACAGTCTAACGCTGCTTAGCCCAGTATAACGTACAGCATGCAGCACTTTGTTTAAACATGCTGCAGTTACTATGTAACGCAACGTGTGCACTGTGAACAGCACATTGATTTTATAGTGCTGTGAGTTAGGCTGTGTTACTGGCTGCTGTAACGTGGGACTTTAACATCCCACTGTGAAACCAGCTTAACTGAAGTTTTCTCCGATGTTATACTTTCACACCTTATCAATACAATTCCTTTTAAACCACCAGCAAGCAAGAAAATAAATACTCAAAATATGTAAAATAATGTTGACATTGTCACTTACTTGTTAGTTCTTTTTGAGTTGCAAAGCACTGAAAAGTGAATTTAAACAGAAGTTGAAAAATGATCTCCTAGAAGAAAGCCTAGGAGAAAAATAGAATTGAATAAGGGCCTAAAACGAAGTTCTAAAGCTGGGTACACACATGAGATAAAAAAATCTTTAGAAGACAAGGAATCAATCTGCTGCATAGGTTTGTCACTGAGGTTTGAAAGACTAATCATTCTAAAGACGTTGTACACATGCAAAAGATCCGTTCCTGCAAAAGACCCAAGAAATGCTTATGTAGTCTATTTATTTCCATATTTTCATGCAACACTCTGCACACAAAAGTTAAGAAATATCTGCAGATCTCATACACACCTTGTTTAACTACTTGTCGCATGCCGTGCAGTATATTCACGGGCTGGAAAAGGTTGCCGGGTGCACCAGGGCCGCTAATCAGCAAGTCTGCAGCGGTGTGCGGCCGGTACTCGCTCCTGCACATGGCGCCGCAGTTACCACCGGT
This sequence comes from Hyperolius riggenbachi, assembly GCF_040937935.1. Lineage (NCBI taxonomy): Eukaryota > Metazoa > Chordata > Amphibia > Anura > Hyperoliidae > Hyperolius > Hyperolius riggenbachi. The sequence continues at coordinate 46,264,094 of NC_090657.1, read as the reverse complement.
TAGCGGGGAGATGAATGGGAACGCAGTTCCCATTCATTAATCTAAGTCCCGATTCAATGAATGCTGGCATCTACGAGACGCAGGCATTCATTTCATCTTTCCTGTTGTTAAGTGCCACACATTACTTCTGATTTACGTGCTTACATATGTGAACCGAAAATGATGACTGAGGTCATCTTATGGCCAAATAGTAAATTACACCAAAATTCATTTTTATTTAATAAAAATCCCCACACTGAGTTTTCTAATTAACTATTTCCCTCTCACACCCTCCCATAGTACCCACATTTTTTTTTTGCATTGGAAAAAAAAAATTACGTAAAAAAATATATATAAGTAGTTACCTTAGGGACTGAACTTTTTAAATATGTATGTCAAGAAGGTATATTATTATTCATTTTAAATTTACGGCTTGTAATTAGTGATGGACGCAAAACGGAAAAAATGCACTTTTATTTCCAAATAAAATATTGGCGCCATACATTGTACTAGGGAATTTTTTTTAATTTTCTTTTTCACTTTGTATTTTTATTTACATTTTCAACAAATACAACTATTATAACTAAAGATTAATTTGCAGTAAGTTACATTCAAAATGCACAATGCAGTGAACTTGACAGGAAGAATAGTGTACTAATAAAGGTAGTCTATGTTTCGTGGTTTGATTATATATAACTATAGTAAAACTAACGCTACTAATGCTACATATTGTAATATCTTAAATATATAACATTGGTATATATTAGAACAAATTGCAAACGAGATAAACAGAGGAACACCAAGAGCCCCAATAGTGTAGTATGTATTGACAAAGGGGATAATGACAAAGAGTAATAGTTGTTATACTCACAAGCATGGGTCACCAATAGGCAACCACTGTAAAGGCAGGTGGGGAGATTATCCTGACCCCACTCAGGAATAAGAAGTCGCTCTCTGTAGATAGTAGAAAAGGGTCGCAACCCTCCACCCAGGGTGGATACAATATTATATAGGAGAGAACCGAGGCGCCAAAAGGATAAAAGGGGTTTTAAAGGAGCTTAAAAGCCAAAAATTTGGTAATTAGAGGAGGCAGTGGTGGACTTACCTCCTTCAAGCAGACACAACACGACTGTACATTCAGTCTATTTATTAACGAACTCCAGATAAAACAAAGCAACACGTTTCACGGGTCAGCGCCGGCTTCCTCAGGCAATAGAAAAAGGAGTTACAGCATCTAGCAAAACAAACAACATTCGGCACCTCTGTGAAACGCGTTGCTTTGTTTTATCTGGAGTTCGTTAATAAATAGACTGAATGTACAGTCGTGTTGTGTCTGCTTGGAGGAGGTAAGTCCACCACTGCCTCCTCTAATTACCAAATTTTTGGCTTTTAAGCTCCTTTAAAACCCCTTTTATCCTTTTGGCGCCTCTGTTCTCTCCTATGTAATTAGAACAAATTGGTTCAGTTTCGTTAGAACCATGTGAGAACTAGGGTTCTCTAATCACGCTGTAAAAATTTGTTCTTAGGATGGTATTTACTGATTTACTAAGTTATGTGTAATGGTTAAGGGCTCTGCCTCTGACACAGGAGACCTGGGTTCGAATCTCGGCTCTGCCTGTTCAGTAAACCTGCACCTATTCAGTAGGAGACCTTGGGCAAGTCTCCCTAACAGTGCTACTGCCTATAGAGCGCGCCCTAGTGGCTGCTGCTCTGGCACTTTGAGGCCGCCAGGAGAAAAGCGCGATATAAATGTTCTGTGTTTGTTTGTTTTGTTTATGTGAGGAATATAAACATACAGGGAAGGAAAAGAGAGAAAGAAACAAGAGAAGGGAAAAGGGAATAGAAACCTGAATGCCTTCTAGCTGGTTACATCTGCCACAGATCCAATGTTTAGTAAAAAATAATTTGTAATTTCCCGTATTTAATTATTGACTTTTAATGTATAGAGTGTCTATCATAGGCATGGGGGTCTAATTGGGAAGTTTAAATATAAATCTGGTGTCTGTTGTTGTTGTATTTTTTCTTCTCAAAATGTTTTCTAATCAGAGATTATACTCGGTTAGCTGTATTATCTGGTTATATTTTGGGACTTCTGAGCTCTTCCAGTAGGAGCATATTAGTAGAGATGTCGCGAACCTCCGATTTTCGGTTTGCGAACCTCCGCGAAAGGTTTGGTTCGCGAAAAAGTTCGCGAACCGCAATAGACTTCAATGGGGAGGCAAACTTTGAAAATTTAAAAAAATTCTACTGGCTGGAAAAATGATAGAAAACATGTTTCAAGAGCTCTAATACCTGGAGGCAGACATGAGTGAGTGAAATACACATCACTGCTGGAGGATCCACCCTCCCTCCCTCCTCCAAGCAAGGTCCTTATACCATTTGACTCAGTTGTCTGCCTACACTAATTAGTTATGGGACAGCTGCTACACACTCTGCTAGGGAGATTTTAATTAGCCTCTTGTGGGTCCCCTCCCTCCTCCCACCTCCCTCCTGGGATCAGTTGAAAAGGGCGCTTCAGCTTCCTGTATGAAAAGGGTGCCTCCATAGACATCAATGTTATTTCTGGAAATATGGGCTACAATGTGGTGAAAAGGGCGCCCGAGTTTTGATATAGGCTATAAGCGGGCGCCCCTTTGTAGCCCATATTTTTTTGGCTACAGTAGGGCGCCCCTCTGTAGCCCATAATTTTTTACAGCTACAAGGTTTTCGGCTACAGTAGGGCGCCCCTTTGTAGTCCATATTTTTTTCAGCTACAAGGTTTTCGGCTACAGAAGGGTACTGCTTTGTAGCCCATTTTTTTCGGCTACAAGGCTTTTGGCTACAGAAGGACACTCCTTTGTAACCCATATTTTTTTTGGCTACAAGGTTTTTAGCTACAATAGGGCACCCCTTTGTAGCCCATATTTTTTATTCAGCTACAAGATTTTCGACTACAAGGTTTTTTATTCTGGGGGGTCTTAGGGTTAGGCACCACCAGGGGAGTCTTAGGGTTAGGCACCACCTGGGGGGGTGTTAGGGTTAGGCACCACCTGGGGGGGTCTTAGGGTTAGGCACCATCTGGGGAGTCTTAGGGTTAGGCACCACCAGGGGTGTCTTAGGGTTAGGCACCACCAGGGGTGTCTTAGGGTTAGGCACCACCAGGGGAGTCTTGGTATTAGGCACCACCTGGGGGGTCTTAGGTTTAGGCACCACCTGGGGGGTCTTAGGGTTAGGCACCACCTGGGGGGTCTTAGGGTAAGGCACCACCAGGGGGGGTTAGGGTTAGAGGAGGGTTCTGTGTGGGAGTAGGGAGAAGTTAGGTCATAGTAATCACCAGGGGCTGTCTTTGGGTTAGGCACCACCAGGGAGGGGTTAGGCACCACCAGGGAGGGGTTAGGGTTACGCACCACCAGGGGGTTAGGGTTAGGCACCATTAGGGGAGGGTTCTGTGTGAGAGTAGGGAGAAGTTAGGTCATAGTAATCACTTTTCTCAGCTATATCTAGAGCCCTTTTATAGCCCAACAAATTTTGCCTATAACAGCATCCTTTTTATAAACTAAAACTATATAGCATATATGGGCTACAACAGGTGCCCTTTGTAGCCAAATTTTACATATATGGGCTACACCAGGTGCCCTTTGTAGCCGAATTTGGCATATATGGGCTACACCAGCCGCCCTTTGTAGCCGAATTTGGCATATATGGGCTACACCACGCGCCCTTTGTAGCCGAATTTGGCATATATGGGCTACACCACGCGCCCTTTGTAGCCGAATTTGACATATATGGGCTACACCGGGCGCCCTTTGTAGCCGAAGTTTTTATGTGGGCTACACCAGGCGCCCTTTGTAGCCGAAGTTGGTATATGGGCTACACCAGGCACCTTTTTTGTAGCCGAATTTGGCATATATGGTATGCACCAGGCGCCCTTTTTTCCAAGTGCCCTTTTAAAGTAGACCCTCCCTCCTCCCTCCTACCTATTCCCTCCTCTCTCCTACCGGAGGGAGGAGGGTCTCATCTGCCAGGGAATTATACTATTTCAAAAACCAGTTTACATCATACCATGGCTGGGAATCGAACCCAGATCTCACTGTGTGGTGGGCAAGTCACCCTAACCACTGTACCACTACAGTAGTAACTGAAGCTGGCCTAAAATTTACCATTTAGGCCCTAGTGGCTGCAGCTCTGGTGGTTTGAGTCCGCCAGGAGAAAAGTGTGATATAAATGTTATTTGTCTTGTCTACTTTTTCTCTTGTATTGAGCATAAATGGTAAATTTTAGGCCAGCTTCAGTTACTACAGTTGTGGTACAGTGGTTAGGGTGCTTGCCCACCACACAGTGAGACCCAGGTTCAAATCCCAGCCAATGTGAGTTGGCTTTTATGCTACAAATCCTTAAAGGGAACCTAAACGGAGAAGGATATGGATTTTTCCTTTTAAAATAATACCAGTTGCCTGAATCGCCTGCTGATCCTGTGTCTCTAATACTTTTAGCCACAGCGCCTGAACAAGCATGCAGATCAGGTGCTCTGACTGAAGTCAGACTGGATTAGCTGCATGCTTGTTTCAGGGTGTGATTCAGCCACTATTGCAGTCACAAAGATCAGCTGGACTGCCAGGCAACTGGTATTGTTTACAGGAAACATCCATATCACTCTCAGTTAAGGTTCCCTTTAAGCAACCTAATGTTTCTATTGCATTGAGCATAAATGGTAAATTTTAGGCCAGCTTCAGTTACTACTGTAGTGGTACAGTGGTTAGGGTGACTTGCCCACCACACAGTGAGACCCAGGTTCAAATCCCAGCCAATGTGAGTTGGCTTTTATGCTACAAATCCTTAAAGGGAACCTAAATGGAGAAGGATATGGATTTTTCCTTTTAAAATAATACCAGTTGCCTGAATCGCCTGCTGATCCTGTGTCTCTAATACTTTTAGCCACAGCCCCTGAACAAGCATGCAGATCAGGTGCTCTGACTGAAGTCAGACTGGATTAGCTGCATGCTTGTTTCAGGGTGTGATTCAGCCACTATTGCAGTCACAAAGATCAGCTGGACTGCCAGGCAACTGGTATTGTTTACAGGAAACATCCATATCACTCTTAGTTAAGGTTCCCTTTTAAGCAACCTAATGTTTCTATTGCATTGAGCATAAATGGTAAATTTTAGGCCAGCTTCAGTTACTACTGTAGTGGTACAGTGGTTAGGGTGACTTGCCCACCACACACTGAGAGCTGGGTTCGATTCCCAGCCATGGTATGATGTAAACTGGTTTTTGAAATAGTATAATTCCCTGGCAGATGAGACCCTCCTCCCTCCGGTAGGAGGGAGGAGGGAATAGGTAGAAGGGTAGAAGGGAGGAGGGAGGTGGGGACCCACAAGAGGCTAATTAAAATCTCCCTAGCAGAGTGTGTAGCAGCTGTCCCATAACTAATTAGTGTAGGCAGACAACTGAGTGAAATGGCATAAGGACCTTGCTTGGAGGAGGGAGGGTGGGCGGGCCTCCAGCAGTGAGAGCAGTGTGAGAGCAGTGTGTTCGGCAATAATGTGTCTGCTGACAGTGATATGGAGGGTCAAAGTTTTGCTCAATAGAGCATTATGGGGCGAATCGAACTTCCGCAAAAGTTCGCCTGATGCAGGCGAACGCGAACCCCCAAAGTTTGCCTGGAACCGTTCGCAGGTGAACTGTTCGCGACATCTCTACATATTAGATGTCTAGCTGATGCCAGAATATGGAAAATTATTAATCGCAAGGTCACTGGTATGAGATCCAGGCCAATGTTTAATATAGCTAATTGAGGTGTTAAATGAAAGGGTGTCCTCAATATTTTTGAGATCAGCTTCTGTATGTCCAGCCAGAGGTGTTGTAAAATGGGACATTCCCACAGGACATGTGTTAAGGTTCCAATAAGCCCACAACCTCTCTCCAGCATACAGAAGGATCATAGGTTGCTATCTTAAGTGGGGTCAGATAACATTTTAAGTACATTTTCTGTAAGGATTCCCAGTCCGATAAGCAGTACGATTATTTAGTAGCTGATTTAAGTGCTTGTTTCATATTCTCAGTAGAGAATTGCTGTTAATGTCATATGACCAGATACGTAGATACTGATTGAGTTCTGTCCCTGTATGCTTTAGCATTTCACAATACCAGATGGAGATACCCTGTTTTAATGGTATTTTGCTATTGAGAAAAACCAAAATCGGTTTCGAGAGTGTGGGATTTGGGTTTGTCAAGGACTTAATCCAGTGAGTTAATCTGTGGTGAGTGAAGAATTGGTTGTCGTTTAAGTTGTATTTTTGTTACCTATACCTGCCTGGGACCATGCGATCCACTCAATGTCTCCCATCAATTTGGCTATTTTGTCGTAAGTTTATCCGAACAAAACTTTGATCCTCTCTATGAGCTGAGATGTGTTTTTTAACATGGATCCAGGCTTGGATCGTGGCAACACTAGCGGGTTGAGTCAATGATGGGATTTTAGTCCCTAGCAGAACTCCAATAAGTATATCTTTCAAAGAAGACTTGGCTGTATTTTCTTCTATTAAGGCCCATTTACTTGCTGTACCTTCCCACCAATATTTTGATTGGTCCAATATACATGCATAATAATAATGATTAAAGATGTTAAGCCGGGAAAGCCTAATCCACCCTGATTCTTAGGTATGAATAGAATATTTCTTTTGATTCAGGATTTTTTACCTGCCCATATAAATGTACCCATCATTCCATTTAGATTCATACAAAATGATTTCTTTAGAGGTATAATGACTGATCTAAATATATATATAAAATTTTTGGTAGCACAACCATTTTAAACGCATTCATCCTGCCAGCCCATGATATTTCAAATTTCATCAAGGAATCTAGTCCGGCCCTCAGGTCTCATAGTAAAGGGACATAATCAGAATCATAGATTTTTGTAGTAGAATTAGGAATTTGGATACCTAAGTATGATATATTTAATTTGATTTAATTTGTTTCTTTAGTTGCTCCGATAAATGTATTTCTAGCGTTAGGGACTTTCTAGAGTTAATCTTACTGTCTATAAATCTTTTCAATGTTTGAACAACAATAGGTAAGGAGTTTGTGGGTTCTGTGATTGTAATAATGACGTCATCAGTGAACAGACCTATTTTATAAGTACGATCACCAATTTTGATTCCAGTAATTTTAGTTTCGGCCCGGAAGGACTCAGCAAGGGTTTCCATTAATAGGATGAACATTAAAGGTGACAATGGACAGCCCTTGCCGAGTGCCATTAGAGATTGAGAATATATCAGAAAAATAACCAGAAGCTTTTATACGGTGTATAGCGCTATGATACCATTTAGAATAGTGCCCTTAAAAGCTGATTTTTTTAAAGTATGGTTCAAGAAGGACTAACGGACCCGGTCGAACGCCTTCTCTGCATCCAAAGTAAGGAACAGAGAACAGAGAAGGTGTTCAACCAACCTGAAAATTATGTAATTGAGAGATCTTTCTCCTTGTGCCATCTGTAAATAAACGACCTTTTGTGAAACCCGCTTGATCACGGTGAACTAAAATGGGGTGATATATGTAGCAATCATCTGGATAATACCTTAGCATATAGTTTGGTGTTGAGTAAGGAGATGGGACGGAAACTAGCAGGGTTGCTTGTGTCCTTCTTTGGTTTTGGTAAGACCGTTATTGTAGCCTCTAGATATTCTTTTGGTATTTGTCCTGTCATCATAAAAGTATTGAACACCTGAGCAATATGCGGGGATAATGTGGTCGCAAATACTTTAAAGTATTCATTAGTGTACCCATCTGGGCCTGGGGCTTTGTTACTTTTTAACGCTTTAATCACATTCATAATTTCTGTTGTGGTGATTGGTGCATTCAGGCTCTGTAGTTGTTGTTCTGATAAAGAGGGCAGATTCATGGAATGTAAAAATGATTGTATTTGTGGATCATTAGGTTGTAGAGTGGAATTAGACAAATAAAATAATTATGCCTACTGTAGTAATCTTTAATATAAAACCATAAAAATAAAATCACCTATCGATTGTGGGTAAAACGATCCTAATACACCCACATGTGCAGATAATCGCTTCAATGTAAGATCAATTAACACACCACTAACTACTTCCAAAAGATCTCACAGTTCAGCGTATGTTTACTGCCTATACTACACTATCAGGCAGGGCCGGGACAAGGTCCACCAACAACAGAGGCTGAGCTATCCAAGTGCGCCCCCTCCCCCCCCCCCCAAAATATAAAAATATAACATTGCAATCGGTCATGTTCGGGCATTGTTAAGGGTGTATTCATTCACTGCCTGTCAGCTGCTCTCCTCCACCGTTGGGGCGCCTGTTAGCACCCGGTACCAGTGCTGTACAGGCAGCCCCCTTCATGGAATCAGTTCTGAACTTGGCCGCAGATCTGACTCCATGGGGGGAGGGATAAAGCCCCTCATTTAATATAAAATAATGTTCTGCTTACCATGTATATGGTATGGATTAGATTGTGAGCTCCTCTGACATGACTATGTACTCCGTAAATTACTATAGAAGATGCCAGTGCTATATAAATACATAATAATCATAATAATATGGTAGGACATTAGACTATGACTATGGTGGGATTAGATTGTGAGCTCCTCTGGTAACAGTCAGTGACATGACTATATACTCTGTTATGTGCTGCAGAAGATGTCAGTGCCACGTATATAAATACATAATAATATGGTAGGACATCAGACTATGACTATGGGAGGATTAAATTGTGAGCTCCTCTGAGGACAGTCAGTGACCGGACTATGTACTCTGTAAAGTGCTGCAGAAGATGTCAGTGCTATATAAATACATAATAATAATATGGGAGGACATCAGTCTATGGTAGGATTAGATTGTGAGCTCCTCTGAGGACTGTCAGTGACATGACTGTGTACTCTACTGGACTGACTGACTGATAGAACTAGGGTATCCAGGAGGTGAATGTGACAGGGTAGGCAGAGAGGTGGAAGGACAGAGAAAAATTGAGGTGGAGAGACTGACAGACAGAAGGTGGTAAACGAAAGAGATAATGCATATGGGAAAAAGATAACATGACAGGCTATATTACCTCCTCCTCTTGGATATATCAGGTAACCTAGGCCTACCGCTCTGTAGGCTGCTATCCACACCATTATACCACCAACACTACATGCTGAAACTTCTTGGAGCAGACTTACTTCCTCCCTCCAAAAGATACACATACATCCACATAAAATCATTCAACAACAACTGCGTGCACAGTCTTTGTGGCACAATTGGTTAGCGTGTTTGGCTGTTAACTGAAAGGCTGGTGGTTCAAGCCCACCCAGGCATGGCCTTGCTTTTTGTGTTCAACAGTTGTCCGAAGAGAACCCCAGATAGCCATGTAGATTCATCTCTCTCTCTTTCTCTCTCTAGTAGGGATGGTCACCGCTTTCCGCAGAATTGTATTTTCCGCAATTTTGGGCAGAAATTGGTCATTCCATTCCGTTTGGTCGGAATGGAATTGCTTTTTAAATCCGTCGGAATTCCGAAATTTCCTGTGAAATTCTGCCGGTTTCCTTTGATGGTTTTAAGCTGGAAATTCACTTTAATGGCATCAAGTCCTAGAGAGAAAGAGAGCTCATTTTTCTCTTGGGTATATCACAATGGTACATGCTAGGCTGGCTTCAGCTTGTAGCATTGTAGTGTGTTGTGTTGGTGGTATAATGGTTAGGATAGCAGCCTACCACACGGTAGGCCTGGGTTCGATTCCTGGCCATTGTGAGTTGGCTTTTGAAACCCTACAATTCCCTAAGCAAGCTCATTTTTCTCTTGGATATATCATAATGGTACATGCTAGGCTGTCTTTAGCATGTAGTGTTGGTGGTGGTATAATGGTTAGGATAGCAACCTACCAAGCACTCAGACCTGGGTTCAATTCCCGGCCAAGGTATGTAAGCTGGCTTTTGAAATCCTACAATTCCCTGGAAGAGAAGGAGAGAGGGAGTAATATAAGGAATAATAAGCAGCTAGGAACAAGACTACAAGAGCCTAACTAAGCTTTCCCTAGCAGAGTCTGTCAGCAGCTGTCCCTTAACTAATTACTGTAGGCAGACGAGTGAGTAAAACGACAGGAGAACCTTGCCTTTTATAAGGGGGGGTGGGGCTCCAGCAGTGAGTGTAGTCTGGTTGGCGACAATGTGCCTGCTGACTGTGATGTAGAGGGTCAAAGTTCTGCTCAATAGAGCATTATGGGGGTGAATCGAACTTGCGCAAAAGTTCACCTCCGCCGGCGAACACGAACCACCTAAAGTTCGCCTGGAACTGTTCACCGGCGAACCGCTCGGGCCATCTCTAACTCTCTTTTGAGACATCTTGGCTCTTGTCTGTGTCCGACTCTTTCCTCCCCCCTCATGTCAGTGTACGGCTCCAGTGCTCTGTGACACGCTCCAGTGCTTATAATCTGTCTTGAATTTTCCCGCTGGTCAGTGACGCACAGCACACCGTGACAGACAGACATAGTGCCCGGGGAGGAATCAGGAGGAGGGGCAGCACTGACTGTAGCAAGATAGCTGTAAAGCTGTGCGGGCGGGCATCTATTCTCAACAATACTTTGTTTAACAGGCCCTCCTGCGTCCCAAAAGTATAGCGTACATTGCACACAGTGGCAGCAGCTAAAAACGGCGGCGGGAGGTGAACAGCAGGCTGGCACACACTGCGCTCATCCTGATCAGTGCTTAAAGGCTGGAGCCTCGCTAGCGTCTGTCGGCCCGGCTATACTATCAGGCCATATATATATTCTGTTTCTTTACTTTTTAGTTGTAACATTACCTGTCCAATCCGGACAAACTCTTGATTACACCAAGATCGTAGTTATAACATCAGTGGTTGATACGTTAATTCCTTTTCTAAAAAGTCCGCAGAAGCAAATTGTATACTATATAGAGTCACCATTAAGAAGCATCATATAGCAGTAGCAGAAGTTTTCAGTTCTCAGCGGCAGCAAATTTACCTCACTGATCCTCGATGTGATGGAGAGGGGAGATGGCGTCAAAGGTTTGTGTAGGTCATAGTGGTACTGAGTCCCGGCTGGCGACTCTCCTGGATGTTTTATGGCTCACTACACAAACCTTTGACGTCATATCCCCTCTCAGCGGCATCTCTAGCTGCTGGGATAGAAAACTTTCCCTGCTAATTGAATTCCACTGCTAAAATGCAACACTCTCTTAATGAGCTGCAAGATAGAGTCTCTTTTTCTGAAGACAGGCTGGCTGCTGCCATCTCTAATGAATTTAACAACCTGGTAGATGCAGTAGATTCCAACACTTCTGACATAAACTGACTCAAAAATAAATCCACAGATCTAGAGGACAGAAACCGTAGATCCAACCTCAAATTCCGAGGTATTCCTGAGTCGATCCCTCCTCAGAGCTGAGAGGGGCCTACCTGATATGTGCTTTGCTGAAGCCTGATCCTGGATAGAGATGGGCCGAACGGTTCGCTGGCGAACTTTGGTGGTTCGCGTTCGCCTGGATCAGGCGAACTTTTGCGGAAGTTCGATTCGCCCCATAATGCACTATGAGGGTCAACTTTGACCCCTCTGCATCACAGTCAGCAGGCACATTGTAGCCATTCAGGCTACACTAAGCCCTGGAGCCCCACCCTCCCCTTATATAAGGCAGGCTTGCCGGCTATTACACTAATTCGTGTGCCTGCTAGAGACAGACTAGGGACAGCTGCTGCAGACTTGTTCTCCTAGGGAAAGATTAGTTAGGCTCTTGGCTTGCTCCTGGCTGATTGTTATTGCTAAAATAGCACCCCTCAACAGCTCTTTTGAGAGCTAATGTTTTCCAGATGTGTTTTTTTGTGTGTGTTGCTCACTGACATTATACCCTATCTGTTGCAGCTGGACCTTGGTAATTGTTATTACTGTGCCAGCCAGGCCCTGCCTAACTATCTATACTGGGACACCTACCTATGCCTACCTAACTACTGGGGCACCTACTTACCTATACAGGGACACCTACCTACCTACCTATACTAGGGGACCTACCTATGCTTGCCTACCTATACTGGGTCTCCTACCTATGCCTAGCTAACTACTGGGTCTCCTACCTATGTCTAGCTAACTACTGAGGCACCTACCTATGCCTACCTACCTATACTGGCACTCCTACCTATGCCTAGCTATCTACTGGGACACCTACCTATGCCTACCTACCTATACTGGGTCTCCTACCTATGCCTAGCTAACTACTGGGACACCTACCTATGCCTACCTACCTATACTGGGACTCCTACCTATGCCTACCTACCTATACTGGGTCTCCTACCTATGCCTAGCTAACTAATGGGTCTTCTACCTATGTCTAGCTAACTACTGAGGCACCTACCTATGCCTACCTACCTATACTGGGACTCCTACCTATGCCTACCTACATACAAGAAAATAATAAGGTCGTTGCTTCATTTTGGACAGACCAAACTGGATCAGCTGGACAGTCACTGTTGTTCTATCATTGAGCTACCACAGCCCGGCGACCATATGGGCTGGAAAACTGCCACGGCCTGCACTCTGGCCATGTTGCGCATCAGTCCAGCACGGCTGTCACAACGCAAACAGCTGTTTGCGGTGCGTTACACAGTGAGTTTGGTGTGTCAGTGTAAAGCAGAACTCTAATTACACTCCCTGATTGATGTATACACATGCAAGATGTTTGAAAGCACTTTAGGCCTGCAATTTAGTATTCAATGTGATTTTTGCCCTTAAAACGCTGCTTTGCGTCACATCCAGATTTTTCCCCGGGACTTTGGGCATGTATCCCACTCCGCCATGCCCCACTCCAGGTGTTAGACCCCTTGAAACATCTTTTCCATCACTTTTGTGGCCAGCATAATTTTTTCTATTTTCAAAGTTTGCATCCCTATTGAAGTATATTGCGGTTCGCAAACTTTTCCGTGAACCGAACCTTCCACGAAGGTTCGCGAACCTAAAATCGGAGGTTCGGCCCATCTCTAATCCTGGATTTCTGTGAGCTGCGTGTTGAGGGTGAGCTGAGATCAGAGCTTTCTTCTGCTGATTTTGTGTGCAGTGCCCCAAGAGGTAGAAGCGGGTTCTGGGTTGTTTTTGTGAAGGGAAAAGATCGGAGGTTGCTACGCCTCGCTCTCGTTGCTCTGAGCTGTATCTCGGCAATGAAGTTCGGTAGCTTCTTCAGTTGCTTCTTCCGTTTGTGGGATGATTCTACGTCCATCTGTGGGTCCTCCATTCCGGTTATGAGAGGAATTGGCAGGCTGTATGATTTTTGTGGCCAGTTTAATGCTGCGATTGCTTATCCACAGTAGAACATTTTATTTTAACACTATAATGGCCAAAAACTGAGAAATTATGCATTTAAAAAAAAAATCTTATTATTCCAATTAAAATGTGTTTAGGATAAAATAGTTCTTAGCGTGCTGTACCTCCCAAAGAAAACCTAATTGGTGTCAAGAAAAACAAGATATAGATCATTTTGCTGTGATTAGTAGGGATTAAGTTATTGGCGAAAGAAAGGCAGGAGCGCTGACAGGTGAAAATTGCTTTGGTCCACAAGGGGAAAGAACCCTCAGTGGTCAAGTAGTTAATGGTAATAATTAGAAAAAAAAATGAAACAATTCATTATTTTTCAGTTTTTGGCAATGATAGTTTTAAAATAAAATTTGATACTGTGGATAAAAGCCACAATGTATGGCGACAATATTTTATTTGAAAATAAAGTTGCATTTGTTCAGTTTTGCGTTTGTCACTAATTACAAGCTCTTACTTGCAAAAATAATAGTAATATTCCCTCGTCACATACAAAATAAACAAAAGTTGAGTACCTATAAGGTAATTATTTATGTATTTTTTTAAATGTCTTTTTTATATATGCAATTTTTTTTTTTTGGGCGAGTGGGGGAGGTAAGGGGTTAAAGTTAATGGAATGTATGTATGTTTAAATAAATGTATGAAGATGTAATTTTACTATTTGGCCACTAGATGTCCCCCTCCCTCAGTTTCTCCCTCTTGTGTCTTGAACAGTAATGCATGTGTGTTAGTTTCTCTTTTGTTAATGAAACCGGCATCTCATTGATGCCGATGTCATTGACATGGGCACTTAGGTTGGTGTATGGAAACTATGTTCCCATTCACTAATTAGTGGGCGGTGCCAAGAATGCACACAGGAGCACGCGGCAGGTGATCGTGACAGAAGACAAATATCTACGTCCCTGGGCAGGAACTGAAGTGCTGCAGGACGTAGATATACCGTCATAAAAATTATAAGTGGTTAAACCTTTCTCCAGCCTTGCCTTGTACTCTATTAAAGAAACAATCCATGGTCAATGCTGCATAGACTTTATTTGGTCTAAGTATCTAGAGGAGAAAAAAATAATATAGGACAGTGGTACATATGCAAAGAAGAGAGTTTTTTTAATTTGATGAAAGGAAACTTCTAAATCTTGTAATAACAATCGTCGTCATCACCATCAGGGCCACCACTATGACCACCACATCCTCGTAAATAATGTTGCAGGGACTGATTTTTACAGTTGCTTTTGTAGACATCCCTTTAAGTGAAGAAAAAAAAAAACATAATGATTGTTATGCTGGAGACTCAAGCAGATTTTTCATTCCATAAACAGGGCCAGTTCTTGCATAAAGCAGAGTGAACTACAAATTAGCAAAGGTACATAGCATGATGCAGAGCAGAGGCTGTTGCTAGGGATGATCAGTGAAATGCAAACCTTTCCAAGTTCCTGCAGGATGATGGAATTTTTCTATGCAAAATGTATGCAGCTTGAAAGTGGACCAATCAAGTCTCACCAAGGTTGAAACTGATTGGTCCATTTTCAAGCTGCGTATATTTGCATACAGAATTTACATAATCCTGCATGAACCCGGAAATATTTGCATCCTCACAAGTTTCTTCAGGCAGCAAAAAGACTAGAACTTGCCCTGCCCATATAGGCTGCCGCCGCGGCCACGCTAACGGGCGTGGTCGCGGCAGCAGCCCCAGGACCGCCTAACGCCAATTGGCGTCAAGTCCTGGGACTCTGTTTTGCAGGAGATCGCGGGCAGGCTGCACGCGCATCTCCTGCTCGGGGGGGGTGGAGCTCCGCCCCCTCTTCAGTCTCCGAGCCGCGATTGCATAGGCTGAAGCCTATGACGGCCGACCATATGATTGGCTAGCTGCAGGGAGGGTAGGAGGGAGGGGAATAAGAAAAAAAATGTTTACATTTTGTTTAAAAACACACAAATAAATAAATATAAATATATATATATATATATATATATATATATATATATATATATATATATATAAAACACCTGGGGGGGGGGGGGGGAAATAGGGGAGGGGGTGGAATCACTCGCGTGCTGTGTTGTGAGGCCCTGCAGCTTGGCCTTAAAGGGGTTCTTTCGCGAAAAAAGTAGGCAGTTAAAAAATGTGACAGATGACAGGTTTTGGGCCAGTCCATCTTTTTAAGGGGGATTCTCAGGGCTTTCTTTGTTTTCAACAGCATTTCCTGAACAACAGTTGCAAAATCTAACTGACATAATAGTGTGCAAGTGATTAGGGAGGCCGGCTGGTATCTTGCTATTTTGGCAGTTAAACTGAGAATCCCCCGTAAAAAGATGGACTGGCCCAAAACCTGTCATCTGTCACATTTTTTAACTGCCTACTTTTTTCACGAAAGAACCCCTTTAAAGCTGCAGTGGCCATTTTTGTTAAAATTGGCCTGGTCTTTAGGGGGGGGGGGGGGGGGGGGGGTTACCACTGTGGTCCTCAAGTGGTTAATATGTGCATGAGTTACTGTAGAAATAGTATTTATAAATAGTCCTCATTTTTCTTTTAACCACTTAACATCTCAGTCGTTTTCAGCTTATGCATCCGAGCAATGTTCACCTCCCATTCATTAGCCTATAACTTTATCACTACTTATCACAATGAACTGATCTATATCTTGTTTTTTCCGCCACCAATTCGGCTTTCTTTGGGGGGTACATTTTGCTAAGAGCCACTTTACTGTAAATGCATTTTAACAGGAAGAATAAGAAAAAAAATGAAAAAATTCATTATTTGTCAATTTTCGGCCATTATAGTTTTAAAATAATACAAGCGTCCATAATTAAAACCCACGTATTGTTATTGCCCATTTGTCACGGTTATTTCACTATTTAAATTATGTCCCTATCACAATGTATCGTGACAATATTTTATTTGGAAATAAAAGAGCATTTTTTCCGTTTTGCATACATCACTATTTACAAGCTTATAAAAAAAAAATAGAGAGAAATATTTCATCTTTACATAGATATTTAAAAAGTTTAGACCCTTAGGTAAATATTTATGTTTGGTTTTTTTTATAGTAATGTTTTTTTTTTGTTTTTTTTTATTAAACATTTTATGTGGGCATTTTTGGGAGGGTGGGATATAAAAGTGTTTTATTTGGGGAAATATTGGTGAATTGTAATGTTTTTGGGAATTTACTTGTAGTTTTACTTTTTGGCCACAAGATGGCAATCTCGATTTTTTTTACATGACGTCACTCTAAGCGTACAATGTACGCTTAGAGAGACACAGCTTCAGAAAGAGCGAAGCTTCCGAGAGAAGCTGTCGCTTTTTCAGCGGGGGAGAGGAATCAATGATCGGGCTCCATAGCCCGATAAATTTATTCCGTGGCTACCGACTCCGCGGCCGGGAGTGCGCGTTTTTATACGTCAAGGAGGACAAAGTGGTTAATGAGGAAAATGTGAAATATAATAATAATAATGTAATGAATGCATATTTCCTATTTACAAACAAGGGCCCTTGTTGTTTTACATGTTCGTTGCATTGCGCTGCAGAGAACAATATACTGTAATCTCATTGCAATGCAGTGCAATTATATTCCAGTGGCACTTCCACACCGATGCATTTGCTGTGTGGTGCAACAATTTCTGTTGGAATACCCCGCAGCAATGTGTGCGTTACCGTCCGTCACTTGCGTGTAAAGAGGACCTGAACTCTTGCACAGGACAGAAGGAAAACATATAGAAATGGTGCCTGTATGTATTTAGAGATTATAGTCTGGTAATCCCCCCTTATCTGTGACTAAGCATACGTTGTAATTTAATCCTTTAGCTGTGTCAGCTGCCTGCCATGGCAGAGAGGTAAGTGGTAAACACAAGATGTTAACAATTTGTCTGCTTCCTGTGAAAGCAGGAAGTAGAAACACTGCAGATTTATTGCAGGAATTGTATCAGCTGTAACAGACATTTCTTTAAGGTTTTCAAGGTGTTCTGTACCCTTCGTGGGTGTAACCCCAAGACTCAGTCAGGGCAGGAAAACCGCAGCTCAAAGCGGTAACCCCGACCTACACTCGGGGTGGCTGCCGAAGCAATTCGCGCAGCGGGTGTTTCAACTCACCTCCCGGTGGATCCTGACGTCAGCCGACATTCTTCTTCCGCCCCTCGAAGGTTCTGCTTCCCCCTGGTGAGATCGCTGTCTGTCATCATGACGACAGCCGGTGATCTCACTATAGGGTTACAGCGCCACCCGGAGGACAGAGGTACAATTGCAGCGCTGGAGTCCAGGGAGGTGAGTAAGTGCTGCGGCTGCTGCAGACTCTCTCGTGGTATAATTTTTTTAAGCTTTTAGGGTCTAAAAGCACATGAAAAAATTGTACCGCTTTTAGACCCTAAAATCAGAAGGTATCATAATGCCCAGGGAGGTTAAGGGTTTCAAGTTTATCTTTAAAGCGGTATCGT
Source organism: Hyperolius riggenbachi (assembly GCF_040937935.1). Classification (NCBI taxonomy): domain Eukaryota; kingdom Metazoa; phylum Chordata; class Amphibia; order Anura; family Hyperoliidae; genus Hyperolius; species Hyperolius riggenbachi. The sequence continues at coordinate 46,246,394 of NC_090657.1, read as the reverse complement.
CACCATAAAAATCTAATTTCAACAGCAACTGGTCTGAGTGTATTAAGTGATAAAGATGCTAATCCTGCATTCAAAACTTTCAAAACTTTTTCTACTGTTATGATTTGGAGTTATCATATACCTTAAGAGCAATGGCTCTTTAGTAGTCGGTGCCAAAGAATTGCATGCTGGGGGTTCTTTTTATCTATAATATATTCCTCCTCTTCCCTTTATTTCCCTGCCTGCTGCTAATCTGAAACCTGATGATCCCTTACTCACTTGTGTTTACAAGCAAGGCTGAAGTGACTCAGTGATTGTAGGAGACAAGAAAAAAAGTAAAGGGCAGAAATTACATCACGAGTTAGCCTTAACTGTGGGCAAAAGACATGGCCCCCACCAGGAACAGAGTTCTCGTCATTTACTATAGAACATTCACTGAAATCAAAACGTGGACAGTACAATACATGTGTTATGTAAGTAGATCAAGTATGTATCTACTTATATATGCGTTTTTTTCCCTGGCATAGTATGGCTGATCCTACTGCTTTAACCACTTAAAGAGAACCCGAGGTGGGTTTGAAGAATGTTATCTGCATACAGAGGCTGGATCTGCCTATACAGCCCAGTCTCTGTTGCTATCCCAACCCCCCCTAAGGTCCCCCTGGACTCTGCAATCCCTCATAAATCACAGCCACGCTGCTGACAAACAGCTTGTCAGAGCTGGCTGTGTTTATCTCTATAGTGTCAGTCTGCTGCTCTCCCCGCCTCCTGCAGAACTCCAGTCCCCGCCTGCATCCCTTCCCTCCCTGCTGATTGGAGGGAAGGGAGGGGGGCAGGGACCGGAGCTATGCAGGAGGCGGGGGAGCAGCTGAGACTGACACTACAGTTGTAAACAGAGCCTCACAGCACGGCTGTGATTTATTGGGGATTGCAGAGTGCAGGGGGACCTTAGTGGGGTTTGGGATAGCAACAGAGGCTGGGCTGTATAGGCAGATCCAGCCTCTGTATGCAGATAACATTCTTTAAACACACCTCGGGTTCTCTTTAAGCTCTGTCGTTTTCCCTTTATGCATCCGAGCAATGTTCACCTCCCATTCATTAGTCTATAACTTTATCACTACTTATCACAATGAACTGATCTATATCTTGTTTTTTCCACCACCAATTAGGCTTTCTTTGGGGGGTACATTTTGCTATGAGCTACCTTACTGTAAATGCATTTTAACAGTAAGAATAAGAAAAAAAATGAAAAAATTCATTATTTGTCAGTTTTCGGCCATTATAGTTTTAAAATAATACATGCCTCCATAATTAAAACCCATGTATTGTAATTGCCCATTTGTCACGGTTATTTCACTGTTTAAATTATGTCCCTATCACAATGTATCGCGACAATATTTGGAAATAAAAGAGCATTTTTTCCGTTTTGCATTCATCACTATTTACAAGCTTATAAAAAAAAAAGAGAGAGAAATATTTCATCTTTACATAGATATTTAAAAAGTTTAGACCCTTAGGTAAATATTTGTTTTTTTGGGGGTTTTTTTTTATAGTAAAGTATAGTAAGTATAGTAAGTTTTTTTTTTTTTTTATTAAACATTTTATGTGGGCATTTTTGGGAGGGTGGGATATTAGTGTTTTATTTGGGGAAATATTTGTGTATTGTAATTTTTTTTACTTTTACTTGTAGTTTTACTTTTTGGCCACGATTTTGTTTACATGACGTCACTCTAAGCGTACAATGTACGCTTAGAGGGACATAGCTTCAGAAAAAGCGAAGCTTCCGAGAGAAGCTGTCGCTTTTTCAGCGGGGGAGAGGAATCAGTGATCGGGCTCCATAGCCCGATACATTGATTCCGTAACTACCGAATCCGCGGCCGGGAGTGCGCGTGCACGCGCGCGATCGGCTGTGGGAGCGCACGCGTTTTTATACGTCAAGGAGGACAAAGGGGTTAAAGGTTATTATGCTGTTGCATTTCTTAGAGCAAAGAGGAAGTTCTGAGTTCAGGTCCTCTTTAAACACTTCATCTCACAGGTGTTTTCACTTTCAGGACAGAAGCAATTTTCCCCTGTCAGCGCTCCTCCCACTCATTGGCCAATAACCTTATTACCTATCACACGTGAATGATCTTTATCTGTTTTTTTTGCCTCAAATTAAGCTTTTGGTGGGCGATACTTGTTTTCAGTAATTATTTTCTATGCATTTTATAGGCAAATACAAAAAAATACATTATTTCTCCAATTCCATCTCCTATAGTTTTAAAATAAGCAATGCTACTATAAATAAAACCCACCCATTCTATTTTCCCATTAGTCCTGGCTATCACAACATTTAAATTATGTTCCTAGTACAATGTATGGCGTCAATAAATTATGTGGAAATAAAGGTATTTTTTTGTGTGTCCCATGAATTGTAAGCTCTTATGTACTAACTAAAATAACAGTAATTTACTCTCATGATATAAAGCTAAGTCCCTAAGACAACTATTTATGGATGTGTTTTTTCATCTGTTTGCTTGGTAACTGGGGTGGGGGTAGAGGGACCTTTAGAACAGATTCATTATATTATTATTTAATAAATAATCTGTGGTGTAAGTAATTTAACTTTTGGCCCCTAGATGGTGCTAGAAGGACCCCCTGGTTTACAAGGAAGTGGTTTTTTTTTCTACGTTCATTCATGTTCTTTGTTACGAATGGCTATGGCCCCTGATCAGGGTTATGCCCATTCATTACAGGCATTATGATTGGTTCAGGGAAACCTCGCTTCCCTTTCCCAATCACCAAAACGGAAATGCCACCAGGTCCGAGCGGCAGTCATATGTGCATGCACGCACACCCGGTGCTTAAATACTGGACGATAATACTGGAGTAATCATGCAATCGCTCTGCTTGCACCATTTTGCTGCCCATCGCTGTTCAATGTGAAGTATAAGATCGCTGCAAAATTGATTTTCAACCACTATATGTAGTGATTTCAAAGCAATATTGCTGCTCTTGTATTTCCAGAAATAACCAGTTTATCCAAAATCCCTTGCAGGACTTCAAAACTGCAAATTGCAGTTGCTAGTAATAAAATAAAATTGCCACAAAAAATATCAGGAATCGCTTTTGAAACCACTTTACAAAATGATAGGAAAAACACTGAGCAATTGCGACTATGATCAGCACTCTGTACTGAGTCCCACGCCAAAGTGTCCTAAGGGCAATGGCCCACTTGAGCAATTTCAGCAGTGATTTGGAATCACTGGTGATCGCTAGCGACTCCAAAAATTGGTATAGCAAAGAGAGTGGATAGAGGTGAGCTTACTGCAATGATTGCGTTTTGAAAAACTGCAATTGCTCTGCCTGCAGCATATGTGCGATTCAACGTTAAAGTGGACCCAAACTAAAAATACAGAAATAAAATCTATTTTCTAAATTATAGTAATAAATAGAAGCCTTTTTTGAGCTGTATGATGACAAATATAAAATATTTTACATTTATTGGAGGATCCCCTCCCTTCCTTTCATATTGCCGGTACAGAATCCGGCAAAATGCTGGAATAGGTGGTGTCTGGCAATGGAGGAATTGCTAATGGCTGCCACCTGTATAACCCTAGTTATGAAAAGAGAAGGGTGAAAAGCATGCGCTGAAATGCTCATAGGCTTGAAGGAGTATTTATTTATCTTTGTATGTGTCAGAGTGGTGCAACTAAATATTTTAAATTAAAAAAATGTTTGGTTTGGGTCCGCTTTAAGTATAGGATCGCTGTAAAATTGCTTACAATCGCTGTAAGGGGATTTTGCAGCGATTTTACTACAACCACCAAAAAAACCCCCCATCAAAATAGCTATTTTAAAATCGCGAACACTAAAATAAAAACAGGTGATAATGCTATATAAGTGAAACATAACACTTAAAGGGATACTGTAGGGGGGTCAGGGGAAAATGAGTTGAACTTACCCGGGGCTTCTAATGGTCCCCCGCAGACATCCTGTGCCCACGCAGCCACTCACCGATGCTCCGGCCCCGCCTCCGGTTCACTTCTGGAAATTCAGACTTTAAAGTCTGAAAACCACTGCGCCTGCATTGCCGTGTCCTCGATCCCACTGATGTCATCAAGAGCGCACAGCGCAGGCCCAGTATGGTCTGTGTCTGCGCAGTACACTCCTGGTGACATCAGCGGGAGCGAGGACACGGGCGTGCAGGCGCAGTGGTTTTCAGACTTTAAAGTCAGAAATTACAGAAGTGAACTGGAGGCGGGGCCGGAGCATCGGGGAGTGGCTGCGCCAACACAGGATGTCTGCGGGGGACCATTAGAAGCCCCGGGTAAGTTCAACTCATTTTCCCCCGACCCCCCTACAGTATCCCTTTAAACAAAAAAAAATCAACTGTTGAAATGGCTAGTGTTAATTTTATTTACAGTAGTAGGTTATTCTTTGTCCTACATGGAGACATGAAATAGTGTTACTTACCATGCAGTCAGTCCAGAGCTTTTCTTAATTGTCAGAGCGCATTTAATATCATCTTCAAAGTTATCATCAGAGAATGCTAAAAAAAAAAGAAAAAGAAAAAAACGATCATGGCTGGTTCAGCTGAATGAGACTGTTAAGACTACTATTGAATGAAGGCAATAGATTTTTTTTTACTTTGTTATTATCTATTGTAAGAGAAATGCACAGTGCAATGTGATCTCTACCTGTAGTTAGTGACTATTTAATATTGTTTTATTTTAGAGAGTTTGCTTGTTCTAAGTGTTAGGACTTAGGAGCGGATATCCGTGAAATTTGCTATCATTTTTTAAATAATCAATGTTGGAGTATGTGTAATATATGGTAACGAAAGATTCATTATTTTTTTTTTCAGCATTTCACCTACTGTTTTTACAGTATTGAAGCGATTTATAGCAGAACATAAAAAAAAATCAGTATAACAATTTTTATATTGATGATCCTGGTTTCAGCATCACACATGCTTCCTATATCTATATGTTTCTGTATATGTTATGCTATGCAATCCTCCCAGTGATGTTTAGCCTAGGCTATGATGTCAAGCAGCCTTCTGCTCCAGAGTACTCTGGGAGATTAACTGACGTTATTGCTTATTACACGGGGTGGGTGTCGTATCCCACAGTGATTCCACTTGCCAGCAGTAAAGATGTTGACATCACTGGAAAATATAGGAATATAAATCAGGATGAGAAAAGATTGTACAATGGGCAAACATTGACTTGAAAGTATAAATTTATGTGTAAAACATTATAAACCATTATTTTTCCAACTGCCAACTTTGCCAAGCAAGCAATATCTCCTGTGCAGTAACAAACATTCAGTACAGATCCCCTGGCAGAACTAAGGATGTTACCACCAGTGATACATTTCAGAATGTAAATCAGGGAGAGGAAATATTTAACAATGGGAAAACACTGACTAAATAACCTATAAATGTGTATTGTAAAAGAAGCAATATTCATTATATTATTTTCACTACAGTTCCTCCCTAAGGTCACGTACATGGAAGCAAAAAGTCAACTTTCTCCTGAGTTTTCTTAGGTGATATTTTTAAACTTGTCAATAAAATGCCTTTCAAGCCAAAGAGCAACAAAATAATTTTGATAGTACCTTTTCATCTACTTTTTGGTACTTTTTTAGTTGAAAAGTCCTGGAAAGTTATTTTACATCAAAGATGAAATATTATCTCCTATGAGAAAACTCAGGTGAAAAAGTGAATTGCATATGGCCCCAGGGGCGTAAAAATAGACCCTGCAAGGGATACAGCTGCAGGGGGGCCCAGGAGCCACAGGGGGAGAAGTTTCTTTTCCCTGTCCTGAGAAACTGTCAACTAAGGGCACGGAGAGAAGATACTTTCTGCTCTCTGCAGAATTGTTCTAATGACTGCGTCTGCTCAGCCTTTGATAAGGAATCATACAAATATTTGTAGACTGCCCCTATTCAGAGTACAGCGCCCTGCCTCCCTACCTCACCCCAAGTGCTGTGTACTGTAGTGATGCTGAAGAAGAATGCAGAGCCAGTTCTACACCATCAGAGGACAGAGTGAGTGTAAAAAGCTTAGGCTGGGAGCACACGTCTGTCAGTTTTCTGTATGTGTTTTCTGCACACCTTGTGTTTCTGTATGTGTAAAAACAAGCACATTTATCACAGAAGGGAATGTAATTGACAGACAAAATGTGTGCAGTACTTTGCCTTCAGTGCATTGGGATACTTAGTATTGAAGTGCTGTTTTCTGCATTAGAATACCCCCATAAAGTCACACTGCACCACTGTGAACATAGCCATAAAGCCTATTATTGCTGAAGCATGACTACAGATTCATTAGGTGGAGGATGAGGAGTGTAGGCATCAAAAGGCTGCTAAGGAGGAGATGAGCTATAAATTGGTGCAATTTATTTTTCTTTTAAGATTTATTTTTATTCAATTAAATATATATGATATAACACAGATAAGTGTTGCAAACTCCCACCACCTATTGACCAGTGATTGGTGATAAACTCGAAGCCAGAGTTGCCAGATCTGTTCTTCCTTGATCTATAGCCCTGGTAAAAAGTTGTTCCTTTTTTTAGAATCTCCTAACTTTTTTAACCTCCCTGGCGGTTAATTTATTTTGCCAAATGGGCAAAAATCCTTTTTTTTTTTCTTTTTTTTTGTTTCATGTAAAGCTACCAGAGTGGTAGCTACATGAAACACCACTAGAGGGCGCATGTGGCCCTCTAGTGCGATCGTCGCCGGCATTAATAGCAAATAGGGGAGCGCGTATATAACGCGTTCCCCTGTTTGGCTTCTCCTGTCGCCATGGCGACGATCGGCATGACGTCATGGACGTCAGCCGACGTCCTGACGTCAGGCGCACTCGATCCAGCCCATAGCGCTGCCCGGAACTCATTGGTCCGGGCAGGGCAGGGCTCTGGCGGGGGGGGGCTCTTCAGCCACTGCGTGCGGGCGATCGCCGCAGAGCGGCGGCGATCGAGCTGTGCGCGGCTAGCAAAGTGCTCACTGCGCGCACAGCACTTTGAATGGGGCGAATCGCCCCAACAGACCCTGAGAAATCCTCCTGCACGGCATAGCCCGAGCTCAGCTCGGGCTTACCGCCAGGGAGGTTAATATAGTTTCCCAAATACAATAAAACTTATGTCCCTAGATTGTTATTATTATCAGAGATGCCATCGTTTTTTCTTACCTGAGCAATCAACTTGGCATTTGTTTGGTTTCTGGTGTTTGGCATCCTTGCACCACTCCTCTGAATGTATCTGAAGGATCCCATAGTGGTGATCTCTAACTGAGCATTTTGTAAGAAAACGACTGGCGTGATCAGCAATGCACATAACTGGAGGGCAGAAAAAGACACAATTATCAGTAAATTATCACTACTTTTACACCTGGCCATTGCATTGCAGTGCGATGCTCTGCCCCATCACATCGCTCTGAAACGACATTCATATGACCCTGAGGCAGAGTGAGCCGATAGGGTGATATGTATGCCGCCACCCTCCCACCCCACACACACACACTGCACTTATGTCACTGGGATTCCTGGATTTTCCCATCGTATTCACATCATTCCGCGCATACAAGCCGCTTCACCGCTGCCAACAAATTGAATGCACTCTGCATGTTCCAGCACTTCTGGCACAACACAACACACGTAAGTGTGTTAGGACGTTTTGCCTTGCATTGTCATTGTACAGAGCTACCCTGCGGCAAAACACACCTGCAAGGCAAGTGTAAAAGGGGCCTTACTGTAGAGCAGTGATGTGAAGCTGTGTTCTTCTCAACTAGGTGTTAGTAAACCCAACTTCATTTTACCATCCTTCTCCGTCCTACTAGAGCAGGCATGGACAAACGTGGCCCTCCAGCTGTTAAAGAACTACAAAACTACGAGTCTGGCAGCCACAGTCATAACTCATAAAGGCAAATATATTGTGTGACTTGTAGTTCCTTAACCTTCTTGGCGGTAACCCCGAACGTAGTTCGGGGTAAGCCGCCGGAGGGTGCCGCTCAGGCCCTGCTGGGCCGATTTGTTTAATTTTTTTTTTGCTGGACGCAGCTAGCACTTTGCTAGCTGCGCCAGCACCCCGATCGCCGCCGCCGCGCGCCCGATCGCCGCTATACGGTGCGGCGCGTGCCCACCCCCAGACCCCGTGCGCTGCCTGGCCAATCAGTGCCAGGCAGCGCCGAGGGGTGGCCCGGGACTCCCAATGACGACCCGACGTCAGTGACGTCATTCCGCCCCGTCGCCATGGCGACGGGGGAAGCCCTCCAGGAAATCCCGTTCTTTGAACGGGATTTCCTGATCGGAGATCGCCGAAGGCGATCGAAGAGGGCGGGGGGATGCCGCTGAGCAGCGGCTATCATGTAGCGAGCCCTGGGCTCGCTACATGATATAGAAAATTTTTTTTTTAAAAAAAACTGCCGCGCTGCCTCCTGGCGTATATTTTTATACCGCCAGGAGGGTTAACAGCTGGAGGGCCAAGTTTGCCCATGCCTGTACTAGAGCGTCAAAACAAAATAATATCTTTTACTTGTATAATGATTTTCGATTACATTTTTGTTTTATTTAGTATTACCATATATACATAACTGTATGTTGATACTTTTGGCTTTTGTAGATTAAACACATGGGGACTTGACACTTCCTTGGCACGTCTGCCATATTCCCTTATTACCACCAGTGAAGGAGCACTGCGTTCCATTCTGCACTCCACCTGGCCCCGCTGCGCTTCCTGTTAGGCTATAATTACCATCTTGACAGCCGGGTGGCGCTGCTTGGCTGGAATTCACTCCAAGGGATTTCCGCTTTCCTTCCTCCTCGCGCTCTCACTCGTCCTTCACGTTGGTGATGACGCTGTTGGGTTGGGTCGGTGGTGGGGGCGGAGTGGCGTTCTCCTGCCGCCTGGTACCATTTTTAGGCCAACATCCACCTTACATGCAGCAAACCAACGAGCCCACCCTGATGATGCTGGTACCCTTACCAGTGAAACCGGTTGGCCTTTGAGGGCTCTCTCTTTAAACAGAGAAACTGGTGGTGGGACACACTGTGGATCGTTTATGGCAATCCTCTATATACCGCCGCAAAATGGGACTTGGATGAGTATAACATTTTATCACCTTTATGGCATGACTGATCAATCCACATACTGATCAATTACATTTGCCATTCCTTGGAACTGTCAGTTATGAATCACATCAGTGGCGGACATACGGCCGTGCAGGCCGTGCCGCCGCACGAGGGCCCCTGAAGTTCTGCTGCTTCAGGGGCCCATTAAGTATTGCAGGTTTTTTTTTTTTTTTTTTTTTAATGTTTTTTTTTTTTAACCTGGGGGGCCCAACTCCTGTCCTCCCCCCTCACCTCGCCCCCCCCCTCATGCGGCGGGAGAGCGGAAAATACAAGAAGTCTCCGGCCGGGGCGGCAGCTGCCGCTTGGTCTCCAACTTTGGAGACATATCGGAAACTAAGCAGCAGCTGCCTCTAGCGTCTGCTGCAGCCCCGGCCGGAGACTTCCTGTATTTTCTGCTCTCCCGCCGGCTGCAGCGCATACCGGGAGGGGGGCCCCGAGGTGAGTGAGGGAGGATAGGAGTCGGGCCCCCCACCCGGATAGCTACCCACCCGGCTACCTTACCCACCCACCCGGCTACCTACCCCGCTACCTAACCATCCACCCGGCTACCTACCCGGCTACCTAACCAGGCTACCTACCCACCCACCCGGCTACCTAGCTACCCACCCGGCTACCTAACCACCCTGCCGGCTATCTACCTGGCTACCTACCCACCCGGCTACCTAACCACCCGGCTACCTAGCTACCCACCCGGCTACCTAACCACCCTGCCGGCTATCTACCTGGCTACCTACCCACCCGGCTACCTAACCACCCTGCCGGCTATCTACCTGGCTACCTACCCACCCGGCTACCTACCCACCCCGCTACCTAGCTACCCACCCGGCTACCTAACCACCCTGCCGGCTACCTACCTGGCTACCTACCCACCCGGCTACCTAGCTACCCACCCGGCTACCTAACCACCCTGCCGGCTATCTACCTGGCTACCTACCCACCCGGCTACCTAGCTACCCACCCGGCTACCTAACCACCCTGCTGGCTACCTACCCACCCGGCTACCTACCCACCCACCCGGCTACCTACCCACCCACCCGGCTACCTACCCACCCGGCTACCTACCTACCCACCCGGCTACCTACCCACCCACCCGGCTACCTACCCACCCGGCTACCTAACCACCCTGCCGGCTATCTACCTGGCTACCTACCCACCCGGCTACCTACCCACCCCGCTACCTAGCTACCCACCCGGCTACCTAACCACCCTGCCGGCTACCTACCTGGCTACCTACCCACCCGGCTACCTAGCTACCCACCCGGCTACCTAACCACCCTGCCGGCTATCTACCTGGCTACCTACCCACCCGGCTACCTAGCTACCCACCCGGCTACCTAACCACCCTGCTGGCTACCTACCCACCCGGCTACCTACCCACCCACCCGGCTACCTACCCACCCACCCGGCTACCTACCCACCCGGATACCTACCTACCCACCCGGCTACCTACCCACCCACCCGGCTACCTACCCACCCGGCTACCTAACCACCCTGCCGGCTATCTACCTGGCTACCTACCCACCCGGCTACCTACCCACCCGGCTACCTAGCTACCCACCCGGCTACCTAACCACCCTGCCGGCTATCTACCTGGCTACCTACCCACCCGGCTACCTACCCACCCACCCGGCTACCTACCCACCCGGATACCTACCTACCCACCCGGCTACCTACCCACCCACCCGGCTACCTACCCACCCGGCTACCTAACCACCCACCCGGCTACCTACACACCCACCGGGCTACCTACCTACCCACCAGGCTACCTACCTACCTACCCACCCGGCTACCTACCAACCCACCAGGCTACCTACCCACCCACCCAGCTACCTAACCACCCACCTACCCACCCACCAGGCTACCTACCCACCCACCTACCCAGCCACCCACCAGGCTACCCACCCGGCTACCCAGCCACCCACCAGGCTACTTACCCACCCGGCTAAGGGCTACCTACCTACCCACCCGGCTGCCTACCTACCCACCAGGCTACCTATCCACCCAACCACCCATGGGAGCTGCGCGCCGGATGGAGGCTGGGACAGGAGGTCTGCTGCTGCAGGTGAGTAAATGTTTTTTTTTTATTATTTATTTTAGCAGGTGTATGTTCTGGGCAGGTCTGCCACATGATTGCGTGTATGTTCTGGGCAGGTCTGCCACATGATTGCGTGTATGTTCTGGGCAGGTCTGCCACATGATTGCGTGTATGTTCTGGGCAGGTCTGCCACATGATTGCGTGTATGTTCTGGGCAGGTCTGCCACATGATTGCGTGTATGTTCTGGGCAGGTCTGCCACATGATTGCGTGTATGTTCTGGGCAGGTCTGCCACATGATTGCATGTATGTTCTGGGCAAATTTGCTACATGATTGCATGTGTTTTCTGGGCAAATCTGCCGACATGATTGCACGTATTTTCTGGGCATATCTGCCGACATGATTGCAGGTATTTTCTGGGCATATCTGCCGACATGATTGCAGGTATTTTCTGGGCATATCTGCCGACATGATTGCAGGTATTTTCTGGGCATATCTGCCGACATGATTGCACGTATTTTCTGGGCATATCTGCCGACATGATTGCACGTATTTTCTGGGCATATCTGCCGACATGATTGCACGTATTTTCTGGGCATATCTGCCGACATGATTGCACGTATTTTCTGGGCATATCTGCCGACATCATTGCACGTATTTTCTGGGCATATCTGCCGACATCATTGCACGTATTTTCTGGGCAAATCTGCCGACATGATTGAATGTATTTTCTGGGCAAATCTGCTCACATTATGTGTATTTTCTTGAGAAAACCTGCACAATTATGTGAATTTTCTGGGGAAAGGGTCACCAAAACTTGGGCCCACTGTCTTTGCGTTGCACTTTTCAAGGGAACCTGAGGTGAGAATAATATTGAGGCTGCCATATTTCTCTCCTTTTAAGCAATACCAGTTGCCTGGTTGCCGTTCTGGTCCTCTGCCTCTTATTCTTTCAACCATAGACCCTGAACAAGCATGCAGCAGGTCAGGGGTTTCTGACAATATTGTCAGAACTGAGAAGATTAAGCTGCATGCTTGTTGCTGGTGTAATTCAGTTTATTACTGCAGCCAAATAGATCAGCAGGGCCGCCAGGCAACTAGTATTGTTTAAAAGGAAATAAATATGGCAGCCTCCATATCACTCTCACCCCGGGATCACTTTAAATTACAGTTAGCTCCGCCCTTATCCGGTCATTGCCACGCCTATTTTTTGCCACGGCGCTACGCGCCGCAGGTTCTGTCCACGCCCATTTTTTGCCGCGGCGCGCTTTGCGCGCCGCAGGTTATAGCTGCACCCATTTTTTGACGCAGCGCGCTTCGCGCGCCGCAGGTCAGGGGGGCCCACAATTGATATTTTGCACAGGGGCCCACTGCTGCCTGTGTCCGCCACTGAATCACATGATAAATGTGCTGGGAGTCTGATGACTTGAACTGTGCTGGATTGTGCTGATGTTAATTCGGATCGAAGTCATTCAATCTGTGGAGAGGTGATACTCCTGTACTTTGGTGATCCATAGTGGACCTTATATTCCACTTATTATGTGGAGATGATGCTGCATAAGGAAGTTTTCCTGGTGGACTGTTGTTGATCTATACTCCTCTTGAACAGTTGTGCATTTATTGTATTTCAAGTATGTGTTTTTGCCTTGGTCAAATGCCCACCATCTGAGTAATACTCTGCTCACACTACCAACACTGTACTCCAGCTGCCTCACGTCACTGGGAATAAAGATACTATTCAGGTGGAAACTCCATAAGGATTATATCCTGGTGGACTTTTTCCTCCCTGATGAAAGCCTTCATATAATCGAGATTAGAGGAATAACACACCTGATAGATGCTCATTTCTACTTACTGTGGAACAATCCAGGAATGAACAGTATTAACAAGTGGCTTGTTCAGTTGTGAATTAAGTGGCATTTTTTGATACTCACAGCACCTTTCCTCTTTTTTGAACAGAGGATCCCCTATATGTACATTTTTGAACTAGCTAGTTCCTAATATATGTAACGATCCCTTCTTGGTACCTGCCACTATAGAGAGAGAGGTGCACAGGACCACTGCAGAGCGACACTCCAGAGTGCTCAAAGCCAAAAAAGATACCAGTTCCACGAAGCCAGTCACCATGTAGACAAGAGCGGCTGGGCACATCCAGTTAAAAAAGCTTTTATTGTAAACTTTTAAAAATTAGCATCAGCAGCACAATAATGCCAGGAGAGAGAGGGATAAGCATGTAAGAATGGTCCTTCTTGGTACCTGTTTTGTGGCCGAAGCAATCGGATATACGGCCCTGAACGAATATATATTCTGGTCAATTTTATACTTACTTATATTATTGGTGATTATTAAAGTAATTTGTATTTTTATAATAATGTTTTTTTCCCCAATTTATTGTCTTTAAACTTCCTTACTTTTACTTGATGCTGCATACCTCTCTTTGTCTACTGTTCCTGCCCATATGCACCCTCATGCTGCAGAGGTTGGCACAAGGATGTAGACTGGCACTATAATTGTGTGCTTGAAGAAAACACAATAACGGAAAAGCTGAATGCCCAATATAGTATAGTATAGTATAGTATATGCCAAATCAAGGTGGACTCAAATCTCGTAGAGTAGAGTGATACTGACAGACGTGGAATACCTCAAAGGCAACTGCTGTGAAGGTCGGTGGGGAGAACAAACCAAGCCCCACTCAGGTTAAGAAGTGTCTGGAAACAAGGGGTTGCACCCCTGCAATGGTGGTAAATAGGCAATGTAATAATAGGAAAAACAGAGGCACAAGCAAGATTCAAATACACTCAAAATAGTTTAAAAAAGAGGTAGCGGCGAACTTGGGACTTGCCTCTGAATAAGACACAAGTGGGTTATTTCAAAAACAGCTTAATTTATGAAAACTCCACTTGCAATGCACTTTACAGGGACACACCTGCTTCTTCAGGTACAAATATGGGAGAATCTGTAAATAAGTCTCAGGCTAGGTTCACAGTGGTCAGTTACATAACACATGCATTATAATGAGTGTGAACTGCAATAGGGATCTGCACATAGACTTTAATGCAAGGCCTGCATGCAGCAAGTTAGAATAATGCAATCAGTTATAACGCAGTACTGTGAACAGGCCCATAGAATTGCATGGACAGTGAGTTGACATGCAGAATAATTCTGAGATGCAACTGAGCACTGTGAACATTGCCTCTGTGAGCTTGGCACCTCCGTCTAATAATATTCTGTCTAATAATTATATGATGCTGGGCAGGCCTTTCCCAGAGATGATTATTATTATTATTGATAATAATAGATGCAAGAGATTGCTCTCTTGCATCTACATCCATTTCTCAGTGGTTGCCCCATGATGTTACAGGACAGCCACCAAGAGATAAGTACAGATACAGCACAGGAACATAGTGGGTAGCAGTCTTGCCTTTTAACGCTAGGTTCCTGGTTGGAATGTGGGCCAGTGCAACTATATAGAGAGTCTTTTTTTCTTGTGTTTGCATGGGTTTCCACTTGGCTCTCTGAGTGCGTCTCAAAAACCTACAAATAGGTTAATTGGCTTTAGACTGTTTTAGGGACATATAACTTCAGTAGAGATTATATGGTGACACCCTTTGAGGGACAGTTAGTGACAAGTTTATATATTCTGGAAAGTGCTGCAGAAGATGAAAGCTATTCAGAGATTACTTACATTCTGCCGCCTCATTCTTTGTTAAGCCATGTTGCTTGAGAGCTTTCAGGAATTTACATCTAAGGGTGCTGTGTGTGACAACAACCACCGCTGCCAGGATGAGTACAATGATGGTCTTCATCTTGAGTGCTGTGAGGTTCATGGATTCTGTCCTTATTTATAGGCTAAAGCTTTGATGATGACACAATGCAACTCGTACATGCCAACTGATGAACAATGGGTACAAGTGCCGGGAGCAACAGTGGGGCATGGTATTGTCAGTGCTTCTTGGTAAATAGTTAGGAATGTTTTACCTTAAGGCAAGAGTAGAGTAAGTTCGAAATAATAAGTGGAACCTAACTTTTTCTACATTAGTTTGTAGCTATGTCGATTTAATGTATCATAATGGCAGTTCCCGAAGACAATTCCTTCTCCAAGACAAGCACTATCAGAAGGAAAGCATTTTAATTGAATTGATATGAATCAAATACAGCAACACGGTAACTGGGTATGTTCATTCGGATTCGGAAATTAAAATACCGCATTTTTGCGGTATTTCAGATTGAACATAAGAAAACAATATTTGGATTTCTGAGGAAATACTGCATTACCACAACCCGGTAATTTTAGCCCAATCACAGAACTCTGAAGCATTGGACCAATCAGAGACTGCGTAGTCAACTCGGAAGTATTAAGCCAATCAGAGAATGAAAAAAATGACAAAAACAAGACTCCTCAAAAAACAGAAATCGGATTACTGCAGAAATACGGCATTACCACGACTCTGTAATTTTAGCCCACTTAAAGAACTTTGAAACATTGGACCAATCATTGAATGCAGAGCCAACTCGGAAGTATTTGGCCAATCAGAGGATGCAAAAAATGACCAAAACAAGACTCCTTGGGAATCGTGGAATCGGTAATCTGCATTGGGGGAAATCGGAATTTCCGCAGAATTGGAAATCGGCATTGTCCAACTGTAGCAGTAACAATTAGGATAACATTCAGCACTTACAGTCTGTGCATATTTCAGACAGTGGGCACTTCTGAAGCCTAGTTATGCTTGTAAACCTTACCACACAACACACAAGTCGACAAAGATGGATTTACTCATGGTTTTACATTTAAACTTAAGGTCTGTGCATGATCAATAACTGTCACCCCAATCAAGACCAATACTTGGGAGACAGTTTGGGGTCTCATTATTGTACAAGATTGTAGCTCGGCTACAGCGTATTATTTTTATGTTATAGTGGGGGGTAGGGTTGACTGCATCCAGTGGTGTGTCTTTTGGTAGGCAGGTAAGGCGTACAAAACCTTTATTTCTGTTCGCCTTCACTCGGGATAGGAACCAGGAGATTGCCCCGCCTGCCAGGGGACAGGAAGCACAAGATACAATTTAAATAGCCACATCCTCCTACCTACCATCAGTGCTTTCCTGTCCCCTGGACAGACAGGATACAATCACCGGACTGTCTGGGGTCAGAGGGTAAGGCCAGCCCTATCTCTGCCCGCCTGCGGGAGGCTTCAGATGAAGACTCCGCATAGCGACCTGGTGGTATGGAGGTCCGGGCGGGAGAAGGGCTGGAGAGGTGAGTCTCGCAAGCCACAAATGCACCTCTGCAGGCTCTGCTTTTGATCTCGCGTCCGGCTACCCGATGGTAGCGCAGAGCGAGGTTCAGCGTTTCTGCTTCAGCTCCGGTGGAAGCATTCAATTGGCGGCCCGGAACGTCCGCCGGCGGAGATGCGGACTTTATGTCTTGTGGGAGCACCACACGCATCTATTCGTTCGCATAGACGCTACGACATAGTGTGCTGGTTCAGCGTTCCCTCAGCCATCCGCAATGGGAGAATACCTCTCAGGGCAGGGACACTATGGGGCCTACTGACGCCAACCAGGTAAGGTCTTGTTTTTGTCAGTACTTGTGTGGCAAAGCTTTTTTTGTATATGTAACTTTCGGCATTGTTTCTGCTAATGTGTTTCAGAACCCCACGCCATTTAAAGCCACAATGGAATGTGGTATATGCCATAAAAAGCTGGCTCCCTCCTTCCCCAAGCTAGTTTGTACAATACCTGTACACTGCAAGTGATAAAACATGAAAATGCTGACATGTTTGTCTAAGTTTCAGCAGCAGTTAGCAGAAAGGGTTGGCTGCAGAGGAAGCTCCTTCTCTTTACCAGCCACTTCTGTGATATTCCCTCCTATAATGGATAGGGACTTATCTAATGTATTTGGGGCATTGAGGTTTGTGGAATCCTCCTTGGAGGATACAGAGCATGGAGGGGTATCTTCCGATCAGGTAGAGGAGACACCCAGAAGCTCTAATAAGGAAAAAAAAAGTTAAACTGCTACCTGTGCATTCTAATGAATTGTTAGAGTACATTTGCACGGCTTTAAATATTCCTTTTGAAAAGCCTAAACCTGCTTCCATTTGAGGATGATATGTATTCAGAACAGCTTGTTCAGAAACAGGAGGTTTTTCAAGTTCACAAAACAATGAGGAATTTAATTGTGGATGAATGGAAAGAACCTGATAAGAGGCTGTTTCAATATCAATTATTATGTGATATCCTTTTAACCACTTGCCGACCGCCCCCAGCCGGGGGGCGGCGGCAAAGACTGGGCCCAAACGACCGCAATACGCCCATCGGCGGGGGCGGCTGCGGGAGTGGCTATGCGGCGATCGCGTCATTCGTGACGCGATCAGCCGCCGGGGACTGGCTCCGCCCACCGCTCGTAGTAACCCGCCGGCCGTTCGGAAGCGCCGGCGGGTTACTAGCACCCGGATCGCCGCATGTACATAGTATAATAGGCTTTGTAATGTATACAAAGCCTATTATACTGGCTGCCTCCTGCCCTGGTGGTCCCAGTGTCCGAGGGACCACCAGGGCAGGCTGCAGCCACCCTAGTCTGCACCAAAGCACACTGATTCCCCCCCCCCTGCCCCCTGATCGCCCACAGCACCCCTCAGACCCCCCCCTGCCCACCCCCCAGACCACTGTTTGCACCCAGTCACCCCCCTAATCACCCATCAATCACTCCCTGTCACTATCTGTCAACGCTATTTTTTTTTTATCCCCCCCCCTGCCCACTGCCCCCTCCTGATCACCCCCCACCCCTCAGATTCTCCCCAGACCCCCCCCCAGACCCCCCCCCCCCCCGTGTACTGTATGCATCTATCCCCCCTGATCACCTGTCAATCACCTGTCAATCACCCGTCAATCACCCGTCAATCACCCCCTGTCACTGCTACCCATCAATCAGCCCCTAACCTGCCCCTTGCGGGCAATCTGATCACCCACCCACACCAATAGATCGCCCGCAGATCCGACATCAGATCACCTCCCAAGTGCAGTGTTTACATCTCTTCTCTCCTCTAAACACCCACTAATTACCCATCAATCACCCATCAATCACCCCCTATCACCACCTGTCACTGTTACCCATCAGATTAGACCCTAATCTACCCCTTGCGGGCACCCAATCACCCGCCCACACGCTCAGATTGCCCTCAGACCCCCCTTTATCAATTCGCCAGTGCAATATTTACATCTGTTATTCCCTGTAATAACCCACTGATCACCTGTCAATCACCTATCAATCACCCCCTGTCACTGCCACCCATCAATCACCCCCTGTCACTGCCACCCATCAATTAGCCCCTAACCTGCCCCTTGCGGGCAATCTGATCACCCACCCACACCAATAGATCGCCCGCAGATCCGACATCAGATCACCTCCCAAATCCATCGTTTACATCTATTCTCTCCTCTAAACACCCACTAATTACCCATCAATCACCCCCTATCACCACCTGTCACTGTTACCCATCAGATTAGACCCTAATATGCCCCTTGCGGGCACCCAATCACCCGCCCACACGCTCAGATTGCCCTCAGACCCCCCTTTATCAATTCGCCAGTGCAATATTTACATCTGTTATTCCCTGTAATAACCCACTGATCACCTGTCAATCACCTGTCAATCACCCCCTGTCACTGCCACCCATCAATCACCCCCTGTCACTGCCACCCATCAATCAGCCCCTAACCTGCCCCTTGCGGGCAATCTGATCACCCACCCACACCAATAGATCGCCCGCAGATCCGACATCAGATCACCTCCCAAGTGCAGTGTTTACATCTCTTCTCTCCTCTAAACACCCACTAATTACCCATCAATCACCCCCTATCACCACCTGTCACTGTTATCCATCAGATTAGACCCTAATCTGCCCCTTGCGGGCACCCAATCACCCGCCCACACACTCAGATTGCCCTCAGACCCCCCCTTATCAATTTGCCAGTGCAATATTTACATCTGTTATTCCCTGTAATAACCCACTGATCATCTGTCAATCACCTATCAATCACCCCCTGTCACTGCCACCCATCAATCACCCCCTGTCACTGCCACCCATCAATCAGCCCCTAACTTGCCCCTTGCGGGCAATCTGATCACTCACCCACACCAATAGATCGCCCGCAGATCCGACATCAGATCACCTCCCAAGTGCAGTGTTTACATCTCTTCTCTCCTCTAAACACCCACTAATTACCCATCAATCACCCCCTATCACCACCTGTCACGGTTACCCATCAGATTAGACCCTAATCTGCCCCTTGCGGGCACCCAATCACCCGCCCACACCTCAGAACGTCCTCAGACCCCAGCCCTGATCACCTCGCTAGTGCATTGCTTGCATCTATTTTCCCCCTCTAATCACACCTTGAGACACCCATCAATCACCTCCTGTCACCCCCTAGCACACCTACCCATCAGATCAGGCCCTAATTTGCCCCGTGTGGGCTCCTGATCACTCGGCCAAACCCTCAGATCCCCCTCAGACCCCCTTCCGATCACCTCCCCAGTGCATTGATTGCATCTATTTTCCCCTCTAACCGCCCCCTGAGACACCCATCAATCACCTCCTGTCACCCCCCTAGCACTCCTATCCATCAGATCAGGCCCAAAACATTCTGTCATCTAAGAGGCCACCCTGCTTATGACCGGTTCCACAAAATTTGCCCCCTCATAGACCACCTGTCATCAAAATTTGCAGATGCTTATACCCCTGATCAGTCATTTTGAGAAATTTGGTTTCCAGACTACTCACAGTTTTGGGCCCGTAAAATGCCAGGGCAGTATAGGAACCCCACAAGTGACCCCATTTTAGAAAGAAGACACCCCTAGGTATTCTGTTAGGTGTATGATGAGTTCATAGAAGATTTTATTTTTTGTCAAAAGTTAGTGGAAATTGGATTTTTATTGTTTTTTTCACAAAGTGTCATTTTTCACTAACTTGTGACAAAAAATAAAATCTTCTATGAACTAACCATACCGCTAACGGAATACCTTGGGGTGTCTTCTTTCTAAAATGTGGTCACTTGTGGGGTTCCTATACTGCCCTGGCATTTTAGGGGCCCTAAACCGTGAGGAGTAGTCTAGAAAACAAATGCCTCAAAATGACCTGTGAATAGGACGTTGGGCCCCTTAGCGCACCTAGGCTGCAAAAAAGTGTCACACATGTGGTATCGCCATACTCAGGAGAAGTAGTATAATGTGTTTTGTGGTGTATTTTTACACATACCCATGCTGGGTGGGAGAAATCTCTCTGTAAATGGACAATTGTGTGTAAAAAAAAATCAAAAATGTGTCATTTACAGAGATATTTCTCCCACCCAGCATGGTTATATGTAAAAATACACCACAAAACACATTATACTACTTCTTCTGAGTACGGCGATACCACATGTGTGACACTTTTTTGCAGCCTAACTGTGCTAAGGGGCCCAAAGTCCAATGAGTACCTTTAGGATTTCACAGGTCATTTTGAGACATTTGGGTTCAAGACTACTCCTCACGGTTTAGGGCCCCTAAATTGCCAGGGCAGTATAGGAACCCCACAAGTGACCCCATTTTAGAAAGAAGACACCCCAAGGTATTCTGTTAGGTGTATGATGAGTTCATAGAAGATTTTATTTTTTGTCACAAGTTAGCGGAAATTGATATGTATTGTTTTTTTTTTTCACAAAGTGTCATTTTCCGCTAACTTGTGACAAAAAAAAAATCTTCTATGAACTCACCATACTCCTAACAGAATACCTTGGGGTGTCTTCTTTCTAAAATGGGGTCACTTGTGGGGTTCCTATACTGCCCTGGCATTTTAGGGGCCCTAAACCGTGAGCAGTAGTCTAGAATCCAAATGCCTCAAAATGACCTGTGAATAGGACGTTAGGCCCCTTAGCGCACCTAGGTTGCAAAAAAGTGTCACACATGTGGTATCGCCATACTCAGGAGAAGTAGTATAATGTGTTTTGGGGTGTATTTTTACACATACCCATGCTGGGTGGGAGAAATATCTCTGTAAAAGGACAATTGTGTGTAAAAAAAATCAAACAATTGTCATTTACAGAGATATTTCTCCCACCCAGCATGGGTATGTGTAAAAATACACCCCAAAACACATTATACTACTTCTCCTGAGTACGGCGGTACCACATGTGTGGCACTTTTTTGCACCCTAAGTGCGCTAAGAGGCCCAAAGTCCAATGAGTACCTTTAGGATTTCACAGGTCATTTTGCGACATTTGGTTTCAAGACTACTCCTCACGGTTTAGGGCCCCTAAAATGCCAGGGCAGTATAGGAACCCCACAAATGACCCCATTTTAGAAAGAAGACACCCCAAGGTTTTCCGTTAGGAGTATGGTGAGTTCATAGAAGATTTTATTTTTTGTCACAAGTTAGCGAAAAATGACACTTTGTGAAAAAAAACAATTAAAATCAATTTCCGCTAACTTGTGACAAAAAAAAAATCTTCTATGAACTCATCATCCTCCTAACGGAATACCTTGGGGTGTCTTCTTTCTAAAATGGGGTAATTTGTGGGGTTCCTATACTGTCCTGGCATTTTAGGGGCCCTAAAGCGTGAGGAGTAGTCTTGAAACGAAATTTCTCAAAATGACCTGTGAAATCCTAAAGGTACTCATTGAACTTTGGGCCCCTTAGCGCAGTTAGGGTGCAAAAAAGTGCCACACGTGGTATCGCCGTACTCAGGAGAAGTAGTATAATGTGTTTTGGGGTGTATTTTTCCACATACCCATGCTGAGTGGGAGAAATATCTCTATAAATAGACAATTGTGTGTAAAAAAAATAAAACAATTGTCATTTATGGAGATATTTCTCCCACCCAGCATGGGTATGTGTAAAAATACACCCCAAAACACATTATACTACTTCTCCTGAGTACGGCAATACCACATGTGTGGCACTTTTTTGCAGCCTAACTGCGCTAAGGGGCCAAAAGTCCAATGAGCCTCTTTAGGCTTTACAGGGGTGCTTACAATTAGGCACCCTCCAAAATGCCAGGACAGTGAACACACCCCACAAATGACCCCATTTTGGAAAGTAGACACTTCAAGGTATTCAGAGAGGAGCATAGTGAGTCCGTGGCAGATTTCATTTTTTTTTGTCGCAAGTTAGAAGAAATGGAAACTTTTTTTTTTTCTTTTTTTTGTCAGAAAGTGTCATTTTCCGCTAACTTGTGACAAAAAATAAAATCTTCTATGAACTCACCATGCCTCTCACTGAATACTTTGAGATGTCTTCTTTCCAAAATGGGGTCATTTGGGGGGTATTTGTACTATCCTGGAATTTTAGCCCCTCATGAAACCTGACAGGTGCGCAGAAAAGTCAGAGATGCTTGAAAATGGGAAAATTCACTTTTGGCACCATAGTTTGTAAACGCTATAACTTTTACCCAATCCAATAAATATACACTGAATGTTTTTTTTTTTATCAAAGACATGTAACAGAATAACTTTCGCGCTCAAATGTATAGGAAATTTTACTTTATTTGAAAAATGTCAGCACAGCAAGTTAAAAAAGTCATTTTTTTGCCAAAATTCATGTCTTTTTTGATGAATATAATAAAAACTAAAACTCGCAGCAGCAATCAAATAGCAGCAAAAGAAAGCTGTATTAGTGACAAGAAAAGGAGGTAAAATTCATTTAGGTGGTAGGTTGTATGACCGAGCAATAAACCGTGAAAGCTGCAGTGGTCTGAATGGAGAAAAAGGCTCTGGTCCTTAAGGGGCGAAAAGACTGTGGTCCTCAAGTGTTTAAAGTGGTCTTTATGCTCTAAAAATTGATGTTGCCATTTTTGTGAAATTCTGCTGTTTCCTTTGAGAATATGGGTTTGTAAAAGATTTCAAATGAAAGCTGTAGTCTACTTTGGAAAGCCTAGGAGGAAATTTCAGCCTGGTTATCTATTTAGCAGCCATTTGCATTGCTTAATGTCTAATGATCAGGCTGCAGGAGATGCAGGCTCAATTAAACAGGAGTCTTCAGCTGAGAATATTTCTCAATCAGTTGTTTTATCTAAAAACTAGCTGCTAAGTTCTTGCGCATGCTTTTAGTAAGGCTCTTTCATATCAGGAATGTTTCTGTGCACAAGGGGACAGTTCAGAGGGGGAGTAGGAGGAGACGAGTTACTGAAAGAAGCAGGAGGACCTCATCATCAGAAACAGCTCATGGCAGTGTCCAGCGCCATGTATCGCCACCTATGGACAGCCAGCCAACATACCCTTCAAGGTCAGCTGCTGCTGCCATCACCAAAGTGCCATCATCTCAGGGCTCAGCGGTGTGGAAATTTTTTTGTATGTCTGCCTCAGGTGACAGAGATGCCATCTGTACTCTCTGCCACCAAAAATTGAGTCGTGGAAAGACCAAGACCCACATAGGGACAAATGCCTTATGAAGGCACATGATGAAAAAGCACAGACAGCAATGGGATGACCACCTGAGGAAAAGCAGCACATAAGGAGTGGCTGGATAGTGTAATGGTTAAGGGCTCTGCCTCTGACATGGGAGACCAGGGTTCGAATCTCGGCTCTGCCTGTTCAGTAAGCCAGCACTAATTCAGTAGGAGACCTTAGGCAAGTCTCCCTAACACTGCTACTGCCTATAGAGCGCGTCCTAGTGGCTGCAGCTCTGGCGCTTTGAGTCCGACAGGAGAAAAGCGCGATATAAATGTTCTGTGTTTGTTTGTTTGTTTGTTTGTTAAATACAAAGCCACCCTCTTCCACTGCTTCCTCCTTCAGGTGCAGCATCTTCAGCCGCTTTATCCCTTGCACCTTCGCAGCCACCCTCCTCCACTCTGCCTCTCACCTTCAGCGGTTCCTGCTCCTCTGCCCACAGCAGCCAGGTGTCCGTTAAGGAAATCTTTGAGCAGAAGAAGCCAATGTCTGCCAGGCAGTCACCCTCTTGCCCGGCGTCTGACAGCTGGCTTGGCAGAACTGTTAGCTCGCCAGCTGTTGCCATACCAGCTGGAGGACTCTGAGGCCTTCCAAAAATTTGTGGCAATTAGGACACCGCAGTGGAAGATACCAGGCCGCAATTATTTTTCCAAAGGGACGATATTAAAACTGTGCACTATTTACACTACCTGATCGATGTATACACACGCAAGATGTTTTTCGTGCCTCAGATTTAGGAATACAATGTAATTTCTGCCCTTTAGCGATTATAATCCTACTCTATAACCCTATGACAAATACGTAATTTTCCCAGGGACTTTTGGTGTGTATCCCACTCTGCCATGCCCCCCTCCAGGTGTTAGACCCCTTGAACTTTTCCATCACTTTTGTGGCCAGAAACTGTCTTTGTAGGTTTTAAAATTCGCCTGCCCATTGAAGTCTATGGCGGTTCACCCGAACTCAAATTTTTGCAGAAGTTCGCGTCCGCGGTTCGCAAACCCAAAATCTGAGGTTCAAGCCATCTCTAGTCCCCTCCTAACCTCTATGATATTTGCTGAGAAGCTTTTCCAGGAGCCATATACAGTATAAGCCACTTGCTGCTTGATCTGAGTACTTGCCCTTTCTCTTACCATGCAGTCAATATGAATTCAGGTCCTAGAAAGAAGAAAACAAGCAATAAAAAAAGGTGATGGAGGGGTTTAAAAAAATAAAAAATATATACTGTAAAACTGTAGCTTTAGAAGACAAAACCCAGGAAAAAAATATGCTAAACAGGGGCGTAACTAGACTTCACTGGGCCCCCCTGCGAAACTTTGGGTGGGGCCCCCCACAAAACTTTGGATGGGGCCCCCACCCCCCTCGCTTTCTGCACAGGAAAACTGAGGACCAATGTGTTTTCCCCATGCAGATAAAAACACTTAGACTTAAAGGAAACGTCAAGCAATCTATGCTACCCCCAGATCTACTTACACTGGGCTTCCTCCAGCCCCTTGCAGCTGACAAGTCCCTCGTTGCAGCTCTGCTCCCAGTACATACATACACACACAGCCCTATTATTTTACTACATGAGAGCACATGCTATATGGAGGAACAACAATGACATGCTGAACATAAGATATAGTATTCACTGTAACTTTGGCAAAACATTCAGAATGTCACTGATTGATACTGTTATTGCAGAATCTTGGACTCCATGTGAGACAACAAGCTTTCAATGAAGCAGCAACAGTAAAGGCCCATACACACGTTGGATTTTTTTAAACGACAGGTCGTTTGGACGTCCCGTCGCTTAGTCGTTCGGACGCCAAATCGGGCGTGTGTACAGTCCATCGTTCAGCTGATAAGACGGACTGTACACACGCCCGATTTGGCGTCTGAACGACGGGACGTCCAAACGACCCATCATTTAAAAAAATCCGACATGTGTATGGGCCTTAAGACATCAATGTGCACTCCATTGGGTTGTAAAAGTATACAGAGGCCATAAAGTCATTAGCCTGTGTGATAAGAATCTAGGAATCCTTTTGCTGAAAAGGGAAAGTCTACAACTTTTTTTCAAAATGTGACTCCTTTGTTTGTAAGGTTGTACATCAAGTCTTTAGAACTTTACAGCTGTGAGAGACAGATGTTTTTTACGAACCCTAGGGAGCTGTGTACAAATTCCAAAGTGTGTGTGATCTGTGTGGTGGACACATGCAGTCAATATAACAATGGTGTGAGAGCAGAATACGTTTTTTTTTCTCCATGCCCATAGCTGTCAGTCTCTCAAACTTTTCCCCCCATGGGCCCCCTGTGGCGTCTGGGCCCCCCTGCGAAGGCATCCCTTGCAGGGTCTATTGTTACGCCCCTGATGCTAAACCTGCTGCATCTGTGGTCCAGGGGCGTCTTGTGCCCCCCGTCCCCCTAGTGCCCTCCAAATGTCCTCTTTTTTTGTCATCCAAATGTCCCCCTTGGTGGTCTCCTAATGTCTTTCTTCTTGGCCTTCTAATGTCCCCCTTGGTGTCGTCCTCCTGCCCCCCCTCCATGTCCTTCTGGGTAACAGGAAAAAAGGGCGCTGGCAGCTAGTGGACAAAAAGGGCGCCGCCATTCACTCCCATAATAAATATCATTTAATGGCTGCCGAACAGGAAAAAAGGGCTCCGGAGATTAGCGTTTTACAAACTGCGCCCGTAGATTTTTTATGTTTTATAACTGTGCTTGTGATGATTTAAGTTTAGAAAATGCACCCGTGACGAATAACGTAAATAATAAATGATACTAAATCTATTTATCGTATTTAACAAAAACATTATTTAAAATTGTATCCCTTACTGTTTGTAAAACATTATTATTCACAAAATAAAGCGATCAGTACGTAACGCAAATTGCAATATATTTTTTACAGTCACTATTTGTAAAACATTATTATCCACATAATAAAGCGATCAGTAAGGGGGGTGGTTAGGGTTAGGCCAGGCATGGGCAAACTTGGCCCTCCAGCTGTTAAGGAACTACAAATCCCACAATGCATTTGCCTTTATTAGTCATGACTGTGGCTGTCAGACTCCTGCAATGCATTGTGGGACTTGTAGTTCCTCAACAGCTGGAGGGCCAAGTTTGCCCATGCCTGGGTTAGGCACCACCAAGGGGGTGGTTACGGTTAGGCACCACCAGAGGGGTCTTAGGGTTAGGCACCATCAGGGGGGGTCTAGGGGTTAGGGATAGATACAGGGAGGGTTCTTTGTGAGAGTAGGGTTAGGTATAGTTACAGTACAATATACACCACCAGGGGGGGGGGGGGTTAGGCACCACCAGGGAGGTCTTAGGGTTAGGCACCACCAGGGGGTCTTATGGCCCATACACATGGCTACAACTGTCGCCGCAAGCATGTGACACACACGTGTTGTGGCGACAGGTCGCCCATGTGTATGATGCGCGCGCCCCGAACCGTTGCTACTCAGAGCTGTCGCCGGGCGATTGACTTGGTCAATCGCCGGCAAAAACTGTCACCACGCCATGTGTATGCGGACTAGCGACAGCAACTCCATACACAATGTATGGAGCTTCCGGCGGGGGGGGGGGGGAGTAACCTTCGGCGACAACTTCTGCCGAATCTCCGTCCCTCTGTGCGCCGCCCTGTGTACGGCTGTAGCACAGAGGGACCTGGCGACGAGCTGTCGCTGCTTTTTTTTTTTCATTTGTGCCTCGTGAGTACAAGGCTTTAGGGTTAGGCACCACCAGGGGGGTCTAGGGGTTAGGGATAGGTACAGGGAGGGTTCTCTGTGAGAGTAGGGTTAGGTATAGTTTTAGTAAAATTTTAGTAATATTTACTAATGTTTTACAACACTTATTACGAATGTAGTTATATTTATATTAACGTTATAAATAATATTTTCAGATTTTATTATAACCAGTTCGGCCTATCTGGACGAGCTTCCTCGTCCAGATAGGCACTGCTGCTCCCGCCGCATGGTGGGCGCGCACTCCCGCCACCGGCCGCTAGCCCCCCGATCAGTGAATGGGAATATAATTCCCATTCACCGATCTAACTTCCCCGCAGAAAAAACAACGCTTTCTATCCAGAGAGCGTGGTATTTCTACCCCCAGGAAACTTCTCCTCTGCTTTTTAGTTCCTGGATGCGAAATTGTTCGCATCCAGGACTTTTTTGACTGTGGCCATCTTGTGGCCAAATAATAAACTGCACCCACATACATTTTTAATTAAACAATTATTGTAACGATTGGTGTAGCAACACAGACATCTGATTATGTGTGATCTGCAGAATCACCAATAATACAGACGCTATACCTGATTATGTGGTGATCTGCAGTATCACCAATAATACAATTATAGCTGACAGAATACAAAGTATGTAGTGCTTGGTGCAACAGTAACTGAATAGTTTAGCTAGACCTCACCAGAGGAGCTGGTGGGCACTATCGGAACACAGTAACTTAATAGTTTGACAAAACCTCACCAGAGGAGCTGGTGGGTTGGTGGGTACTATTAGAACACAGTAAGTGATTAATTTGGCTGAAGCTCACCAGAGGAGCTGGTGAGTACTATTAGAAGAGCACCTCACCAGTGACAAGGACTCACTGGTGAGTAGAAAGGTCGGACAGGCTAGGATCAGTAACAGGTGGGCAGGTACAGTACAGAATCGGCAGGCAAGAGAGTAGTAAGATATCAGGCAGGGTTCAGCAACAGAGTCAGATGGGCAGAAGTACAGAAACGATAAGCAAGAGTAGAGTCAGAGGGTAGCCAGAGTCAAACACAGAATATCAATATACAGTAATACAATAATCCTAGTCTTGTGTGAAATCCCTGGTTTCCTCCCAGATCAAAGCACACCGGATACTATCTAAGGTCTGAGCGCTAACACGTGAGTATTCGCAACAGCAGACAAATTGCGAGTGAACAGTGCAGGCTTATGAAGCAGAGGAGACCCCACAGCTGCGCCCACAACAATCAGCCAATCCGGAGCGCCGTGAGTCTCCTCTGACATCAGCCGAGGGGCTGGTCAGCTGACGCGCCTTCTCCCCGCATAAAGGTCCTGTCTCCGCGCACGCCCGCGCGATTCGGCCACCATATGTGCAAAAGACAAATCCGTCCTCGGCATACAAGACGCCAGAGGCACGGGTGAAGTCCCTGAGCAGGAAGGCAAGGAGACACATTGCGTGTCCGCAGCCGCCATTTCTGCGGATGTTACAATTATATTATTTTACATTTAAAATTAGCAGTTTCCCTCCCACACCAAAAATTACCCACATACATTTTTTATTAAAAAAATAAATTAAAAAAAATACAATAAAAAGAAAATAAAAACAACATAAATAGTTACCCAAGGGTCTGCACTTTTTAAATATGCATGTCAAGAGAGTATGTTATTATATTATTTAAAATTATAAGCTTATAAATAGTGATGGACGCAAATTGAAAAAATGAAATATCGGCACCATAAATTGTGATAGGGACATTGTTTAAAAGGTGTAATAATCGGGACAGATGGACAAATAAAATACATGAGTTTTAATTACGGTAGCGTATATTAATTTCAAACTGTAATGGCCAAAAACTGAGAAATAAGGATTTTTTTCATTTTTTCCTTAATCTTCCTGAAAAAATGGATTTAGAAAAAAATAATTCTTAGCAAAATGTACTACCCAAAGAAAGCCTAATTAGTGGTGGAAAAAAACAAGATATAGATCAATTCATTGTGATAAGTAGCAATAAAGTTATAGGCGAATGAATAGGAGGTGAACGTTGCTCAGATGCATGAGATTTTCGGCACTGCGACGCTGAACCGGATAAGAAGAAACGATAAATTAAGGTTATTCACAATAATATACAATTATAACGATTAAACATATATTATCTTTTTTTAACAAACGGAATTATAAGTTTCACTTTTGAAACAGGGAAGATTAACGTTTTCACAATTGCCGATTTCATACACATTATTTAATGATTTATACATTTGTAAAACTTTATTTGAAAACGAAATACAACACAATATTTTTATAAACGGTATTACTGCTTATCGTTTACACCCCGCGCCCTTTTTCCCAAAACCCTTTTTTGATGTACGCGTCCTTCTGCACTGTCCCCCTGTCTAAGTATAATTAGTGGCAGTCGCTATAACTCACCTAATCCTGGGAGCCCACGGCGATCAGCTGCTATCCCCCTCCATGTCCCCTTGCCTATCCCCAGTGTCCTGCTCCGCTCCCCCTCTGTAAATGTAAGTGGCAGCCTAGTGATGGTCACATGTGTAAAGGATTGACCAGGAAGTGCAGGCACTAGGGGGGAGGAGTGCGAGAGAAAAGCAGCTGATCACCGCGGTCTCCAAGGATCATGTGAGGGATACACACGGCTGCCACTGCTACTTACATTTACACAGGGGGAGCGGAGCAGGACACCAGGGGCACGCAGGACGACACGGAGGGAGACAGCAGCTGATCACCACGGACTCCCTGGATGAGGTGAGTGATAGCAGCTGCCGCCACTAATTACATTTATACAGGGGGACAGTGCAGGAGGACACCAAGGAGTGCAGGGAGTCCCCAACATTGTGGAGGGTCAGCGGTTCGTACCAGCAGGTGATCGTGTGTCAGGGAATGTCCTGTATTTTGACTATAAGATGCAGGAACTTTTTCTCCCCACTTTTTGGGAGAGAGAAAGTGTACGTTATAGTCCCAAAAATACAGTACTTCTTGCTGTTTCTGTCAGTTAGTTGGGGTTAGACTTACCAAAATCATGTTAAGGCGGGAAGGGTGCGACACTCATGGATGCAAACAAAATCCGCAAGTAAAGCCCAATTTCCACACTATCTATAAATTCAGAATTTTAATAATTGCATGTATAAGTTTTGCATTACCTTTTTACCTTTAAACTTTAACCTGATGACATTTCAGGATGGGTTTGCGGAATTTGGGACACAATAGTGAGTGAACTGTTATTTGCTCACTGATGAACCTATTATCTATTGTTAGTTGTACAGTTTATTGACAATGTTGGATGACCTATTCATGATCCTCAATGTCCTGGCCTCAAGCCTGTAGATAGAGAACATGGTGGCCTGATGTTCCTCTCCTTGACTTCACCACATTGTTAGCTTTACATGTACCTAATAGAACAATTTGGTGCATTTTCTGAACTTGTTTTGTTTATGTTGAGCAATAACATATTTTCCACTTTTTTTTTTCTTAGAGATAAATGATGACGTAATTGGAAACGTTATCATCAGTATTATTAACTTTTGTTTATAAAGCACTGTGACAGTCAGCATATCCTTTTAAATTATGGCAGCTGCCTAGCTATAATGCTGAACTTCTAGCTTCAACAGTGTCTGGGATAGGTGTGCAGCCAGTGGGGTCAGGTTGAGGCCCTTACACACGCCCAGATGCTAGGCCCCAGATGGACCTACCGTGAAGAGTGGAGATAAAAAAATAAAAAACCTTTGTTACTTTCACAAAATAAAAAAACTCTTAGCAGCTCCCGGTAGGGTGTATTCACTAAACTATGGTGAAAGTGCCATGTGCAGAGAGTGCATGGCAATTTTACTGGTAATTCCAACAGTGAGCAAGAGTGCTTTGCACTATCAGTGCAAACTTCATTACCTAAGTTATATGTGCATTGCACTTAAAAAAAAATGTTGGCAGCTGCCTGGCTGTAATGCATAGTTCCCAACTGTCCCTCTTTTGGAGGGACAGCCCTTGTTTGGGAACCCAGTCTCTCTGTCCCTCTTTATCCCTTATTTGTCACTCTTTCTCCCTCATTTTTCCCTCTTTCTTCCTCATTTGTCCCTCTTTCAGGACTGATGTACAGATCTGTATAAATATATGTATTTTTCTACTTAATAATGTGTTTAATTTACCTAAAACTTTATTACCATTGTTTGAATTCCTTTAAATCACTATATTTCTTATTTTCAAATGTTGACTGGAGTCTGAAGTGAAATTAAAAATAAAAAACAGATACTCACCTAAGGAGAGGGAAGTCTCTGGATCCTATAGAGCCTTTCCGTTCTCCTCCCGGTATCAGGCTCCCCAATTACCAGTCCAGGACCATTCAGTCGTGGACTGCTCTCTTCCACATTGGATAACTTTTGGCAGTCTTCATAAGCACTCAGGCTTCCAAAGATGGGCCGCTCCATACTGCGCACGCGCGAGCGCAGTACAGAGCCGCCAGTCTTCGGGAACTCGAGTGCTTCCGAAGACTGCCAAAGTCTCCCACAGTGACAGATTCAAAAGGAGAAGCCTGCGGGGGAACGAGGACACCAGGAGGAGAACGGGAAGGCTCTATAGGACCCAGAGCCTTCCCTCTCCATACAGGATATGTCCAGTCTGGAAAAAAAATAAATATCCACTTACCTGGGGCTTCCTCCAGCCCCTGGTAGCCGTCCTGTGTCCTCGCCACAGCTTCGGTGGCTCCCGGTCTCCTTCGCTGGCGAAGCTGACCTCGCCAGGTCGGGTTACAGCTCGGCTTCTTCTGCGCTCCACCACGTTACGTGGTCTCGCTGACGCCATCAGGATGGAACTGCACAGGCACAGTACTTCTGCGCCTGCACAGTTCTGTCCTGATGACATCAGCGAGACCATGTGGTGGAGCGCAGAAGAAGATACAAGGTATTATGCATATCCACTATTAGTCCATCATGAATAAGTATACAGTACAGCAGTACAAAAAGTAAACGGAGTAAAAGATCTTGTAGGAGAAAATAGCATGTAGAGAAGATGTAAGTGGAGTAAAAGGAGGAGGTACAAGAGATCAACCAGCTTATCGGAGAGAGGAAGGAGAGGAAATATAATCACAAAATATCACTAAGTATCAACAATTTGCTTTACCTATCCAGCGGTCCCATACTTTATTAAATTGGAGGATTAACCCCTGTGTTGATAAACTAGCTTCTTAAAGGGAAGTGAGTTTTTAATTTTAATTTTCCAGTCACTAAATGTAGGACGTATTGGGGACAACCAGCTAAAGGCTATGCATTGCTTAAGGATAAAGAGGGCTTCCAGCAAGAAGGCCTTATCAAGAAGTGTCCTCATCAAAGATGTTGTGTATGCAACTTTTAATATCAAGGGATATAGAGGAGCCCATGGCATCATGAAGTCATGAAGAAATTTGATTGTTTGCTTCTAAAAATCGGCTATGGGAAATAGAGTTGTCTCGAATTTTAGGTTCGTGAACCTCAAACGTGAACTTCCGCAAAAGTTCGCGGTCGCGCGAACTTCTTGAACCGCAATAGACTTCAATAGGCAGGTGAACTTCCAAAACTACAAACACTAATTCTGGCCACTAAAGTGATGGAAAAGATGTTTCAAGGGGTCCTACACCTGTAGGGGGGCATGGTGGAGTTGGGTACACGCCAAAAGTCCCGGGGAAAAGTCCGGATTTGACGCACAGCAGGGTTTAAGGGCAGAAATCACATTGCATTGCTAAATTGGAGGCCTAAAGTGCTTTAAAACATCTTGCATGTGTATACATCAATCAGGTAGTGTAAATAGAGTACTGCTTCACACTGACAAACAAAACTCACTGTGTAACACACCGCAAACAGCTGTTTGTGTAGTGACGGCCGTGCTTCACTGGTGCGCACCATGGCGAGAGTGCAGGCGATGGCGGTTTTTACAGGTATGCACAGACTGGTGTTACACAATACAATGTGCATCTGTCACACACACAGGTCCAGTGAACATGAATGCACTGACTGCTGGTATATAATACAATGTGCGGTCACAGGTGCAGTTACAGGTATGCACGGAATGGTATTAAACAATACAATGTGCAGCTGTCACACACACAGGTCCAGACAAAATAAATGCTGGTATATAATACAATGTGCGGCCACAGGTGCAGTTACAGGTATGCACGGACTGGTATTACACAATACAATGTACAGCTGTCACACACAAAGGTCCAGTGAAAATGAATGCACTGACTGCTGGTATATAATACAATGTGCTGTCACAGGTGCAGTTACAGGTATGCACGGACTGGTATTACACAATACAGTGTACAGCTGTCACACACAAAGGTCCAGTGAAAATGAATGCACTGACTGCTGGTATATAATACAATGTGCTGTCACAGGTGCAGTTACAGGTATGCACGGACTGGTATTACACAATACAATGTGCAGCTGTCACACACACAGGCCCAGTGAAAATGAATGCTGGTATATAATACAATGTGCGGTTTCAGGTGCAGTTACAGGTATGCACGGACTGGTATTACACAATACAATGTGCAGCTGTCACACACACAGGTCCAGTGAAAATAAATGCTGGTATATATTACAATGTACGACTGCATCCCTAATTTGTGCAGATGGCGTCTTTCATGCTGTCCAGCCTGTTGAGGGACCCCTGTATAAAAAACTCAAGGGGAATGAGCTGTACTGGGTGGCCACGCTACTGGACCCTCGGTATAAGCTCGGTATAAACATCTCCTGGCGGAGATGTTTCCAAATCACCAGAAAGCAGAAAGGATGCAGCACTTGCAGAACAAGCTAGCAACTATGCTTTACAGTGCGTTTAAGGGTGATGTCACAGCACAACGGAATAAAGGTACCCACTGCCAGTAATCCTTCTCCCATGTCCACATAGGCAAGGACAGGACGCTCTGGCGATCTCATGATGATGTCGGACATGTGGACATTCTTTAGTCTAACGCCTCGCCTTAGCCCTTCCGGATCCACCCTCCACCAACGCCTCGACCGGCAGGTAGCCGACTACCTGGCCTTAAGTGTGGATGTAGACACTGTGAGCAGCGATTAACCCCTGGACTACTGGGTGCGCAGGCTTGACCTGTGACCAGAGCTGTCCCAATTTTCCATCCAACTTCTGTCTTGCCCTGCCTCAAGCCTCCTGTCAGAAATGACCTTCAGCGCAGCTGGAGGCATTGTCACTGAGAAGAGAAGTCGCCTAGGTCACAAAAGTGTTCAGTACTTCACCTTTATCAAAATGAATGAGGCATGGATCCCGGAGGGCTACTGCCCGCCCGAAGACTAAGTCAGTCCCCACACACAGCAACTCTGCCTGCACGCCATGTGACTGCTTGCCCCAAGACTAAGTCAGTCCCCACACAGCATCTCTGCCTGCAGGCCGCTTGACTGCCTTCTTTGCCACCACCAACAGGGTCCAGGACTCCAGGTGGATTCCTGAAATTTTAAGGCCGCTGCTAGCAGCGGCCGCTATAATAATTTTTCTGGTGCATGTACATGCCTGCCTAATTTTTCTGGCTGCACTGCAGCTGCAACAACAAAACAAAAGGCATGTACATGTGTCAATTCCCCATCGTGATCGTTACCTTGCCGCGGTGAAGGGGCTTGCGTATCACAATGAAGCAATGAGCGGCTAAATGAGTGTGTTGGGGGGCACACTTGACCCAATAAGATAGATAATAAGGTCGTTGCTTCATTGTGGATGGACCAAATTCGATCAGCTGGACAATCACTGTTGTTCTGTCATTGAGCTACCTCAGCCCGGCGACCATATGGGCTTGAAAACCTCTATTGCCTGCACTCTGCCATGGTGCGCACCAGTCCAGCACGGTCATCGCTACTCAAACAGCTGTTTGCGGTGCGTTACACAGTGAGTTTGGTCTGTCAGTGTGAAGCAGTACACTAATTACACTCCCTGATTGATGTATACACATGCAAGATGTTTTAAAGCACTTTAGGTCTTTAATTTAGCAGGCAATGTGATTTCTGCCATTAAAATCCAGATTTTTCCCCGGGACTTTTGGCGTGTTTCCCACTCCGCCATGCAAAAACTCAGGTGTTAGACCCCGTGAAACATCTTTTCCATCACTTTTGTGGCCAGCATAAATGTTTGTATTTTTAAAGTCCGCCTCCCCATTGAAGTCTATTGCGGTTCGAAAGTTCACGCAAACCAAAACTTTTTTCGCGTGTTCGAGGTTCGTGGTCCGAAAATCGGAGGTTTGAGCCATCTCTAAGAGCCTTATGGTTGTGGTAGAGGTGGTTTCATTTTCAATGCACTCTTAAACTTGTATAAATCCTTAAACTCTTAAAAGGTTCAGAAATGGGGTGTCATTTCATGTTGTGGGAAGGACCATGAGGTAAGAGCAGCACCCAGAGTTATTGGTTTATGTTTGCCTAGGATTTTACAGGATACCCGAAGTGACATGTGACATGATCAGATAAACATGGGTATGTACAGTGAGGGTCACACTGTAGTCACTTCCTGTCTGAGTCAGGACTGAGTCAGCCACTTACATACCTGATATTTAATTATTTTAGACAGAGAAATAAAAAAAAGGAACACAGCATAGTTATTTGTGTGCTAGGCACTGTAAATACACGTCTATCTCATCATGTCACATGTCACTTCAGGTATCCTTTAACCACTTCACCCCAAAGCGGTTTTTACCCTAACAGACAAGAGCGTTTTTCACCTTTCAGTGCTTATCCCTTACATTTGCCAATAGCTTAATCACTACTAATCACAATGAAATTATCTATATCTTGATTTTTTTCACCACCAATTGGGCTTTTTGGGGCTGATATTTGTTTTCAGTAATTACTTTATTTTCTATGCATTTTAAAGGGAAAAACAAGGAAAAAATGAAAAAATACACTATTTCTCCAACTTCATCCCCTATAGTTTTAATATAAACACTGCTACTGTTTATAAAAGCCACACATTTTATCTGCCTATTTGTTCTGGTTATCACAAGATTTTAATTATGTCCCTAATACAAAGTATGGTGACAATATAGTATAAATATGACATTTGCAGAGAACTGTTTTCACTGTGGGCATTACTATGGAGGACTGTGTCCAGCATACAGAAACAATCTTCACTGGCTGTAATCCTATGAGTAAAATGTGTTCAGAATGATAGAAAGTAGAAATATAGCTTCAAATGTGTGTAAATAATCATCAGCTGCAGCTCTGTGTGCCTGATCCTGTGTCTTTCGGCCTCATTCACATCAATTATCGCAGATGGCTGTGTGATTGGAATGCAACGCGTACAATTGCATGCCATCTGCGCTGCTAATTCCCTGCTCATTCCCTACAGTGAATGGGTCAGCATTGCGACTCTTGAAAAATGCATGCAGCAGTGCGATTGCGCATTGCACTGCTGCGCAGCACAAATGATGGGAACGATAGAAGTGCTGTCTATGCCCTCCTACCGTTATTGCGTGTCACACACTATATGCGCTGCCGAAATGCTCAGGGCAGTGTGTATAGTTTGAACGAGGCCTTAAAGTAAACAGTTTATAGCCAGGGAGATCTCATTCTGAATGGGGGATGGAAGCCTTCTTTTCAGATCCTCTGTATCTAAAAATCCCTCAGCTGTTCTCATATGATCTCTGAGAAAGCACACAGGGCAGAAAAAAACAGTAAATTATTCCTCTGTGAATGGTGACAGAGAAGTGTAACCTAGTTACATGTTCAGCTCTGCCTCACCCCCCCCCCCCCCCCCCCCCAGTTGCCGACATAAATTGTTACAAAAAGCTTGTAAACAAGCCAGCATCCCTAGAAAGCTTTTCAGAGGTCTCTCATCACAGCCTGTGTGAAAAAACACAGGCTGTGATGAGAGACCTCTGAAAAGCTTTCTAGTGATGCTGGCTAAAAGCTCTATAGGTATGTGGGGTTTACAGAAAAACAGTTTCTTTGTTAGCTGTTCTTTAAGGAATTTTAATAACACCCGTATGAAGCCGTGTTTGGGTAAAATGCCTAGGTAGGTAGAGCTTTTCTGGAGGAGTTAATCCTCTTCTTACAGCATGTTGATTCTTGCTTGAATATGGGTTAGCAGTGGGTCATATTTGTGCACACTGGTTATGGGTGTTAAGATCATGATGGCCACACTTGTTTTATGACCCTTGTATGATGGGTTCCTGGGCTTTGAGGATCACATATGGCAGGCAAGGGAAGGGGTATGAACATTGGGGGGCCCCGTCAAAGTTTTGCTAGTGAGGCCATGAAGTTATGCCTCTGGCCCAGATAACTAAGAGCAAGTGTTAACGCTAGACAATTTGTACATTGGAAATTTGAGGAGCAAAAGCAGTACAAAGGACTTCAGCATATTGAACACAGCTCCTAAAGTGTACATGAGACGTTCAAAGTAAAAGATTTGTTATTTACCTGGGGCTTCCTCCAGCCCCATGAGCACAGATGAGTCCCACGCCGTCTACCCGAGTGCCTCCGTTCAGCCGCAATCACTCCCGGTAATCTGGCTCAGTCATGCCAGTCAGCTCTTCTGCGCATGCACTGATATTTTCGATTATTTCCTGTCCAGACAGGAAGTGATTACATCTTATCAGCAGTGGCTGCTCCAGCTTTACATTTTTAGAGGTGCACAAAGGGGGCATGATAGCTGGCAGGTGGGGCCCATTGGGTGATCAAAATTAATGTTTGTATGGCGAGGTTTAGATATTTTTTGCCTAACTCAGGTGATAAAATTAAGGCCAACTAGTTTAGCAATGATAGGAACCAAATGTGAACATCACAGACAGAACCCGGAGGCTTTTGAGCAGAGCAGATTGTCCAAATGATGGTGCTATTATTGAGGAAAAAGTTACCTACAGATGTGCCTGGCTAGATTGCTGGCATGCTTAAATCCTTACTTGCTAGCAAGCTGCTCCTGTGTGGACAGATCGCAGACAAATCATTCCAGCTCCCAGCCTGTGTCTCATGATTCTACAAGCAAGGGAAGGGGGAAGAGGCTGGAGGGAGAGATGCAAATTGTGTGCA
Organism: Hyperolius riggenbachi; assembly: GCF_040937935.1. Taxonomy (NCBI): domain Eukaryota; kingdom Metazoa; phylum Chordata; class Amphibia; order Anura; family Hyperoliidae; genus Hyperolius; species Hyperolius riggenbachi. The sequence continues at coordinate 46,208,144 of NC_090657.1, read as the reverse complement.
ATTCCTTATCTTAGTAGCTAAGCATCGGTGGAGAATGACGATTGTTATCCTGATTCAAAATTTCCTGTCTGTAAAATTCAAGCTCTAGTTTATTCGCTAATGTAAAAGAAAAATCATAAGCTTTTAGCTTCATCAGACCCTATTCCCGTTGACTAACAATGTTAAAACATACAATTAGAATGAGGTAGAGAGATTGTTTTGCAAATATAAGTGTCATCTAGATATATCAATTACAAGAGATCTTGCAAGGATTGAGAGGTCTTTATGGAAAATAGATAAGACCCTTGATTTAATTAATACCTACATGGGGAGATTTTTACAGTCCCTATCCTGTTCACTGTACACTGCTGGATCCTGGAAACCGTTCACTGTATGCTACTAAGCAGGAGGGGCACGGGGGCGGGGGGTCAAAGTGATTCCGGGGGGGGGGGGGCAGTGCCCCAGTGTAGCGCCACCCATGCTTAGCAACAGAGACATTAAGAAAGTGCCAAAGAAATGGTTCTTGGTTAATGAAGTGGCAGGTTTTTAAAGCAGTCTAAAAATCTTCCCATGGATTTTATTGCTGTCGCTTGCTTTTTTCTTTTGAGACACCATGACCCAGAGGCGTAACAATAGACCCTGCAAGGGATGCCTCTGCAGGGGGGCGCAGAAGCCACAGGGGGCCCGTGGGGGGGGAAAGTTTGAGAGACTGACAACTAAGGGCATGGAGAGAAAAAACGTATTCTGCTCTCGCACCATTGTTATGACTGCATGTGTCCACCACACAGATAAGGAATCCTCACACATTGGAATTTGTACACTGTCCCTGCTCCCTAGGGTTTGTAAAAAAAACATCTGTCTCTCACTGCTGCAAAGTTCTGATGACTTCATTGTACAACCTTACAAACAAAGGAGTCACATTTTGAAAAAAAAGTTGTGTCCCTTATTCAGCAATCACTCCGAAGAGATTCCTAGATTCTTATCACACACAGGCTAACGACCTTATGGTGTCTGATTAGGTGGAGTGGGTAAGATTGATGTCTGACTGTCGCTGCCTCATTGAGAGCTTGTTGTCTCATACTGAGTCCAAGATCCCCTAATAACAGTATCAATCAGTGACATTCTGAATGTTTTACCAAAGTTACAGTGAATACTATATCTTATGTTCAGCATGTCATTGTTGTTCCTCTATATAGCATGTGCTCTCATGCAGTAAAATAATACGGCTGTGTGTTTATGTATATACTGGGAGCAGGGAGGGACTTGTTGGCTACAAGGGGCTGGAGGAAACCCCGGGTAAGTAGATCTGGGGGTAGCATAGATTGCCTGATGTTTCTAAGTCGAAGTGTTTTTATCTGCATGGGTGAAACACATTGGTCCTCCTGAGTTTTCCTGTGCAGAAAGCGAGGGAGGTGGGGGTGGGGGGCTCCATCCAAAGTTTTGCGGGGGGGAGGGCCAACCAAAGTTTTGCAGGGGGCCCAGTGATGTCTAGTTACGCCCCTGCCCTTATGCAATTAAGGGCTGGTTCACACGGACGTCTGCCTGTCTTTCGGTGGCGTTGTGTTCGGGCTCTCAGCGACTTTCAGTTGCGGTCGGCGTTTTTTCATCCCCACAGGGGGACAAAAGCCCCGGCAGTTAACCATCCCAGGATGCTACACGTAGCGTCCAGGGTTACCTCGAAAGTCAGGGAAAATCGGAATTGGAACTCCACGTTCGCGCAAACGCCAGTAAAAGCCCAATACAAACGCTCCCATTCACTTGAATGGGAGCGTTTAACGCCGAGTCCTGAACGCTGGTGGTAAACGAGGGGCAGACCTCCGTATGAACCAGCCCGTATGAAAAGGTTCATTGAAGAAGGGCCCATGAGCTCTAATTCACACCCCTGATGTCACCAAGACATGGAAATGAGTGCATTCCTTTATTATTATTGTAGTGTGGTGTGCATTAGTGTATAAGCACCCTTAACCTGTTGTCGACTGATTCACGCCAATTGGCGTGAGCATGAGGTAGCACCAAGTCTGCTCCATGGCGATTGGCTTGAACGGCCTTTTATGGGGCTAGCAGAAGAGTGCGCGCAGATCTCCCACTTGGAAGGCGGAGCGGAGTCTCTCGCAGCAATCGCCGCTCGGAGACTGTTAGACGGCGAAACTGCCGTCTAATAGGGTAGTACAGTGCTGGGATCTAAGGTAGCGCTGTACTGGGGACAGCTGTGTGACACGGCTGTCCCCCCGGGGACACAGAAGTGATCGGCGGTGATAGGCTGAAGCACTGATTGGCTGACTGGGGGAGGGAGGGAGGGAGGGAAAATATTGAAAGAAATTTTTTTTTATTAAAAAAATAATAAAAATATTTGTATAAAAAAAATGGGGGAGCGATCAGACCCCACTAACAGAGACCTGACATGTGTGGCCCTGCAGCTTGGCCTTAAAGCTGCAGTGACATATTTAACAAAAAAAAGCCTGGTCTTTAGGGGGGTTTAACACTGGGGTCCTCAAGTGGTTAAAGTAAACCTGAGATGGACATGCGCAGAAGTGCCGAGTGGCGCGACTGAGCCAGATTACCGGGACCGATACCAGGTAAACAGAGGCACTTGGGAGGATGAATTGGTGCTCATGGGACTGGAGGAAGCCCCGGGTAAGTATAAAATGTTTTTAGTGTGCCCACCTAAGGTGCACCTTAAAGAAAACCTGAAGCTGAAAAAAAAAATTAATGAATTGTTTGCGTAGTACAGATAATGAGTAGAACATTAGTAGCAAAGAAAAGTCTCATATTTTTATTTTCAGTTATATCGTTTTTTTTGTTTTTTTTTTTGCTTTTTTTTATAACATTGCATCATACTTTCACAGTTGCAGTTTAAAAAAAACACACTCTGTCTTTTAAGCCATAAAATAAAGCAGAAATTATGACCCTTTAAACTTTCCTGCAGTAAAACCTTATCTCAAGCTGTCTCTCACTGTTTTTTGGTTGTTTTTAATGCTTTAGAAAACAGGACTGTATTTGACCCAGTGGCCCAAACAGAAAAAATTATGAGACAATTTTTGTTTCTACTTACTGTTCTACTTCTTAGCTGTATTACACAACTAATTCATCATCTCATAAGTTTATATCTCATAAGTTTATTTTTGCTTCAGTTTCAATAAACTAGAAGAAGTTGTTATTCTTGTCCACAAAACTAAATTAACCTCCTTGGCGGTTAATTTTTTTTGCCTAATTGGCAAAAATCATTTTTTTAAAAAAAATTTTTTGTTTCATGTAAAGCTACCAGAGTGGTAGCTACATGAAACACCACTAGAGGGCGCATGTGTCCCTCTAGTGCGATCGTTGCCGGCATCTATATGTATGTAACGCGTTCCCCTGTTTGGCTTCTCCTGTCGCCATGGCGACGATCGGGATGACGTCATCGACGTCAGCCGACGTCCTGACGTCATGCGCACTCGATCCAGCCCATAGCGCTGCCCGGAACTCATTGGTCCGGGCAGCGCAGGGCTCTGGCGGGGGGGGCCCTCTTTCGCCGCTGCGTGCGGCCGATCGCCGCAGAGCGGCGGCGATCAAGCTGTGCACGCGGCTAGCAAAGTGCTGGCTGCGCGCACAGCACTTTACAGAATAAAAATCGCCCCACCAGGGGCTGAGATCTCCCCCTGCGCGGCATAGCTCAGCTCGGGCTTACCGCCAGGGAGGTTAATAAAAAACAAAACACTTTTTGATAAGCATTGGGCGTAAATCTACTTCCTTAGGCATTTGTCCAGATCTATCATTGTGGACTGTTAAAGGATACTCGAGGTGACATGTGACATGATGTGTTAGACAGACATGGGTATGTACAATGCCTAGCACACAGATAACTAGGCTGTGTTCCTTTTTTTCCTTTCTCTGCCTGAAAGAGTTAAATATCAGGTATGTAAGTGGCTGACTCAATCCTTACTCAGACAGGAAGTGACTACAGAGTGACCTTCACTGATACGAAATTTCAACTATAAAACACTTTCCTAGCAGAAAATGGCTTCTGAGAGCAAGAAAGCGATAAATAGGGGAATTTCTGTACAGGTAGTCCTCGGTTAACGAACGAGATAGGCACTGAAAGTTCGTTCGTAACCTGATTTCGTTCTTAAACCTAATGTTACCCGGATTTTTTTTTTTTTTAAAAGGCAGATACTCACCTAAGGAGAGGGAAGGCTCGGTCCTAATGAGCCATCCCTCTCCTCTCCCGGTGGCCCCGGTGGCTCCTCCGTTCTCGTCGCATGCCAATGGGACTTCAGAAGTCTTTGGGAGCCGAGTCCTCCCGAAGACAGGAGGCGCACACGCGAACGCGTCATAGAGGAGCACTCTGGCTCCCGAAGCATCTCCGAAGCCTCCCTTCGGCCGGGAGACAGCGGTATTTGACCGAAACGGTCGAATACCGCTACAGGGGGGCCCCAGAACAGCAGCAGGCATCGGGAGAGGAGAGGGAGTGCTCTATGGGACCCAGAGCCTCCCTCTCCTTAGGTGAGTATCTGACTTTTTTTTTAAAACCCTATTCCCATTAGCTTTAAGTCGGGACGCCCCCATTCCTTAAGCAGAGTAGGCGCAGCGGAAAGGCAGATAGGAGACATCTCACCTGTTCCATGCCGGTGTAATGTCCCATCGTGCTGCCCGGAAGCTGCGCGGCCCGTCCCCTCTCCGTTCACTGTCCACCCGGCGGCTTGACATGCGTCGCATAATGACGCATCGGGAGGCGCCGCCATTGGGGGCTTTTCCTGATTGTGTCATTATGTGACGCATGAGAAGCCGCCGGGGGACAGTGAACGGAGCAAGAGGACGGGCCGCGCAGCACGATGGGACGTTACAACACCATGGAACAGGTGAGATGTCCCCTATCTGCCTTCCGCTGTGCCTACTCTGCTTAAAAAACGGCAGCAGAAGAGGTAGTCCACGGCGGCGTGACATCATCGCGGCGTATCAGCAGGTCGGCCAAAAGTCGGGCGTTCGTAAACCGGGGACTACCTGTAGTCTCTTCCTGTCTGAGTCAGGACAAATAAAACTGTGGAATATCTTTTTTAGGAGAAGGAAAATAGATACAATTGTTTATTTCATTCGTTTATTTTTGCTTTGGGTGTCTTTTAAGAAACAGACAATACGTGGTCAATGCTGCAAAGAGTTTATTTGATTTGAGTATCCAGAGAGACAATTTTCAGAGGGTAAAAATTAATATAGGACAGGGGTATACATGGAGAGCAGGGAGATTTTAATTTTTACTGACAGAAACATTTAATTTCCATAGGAACAGTTGTCATCATCATCGTCATCATCTGGACCATCTGGACCATCACTAGGACCACCCTTAGGACCACCCTTAGGACCACCACATCCTCGTAGATAAGGTTTCAGGTCTTTGTTTTTACAGTTGTTTGCAAAGACATCCCTTTTAGTGAAGAAAAAAAAACCCAGAAAACAATATTATAATTATTAGTAATAAAATGCTAATAATATTATATTAGAGGATTTTGCTGATTTTTCAGGCCATTGGCTGTTCAAAGAAATGTAAAGTGCATTTACATCTGTTGTATGTATTTACTGTAAATAATAATTAAGAATTGTCCTGTTTTATGTAAATATCAATTAGGAAAATATGTAATTACAATAAATACATTATATATACAAACAAGAAAACTGTTCTCAGTCATCCAGAGGCGTGACTCAATGAAATGATACATTTCCATTTATCTCTCTGCACACTCATTTACAGAGGAAGAGAACACCTGATACAGTTTCAGGCTAGGTTCACAATGGTTAGTTGCATACGACTGTGAACTGCAATGGAGACTGGACATAGACTTTAACCACCTTAGCGGTATGGACGAATAAATAAATAAAAGCAGCACACGCAGCCGGCACTTTGCCAGCCGCGTGTGCTGCCTGATCGCCGCCGCTCTGCGGCGATCCGCCGCGAGCAGCGGCGAAAGAGGGTCCCCCCCAGCCGCCCGAGCCCTGCGCAGCCGTAACAAATAGTTCCGGTAAGCGCTAAGGGCTGGATCGGAGGCGGCTGACGTCAGGACGTCGGCTGACGTCCATGACGTCACTCTGCTCGTCGCCATGGCGACGAGGAAAGCCAAACAAGAAAGGCTGCTCATTGTAGCCTTCCTTGTTACTTATGCTTGCCGGAGGCGATCAGAAGAACGCCTCCGGAGCGCCCTCTAGTGGGCTTTCATGCAGCCAACTTTTAGTTGGCTGCATGAAATAGTTTTTTTTTAATTAAATGCAATACTGTGAACAGGCCCATAGAGTTGTATGGGCAATGAATTGCCTTGCAGAGCTATTCTGCAATGCAACTAAGCACTGTGAGCTAGCCTTGAATATTGCATGGATACATTTTCTGCACACTGCAAAGTTATGTACTGCACTGTGCAGAGAGTTGGTGCAATAGTTGAAAAATGGCTTTACTTAGTGCATATACATTTGCAGGGAGTTAAGTGAAAATATTTTTAGCTCCACTCATTGGCTTAACTTCCAAATGTTATAAGTAGGAAAGCTTTTTTCTTTATTATTTTAGTAACAAAACCTATAACAATACAGTAGCCAAATTGTATGGCCCATTGATGTAGGTGGTAGTAGGGACGTTTTTAGGCATAGGCATTACAGGCTGTTACCTGGAGTGCCATTGGTCCTGGGGGGCACCATGCCCTTGATTAAGCCCCACCCCCAAACAAAGTCATGCCCCTGAACAAAGCCAAGCCCCCACAGGTGTTTTTACCTCCTTCTGTCCCCCTTTTGTGCCTTTTGTGGGACTTCCTGCATTAAGCACCCACCCTATATGGCGCATGGTTTATATTTTCTAGCGTGAAGGGGAGGTGACACAGGACTTCTTGCCTGGAGTGACAAAAAAGCTAAAAACGCCCCTGGCTGGTATGGTGGGGGCGTGACTCTGCTCTACCCTACTGGGATTTTGTATCTTTACTATTGTAACAGTACAATTTTTTTCTAATTTAACCACTTAAGCTAATCTGGACGGATATATTTGTCCAAAAATCGCCACTCAAATGCAATCTGGACGAATATATCTGTCCAGCAGTGTTGCGTTGTTTGTGCACTCATTTCCACGTGCAGGCGGCTCATTCCCCGCTGCTATTACAGGGGATCGATTGCGGAAGAGGAAAACCTCTCCAATAAGGAGGCATCTTGATTCATGAAAACATACGTCACAAATTGTAAAAAAAAGCCAGCTCTTGATTGCAGTGCTCGCACTTCCTGGTATCTTCCAGGAGATTGCTTAGTGCCACCTAGTGGCCAAAAAGTTGAATTAAAGTAGAAATAGAAAAAAAAATACATACTGAATAAAAACTGATTAACCCCCCACACTGCCCATCAACAAAAAAGTAAATAAAAATGTAAAAAAAAATTTTTTAAATTAGTTTTAAAAAAAATACATAAATAGTTACCTTAGAGACTAAACATTTTAATATGTATATTGTGAAGGTATGTTACTATTATTTTGAGCCTATATGCACTTGTAATTAGTGATGGACACAAAACTGAAAAACTGCACCTTTATTTCCAAATAAAATATTTGCGCCATACACTGTACTAGGGAAATATTTTAAACGTTGCAATAACTGGGAGAAATGGGCGAATAAAATGTGTGGATTTTAGCCACAGTAGAACATTTTATTTTAAAGCTATAATGGCCAAAAACTGAGAAATAATGATTTTTTTTTCATTTTTTCCTATTATTCCTGTTAAAATGCATTTGGAATAAAATCATTCTTAGCAAAATGTACCACCCAAAAAAAGCCTTATTGGTGGCGAAAAAAAACAAGATATAGATCATGTAGGTGTGATAAGTAGTGATAAAATTATTGGCGAATGAATGGAAGGAGAGCTGACAAGGGAAAATTGCTCGTGTCCTAGAGGTGAAAACACTTGCGGGCTGAAGTGGTTAAATGATACTTAAAAATTGCCAGTACACACAGACAATGCAAAAAAATGTAGCTTTCATGCAAATTATACACAGTTTGGAATTGGTGAATCAAGACCAAAAGGTAAGTAGAATTTATTTTATAAATCTCAAGCTGCATACCATCTGAATTAAATCTGTCACTTACGGTATATGCACACAGCGCATTTTTCTTTTTGTTTTTGCATGAGATGCGATCATCACATCAAAATAAAATAAAAAATACACAGTGTGCATTTAAGTGACAGGACCATTGTCCAATCCAGAACCGCCAGTATCCTAGTACCATGCTGCTATTGGTGCAGATGGGACGCACACAGATTTTTAACTTGCGCTGCTAAATTTAAGATGCGCCCTATAGGAGCTAATGTAAAAAAGGAAAACATTAACCTTCCTGGCAGTAAGCCCGAGCTGAGCTCGGGCTATGCCGCGTAGGAGCCCTCGCTACATGATTTTAAAAAAAATTGAAAAAAAACTGCTGCGCTGCCCCCTGGCGGATTTTAATAGACTGCCAGGAGGGTTAAGAGTACTTTTACACTATGCATATTGCGCTACACATCCTGAAAAAAAAAGAATCACAACGCAACTGTCTTTAATGTAGCTTTACAATATAAACGCATCACGTTGCAATGCGATGATATATTCTGTTGCAATGCTACGCAATGAATGTAGTGTAAAAAAGATCTTTGGGTATCTTCAGTTTTGGACACCCCTAGATTATTCAGTGCTATATAAGAAATGTAAATTTATCCACGTACCATGCAGTCAGTCCCTGACGCTTTTTAATTTCCAGAGCACATTTAACATCATCATCAAAGGTCTCATCATCGAATGCTAAAAAAAAGTAAAAAATATATATATTTACGTGCAAGTCAACTGAAATCGACTGCAATGGACAATATAGGACCCAAAACACATTTTTTTTTTTCAACTTTAAAGAGACTCCGTAACAAAAATTTCATCCGGTTTTCTTCCATCCTACAAGTTCCAAAATCTATTCTAATGTGTTTTGGCTTACTGCAGCATGTTCTACTATCACCATCTCTGTAATAAATCAACTTATCTCTCTCCTGTCAGACTTGTCGGCCTGTGTCTGGAAGGCTGCCAAGTTCTTCAGTGTTGTGGTTCTGTGATGCATCTCCCCCCTCCAGGCCCCTCTCTGCACACTGCCTGTGTGTTGTTTAGATTAGTGCAGCTTCTCTCTGCTCTATTATCTTTTACAAGCTGGATAAATCGTCCTCTGAGCTGGCTGGGCTTTCACATACTGAGGAATTACATACAGGCAGAGCTGTCTGCACTCTGCAGGAAGAAACAGCCTGACACTTCAGTGGAAGATAGCTGCAGGGGGAAAGAAACACACAAATGATCTCTTGAGATACAAAAGGAAGGCTGTATACAGCCTGCTTGTGTATGGATGTATTTTCTATGTGTGGACATACTGTACATCAACCTACTTCCTGTTTTGGTGGCCATTTTGTTTGTTTATAAACAAACTTTTTAAAACTGTTTTTAACCACTTTTAATGCGGCGGGGAGCAGCGAAATTGTGACAGAGGGTAATAGGAGATGTCCCCTAACGCACTGGTATGTTTACTTTTGTGCGATTTTAACAATACAGATTCTCTTTAAAACATACTGAACAAGAAAGGTAGATTGCTGAAGCACATCATAAAAATGAAGGATTACATAAGCAGGGGTGTTTAATCAAAAGATAGTCTTGCAATCTATATACATTAAAAAAAGAATATACACAGCAATCCCCAGTTTGATTTACAAAGTAGAGGGTGTGTTGTGGCACCCTGGAGCAACAACACACAGGAAACAAAAGCGGGAGTCCAATGGTGCAGTATGTCAGAACAAGAATGTATAAATTGACAGATTCAAAATACTTCTCACAAAGGTCGGTTGCAAGGGGGCAACCAACCGCAGAAAGCAGGTGGAGACAATACACCAGATTGGCACTGTGGTGGGCCTGAGGAAGCTGGCTCAGATCCACGAAACGTGTTGCCTGTGCTAATTGAAATCCTTGTTCATACAAGAATTTTGTTATTGAGGTAAGCCACCTCACCTTTCTTGTTTTTAAACCGGTTTTAATTTATTTTAGATACACCATGGCGCCACTTTCCCTTAAATTGTGTCCCCAGTTTGCTTGTTCTTTATCCAGAAAATATATATATATTTTTTGTGTTAGACTACAGTAGTAACCAAGTCTTTAATGTAACAGAAGCCAAGTGTCCTGGCAGTTTAAGACAGTCAAATCAGCACATAGAGAATGATGTTTATTTAGTTTTTTTTTTACAAAAATTGCAATTTACTGCCCACAGTAAAAAAAACAAAACTAAAAACTGTTAATCAACCAGATTCTGCAGACCTTGCGATCAATGGAAAACATATGTGATCCTGGAAACCCACCTGAATTTATCACATTATTTGCTATCATGTAGCAAGAGCAAGCAGCCCTTTCCTGGGTTGTGGTGGACCATACCAGTAATCCTTACAAGTAGTGTTGGTTTTAAAAATCAGAACATCATTCTGAATTCATCCGAACACTCCGCCTCACTAGACTGATACTTCCTTCTTCCGACTTTGGAAAAAGGAAGTATGGAGTCACATGGAACAAGCTGTGAATGGTGCCGCTGTCTGCAGGTTTAGTGCTGAATGGTGCTGAAGTGTGGGGTTCGGGTACATTTGAAATGATGTTTCGAATTTGAACACTGACACTAGTTTCAAGGTTAGTAAATTAGCATTTGTGTGATTTGCTGTAACGTGCCTGCGCTCATGGAGATTTGTTTTTTTCCTTCTTGGGGGGAGGGGGGGATGTGGGTTTGAAAATTCAAGAAAGTTAATGTTTAGTCCGTAAAAATGGTTTTCATTGGATGTTGGATTGGGATTGCTGCTGATTCCCTGTCCATTCAGCAGTTCTTGATATTATCTAATGTAACACAGATAAGAGTTTCAAGTGCAGACAAACTATTAACAAGTCATTTGTAATAAAGCCAAGCCAGACTTGCATTTTATTCAATGATCTATAGTTCTAGTGGAACATTAAACCCATATTTATTCAACCCTTGAAAAATCTTCATTTTTATCAAGTGTTTTACAATCTGAATGGTTTGACTAATATTATGTCAGTATTTTTTCTTACCAGAACATTCAACATTGCATTGGTTTGGACCTTCATGCTTAGAATCGTGGCACCAGTGCTTGGCACTTATCTGAAGAACTCCATGGGTGACGTCGTTTGTTGAGCATTTTGGAAGAAACCGACTGCTGTAATCAGCGATGCACATAACTGGAGGGCAGACAAAGATAAGTTTTTACAGTAAGGGGTTCCACTATCCCTGTCACTTTCAGTGTAGAACAGTGTTAAAGCTGTGTTTATGTAAAATATCCAATCACACGCAGAGCAGTAGTCCCAGTTGTCTTCAACGCTCTGCACAACTAGATATTTGTAGTAAACCCAACTTGATGTTACCATCCTTCTCTTCACATCTTCCTACAGCTTACTAGAGGCATACATTTGAAACAGACGCTTGCCAATTTAGATGCGACGTTACGCGATATTACTAGCAAAATTGGTAAATAACAATTTAAGCGCAACGTTAAATAACAAAAACGGGAAATAACAATTTAATTGCAGTATTACATTATCAGTAAATTTACCAAAAATGTTGAACCTAACTATAACCTAACCCCTCCCTACTCTCACACAGAATCCCACCCCCGGTGGTGCCTAACCCTAAGACCCCTCTGGTGGTGCCTAACTGTAAGACCCCCCCCCCCGGTGGTGCCTAACCCTAAAACCACCCTGGTGGTGCCTAATCCTAAGACCCCCTGGGGGTGCCTAACCCTATGACCCCCCCCGGTGGTGCCTAACCCTAAGACCCCCCCCTAGAGGTGACTAACCTTAACACCCTCTGATCCCCGCTAACAATAATACAATAAATTTCAAATTAAGTGCAGTTGCCTTCTAAATAGCGTAACATTTTTTTATATTATGATAAATAACAATTGCACCCACATATATCAATAAATAACAATTTTTGGCCACGACTTTTTCAACTGCTCCTTACTAGAAAGTCAAGAGGACCATATATTTTGTTTTAATTTAAAGTGGTGGATAGTGATTTTTAAATCATTTTTTTTGTTTTGTTTATTAATATACTGTATATGCCAAAATAGATGTCGACCTAATGTGTAAGTCGACTCAAATATTTGACCCTTTTAAGGTGCATTTCTCATTGACCCAAGTGTAAGTCTACGCAGCAAAGTTAATGACTGCAATTGGGGGCCAGGGAGAATTAACAGCTGCACTTGAGGACCGCAGGGGGGGGGGGAGGGGGTTATTGACTGTGCAGCATAACCCCTCCTGTCCCCTAAGTGCAGTCAATAACTCTCCAGGTCCCCAAGTGTGGCAATTATTCACTCCCCTTCCTGCAGCCCAGTATTCCTCCCCCCCCCCCCCCCCGTCCTTTCTGTGTCAATTGTTATGGCCAAACTTTCAAGCCTGTGTTTTCTTGCTTTCGTTTATTTGTAAGCACCAGCACTTTTTAAAAGCACTTGTGCAATGATTTCCTATGTGCGTATTCTCACATGAGCGATGAGCTTTCTTTCCAATCGCAAACGCAGCTCCTGCACCATTTCCTGAGTGTCTGCGATTCTATGCAAGGTATAGGGAAATCGCTAGGCGCTTGAAAAAGTGCCTGGAAAAGCAATTTTGTGAGCGCTTTTTCTCACTAAGTACATTAAAGTTATTTAGTTCCAGGTCAAAAAGTTCACTTCCGGATTGTTTCTTTAAAAAAAACAAAAACGCTAATCGCCTAACAAGAGTGCTTAGAAAAGCTCTTCTAAAAATCGCTAATCGCTCAGAAAGCACTGGGAAAAGTGCTTTCAAAAGCGCTTTCCAAAGTGCACACAAAGGAGCTTGCGATGGCGCTGGGGATTCCTAATGTGAACAAGACCTTGATGAGGTTACTCACCCAGCTCTCAGCATTCCACCGATGAAATCTCCCTTCAGTAGGGGCACCTCTGGCTACTTAAAGGGATACTGTAGGGGGGTTGGGGGAAAATGAGTTGAACTTACCTGGGGCCTCTAATGGTCCCCCGCAGGCATCCTGTGCCCACGCAGCCACTCCCCAATGTTCCGGCCCCGCCTCCGGTTCACTTCTGGAATTTCTGACTTTAAAGTCAGAAAACCACTGCGCCTGCACGGCCGTGTCCTCTCTCGTGCTGATGTCACCAGGAGCGCACTGCGCATGCCCAGCATGGTCTGTGTCTGCGCAGTACGCTCCTAGTGACATCAGTGGGAGCGAGGAAACGACAACGCAGGCGCAGTGGTTTTCAGACTTTAAAGTCTGAAATTCCAGAAGTGAACCGGAGGCGGGGCCGGAGCATTGGGGAGTGGCTGCGTGGGTACAGGATGTCTGCGGGGGACCATTAGAAGCCCCGGGTAAGTTCAACTCATTTTCCCCAACCCCCCTACAGTATCCCTTTAATACTGAGGTTCCTCTAGATACCTGATACTAAGGGACACCTGTAGCTACCTAGGATGGGTAAGGGAAGAGTGACAGCTGGGCCAGCCAGCACACTTGTGGTGCTCTTCAGCGGGGTTTGTAGATGTGAAGTCTAGAGTGCCAGGACATCTGTGCCAATAGGCTCCTGTGATGTAAATCTGGGCCTGAATATGCCACAGGTTTAGCGCTAAAATTAACAAAAACACATTTTTTTCCATCAGAGAGAAATGAAGTAATTACTTTTACAACTTCACCTGCTGATTTTGCATGTTTTGCAGCTAGATTTTTTTTTTTTACTGCTGTGTAACAAAAATAAACTACAGAACCACAGTGAATTAATAGGTCTTAATTATCATCAACCATTGGGTCATGAGATATGATTACCAGTGACAACAAGTGAAACCATTATATCTAATATTTCATATGCTTCGAAAACATAGGTTTTTCGAATACATTTATTTTTTATTGTGCTGTGGTATTTCCACTAAACGTGGCTAAAATTGCCACTCGGTGGATGATGCCCATACAGTCGAAGGGCCAGCATTATTTAAGTCATATACCGAGGTCATTCAATTCTGTGCAATTAATATAGTCCTTTCAGATGGCCACCCTTGGGATAGAATGTGTGCAAATAAAATTAAGAACTTTACAATAATATGGAAAACTTTTCAGAGATTTACTTACATTCTGCAACCTCATTCTTTTTTAAGCCGTGATTCTTCAGAGATTTCAGAAGTTTACATCTTGGGGTATGGTTTGTGCCAGCAACCACCACTGCCAGGATGAGCACAATGATGGTCTTCATCATGAGAGCGTTGTGAGGTTCACTGGTCCTGTCCTTATTTATAGGCCAACGCTGTGATGACACAATGCAGCTCATACGTGCCAACTGGTGAACAATGGGTACAAGTCCCTGGGGCAACAGTGGAACATGATATTGTCAGTGCTTCTTGGTAAATAGTTAGGTACACTATGCCTTAGGGTTTTGGCAAGTGTAGAGTGTATTACAAACATTAGTTTGTAGTGCATTTTATTAAATGTAGCATTTGGGCATAATGGCAGTTCTCAAAGACAAATAATTTCTTCTGTAGGACAAGCAATATTGAAGGAAATGCATGATAACTAAGTTGTACTTCATCAAATCCAAAAACACAATAACTCCTAAAATAACATTCAGCATGTATGTGCATCAATAAGTTACAGGTATTTCAGACAGTGGGCACTTCTTATGCCCACTGATGGTTTCAACATTGAAGCTTACTTAGAGCCAGTTTTGAGTTAGACACTATTTTAGGGCCATTCAGATCACAAATGCGGATGGCCATGCGTGCGGAACCCAACGCGTACGAACGCACGCCATCCGCGTTTGTGTACGTTGCGTGGCTGATCCCATGAATGGGACAGCCGCGCGTTTTAGCAAAATCTGCTTGCAGCATGCGTTCCCGGACCGCACAGGACTGAACATCAGACAGTGCACTCTATGCACTGTCTGATGTCGTCCGTGTCGGCCTCCTGCACGCGTTTCCAAAACGCGGCTGGAAATGCGTGCAGTCTGAACGGGCTTTAAGGAAGGGATGGGGGGGGGGGAATACAAAGGGGAGAGCGCCCTCAGAAAAGAAGGGGTGGGAGCTGGATAGCCAGCTGAGGAATGACCTCACCCGTATTAGTGGCTGAGAATAGGGATGATCGGAAAGTGCAAATTCCGTTCTGCCGGAAATCACAGGTTCCGTCAGCGTTAAATTCCGTCGCTATGAAAATTCCGCCGGATGTTTACGAAATTCTGCGGAATTCTGGATTCCGCCGGAAAAATTAAAATAATCGCAAAAGCAACCTTATTTATCCTATATGGTAGCCCATAGACCCTATTAACTGTTCCCTTAGTCCTTTTTCTTCTTCTCCCTCCTCTCCTCCTCCCTCCTCTCCTCCTCCCAGAGGGAGTAGGGTCTCGTCTTCCAGGGATTTGTAGTTTTCAAAAGCCAGCTTACATACCTTGGCTGGGAATTGAACCCAGGTCTGAGTGCGTGGTAGGTAGCTCTCTTCACCACTATACCACCACCAACACTACATGCTGAAGCCAGCCTAGCATGTACCATTATGATATATCCAAGAGAAAAATGAGCTTGCTTAAGCATTTGTAGCATGTCAAAAGCCAACTCACATTGGCCAGGAATAGAACCCAGGCCTACCGCTCTGTAGGCTGCTATCCTAACCATTATACCACCAACACAACACACTACAATGCTACATGCTGAAGCCAGCCTAGCATGTACCATTATGATATATCCAAGAGAAAAATGAGCTTGCTTAAGGATTTGTAGCATGCCAAAAGCCAACTCACGTTGGCCAGGAATAGAACACAGGCCTACCGCTCTGTAGGCTGCTATCCTTACCATTACACCACCAACACAACACACTACAATGCTACATGCTGAAGCCAGCCTAGTATGTACCACTGTGATATATCCAAGAGAAAAATTAGCTTTCTTAGGGAATTGTAGGATTTCAAAAGCCAGCTTACATACATTGGCTGGGAATCAAACCCAGGTCTAGAGCTCGGTAGGCTGCTATCCTAACCATTATACCACCAACACTACATGCTGAAACTTCGTGGAGCAGACTTACTTCCTCCTTCCAAAAGACACACATACATCCCCGTAAAATCATTCAACAGCAACTGTATGCACAGTCTTTGTGGTACACAGTCTCTGTGGCACAATTGGTTAGCGTGTTTGGCTGTTAACTGCAAGGTTAGTGGTTCAAGCCCACCCAGGCATGGCCTTGCCTTTTGTGTTCAACAGTTGTCTGAAGAGAACCCCAGATAGCCAGGTAGCTTCATCTCTCTCTCTCTAGTAGGAATGGTCACCGCTTTCCGTGGAATTGTGTTTTCCGCAATTTTAGGCGGAAATTGGTCATTCTGTTCCGTTTGGTCGGAACGGAATTGCCTTTTCAATCTGGCGGAATTCCGAAATTGCCTGTGAAATTCTGCCGGTATCCGTTGATGGTTTTAAGCTGAAAATTCAGTTCAATGGCATCAAGTCCTGGAGAGAGAGAGAGCGCTCATTTTTATCTTGGGTATATCACAATGGTACATGCTAAGCTGGCTTCAGCATGTAGCATTGTAGTGTGTTGTGTTGGTGGTATAATGGTTAGGATAGCAGCCTACCAAGCACTAGACCTGGATTCGATTCCCAGCCAATGTGAGTTGGCTTTTGACATGCTACAAATCCTTAAGCAAGCTAATTTTTCTCTTGGATATATCATAATGGTACATACTAGACTGGCTTCAGCATGTGGTGTTGGTGGTGGTATAGTGGTGAAGAGAGTTACCTACCACGCACTCAGACCTCGGTTCAATTCCCAGCCAAGGTATGTAAGCTGACTTTTGAAATACTACAATTCCCTGGAAGACGAGACCCTCCACCCTTTCGGGAGAAGGGAGGAGGAGAGGAGGGAGGAGGGAGAAAAGGACTAGAAATAGTTATCAGGTAGAAATTAGTTTGGTGGGGAAACAAATTTGAATTCCGTAAAATTCCACGGAATTCCGTTTTAGCCCAATAGCAATTCCGTTCCGTCATATCGGAACCGGATTTACCAAATTCCGGCCGGAATCCAGCGACCATCCCTAGCTGAGAAGCCCATATGGGTCTATCAGTAGTGAAGCAGTAGTCCCACTCTAGCCGGGGATTCTGCCTTTCCTGCTCCTCTGATGTGATCCCTTCTGCTGGCCTCTGTAGAGGCATGAGCTGTGCCATTCTGGATTCCCATTGCGATGGGCGCTGAGTGGTAGACAGAAGAATGGGCTACTGTAAAATATGCTGTGAGTGCAGTAGGAAATACACTTGGTCGGGGAAGTCCGTGTGGAGTAAAATTAAGAAAAGTTTTTAATTAAATTTGCAACATGTTTCGGCAGACTACCCCCTTTCCTCATGTGTTTCCAGCACAGTGGTTTCCTCCTGAGTTTACAGAGCCCAGGAGACAGGATCACATCAGAGGAGCTGCACCGCCTTAGTCCCCAGCTAAAGTGTGACTACTGCTTCATTACTGATAGTCCCATAGGGGCTTATCAGCCATGAATATGGGTGAGATCATTCCTCAGCTGGCTAGCCTGGTCCCACTGATTCTTTTCTGAGTGCGCTCTCCCCTTTGTATCTCGCCTCATCCATGTATCTATAAATTCCTCCATTATCTTTTACTTTAATCCCGCACATTACCTACCAACCCAGAAAACCCCTCCTGACCAAACAGGAGTTTATATTTATACCTCAGTATATAAAGAAACCTATCTTCTCCCGCTGACCTTTTTAGGAAGTAAAAGACATATATTGAGGCACATCGCCTCTAGTTAGGACATTAAATAAGTTATTAAGGAAAGGGAGGTGCTGAAGGGGGTGTGACCAGAAAACAGCAATATTGCTTTTTAGGAAGTAGGCTGTTTAGGGTCAACAATTAAAGCTGAATGCCATATTTTGGTTAATCATGGAGAGGAAAATAGTGATAGACAACAGACGGGGCACCATTGAGTTTAGGCACCAGGTTATTGTTGGGGCTATGAAGGAAAGATAGGATACTGGTTACAGTAAACAATAGGAGAGGTTGGAGATTAGGGATAAGTACAGGCCCGAGGAGCAGAGATTAGCCTTAGGTTATATTGGGGTTGGAGAAATATTGCAAATTTTGGAGTTCTTGCAAGACAAGGAAGCAACCGACTTCTACATTGCTGATATCCAGTTATTAAATGAGTCCTACACCTTAAAAGATCTCTTTAGTCATATTAATTTGATAGAAGCAAACTAGGTTTCAGATGGAGTGACTGTTAACTGAGAAATGCCAGCTCATCTGTACTCTTAAACAATTTCTGTTGCAATGTTTGAACTTGAGATGGCTTCTAACTGTAACGCTGGCTGTAAGTGTACACTGAAAATATGGTAAATCAAAGTCAGATCGTCAGCTGAGGTCATACAAGTGAAGTCAGAGATATGCGGTAAAAAAGAAACTTTAGACGGAGCAAGGTCAATAACAGGTTAGAATCATACACATAGGTCAGATGGCTGAGGTACAGTTAAGGATGGGGCAGAGACAAGGTTGTTAGGCTAGCTGAGGTCAATATCGAGGATCAGATGACTGTAGTACAGAGAGATGAGATTTTAATCACAGTGGAGGGCTTGCCGGGTCATACACAGAAAAACAATCACAATAATACAATATACAATACTAACTAAGGATAGATATATATCACAAGCACTGCATATATATCTATCTCAGCAGAACTCTAACTAGACTCAAATTCAGAGAAAAGTCCGGCGCTCAGTGACCTGATTGCTATAATGGACAGCGCGGAACTGAGAGAGCAAGACTTAAATATGCAGGGAAAGTGCAGCACACCCCCGAACTGCCAGCCAATCAGAATCCTGCTCCTAGTCAGCTGATCACTGTGTCAGCTGACCGGCCTCACACCCATCTTCTCAGCCTATAAAGGCTGTCACGGGTTGTGCGCGTTCACCCTGGGTCTTTGGAGGATGCGCGGTCCCGGCTCACGTCTATAGGGGAGCCGGGGATGCCTACATGCTGACTCACGTCTACAGGGGAGCCGGGAATGCGACCGACCAAAGAGGAAGAGGAAACTCTCTCCAGCTGCTCAACACTATCAGAGCAGCCTGCAGAGACAAGACCAGGTAAGTTTGTTACACTAACATTTTATTTAGGCACCTAAACCAAAACAAACCTCCCATTCTTTCATGTCCTCATTCTCTAGTTTTCACTTTCTTAGTTCTTTTTTTTCCTTTCCCATAACCATGTCTTTATAATCTAAGCTAAACTTTCTCAACCACGGTTGTGTGGAACCTCAGGTTTCCATAAAGAAGGTACAGGCAGGGCCGGATTTGTACTTTTTACCGCCCAAGGCCCAGTGTCATCAACCGCCCTCACCAACTATTAACATCCTCACCAACTATCACTGCCAAACAGAACATTCCTCCACAATAAAAGCAAAATATAATGCCCCCTGGGAGGCTGCGAAAGTATATTTCTAACAGGAGCACCAGAGCACCCTTTACTATAAGCTATGTTGCCTCTACAGGAGTATAGATCTCTATGTACCCCAGAGGTACAGAAAATCTGTAATGAAAAAACTTCCCCTGGGAGGTACTCACCTCAGTAGGGGGAAGCCTCTGGATCATATTGAGGGTTCCCCCATCCTCCTGTGTCCCACGGCGGCTGCGAAAATCCTCCCAGAGCGGCGGCGATGTAAATATTTACCTCTCGGGCTCCAGCGCAGGCGCAGTATCCGCTCTTCCCACGGAGATAGGCCAAAATAGCCGATCTCCATCGGGCTGCTCTACTGCGCAGGCGGAAATCTCCTGCACCTGCGCAGTAGAGCGGACCTGACGGAGATCGGCTAGTTCTGCCTATCTCCGCCAGAAGAGCCTCAACAGCACCCCCGCTGGAGCCTGGAAAGGTAAATATTGCACAGGATGCCGGATTTGTCGCCTGTGCGTTCCGGGGGCTGCAGCGAGACCGCCGTGGGACACAGGAGAACGGGGGAAGCCTCAATAGGGTCCAGAGGCTTCCCCCTACTGAGGTGAGTACTCCCCAGGGGAACTTTTTTTTCAGTACTGGTATTCTTTAAAGGCTTACAGGAACCACTGAAACCAGCGAGACATATAGCACATGTTAAAAACTGGCACATACACATTAAGCTCTAGTGCTCCAGTGTGAGATTTGGAAATCGTTAAAATGATTCAATGTTGTCTCCTGGAGGCATTCTGTTTTACTCAGGAGAATTCACTCTCCCAAAAGTGTGTCAGGAAATAAGATTGTGTGCGTGTAAGTGATGTGTGTTTATGTATGGTATGTGTTTGATGTGTGCATATATATATGCAGTATATGTGTGATATTTGTATCTGCATTGAGTGTATTTGTGGGATGTGGTTAGAAATGTGTTGAATATGGGTGTATTATGTGTACAAATTTATGTGTGTGTTGTGAGAGGGAGCAGAGGGAGATGGGGGGAAAGAGTGGGGGAGAGGGGGGTGCAAAGAGAGAGGCGGGGAGGAAGAGAGAGTGAGCAGATTTAGATGGGGAGAAAGAGGGGTGCAGAAAGAGAGATGGGGTGAAAGAGAGGGGGGGAGAGACAGGGAGGGGACAGAGAGAGATGGGGAGGAAGAGAGAGAGTGGGCAGAGAGAGGGAAAGGGGGGAGTGTGATTGATAAGAGATATAGGTACAAGAGGGGGGGAGGGGATCTCTCCTTCCTTCATGCTGTGATGCTGCCTTTGATCAAGAATGTCAGCTCCAGCAGCACGGCAGCTGCAAGACATTTGACCTGGCAGAGGATAGCTGCCAGTCGCATAGGTTGCGGAGTGCTAAATAGCAAAGGGGACAGAGGTCTCCAGCTCAGGCTGCAGTCACAGGAGACAGAGGTAGAATAGTGTCCTGTCCTGTGACTTGAGGAGGAAAGGAAGCTGGGCAGCATCGCATCGGCATTATATACAGGCACAGCTTGTGATGGTCACTTACAATTAACTCTACAGGTGCTGGGTGCAGTCACTGATAGCTGGAGCCAGGGATTTGTGCAGCAGCAGCAGATAAATAGGGAAGTGGGTCTCGTTCTCCTTGACGCCTGTGCACTGGGGCTCCCATGTACCCATCAGCCTCAGCGCAGCGCGAGACCTCCTCATTGACTACAGTCTCTTGGCCTGCGCTGTGGGAGGGCACACGTAGTCACGTTATGCACGCTGACTCCCTGCTGAAACTACTAGAGTGGAAGCCTGGAGCCTGAACTGCCTGCTGGCTGCCAGCCTGCCACTGGTGCAGCCAGACTCACGCGAGTCCTGGAAGCTTTACTCCATTGCTGCTGCCGCCGCGCACGCCTCCAATCTCCTCCTCTGTCCTCCAGGCTCCCTCCTCCTCGTACCCAAGTAACCGCAGCCGCCTCCACCTGACCTGCTCTGCTGCTCACATCAGACGCAGACACAGAGCAAAGCAGCCAGCGGGGCGGGTGGCTGTGGACTGTGGCGGGCGGCTCAGCTGACACATGGAGGAGGGTGACAGGTGCAGTGAACCTGTCACCCGCCCCAAAAACTGTAGCAAATTGCGTCGCCCTAGTCCTGGGCTTTGGGGGCCTTTCCACAAATCCGGCCCTGGGTACAGGGTTTCCCTGGCATTCTTCCTTCTGGTGAGAAATTAGGCAGGAGCACGTCATCAGCCAGGGGGCGCAAAGTGAAGCTGAAATATGGTTCATCCTGATTTAGCTATTGTCCTGCCTATTTTAAAATATTTTCCCCTACTGACTACCTAATTTATCTGACCATGTAACTTGTGCTCCAGCTACTGTTAGCCACCGAATTACTCTGTGTTTATCATAATTTAGGCTCTGACTAATAGCAACTAAATTTAGCAGTGAGTGCCGTTATAGCTGTAGTTAACATTACAGCCTATTATGGCCTACGGCTGAGCTGCACCCACATTAGCTGTTTTGCTCAGTCTGGTGCAGAGGCTAATCAATGATATTACCAAGGGGTCTGCAGCAGTCTGTGAATGTATATGTCGGGGAGGAGGGGCTCATCCGCATGAGGAGGATGTGGCAAGGGCAGGTTGAGACATGGCATGAGATGGGTTGTGCATGGGCCTTCAACGCCTTGACTATAGTTGTGTGTGTGTGTTTTTATTCCACAAGCAGAGGCGTATCTAGAGGGGTGCAGGCATGGCTCATGCCATGGGCGCCACAGCACCATGGGCGCCATGGCTGTCCCTTCCTCCCTCTGCCCCCTCCTCTCTCGTGCTCCACTACCATACTGAGGGATGCCGCTTGTTACTTATAGTTGGGGGGCTAACTCTAGCAACCTTTACTCCGGAAGCTACTTACATGGGGGGGAGACTCGTCTAAATATCTATGCCGGGAGGGGGGGCTCTTGCTACCTATACTGGGGTGGACACAACTCTGGATATCCATACTGAAGGAAGACCTCCAGTATGGATATGGGGCGCAATTTCAGTGTTTGCCATAGGCGCTATATTACCCAGATACGCCCCTGTCCACAAGTGACAACACATTAGATCTGACAGCCCATATTAATCTATGTTCTGGTTCATGTGCAGAAAGAAAAAAAATGTATAAAATCCTGCTTTGCTCCCTGGAATTTTTTTTGAGTTCTGTATCAATAAAGTAAAGTAAAGTTGACCATGACAGTGGGGTGGGGGTTGTGTTAACTCTTCCTTGTCGGACCTTCTATACGCTGCAATCCACGTTGTGTTCCAGCTCCCATATACTTCCTCCTTCACAGATAGGAGGAAGTAGTTGTAGGGCAGCACGGTGGCGTAGTGGTTAGCTCTCTCGCCTTGCAGCGCTGGGTCCCTGGTTCGAATCCCAGCCAGGGCACTATCTGCAAAGAGTTTGTATGTTCTCTCCGTGTCTGCGTGGGTTTCCTCCGGGCACTCCGGTTTCCTCCCACATTCCAAAAACATACAGATAAGTTAATTGGCTCCCCCTAAAATTGGCCCTAGACTACAGTACTTACACTACATAATATAGACATATGGTAATGCTAGGGATTAGATTGTGAGCTCCTTTGAGGGACAGTTAGTGACAAGATATATATATACACTGTACAGCGCTGCGTAATATGTCGGCGCTATATAAATACTAAATAATAATAATAATAATAATAGGGCTGGAACGCAATGTGGAGGGCAAGGCAGAGATGTGAGTTAACCCCTCCCCCCCCACGGTTTACTTTAGTTGATATTTTAGTTCTGTTTCCAATTGGAACGCTTATTTATAGTCATAGGGAGCATTAAAGTATGCAAGAAAACATATTTTTGGAAATGAGGCCTCCCCACTTGAGTGCATCGGGAAACGGAAGTGCCGTCGCAATGCATGGCATTTTCAGTTTGATTTGATTATTGGTATTGTGATTATCTTCAATATAGTGAATAGAAATCCCAACATTTGTGTATTTTCATCATAAACCATGCATTATGATTCCATGGTAAATAGCAACACATGGATGATGACAATACAGTGCAGACATTACAGTGCAGTCTGTGCACTCCTAAAGACCCCACGAATTGTGTTACTTCACGTTTTCTAGAAAATGCAGCAGAAAATACATTATGTGGATAAGGCCCCGTTCACACTTGCGTTTTGGCAAGTAAACGGACCGGATCCTGATTGGATCCTGACCTGATCCTGATCAGAACCGTACGGTTCTGATCCGGATCCGGTCCGTTTGTATCAGGCATGCATCAGGCTGCCATCCGGATCCGTGGGCAAAAAATAGCGAAATTTAAAAAAAAAAATGTTGGGGTCAGCAGAAGGTGCACCTGGTGCACCTGGTGCACCGGTAGAATCAGGTTCCTCCGCTGTAGGCCTCACCTCCACCTCCGAAATTCTGCCAAAACAGCTCCGGCACGTCTGTCACTGCTGCTCCAATCCAGACATGCTTGGCCCATGTGCCCCCATCCGAAATGGCCGCTTGGATACGCATAGGAAGTGGGGTAGAACTTCAGGTTTTTGTAGGCAGTGTGTTCTGTGCCTTCCGTTACCCATTGGTTTCTGTGTTCCTGATGGTGCTGTCAGGCTCAGGTCCGGCTTCGGTCTGGGTGCGTGGGCCGGAGATCCGGACCCAAAAAATAGCACATGTTGGAAAAGAGTCTGGAGTCCGGATGTGATCCGGCTCCGTACTGTATGGAACGGACACGTGTGAACGTCCGCATAGCCTTTACATTGCTATGCGGAACGTACGTTCCGTTTGTACAGTATGCGGTCCGGATCAGATCCGGAAAATCCGGATAGCGAACGCTAATGTGAACCTGGCCTAAGAGGGCAGTAGCCTGGGTTGCTGAAATTTATTATATAGAAATATCACAGCCACAGCTCTCCACTACTAAACAACTAAAGTATTCTAAAAGTCTGTCTTTCTTCTCAGTCTCAATAAGTGATGTCATATATTTCAACTGGTACAGTTGCACCTTCAGGTAGTAGTAAATAGCCCTTTTCCACACTATCCAAAACTAAATTCAAAACGTTGCCTGGAGTTGAGTTTACATTCACTAATGATGGGCATGAGTTATAGCATTACCTTTTCACCTTTAACCTTTCTGTATTTTGATGACATTTTAGAAAGAGCTTGTTGCATTATGGCAAAATAGCGAGTGTACAAGAAGCTTCCCTACTGGAAAACCCATTATCCATTGTTAATTGTGCAGTTTGTTAACAATGTTGGGTAACCTATTCATGTATCTCCATGTCCTGGCCTCAAGCTATAGAGGTATTGTTTGAAGCCTGTAGACACACAACAAGGTGGCCTAATGGCTCTATGAGCTTCACCAAATTATTTGTTCTACTTGAACCTTTACGGAATGTTGAGTTCTCATCTTGTACTGTTTTAATTGCTATGTACAGGAGAAAAAAAAATATTTTTCCAGACCCCTTTTTTTTCAATCGGCTTGTGATTCGAGGTGGTTGAGGGGTTTAGATTAGTTTGATACCTTCCAACACAGACTTATGCCTTTCACAAGGAATTCCCTTATATAACAAAATATACACAGTGCTGCCCACAATTATCCCCTGGCAAATTTTGACTAAGTTACTTTTATTTAACCAGTAAGTCACTTTTTGATGGGAAATGACATAGGTGTCTCCCAAAAGATAATAAGACGATGTACAAGAGGCATTATTGTGAGAAAAAAACATTTCTCAGCTTTTATTTACATTTGAGCACAAAGTATCCAATCCAAAATTATTCAAACCCTTCATAAACTGTCAGTCAGTGGGAAAATCCAAAGTTCTATACCATTCCAAATAGCCCAAGCTGTTCTAAAGTAGTGTTGCTCGGATTCCCCTGTTCACGGATTCAAATAAATCCGGACACAGCAGTCCCAAAATCCGGATAAGAGATGATTGTGATCCGGATTTGAAACGGTCTTCCGAATTTGAGTCAGATTTTAGCCGTGATTACCATTTGAATCCGTGATCACGGATTGAGATTCGGATTTACCTTTAACATTAATAGTAAAGCCCCCATACATGCTACAATCCTCAAAATGGCATGGATTATAAGGATGAGAAGTGACTACAACTTCAAGCAAAACAATTTCAGAGAACTTTTATTTTTGAGAAAATTGATTTAAAAATTAAATTAACACTTTAAATGCAGCTATTAATTGGTAATATAATTGGTTTTGCTCAGGCCCTGGTGGGCCGATTTTCACAATTTTTTTTAAACACACAGCTAGGTGTTTGTACCACTGCGCCACTACCCGCTGCGTTACAGCCCCCCCCCCCCCCCTGAGACCCACTGCACTATGGGGTAAATCGGGACTCCCTCCGACGCCATGACGTGGATGACGTCATCCCGATCATCGCCATGGCGACGGGGGAAGCCAAACAGGAAATCTCGTTCTGAAAGGGATTTTCCTGCTTGCTCTGATCGCCGGAGGCGATCGAAAGGGGTGGGGGGATGTCGCTGCACAGCGGCTATCATGTAGCTAGCGCTACATGATCGCCACCTATGGACAGCCAGCCAACATGCCCTTCAAGGTCAGCTGCTGATGCCACCACGACAATGCCATCATCTCAGGGCTCATCGGTGTGGAAATGTTTTTGTGTGTCTGCCTCAGATGACAGCGATGCCATATGTACTCTTTGCCACCAAAAATGAAGTCATGGAAAGATCAAGACCTGCGTAGGGACAACTGCCTTATGAAGGCACATGATGAAAAAGCACAAACTGCAATGGGATGACCACCTGAGGAAAAGCAGCACACAAACGCAAAGCCACTCTCTGCCTCCTCTTCCTCCTTCAGGTGCAGCATCTTCAGCCGCTTTATCCCTTGCACCTTAACAGCCACCCTCCTCCACTCCGCCTCTCACATTGAGCGGTTCCTGCTCCTCTGCCCACAGCAGTCTGGTGTCCGTTAAGGAAATCTTTGAGTGGAAGAAGAAGCCAATGTCTGCCAGTCACCCCCTTGCCTGGTGTCTCACAGCTGGCTTGACAGAACTATTAGCTCGCCAGCTGTTACCATACCAGCTGGTGGACTCTAATGCCTTCCGAAAATTTGTGGCGATTGGGACACTGCAGTGAAAGATACCAGGCCACAATTATTTTTCAAAAAAGGTGATGCCCAAACTGTACCGTGATGTTGAAAGGCAAGTGGAGTCCTCTCTGGCACACAGCGTTGGGTCAAGTGTCCATCTGACCATGGATGCCTGATCTAAAAAGCATGGTCAGGGCAGGTACATTGGGTCAATCTGGTGACCGCTGACAAGTAGGGAGTACGTGGCTGTGCAGCAGACCTTGTTATGACACCTCCACGGCTTGCAGGCAGGCCTGCTGCCACCTCCTCTCCTTCTCTTACTCCTCCTGCTACATCCTCTTCGCTGTTGTCCTACTCCTCCTCGGCTGAGTGGCAGTGCTACTCTACTGGTGCTGCAATCTCTCCAACTACACACCCTTAGCTCCCCAGGGCCTATGCTGCATGCCAGGTACAATGGTGTCACGCCATCTTGGACATGTCTTGCCTTAAAGCAGAGAGTAACACTGGAGCAGCTCTCCTAGCTGCTCTTAACAAACAGGTGGATCAGTGGCTGACCCCGCACCAACTGTACATCGGCAACATGGTGTGTGACAATGGCAGCAATCTCATTTAGGCTTTGAGTTTTGGAAAATTGACACATGTACCCTGAATGGCACATGTCCCAAATCTAATAATCCAAAGATTTGTGTGTAAGTACCCAGGCTTACAGAAAGGTGTGTGGGCATTTCAGGCATTCCTACACGGCCATGGCGTGCTTGGCCGATATTCAGCAGAGAAACAACTTGTTGGTGAGGTGCTTGATTTGCGATAGCCCGACTCACTGGAAATCAATGCTTCTCATGTTTGACCGCCTGCTACAACAGGAGAAAGCCATCAACGACTATCTGTACAGCTATGCCCAAAGGTCATGCTCTGGGGAGCTGGGCATTTTCTGGCCGAAGTACTGGACACTCATGCGTAATGCCTGCAGGCTCATGCGTCCATTTGAGGAGGTGACAAACCTGGTGAGTCGCAGTGAAGGCGTCATCAGCAACTTGATCCCATAAGCTTTCTTCCTGGAGGGTGCCATGCGTAGAGTGGTGGATCAAGCTGTAGAGGAGTGTGAACAGGAAGCGGAGGAAGAGTTGTTTGAAACATCACCTGCGGCATCATCAACACTAGAGGTGGGCCAAACCTCCGATTTTAGGTTCGCAAACCTACCACGAAAGTTCGGTTCGCGCAAACTTTTGCAAACCGCAATAGACTTCAATGGAGAGGTGAACTTAGAAATTTAGAAATAATTATGGTGGCCAGAAAAATGATGGAAAAGATGTTTCAAACGGTCTAAAACAGAGACATGGTTATGTGGGATACGCATCAAAAGTCTCATTAAAAAACCTGGATTTGATACAAACCACTGTTTTAAGGTCAGAAATCTCATTGAATGTTCAATTGCAGGCCTACACTACTTTACAACATCAGGAAGTGTAATCCTCCCTTCCTCTCTCCCTCCTCCCCCTCGTCCGGAGGAGGGTCTTGTCTTCCAGGGAATTGTAGTATTTAAAAAGCCAGCTCACATACGTTGGCCAGGAATCGAACCCAGGTCTAGTGCTTGGTAGGCAGCTCTCCTCACCGCTATACCACCACCAACACTACATGCTGAAGCCAGCCTAGCATGTACCATTATGATATATCCAAGAGAAAAATGACCTTGCTTAGGGATTTGTAAGATGTCAAAAGCCAACACACATACATTGGCCAGGAATCGAACCCAGGCCTACCGCTTGGTAGGCTGCTATCCTAACCATTATACCACCAACACATCACACTACAATGCTACATGCTAAAGCCAGCCTAGCATGTACCATTGTGATATATCCAAGAGAAAAATGAGCTTGCTTAGGGATTTGTAGGATGTCAAAAGTCAACTCACATACATTGGCCAGGAATCGAACCCAGGCCTACCACTTGGTAGGCTGCTATCCTAACCATTATACCACCAACACAACACACTACAATGCTACATGCTGAAGCCAGCCTAGCATGTACCATTGTGATATATCCAAGAGAAAAATGAGCTTGCTTAGGGATTTGTAGGATGTCAAAAGCCAACTCACATACATTGGCCAGGAATCAAACCCAGGCCTACCACTTGGTAGGCTGCTATCCTAACCATTATACCACCAACACAACACACTACATGCTGAAGCCAGCCTAGCATGTACCATTGTGATATATCCAAGCGAAAAATGAGCTTGCTTAGGGATTTGTAGGATGTCAAAAGCTAACTCACATACATTGGCCAGGAATCGAACCCAGGTCAACTGCTTGGAGGGCTGCTATCCTAACCATTATACCACCAACACATCACACTACAATGCTACATGCCAAAGCTAACCTAGCATGTACCATTGTGATATATCCAAGAGAAAAATGAGCTTGCTTAGGGATTTGTAGGATTTCAAAAGTCAACTCACATACATTGGCCAGGAATCGAACCCAGGCCTACCACTTGGTAGGCTGCTATCCTAACCATTATACCACCAACACAACACACTACAATGCTACATGCTGAAGCCAGCCTAGCATGTACCATTGTGATATATCCAAGAGAAAAATGAGCTTGCTTAGGGATTTGTAGGATGTCAAAAGCCAACTCACATACATTGGCCAGGAATCAAACCCAGGCCTACCACTTGGTAGGCTGCTATCCTAACCATTATACCACCAACACAACACACTACATGCTGAAGCCAGCCTAGCATGTACCATTGTGATATATCCAAGCGAAAAATGAGCTTGCTTAGGGATTTGTAGGATGTCAAAAGCTAACTCGCATACATTGGCCAGGAATCGAACCCAGGTCAACTGCTTGGAGGGCTGCTATCCTAACCATTATACCACCAACACATCACACTACAATGCTACATGCCAAAGCCAGCCTAGCATGTACCATTGTGATATATCCAAGAGAAAAATGAGCTTGCTTAGGGATTTGTAGGATGTCAAAAGTCAACTCACATACATTGGCCAGGAATCGAACCCAGGCCTACCACTTGGTAGGCTGCTATCCTAACCATTATACCACCAACACAACACACTACAATGCTACATGCTGAAGCCAGCCTAGCATGTACCATTGTGATATATCCAGGAGAAAAATGAGCTTGCTTAGGGATTTGTAGGATGTCAAAAGCCAACTCACATACATTGGCCAGGAATCAAACCCATGCCTACCACTTGGTAGGCTGCTATCCTAACCATTATACCACCAACACAACACACTACATGCTGAAGCCAGCCTAGCATGTACCATTGTGATATATCCAAGCGAAAAATGAGCTTGCTTAGGGATTTGTAGGATGTCAAAAGCTAACTCGCATACATTGGCCAGGAATCGAACCCAGGTCAACTGCTTGGAGGGCTGCTATGCTCACCACTATACCACCAACACTACAGGCTGAAGTCAGCCTAGCTGGCCTGGGAAGGATGAAAAGCTAGGTGGCCATGCAACCATTCCTGCTAACCTAAAGCTTACTTGTGTCTTTTACAACACATTGGCTTAAGACTTTACCAAATCCAATGCTCCAATATGGGGAAGCTTCTCTGTTTGCTGTTTTTTTTTTTTTTTTTTTGCTGTTTTTTCTTTTTTGTTTTGTTTTGTTTTGTAAGTGTGGTGTCACAGTTCACTCATCTCTTCAACTACAAGAAAGGCCCAGGAGTAGTCTTAGCTACCGTAATATCTATGTTATGGCAGGGCTCTTATTACACTTTCTCTTACAGGGCTATGGAAACCGTTTTGCCCATGCGATAAAGCGACGTGCAAAAATGCAATCATGCCTAGCAGAGGTTGATTTTGATCCATCAATCTTTGGGTTATGGGCCCAGCACACTTCTGCTGCACCACTCTGCAGTTTGCTTACATTTGTATACAATCTTCAAGTTTAAGAAGGGTACATTAGTTGAAATAGTTACACTACAATCTATGTTACAGCAAGACCCTAATGACCCTAATTCTCTTAGGGGGCTGCCAGGAACCGGCCCGCGGCACGCCTGCGTATACGGTTCCCGACTGCGGGTTTGACCAGATCAAGCGGAGTGCAGCCTTATTCAAGCTAAAAACAAGGCTGTGACCTCTCAATTGCTTCTTACTGCCACCACTAGCTGTTGCTAGACACATCCACTCGGCTGTCGAGTGCTCAGCGCGTTTTCGTATTCGGTTCAGCTTTGCGCTTTAGGCTGATATACAGGAACGCCACGCACACACACACACACACACACAGTACAGTTGTACAGTAACACTGCACAATCAGGCACTGACTTATAATGCAAGTTACACTGCAGTGCAGCAAAACCACTAACAGTCGTTCCCGAACGATACTGTTAGCCACTCTGCTGTCGAGCGCAACAGTGCCCATACACACAATGCAATTACAATCTCATACGGTAGGGTTGCTTACTCATACAATCAGGCATGGACTTATACACAGTTACACTTCAGTCTCTTCTAGACTATGAGAGTTAGTTTAGTACAGCAGAAGTCAAACTTATTAAATAACGATTTAATATTCCAGGAAAAAAGTGGAACAATGCAGAAAATAATATATACAAAAGATTTACAAAACAAAGTAAAAAGTTACAAAGATAAAAGTTACAACGATACACACATACACACAAGGATAATTGCATAAAAATAAACGGGAATCAAAACGTTACCAACTTGAAGGTCTAAACGCCGTTTTGCGGGAGAACGCAGCTTCTGGTCAGACCAGGATAGCCCTAGTGTTTGCTATCTCCAAAGAGCTACCAGTTGTTACTATCCTAGCTGCTGTTTTATAGTGCGCTGGGTGGCCTGGGGCATGAAATGTTCCGTCCCCAAAACGAACGCAATTTCCCCGTTTGTGACATCACGGTCTGCCAAGCCACTTGTCACATCTGGGGTAGCTGTAACATGCGAATTTCATGGCTTTCCCTGTCACACCTTGCAGACTTCAAAGCAATTCAGACCACAGGTAAAATTGTATCAAAAGGACTTCAAACCACTTCACCCACTTCCAGGTAGGCTGTCATCTGAAAACTTCAAACATTCCTGTGTTAGCTTTCACTGTCCAGTCTGGATTGTATTTTGGCTTGTTGACATATGCACAAAGTTCATAGCACGGCAACAAAAGACAAAAGAGGGGCTTGTTATCTAATTACCTCTTTCCCAAATAGGAGCAGACCATGGCTTCCCCTGCTGGCCATTGAATGCAGAGCTAATTTACATTACATAAGGACTCCAGGAAGCCAGACTGGCCTACATCCACCTCTGAAAGATACACAGCAGATGAAAAATGAAAATATACTCCTGTATTATCCCAACATCATAACTAGCTGCTATATTCCTGACAGGGGCTATGGCCACCGATTGGCCCATGTGGTAAAGCAAGGTGTAAAAAAATAAAGTACACCTAGCAGAGGATGGTTTTAATCCCTCAACCTCTGGGTTATGGGCCCAGCACACTTCTGCTGCGCCACTCTGCAATACGCTTACATTTGTATACAATCTTCAAGTTTAAGAAGGGTACATTAAATGAAATAGTTACACTACAATCTATGTTACAGCAAGGCCCTAATGACACTTTCTCTTAAGGGGCTATGGCCGCCATAGCCCCTTAAGAGAAAGAGAACTTACCTGACATCACTGAGGAAGAGCAAGAGGAGATGGATAGTAGGTCGGCATCCAACTTTGTGCAGATGGGGTTTTTCATGCTGTCCAGCCTGTTGAGGGACCCCCGTATAAAAAAAACTCAAGGGGAATGACCTGTACTGGGTGGCAACGCTACTAGATCCTCGGTATAAGCACAAAGTGGCGGAGAGGTTACCAAATAACCAGAAGGCAGAAAGGATGCAGCAAGAGGAGATGATTAGTAGGTCGGCATCCAACCTTGTGCAGATGGGGTCTTTCATGCTGTCCAGTAGGGATGCTCACTCAGATTTCGTGGAATTGAAATTTCCGAATTTCCGATCAGAAATCTGAATTTCCGATAGGAACTTGGAAAGCGGAAAACGGAACTCAGAAATCTGCAGGAATACTGCTTAACTGCAATTCGGTAATATTAGGCCAATCACAGAACTCGGAAACAATGGATCAATCAGAGAATGCAGAAACAACTCAAAAGTATTTGGCCAATCAGAGAATGCAAAAAATGACAAAAAAAAACACTACTCGGAAGTGCGTTTAAGTGTGATGTCACAGGACAACGGAATAAAGGTGCCATTGACAGTAATCTTCCTCCTCCTCCCATGTCCACGCAGGCAAGGGCAGGACGCTCTAGCGATCTCATGGTGATGTCAGACATGCAGACATTCTTTAGTCCAACGCCTCACCTTAGCCCTTCCAGATCGACCCTCCACCAACACCTCAACCGGCAGGTAGCCGACTACCTGGCCTTAACCACTTTGCGTCTAGAGATGTCCCGAACGGTTCGCCGGCGAACGGTTCCCGGCAAACTTCGGTGGTTCGCGTTCGCCTGCCAAAGGCGAACTTTCCCTGAAGTTCAATTTGCCCCATAATGCTCTATTGAGCAAAACTTTGACCCTCTACATCACAGTCAGCAGGCACATTGTTGCCAATCAGACTGCACTCACTGGTGGAGCCCCACCCCCTTATACAAAGCAAGGTCCTTGAGCCATTTGACTCACTCGTCTGCCTATACTAATTAGTTAAGGGACAGCTGCTACAGAGAGTTTAATTAGCCTCTTGTAGGCTTCTCATCCCTCCTCCCATTCTGCCTATTCCCTCCTACCGGAGGGAGGAGGGTCTCTTCTGCCAGGGAATTGCAGTATTTCAAAAGCCAGCTTACATACCATGGCTGGGGATTGAACCCAGGTCTCAGTGTATGGTAGGTAACTAACATATCCATTATACCACCAACACTACTAGCTGAAGCTAGCCTAGCATGTACCATTTATGCTCAATCCAAAAGAAAAATTAGACAAGACAAATAACATTTATATCACACTTTTCTCCTGGTGGACTCAAAGCGCCAGATAGTGTTGCTCGGATACCTCATTATCCTATTCGAGTTTGGTCAAATTCAGATAGTAAACTATCCGAATTCACTCGAAGTCGGATATCCGATGTAATCGAATATCCGATTCGACCTCAGATATCCGACGTCACTATCCGAGTCTGTATTCGAGTAAAATATTCGAGCTGGCCTTAAATAGCTTGTAAAACTTGTATAGGACAGTGCTGTCCAACTGGCGGCCCGCGGGCCGCATCCGGCCCGCCAGGCCACCTGCTGCGGCCCGCTCGTCTCCCTGGGATGCAGGCATGGCTTGCGCTATGGGCACCATGCCTGCTCCCTCTTATTGTGGCCTCTCCTATGTCCCCCCGCTGCCGCTGCCTCACAGATCAGACCTCACAGATCACGGCGACTGAGGTAAACAGAGGGCGCGTGGTACCCGCACGGACTACGTCACATGCGGAAGTGAATCATTACTCACTTCCGCATGTGACGTTCTGCCGCGCGGGTGTCATGCGCGCGCTCTGCTTGCTTCAGTCGCCGCGATCTGTGAGGTCTGATCTGTGAGGCAGCAGCGGCATCGTCAGCGGGGACACCGGAGAGGCCAGCGGGGACACCGGAGAGGCCCGCGGGGACACAGAGGTAACGGGCTCGCTACTGGTGGGGGCAACTGTCACTAGCTGGGGGGGCTCCTGTCACTATCTAACTGGGGGGGCTCCTGTCACTATCTAACTGGGGGGGCACCTGTCACTATCTAACTGGGGGGGCACCTGTCACTATCTAACGGGGGGGGGACACCTGTCACTATCTAGCTGGGGGGGGGCACCTGTCACTATCTAAGTGGGGGGCACCTGTCACTATCTAACTAGGGGGGGCACCTGTCACTATCTAGCTGGGGGGGCACCTGTCACTATCTAAGTGGGGGGCACCTGTCACTATCTAGCTGGGGGGGCACCTGTCACTATCTAACTAGGGGGGGCACCTGTCACTATCTAGCTGGGGGGGCACCTGTCACTATCTAAGTGGGGGGCACCTGTCACTATCTAGCTGGGGGGGGCTCCTGTCACTAAGTGGGGGGCACCTGTCACTATCTAACTAGGGGGGGCACCTGTCACTAGCTGGGGGGGCACCTGTCACTATCTAGGTGGGGGGCACCTGTCACTATCTAGCTGGGGGGGCACCTGTCACTATCTAGCTGGGGGGGCACCTGTCACTATCTAAGTGGGGGGCACCTGTCACTATCTAGCTGGGGGGGCACCTGTCACTATCTAAGTGGGGGGCACCTGTCACTATCTAAGTGGGGGGCACCTGTCACTATCTAACTAGGGGGGGCACCTGTCACTATCTAGCTGGGGGGGCACCTGTCACTATCTAAGTGGGGGGCACCTGTCACTATCTAGCTGGGGGGGCACCTGTCACTATCTAAGTGGGGGACACCTGTCACTATCTAAGTGGGGGGCACCTGTCACTATCTAAGTGGGGGGCACCTGTCACTATCTAGCTGGGGGGGGGGCTCCCGTCACTATCTAGCTGGGGGGTGCTCCTGTCACTATCTAACCTGGGGGGGGGGCACCTGTCACTACCTCAACTGGGGAGACACCTGTCACCTGGCATTTCAGCCCACACATCTTCCCCAATCCGGCCCAAAACACAATTGCCAGGCACAGCAGCCGGTAGAGGAGAATTTAGAAGCCAGGTGAGAGGTGTCTACCATATTAAAGGGGCATTCTGCTTATTTATGTGAAATGCTGTCTATTTATGTGCCTCATGACTGCTGAATTTGTCGTGTTGGGGGCCTCATGATTGCTGAATTTGTCTTGTTGGGGGCCTCATGATTTGTTGGGGGCATCACGATTGCTGAATTTGTCTTGTTGGGGGCCTCAAGATTGCTGAATGTGTCTTGTTGGGGGCCTCATGATTTTTTGGGGGCCTCATGATTGCTAAATTTGTCTTGTTGGGGGCATCATGATTGCTGAATTTGTCTTGTTGGGGGCCTCATGATTTGTTGGGGGCCTCATGATTGCTGAATTTGTCTTGTTGGGGGTCACATGATTGCGAACTGTGAGACTATGGAAAAGCTGAATCGTCATCATGAGACAATAGCATTAAACCTACTTTTTTAGCTTTTTAAAACGGAAAATAAAACTGGGAGGTTCTAAAAAAAACACCACATTTTTCAGGAGTAGGATGGATGATATTGTTTATCTTCACAGTTTATTTTCAACTTGGATTTTCCATAATGTTCATGTATGAGTTAAAACGTTTGTATGTAGTTTAAATTGCTGTTGCCACTTTGCGATAAGTGACTTTTGGGTTGCAGTTTGGACACTCGGCCTCCAAAAGGTTCACCACCACTGTCCTAATCTAATGTCCCACATTGCTAAGTTCATGTAAATTTGTCTCCACCCGTGGCCACACCCGCATTCTGGTCCATGGCCACACCCATTTTTCAGCGCGGTGCGCGTATGGAACCCTCGTGTTTCCTGGCGCGCGTAACTTCACCATTATTTTAAATTGCATTTTGTGAAAAGTGCTGCCAATCTATTTATCCTTTAATTGCATTTTTTCCAGGGGGGGGGGGGGGGGGGGGACACCTGCGGCTCTAGCAAGAACCTTCGGCCCTCCACCATGGGGTCTGAAAAAAAAATGGCCCTCCATGCCCATGAAGTTGGACAGCACTGGTATAGGAGGTCAATGATGCATGAAACCAGCTTTTTTATGAAGAAAAACATCAAGTGATTATGTGGTGATGTAGTAGTTATAAAAAAGGTCTCAAAAAAAGTAAATTAAGTTCATGAAAAGTGTTTGCATGAGAAGGTGTGTCCAAAATGGTTGTTGGAAGTCTTCATTTACGTCGTCTTCATCTTCTTCTTCTATATCTTCTTCTTCTTCTTCTATATCTTCTTCTTCTTCTTCTTCTTCATCTTCTTCTATATCTTCTTCTTCTATATCTTCTTCTTCTATATCTTCTTCTTCTATATCTTCTTCTTCTATATCTTCTTCTTCTGTATCTTCTTCTTCAATATCTTCTTCTTCTTCTATATCTTCTTCTATATCTTCTGTTTCTATATTTTCTTCTTCTGCTTCTTCTTCTTCTATATCTTCTTCTTCTTCTTCTATATCTTCTTCTTCTTCTTCTTCTTCTTCTTCTTCTTCTTCTTCTTCTTCTTCTTCTATATCTTCTTCTTCTTCTTCTTCTATATCTTCTTCTTCTATATCTTCTTCATCTTCTTCTATATCTTCTTCTTCGTCTTCTTATTCATCTTCTTCTATATCTTCTTCTTCTATATCTTCTTCTTCTATATCTTCTTCTTCTATATCTTCTTCTTCTATATCTTCTTCTTCTATATTTCTTCTTCTATATCTTCTTCTTCTATATCTTCTTCTTCTTCTATATCTTCTTCATTTTCTATTTCTTCTTCATCTTCTATATCTTCTTCATTTTCTATATCTTCTTCATCTTCTATATCTTCTTCTTCTATATCTTCTTCATCTTCTTCTATATCTTCTTCTTCTTCATCTTCTTCTTCTTCTTCCTCTTCTTCTCTATCATTATATTATGTGTCTTGGTTTTCCTTTCTTTTGTAATATTTTTTTTACTTCATTTTTGGAAATATTTTATTGTAATAACACCATAGTTATATTTGTGTTGATGGCATAATAGGTAGGTAGTGGCACATTGCAAGCCACAGCACCTTTTTCTGTGTACCCGGGCGGTGGTAAAACACAGACATCAGCAGGAGGAGGAAGTAGTAGTTGCAGGCTTGCAGCTATTTGTAGTGTGTGGTAATAGTCGGTCGGTACTCGGTAGGAGAGTGGGTGGGCAGGTGGCAGTAGAAAATAGTTCTTCTTCTGTTCTCCCTGGCAGTGGTAGCAGCACACAGACAGCAGAAGCTCAATGCAGCTACAGGAGGAGGAGTAATGTGTGTCAGGCAGTGTGATGTGACTGACATAATAGGCCCTGGTACCTAGCGGTGGTACCAGGGCCATAAA
Organism: Hyperolius riggenbachi; assembly: GCF_040937935.1. Classification (NCBI taxonomy): domain Eukaryota; kingdom Metazoa; phylum Chordata; class Amphibia; order Anura; family Hyperoliidae; genus Hyperolius; species Hyperolius riggenbachi. Next base: position 46,170,711 of record NC_090657.1, on the reverse strand, counting down.
TGAACATCATGAGGTTCCAGATAGCGGTCGTGAAGCCCACATTGTGTCCAATACACTATTGGGACAGCACAGTTTTTAACCCAGACACCTCTAAAATAATTACAATTTTTTTTTTATTCAAAATAATGCAGCTATTGTTGAGCGTAATAGCTGGTGGCGCTTGGGCAGCAGCACCTTGTAATGTGTTCCCTGGCAGTGGAGAGGATACACAGACAGCAGGAGGAAATATAACAGCAGGCAGCGTGAGGAGGATAAGTGTGTGTGGCAGACTGGCATTTGGCAGCAGGCAGGAGGGCAGGCAGCGAGACAAAGTAGGCCCTGGGTCCTAGCGGTGGTCCCAGGGCCGTAAATGAACAGCATGAGGTTCCAGACAGCGGTCGTGAAGCCCACATTGTGTCCAATACACAATTGGGACAGCACAGTTTTCAACCCGGACACCTCTAAAATAATTACATTTTTTTTTTTTCAAAATAATGCAGCTATTGTTGAGCGTAATAGCTGGTGGCGCTTGGGCAGCAGCACCTTGTAATGTGTTCCCTGGCAGTGGAGAGGAGACACAGACAGCAGGAGGAAATATAACAGCAGGCAGCGTGAGGAGGATAAGTGTGTGTGGCAGACTGGCATTTGGCAGCAGGCAGGAGGGCAGGCAGCGAGACAAAGTAGGCCCTGGGTCCTAGCGGTGGTCCCAGGGCCGTAAATGATCAGCATGAGGTTCCAGACAGCGGTCGTGAAGCCCACATTGTGTCGAATACACAATTGGGACAGCACAGTTTTCAACCCGGACACCTCTAAAACAGTGCTGGGCGTAATGGAAAAAGCTACGCTTACGGATCATTACGCGTAATTTTACGCTATTACGCATTACGGAATTACGCTTACGACGTAGACATTCAATTTCGGTACATGTCTGTAATTACGCATATCCCTTACGCAATTACGCGTAACAATACCGTAACTGAGGTTGTTACGTTATAGGCTTACGCGTAAAATCCTACTAGCAATTAATGCGTAAGGTCATGCTGCCAAGCGGAAAAGTTGACGCATGGATCAATGTTAGGTAGCCGCCGACTTTAAGGGTTAATAGCAAAGCCCCCTTAAGTGCTAAGAGCCTCAAATTTGGAGAATATATTAAAGAGATCAGAAGAAATAAGAGGACATTTTTTTTTTCAAAAAGACCTTATAGTTTTTGAGAAAATCGATGTTAAAGTTTCAAAGGAAAAATATATACATTTAAAAACCCGCCGACTTTAACGGTTAATAGCAAAGCCTGCTTAAAATTTAGGAACACCAAATTCACAAGGTATATTAAGGGGATGAGTGGGAATAAGAGGAAAATTTTTTTTTTCAAAAAGACCTTATAGTTTTTGAGAAAATCGATTTTTAAGTTTCAAGGGCAAAAATGTCTTTTAAATGCGGAAAATGTCAGTTTTTCTTGCACAGGTAACAATAGTGTTTTATTTTCATAGATTCCCCCAAGTGGGAAGAGTTTTACTTACTTCGTTCTGAGTGTGGGAAATATTAAAAAAAAAACGACGTGGGGTCCCCCCTCCCAGACCTCTTTAACCCCTTGTCCCCCATGCAGACTGGGATAGCCAGAATGCGGAGCACCGGCCGCGTGGGGCTCCGCACCCTGACTATACCAGCCCGCATGGTCCATGGATTGGGGGGTCTCGGAAGGGGAGGGGCAGCCAAGCTTTCTCCTCCCTCTCCGAGCCCTTGTCCAATCCAAGGACAAGGGGCTCTTCTCCACCTCCGATGGGCGGTGGAGGTGGAGGCCGCAATTTCCTGGGGGGGGGGGGTTCATGGTGGCATCTGGGAGTCCCCTTTAAAAAGGGGTCCCCCAGATGCCCACCCCCCCTCCCAGGAGAAATGAGTATAGAGGTACTTGTACCCCTTACCCATTTCCTTTAAGAGTTAAAAGTAAATAAACACACAAACACATAGAAAAAGTATTTTAATTGAACAAAAAACATAACCACGAAAAAAGTCCTTTAATATTCTTAATTAACCATTAATACTTACCTGTCGCTTTAAAAGCCAGTTCCCACGCAATATCCTCGGAAATATACTAATCAGTTACAATGTAACAAAGTTGTTACAATGTAACAACTTTGTTACTTTGTAACACCACCGCACCCGACGTCACTCGCCGCTCACCCGCCGGCCGCCGCATACACGCTAAGTCCCCGCTGGCTCCCGCTGTCCACTCCGCCCACACCTGTCACCCATATACATGCTGGCACCCATGGGTGCCAGCATGTATATAGGTGACATGTGGGAGAGGCGGGGAGGGCAGCGGAGCCGGCGGGGACTTAGCGTCCTAAACCCGACAGAGCTCTGAGCTATATAGCTCAGAGCTCTCGAAAGCATCTTTGTATTTGGGCTCCAAGGAGCCCCATTGGTCCTTAGCAGACCAATGGGGTTCCTTCAAATCAGAAGGAACCCCATTGGTCTGCTAAGGACCAATGGGGCTCCTTGGAGCCCAAATACAAAGATGCTTTCGAGAGCTCTGAGCTATATAGCTCAGAGCTCTGTCGGGTTTAGGACGCTAAGTCCCCGCTGGCTCCGCTGCCCTCCCCGCCTCTCCCACATGTCACCTATATACATACTGGCACCCATGGGTGCCAGCATGTATATGGGTGACAGGTGTGGGCGGAGTGGACGGCGGGAGCCGGCGGGGACTTAAAGTGTATGCGGCGGCCGGCGGGTGAGCGGCGAGTGACGTCGGGTGCGGTGGTGTTACAAAGTAACAAAGTTGTTACATTGTAACAACTTTGTTACATTGTAACTGATTAGTATATTTCCGAGGATATTGCATGGGAACTGGCTTTTAAAGGGACAGGTAAGTATTAATGGTTAATTAAGAATATTAAAGGACTTTTTTCGTGGTTATGTTTTTTGTTCAATTAAAATACTTTTTCTATGTGTTTGTGTGTTTATTTACTTTTAACTCTTAAAGGAAATGGGTAAGGGGTACAAGTACCTCTATACTCATTTCTCCTGGGAGGGGGGGTGGGCATCTGGGGGACCCCTTTTTAAAGGGGACTCCCAGATGCCACCATGAACACCCCCCCCCCCCAGGAAATCGCGGCCTCCACCTCCACCGCCCATCGGAGGTGGAGAAGAGCCCCTTGTCCTTGGATTGGACAAGGGCTCGGAGGGGGAGGGGAAAGCTTGGCTGCCCCTCCCCTTCCGAGACCCCCCAATCCATGGACCATGCGGGCTGGTATAGTCAGGGTGCGGAGCCCCACGCGGCCGGTGCTCCGCATTCTGGCTATCCCAGTCTGCATGGGGGACAAGGGGTTAAAGAGGTCTGGGAGGGGGGACCCCACGTCGTTTTTTTTTAATATTTCCCACACTCAGAACGAAGTAAGTAAAACTCTTCCCACTTGGGGGAATCTATGAAAATAAAACACTATTGTTACCTGTGCAAAAAAAACTGACATTTTCCGCATTTAAAAGACATTTTTGCCCTTGAAACTTAAAAATCGATTTTCTCAAAAACTATAAGGTCTTTTTGAAAAAAATTTTTTTCCTCTTATTCCCACTCATCCCCTTAATATACCCTGTGAATTTGGTGTTCCTAAATTTTAAGCAGGCTTTGCTATTAACCGTTAAAGGGACACTTAAGTCAAACAAAAAAAATGAGTTTCACTCACCTAGGGCTTCCAATAGCCCCCTGCAGCTGTCCGGTGCCCTCGCCGTCTCCCTCCGATCCTCCTTGTACCGCCGGCAGCCACTTCCTGTTTCGGTGACAGGAGCTGACAGGCTGGGGACGCGAGTGATTCTTCGCGTTCCTTGCCACAATGGCGCCATCTATGCTACTATAGCATATATCATATACCATATAGCAGCATAGAGGGTGCTAATGTGTCTGGGAACGCGAAGAATCACTCGCGTCCCCAGCCTGTCAGCTCCTGTCACCGAAACAGGAAGTGGCTGCCGGCGGGGCCAGGAGGATCGGAGGGAGACGGCGAGGGCACCGGACAGCTGCAGGGGGCTATTGGAAGCTCTAGGTGAGTAAAACTCATTATTTTTGTTTGACTTAAGTGTCCCTTTAAAGTCGGCGGGTTTTTAAATGTATATATTTTTCCTTTGAAACTTTAACATCGATTTTCTCAAAAACTATAAGGTCTTTTTGAAAAAAAAAATTTCCTCTTATTCCTTCTGATCTCCTTAATATATTCTCCAAATTTAAGGCTCTTAGCACTTAAGGGGGCTTTGCTATTAACCCTTAAATTCTGCAGCTTTTTTATATTATACGGGAGCGTAATATTACGCGATTACGGCAGACTGTGTAATTTCAATGGGAGTTTACTGTCTTACGCGTAATTTGTTACGCGTAATAACGTAACCTACGGTCTACGCGTAATTAATTACGCGTAATACCGTAACCTTACACGTAACGCTTACGGTGCATTTGTAGTGAATTACGATGCGTAATTACGCTAATGCGTAATTTTGGCCCAGCACTGCTCTAAAATAATTACAATTTTTTTTTTTTATTCAAAATAATGCAGCTATTTTTGAGCGTAATAGCTGGTGGCGCTTGGGCAGCAGCACCTTGTAATGTGTTCCCTGGCAGTGGAAACACACAGACAGCAGGATGTAATATAACAGCAGCAGCAGCAGCAGGTGTATGTGTGTGTGGCAGTCGTCACTTCATGTACCCCTCTCGCCGACAACAGGGGCCATGAATTCGCCTTCCACCTAAGCCTGGTTCATTTTGAGAAACGTCAATCTGTCCACAGACTTGTGAGACAGACGAGATCGCTTCTCAGTGACGACTCCACCGGCTGCACTGAAGCAACGCTCTGACAGTACACTGGAAGGGGGGCAGGAGAGCACTTCCAGGACGTACTGCGCAAGCTCGCTCCAGATCGGCAGGTGCTTGACCTAATACTCCATGGGATCAATAGCGGCCACGCTGTCAAGCCCGCTGAAGGACCCCATGTAGTCAGCCACCATGCGGGTCAAGCACTGCCTGTGACTGGAGAAGGATGCTGCTGCAGGCACCTCCTCTCTAGTCCTTGGCAGCTCTACACTCATGTAGAGCTCTTGGGTCAGAGACAGCAGGTCTGTGGTGCGCGAGCGCTTGCTGCTGGTGGATGCAGGCACCTGCTGCTGCCTCTGTGCTGGCTGGACAGTGGGGTTGGATGGCTCAGGGAAGGCTTCCTGCAAGCGCTCAACAAGGGACAGCTGCAAATCCCTCATTTGTTGCGCACGGTCTCCTCCTGCAGGCAGGAACTGGCTGAGCTTCCCCTTCAGACGTGGGTCCAGCATCATGCAGATCCAGATGTCCTCCCTCTGCTTCATCTGGATCACCCTTGGGTCCTTGCGCAGGCACCTCAGCATGTGCACTGCCATTGTGAAGAGTCTGCCCACGTCTGGTGGCACATCATCGGCATCCCCAGAGCCGAGAGTGCTGTCCTCCTCTTCCTCTGCCCCCTCCACCTCATCCTCTCTCCACCCCCGCACCAGTCCAGCTGCGCTCTGCTGCTCCCCCTCATCAGCAGCAAGGTCAGGGACCTCCACCAACTCCGAGCCCTCCTCCTCAGAGGTGGCCTGTGAAGCTGCCTGCAGCTCCTGCTGGTCCAAGGCTGCCGCTCCCTCTTCCACCAGTGCATACAGGGCCCTGTCCAGCACACACACCAAGGGGACCCACTCGCACACCATTGCATGGTCCCTGCTCACCATGTTGGTGGCCTGCAGGAAGGGTGCCAGGACTGAGCACACCTGCTGCATGAGCCCCCAGTCCTCCATGGAGATGATGGACGGGAGGTTGGTGGCGGCACGCCCAGTTGCAGTGAGGGAGGCAACTGTTGCTCGTGCAACGTACTGGCTGACAGCCTGCCTCTGTTCAACCAGACGCTCCAACATCGCCAGGGTGGAGTTCCAGCGAGTTGGAACATCGAGCATGAGCCGGTGCTGTGGCAGGTGCAGCTCCTTCTGCACCTCTTCCAGGCTCGCCACGGCTGCAGGCAAGTGCCGGAAGTGACGCACAACCTTCCTTGCCGCCTCAAGGAGTTGGTCCATCCCCTGGTAGGTCCGCAGGAACTTTTGGACTACCAGGTTCAGGACGTGCGCCAGGCAGGGGATGTGGTTCAGGTCTCCCCTGCTGATGGCAGCGACCAGGTTTGCCCCATTGTCGGACACCACCTCTCCGACTCTGAGGCCTCTGGGGGTCAGCCAATTCCTCTCCTGCTCTCAGAGTTTGGCCAAGACATGGTTCGCCGTCAGTTTGGTCTTCCCCAGGCTGACCAATTCTAGCAGCGCTTGGCAGTGGCGGGGCTTCACGCTGCTGCTGAGGCGGGGGGTTTGGGCTGGTGTGGCGGAGGATGGAAGCGGATCAGAGGAACCTGCTGCTGTTCCGCTTACCCTGCATGGTGGCACCACCCACTGCGTTGTTGGTGCTGCTGCTGCTCTGGCAGTGCCGGCCGATGCTGCTCCCCCCTCCTCACCCCCTTCCAGGACAGATAGCGGCCTGTCCCAAACCGGCTGCTCCACGAGTCCATGGTGACGTGGACCCGTTGACCCACCGCGTGCTCCAGCCCTCTCCCGACATTGGCCATCACAGAGCGGTGAAGTGCAGGGATGGCCGTGCGTGCGAAAAAATGTCGGCTGGGGATTGGCCAATCGGGGGCTGCACACATCAGGAGCGCACGCATGTCGCTCCCCTCCTGCACAAGGGAATAAGGCAGGAGTTGGGAGCACATGGCTCGTGCCAGCAAGCCGTTCAGCTGACGCACGCGACGGCTGCTGGGAGGCAGAACCCTGACCACCCCCTGGAAGGTGTCGCTGAGCAGGGTCTGGCGAGGTCTTTTGCTGGCACGGGAAGCAGTGGAGGGAGCAGAGGAGGCCACTGAGGACTGGCTGCCAGAACAGGCCTCAGTGTCGGCGGCAGGAGTTGCAGAGGGAGGAGGAGCAGTGCGTTGCTGACACACTCCTGCTGCCTACGGCTTCGCAGTGGTGGCGGGTCTGCCACTGCCGCTGCCAGCTTCCTTCAACTTCACGAACTCCTCATGCTCGTGAAAGTGTTTCCCTGCAAGGTGGTTGACCAGAGAGGTGGTGCCAAACGCAGAGGGCTCCTTCCCTCTGCTGAGCTGCTTGCGGCACTGGTTGCAGGTGGCATACTTGCACTCCAAATATGGAAGGGTGAAAAAAAATCCATATTGGGGAGGTGAAGTTGCCCCTTCGGCTGGAAGGTGCTGCTGCCGCTGGTCTCCCTGTGGTGGTTGGGGGGGGGGGGGGGGGGTCTTGGTGCGGCTGGTGGTGGCACTGGCAGAACTTGTCTCCTGATCAGCACGCTGTGTGGCCTGCATACCACGCCCACTCGTGATCCTGCCCATGCCTGCGATGCTGATCCTTCTAGCAAGGCCCGCAGACGCATCCTCCTCCTCCTCCTCCTCAGAGCTGATGACATCCCCACTCCTAGGACCTGGTGGCAACCAGTCTTTGTCCTTCACAATGTCATCATCATCCTCCCCCTCCACAAACATGTCCTGCTGGGATCCCCCAAACTCCCCTTCTGCATGCATGGGCGGATGGACAGTCACCACTGTCTGACTGTCCAAAGCATCATCCCCCAAAGTGCCCATCAGCATTTCTTCCTCCTCAAAATCTGCCGCAACAGCACTCAATACCCTCACTGTGTTTGGGGTAAAGAAGGTGCTGAGTGACAGGGTGCTGGTGTCGCCCGCTGGGGCTGGACAACTGCACTCCTCCTCCTGCTCCTCAGGCAGTGCTGGGCGGCTGCTGCTGCTCTTGCGAACAGGAGTGGTGGCGGGGGTGGAGGACTCTGTTCCAGAGCTAATGGTGGCCTGCTCATCCACCATCAGTTCCACCACAGCGTCTGCGTCCTTCTCCTCAATAGGACGGCTATGACCTGGCGGTGGAAGGAACATCTGGGCCACACGCTGCTGCTGCTGTGTCTCTGCAGCGTGACTCCCAGCTGTTGGGCGGCCAAGGCGTCCACGGCCAGTGGCTAATGGCAGAATAGCCACTGGTGCAGACGCAGAACTGCGCATGGGGGTGGTGGCGCGGCTGCCACGCCCACGACCTCCTCTCTTGGCGATGCCCTTGCTGCCCTTGCTGCCCCTGCCCTGACCGCGGCTGCCAGTGCCAGACATTGTATATTTTTAATATTATACAAATGGAAAAAAAAACAAATGTATGTAAAGGCGGGTGGGACAAGTGGGGTACTTTAATGGGGTGGGACTGGTGGTGGCGGGTGTGTGCGGTGACGGACAGGTGTACTCTACAGCAGAGATCGGTGTAGCGCTAACGAGAGAGTGCGCACTGCGCACACAAAGACCCTAGCTGACGCTGACTGACGGTGTCAGACTACAGTACAATTCAGCTAAGACACAATAGAAGTAGTATATATATAAACAATAGGAGGACGGGTGTAGCACTAACTGGAGGGTGCGTGCGCACGCACACTAAGACCCTAGCTGACGCTAACTGACGGTCCCTAAACACAGACTAGAGTACAGTGAGTGAGTACACACAGTACTACTAGCACTAACTAAACAATAGAAGAATCGAGCTAAATAGTACAACAGGTGTGACTAGATTACTGAGAGGCAGATACAGCAGGACAGGTATAGCAGTAAAGCTGGGCCTTGCTAACTACAAAATTGTACAATATTCTATCTAACACAGAAGTAGTAGTACAGGAGTAAAGTAGGACAGGTGAGAGCACAGGTAACTAGAGACTAGAGCACAGAGCAGGGCAGGCACAGGGCCTAGCTGCTGGCTGCAGGCTTGCAGCAGCAGCACCAGTGACAGTCTCCCTCCCTAGTCCCTAATCACACTAACTAAACTGCCTAAAATACAATCTATCTACAATGCAAAGCAATACAGTTGAAGATCAAGTGTTGGAGTGTAAAAACGCTAGGTTTAGAGCAATGGAAATGCACTTGCACACAGACAAAAAGCACTGGAGCAGTTCTCTCAGTACTATCAGTCAGTAAGTCGCAAGCAGGACGAGTGAGGCAAGATGGCATCCGCTATTTATAGAGGGGGGCTTGGCCAGGCTCCCCCTCTGTGATTGGCTGCAGTCAGAGGGCTGGGAGCCCTCTAATTCGCTTGTGAGGACTCGAGATGACGTCTGTCGTGACGCTATCCGAGCTCGTGACGCTATCCGAGCTCGGATAGCTAGGATATCTCCGGATAGCTGCTTGCTATCCGAGTGCGCTCGGATAGCACAGCCCGGATAGCTAATACTATTCGAGTTCGGTATTCGAGCTCGAATAGTGAAAAAGAGCTAGGATTATCCGAGTACCTCGGATATCCTAGCTCTGATGAGCACCACTGGCGCCAGAGCTGCAGCCAATAGGGCACGCTCTATAGGCAGTAGCAGTGTTAGGAAGACTTGCCTAAAGTCTCCCACTGAATAGGTGCTGGCTTACTAAACAGACAGAGCCGAGAATCGAACCCTGGTCTCCTGTGTCAGAGCAGAGCCCTTAACCATTACACCATCCAGCCACTGCTTAAGGATATGTGGCCAGGCATGGCCTTGCCTTTTGTGTTCAACAGTTGTCCAAAGAGAACCCCAGATAGCCAGGTAGATTCATCTCTCTCTCTCTCTCTCTCTCTCTCTCTAGTAGGGATGGTCACTGCTTTCCGCGGAATTGTATTTTTGCGCATAAATGGATTGAGCATAAATGGTACATGCTAGGCTGGCTTCAGCATGTAGTGTTGGTGGTACAGTGGCATTGTACTACATGCTGAAGCCAGCCTAGCATGTACCATTTATGCTCAATCCATTTATGCTCAAAAATACAATTCCGCGGAAAGCGGTGACCATCCCTACTAGAGAGAGAGAGAGAGATGAATCTACCTGGCTATCTGGCCTCCAATTTAGGTATGCAATATGATTTCTGCCCTTTAGTGATTATAACCCTGGGAGTTTTGGCGTGTATCCCACTCCGCCATGCCCCCCTCCAGGTGTATGAACCTTTGAAACATCTTTTCCATCACCTTTGTCCATCACCTTTGTGGGCAGAAACAGTGTTTGTATTTTTGAAAGCTTGCCTGCCCATTGAAGTCTTTTTCGGTTCGCCTGGTTCGCACAAACGCAAACTGTTTCAGGAATTTTTGCGTTCGAGGTTTGCGAACCCAAAGTCGGAGGTTCGAGCCATCTCAGTGCACGGACTGGGAATCTTGTCAAAGTTCATTTATGCATGGATTCCACTCAGTATCAGCAGATTCTGGAGACCAGAATGTCCAGGAATCAGTGACAAAGCTAAAGCTGAAGCTGCGCTGGGGCTGGATCTTTCAATAAGGCAACAACCCTAAACAGTGCTCAAAATCCACTAAGGTATTCATGCAGAGGAACAAGTACAACGTTCTGGAATGGCCATCTCAGTCCCCAGACCTGAATATCCACTTAACGACCGCCTAACGCTGATAGGCGTCGGCAGGTCAAAGTGGTGTTTCCATGTCAGTTCGCGGAGGGTGTCTCCGTATATGTCACGCTTGGAGGTGTAATCTCCACAGTCAGCATGCAACACATAAGCTGACGTGAAGGAGGTACACACACCAGCACAAGGAATCAGGATATCCCCAGTTTAGTGGAGGAGAGGACTGACTCCAATAGGAGATTGTGGTGCACAGAGCCGGTGCAGATCCGAACAGCCACAAACAACACTTTCGTAATAACGTCTCAGCGCAAAGTAGCGCTGAGCGCATAAACCAGGACTGAGGAGATCAGGACAGGTAGACAGAATGAACGCTTGCTTAACTAGCCACTACTTAGTGACAGCAAGCGTCCACAATAAAACAGACTGGAATGAGGTAGCCAATGCGTTAGCAGCAATGGCGTGCCTCACAAAGACAGGACAGGATAGTCAGGAAATAGCAGGATCAAGATAGATGAACGTAACACAGATAAATATACAATAAGTATGATTTCCTAGCGTATTACAATTACAGCTATCAATGAAACTATTTGTAACGTCTGACTAACATATGTATATATCGGCAATGAACCGATATATGACATAAGCAGGAACTCTGACTAAGACTGGAGTAATACAGGGAACAGGACTCAGAAGGATTCGCTATCTCTTCGCAGAGATGAACGCAATCCACAAACAGGACCAGGAACAGGATACTACCTCAGCACGGGTGCTCACGATACGCGCAAACTACCAAAGCGTGCTGGAAGGCTGACTGACTGAACACAGGAAATAAACAGTTCGTGTACGTATATATCAGCGACACTGATGTATCAACGTAACACGAATACAAAGAAAATAACAAAATGCGCAAGTATGCGTATATATTGGCGATGAACCAATATATGACACAAGACAAGCAAAGTAACAACTTCTAGAACAAGAGCAGAACTAGGAGGACTCGCTGACCCCTTCGCAGGAGTCAGCGCAGTCCACACGGACTAGGAACGAGGTGGGGCACGGGCAGAGTAACAGACAGAATCTGAGACTATGGTAGCCCATCAAGCATTGCAGGAAGCAGTTCTTTATACTGAGGTCATCCAATGGGAGCAGACCTGCAGATTCCCACACAAGTGAATGGTAATTAATCACAGGCTGACAGCAGGAAAAGGCAGACAATGATATGCAGCCTGCAGGAAAGGGACCGCCCCTCCACTGCAGCAGACAATGTCTGTTTACACAAAAGCACATTAAACTGTCATTAACTTCAGAGCGACTGCAGATGGAATCAGCAACTAGTCTAAGTGCAAACCAAACTATGCAAGAAAATGTATATAATGACATTCAGAACTGCTTGGGTTACAATACCACTGCAGCCAGCAGTAAACGCTGCAGACATGATCATAACAGTATACAGCCTGCGAGCCTCCGATTGCGGCTCGCAGGCTAATTGTAAACATGTGGGGAAGAAATCCACGCTGTTTACATCAATAGGACGCTGCTGCGCAGCAGCGCCATAAAGGAGATCGGCGATCCCCGGCCTCTGATTGGATCACCGCCGTCTGATAGGCTAAAGCCTATTGGAGGCGGTACAGGACGGTTAGCCGTCCTGTGCCGCCCAGATCCAGAGCAAGAGGGAGGGAAGGAGAGGGAGGGAGGAATATCGCTGCAGAGGGGGGCTTTGAAGAGCCCCCCCCCCCGCTCGGCCACACAGAGCGGCGGCGATCAGACCCCCCAGCAGGACATCCGCCTAGTGGGGAAAAAAGGGGGGGGGGAAGTCTGATCACCCTGCCATAATCACGATCTGTGCTGCGGGCTGGAGAGCCCACGCAGCACAGATGACACAGAAATTCCCTGGTCCTTAAGTGGTTAAACTTAAAAATCTGTGGTGTGAGTTAGAGAGAGCTGTCCATGCTCGAAAGCCATCAAACCTGAATGACTAGAGATGTTTTGTAAAGAGGAATGGTCCAAAATCCCTTCAACCAGAATCCAGACTCTCATTGGAACCTTCAGTAATTTCTGAAAAAGGAGGATCTACTAAATATTGATTTCATTTCTTTTTTGTGTTGCCCAAATGTATGCACTTGCCTAATTTTGTTAAAACTATTACTGCACACTTTCTGTTAATCCAATAAACTTCATTTCACTTCTCAAAGATCACTGTGTGTATGTCTACTATATGATATATTTACATTTTTTTATCGTAAAAAAAAAAACCATTTATACAGGCAAATCATGACGATTAACAAGGTTGCCCAAACTTTCATATCCCCCTGTACATGTACATTTACATGAAACCAGTGGCGTAGCAATAGGGAAAGCTGAGGATGCGATCGCATTGGGGTCCTCTCTCAACCACAGTATTATTGATCTTGTGCTAGTAATAATCACTTCTACAGATGCTTTGAATAGTTGTTAATCATTAACAAACTGTACCCCATAACCTGATTGAACCTTTGACACTGTGCTTGTCCTTGGCAGGTTTTGGTGCACCAAATCGATTGTTATGTATAGAATTCTGGAGGGGGGCAATGTAAAACTTACACTGGGGCTCATAGCTCTTTAGCCATGCTGCTGCATGAAACAATGTTTGTAACCCACAAAGATCAGCACATTCAACTTTTATGATGCAAATCTTCTTGCTCTTTTCTTGCAAAAGATATCCAAAAAGTGAGATACAGTAAATGTTAGACAAATGCCAGCTACTTGCAATAGATAGGCGTCACAGACACCCACAGTCCATCAAATGCCCACCAGTCATTTTGTCCAGATAGCCATCAGAGAGCTAGAGTCCATAGCCCACAGTTCAAAAATGTGTCTAAATACATGGTGGAAGACACTGGCCCAGAGCTGCCTTGGACATCCAGCCCATCCTCAAGCCAATAAATGTGCATGGCTTGAGGACGGGCTGGATGCCCGAGGCAGCTCTAGGCCAGGGATGAGCAGAAACTACACATAAACCAGTCTAAACCTTTTGTGTATAGCACAATAAACATATGATATAAAAGAAATTGAGAGACGTTACTTGCAAAAGGTAATGGTGTATCAAAACAATACTATAACCTACCATATAAACATACCCCATATATTGCACACACCCATATACAATGGACAGGCCCTACTATTGCTGCCAGCCTATACTAGACTTGCTGTGCTGCATAACAGTCCTTGCTAACTGCTGCTAAACTGAAAAGTCCAGCCATATTCATTGGGACTATAACACGCAGAACTATGCAATCTTCGCTGGCCAGCAAAAAAAGCCTTCACGTGTCCATAAATATAGTGCTTGTTAAAAGAGAAGCCAGGATCTCACCACTCCTACCCTCACCCATGTGCACATGGGGGGTAATGGCATAGTCTCCAGCAGCCTTGCGGTGGTCGCTTGTGATGCCTTCCTATGTAAAGGATACTATGGAGGTTCTAAACAAGGTTGAAAAGGTTCATGTACCGGATGATTGCCTGTTGGTGGCTTTAGATGTGGAATCTTTATTCACGTCTATCCCCCATGGGGTGGGTCTGGATGCAATTGCTTTCTTCATGGAAAAACACTATGGTGAAACTGAAGAGATCCATAATGATTATGTCATTGATTTGCTGAGATTGATTTTGACTAGAAATTATTTTGAATTTGATGGTCCGTATTATCAGCAGTTGCGGGGCGTGGCCATGGGCGCGGCTTGCTCCCCATCCTACGCATGCCTGCACCTAGGTCTTTGGGAGTTGGAGGAAGTGTTTGGCATGGTGGGGTTTGGGGAGCTGGTCACGCTGTGGCTACATTTTATTGATGACATATTGATGCTATGGAGGGGAGATGAACAAAGCTTAAAGGAATTTGTTGACAAACTGAACACAAATAAGCGCAATATATTCATCACCTATCAGTATGATAAAAAAATCAATAACCTTTTTGGATCTTAAATTAACTAAAGTAGATTGTAGATTACTGTCTGAAACCTATAGAAAGGAGAGTGCAGGCAACACTTTGTTACATGCCTCGAGCCACCACCTGGGGTGCCAGATTAGGTCCGTCCACACGGGCGAATTTTTGTGGATAAGACGAAATTGTGCAACAGTAGAGCTGAAGGAAAGAGGCTATTCCAGTAGAATTATTAGAAAAGTGTTTATCAGGGGGTTAAAGACTGACAGAGATACACTTTTATCCAAACGTCAACCAAAAGAACAGGAAAGCAGTGAAGTGGTCTGGTTGATCACAAGATACGGGAGTCATTGGAATCAGCTTTTGGGTATTCTACAGAAAAATTGGGGTATACTCACCTTAGATGATGGTATTGCTAAAATAGTGGGGGAGACCCCCCAGGTGACGGTTTGGAGAAGTAGCAGCCTCAAAGACATGCTAGTTAGAAGCGGGTTTCAGAAAACTCCCAGACCAATCTCTAGACATAAAGGGATGTATAAATGTCAGAGTTGTAAATATTGTGGTCATGTCATAGAGGGTGATACCTTCAGCGACAGTTTGGGCAGTGGCGTAGCTAGGGAGCTGTGGGCCCCGATGCAAGTTTTACAATGGGGCCCCCCCAAGCACTCTATACATAACATTTGATACGGTGCACCAAAACCTGCCAAACACATCTACAGTGTCAGAGGTGCAAGAAGGGAATGGGGAGCAGTTTGTTAATGATTACCACTATTCAAAGTATCTATAGTAGTGATTATTATGAGCACAGGACCAATAGAGAGCTAATACTGTAGTTGAGGGAGGGCCCCTCTGGCTCAGGGGCCCCGATGCGGTCGCAACTTCTGCAACCCCTATTGCTACGCCCCTGAGTTTGGGTCAAGTAAATTTCAAAATAAAGGATTACATTATGTGTGAGACAAAAAAAGTGATCTACCAATTAACGTGTCCATGTAACAAGATATATATTGGTAAAACTGGAAGAGAGCTGAATTCCAGGATAGGTGAACACCTCAGTAATATAAAAAATAAAAACAAAAAAGTGTTGTTGCACAACATTTTACTGAATGCCATAATAGTGATAATAGAGGACTTAGATATAGAGGAATTTATAAAATGAACATAAGTCCTAGGCACGGAGATTTTGATAAAATTCTATTGGAAAAGGAATGCATGTGGATTTTTAAATGCAATTCTATGAGTCTGCATGGTTTGAATGTGGACCTAAATCTGGGGGTGTTCCTCTGAATGACATGTTTGCTCGTCAGTGAGATTGCGCCGATGTTTGTGATGTGATTGACCTCATGAGCATAAATTTTGTGGGTTGGCTCATGGGGGGTGGGGGGGGGGGTTTCATTCATCTGGCAGTGTTGCTGTGGAGTGTGGACTGTATTTAAGTTGTAGCGGGTGTCTGGCGGTCCCTTTTTTCCCCTCCTCCCCCCCCCCACCCCTTCATAAGATTTAGTATTAGGGTAATGAACGGAATTTGTGCTTGGTATGGGTCTGCAGCTTTAAATGCGTAAATGGGATGCAATATAAATGTAAGCATTTGTAAAATGTGTAATGATGCAAAAATCCACAAGATGGAGTGCTTGCACACTTTTGCTTGTAGTATAATTGAATTCCAATGCAAATGCTTTTCCAAGGGCATGCAGCTATAAAAAGAACCACTAGATGGTGCCAAGCGTAACTATGCCATTATGTCCTGAAGAAATTGCTGTTTATGCAATGAAACCGGTCGACTAAGTTTGGCCAAGCCAGGCCACCATCCATTTCTCATCCAGGAAGTTGCTGTGAGTTTTCCAACTACACTATCCCAGCATCCTGAGGCCTGAAGCCGGTGTGGTTTGGAAGAGACAATGTTTGCAGCATAGTGGCCCCCTCCTGGCATGCGGAGACGCCCGCACTTTGCAAGTCCATGTGAGAAGGGGAGGGTGCGGCCACCGTCACAAGCGACCACCGCAAGGCTTCTGGAGACTATGCCATTACTCCCCATGTGCACATGGGTGAGGGTAGGAGTAGTGAGATCCTGGCTTTTCTTTTAACAAAGCACTATATTTATGGACACGTGAAGGCTTTTTTTGCTGGCCAGTGAAGATTGCATAGTTCTGCATGTTATAGTCCCAATGAATATGGCTGGACTTTTCAGTTTAGCAGCAGTTAGCAAGGACTGTTATGCAGCACAGCAAGTCTAGAATAGGCTGGCAGCAATAGTAGGGCCTGTCCATTGTATATGGGTGTGTGCAATATATGGGGTACATTTATATGGTAGGTTATAGTATTATTTGAATACACCATTACATTTTGAAAGAAACGTCTCTCAATTTCTTTTATATCATGAGCAGAAACTACGCCAGTGTGCATTTACGCATCGTAGTTCGCATCTACGCATTGTAGTTCGTAGGTGACATTTCAAAACTACGCTTAAGAATTTACACGTAGCAAAGTACCGCTACGTGTAGCTTACGCCCACTATGAGTAGTTAACGTGTATTGCGTAGTGAACTACGAATGCGTTACTCGCGTCTAATTTTCCGCATGCTATTGTATGCTTACAAATTTACGCATTGGAAAGGGGAATGAATGCAGAGAAGAGTTCCCGGTATAAGCATTTAAAGAGGAATTAATGCGTAAAAGTTTCTTACTACGCTTCACACTACGCGTAATTGTGTATTTTAACGAGTAGTCTACGAAATGCATACGAACCGAATATTTGATTACGAAGCCGTAGTTTGGCTAAGCGTAATTGCGTAAAACTACGCGTAGTTCCAGTGTAGTGAAGTTGGCTGACTACAACCATCCCTGCTCTAGGCCAGTGGCTATCGAACTGTGGGCTATGAACTCTAGCCCTCTGATGGCTATCTGGACAAAATTGATGGACTGATGAATCTATTGCAAGTAGGTGGCTTTAGTCTAAAGGTGGCCACACACGATACAATAAAATGATCCGATTTTACAGCAATTCGATGAAAACGATCGTATCTCTCGAAAAAATCGAAAGCTTTTTTTTCATTCGACTGAAAAATCCGATCGGAATTCCCGTTTTTTCCGATTTAAATCGATCCGGAATGCCAGATATTTCTGTTCAATTTCTCTAAAGATTGTATGGTGTGTGTTGGATTGTAAGTTTATTAACCACTTGAGGACCGCCCCCAGCCGGGGCGGCTGCGGGAGTGGTTATGCGGCGATCGCGTCATTCGTGACGCGATCAGCCGCCGGGGACTGGCTCCGCCCACCGCTCGTAGTAACCCGCCGGCCGTTCAGAAGCGCCGGCGGGTTACTAGCACCCGGATCGCCGCATTTACATTGTATAATAGGCTTTGTAATGTATACAAAGCCTATTATACTGGCTGCCTCCTGCCCTGGTGGTCCCAGTGTCCGAGGGACCACCAGGGCAGGCTGCAGCCACCCTAGTCTGCACCCAAGCACACTGATTTCCCCCCCCCCTGCCCCCTGATTGCCCACAGCACCCCTAAGACCCCCCCTGCCCACCCCCCAGACCACTGTTTGCACCCAGTCACCCCCCTAATCACCCATCAATCACTCCCTGTCACTATCTGTCAACGCTATTTTTTTTTATCCCCTCCCTGCCCACTGCCCCCTCCTGATCACCCCCCCACCCCTCAGATTCTCCCCAGACCCCCCCCCCCGTGTACTGTATGCATCTATCCCCCCTGATCACCTGTCAATCACCTGTCAATCACCTGTCAATCACCCGTCAATCACCAGTCAATCACCAGTCAATCACCCCCTGTCACTGCTACCCATCAATCAGCCCCTAACCTGCCCCTTGCGGGCAATCTGATCACCCACCCACACCAATAGATCGCCCGCAGATCCGACATCAGATCACCTCCCAAATCCATTGTTTACATCTATTCTCTCCTCTAAACACCCACTAATTACCCATCAATCACCTATCAATAGACCCTAATCTACCCCTTGCGGGCACCCAATCACCCGCCCACACGCTCAGATTGCCCTCAGACCCCCCTTTGTCAATTCGCCAGTGCAATATTTACATCTGTTATTCCCTGTAATAACCCACTGATCACCTGTCAATCACCTATCAATCACCCCCTGTCACTGCCACCCATCAATCACCCCCTGTCACTGCCACCCATCAATCAGCCCCTAACCTGCCCCTTGCGGGCAATCTGATCACCCACCCACACCAATAGATCGCCCGCAGATCCGACATCAGATCACCTCCCAAGTGCAGTGTTTACATCTCTTCTCTCCTCTAAACACCCACTAATTACCCATCAATCACCTATCAATCACCCCCTATCACCACCTGTCACTGTTACCCATCAGATTAGACCCTATTCTACCCCTTGCGGGCACCCAATCACCCACCCACACGCTCAGATTGCCCTCAGACCCCCCTTTATCAATTCACCAGTGCAATATTTACATCTGTTATTCCCTGTAATAACCCACTGATCACCTGTCAATCACCTATCAATCACCCCCTGTCACTGCCACCCATCAATCACCCCCTGTCACTGCCACCCATCAATCAGCCCCTAACCTGCCCCTTGCGGGCAATCTGATCACCCACCCACACCAATAGATCGCCCGCAGATCCGACATCAGATCACCTCCCAAGTGCAGTGTTTACATCTCTTCTCTCCTCTAAACACCCACTAATTACCCATCAATCACCCCCTATCACCACCTGTCACGGTTACCCATCAGATTAGACCCTAATCTGCCCCTTGCGGGCACCCAAACACCCGCCCACACCTCAGAACGTCCTCAGACCCCAGCCCTGATCACCTCGCTAGTGCATTGCTTGCATCTATTTCCCCCCTCTAATCACACCTTGAGACACCCATCAATCACCTCCTGTCACCCCCTAGCACACCTTCCCATCAGATCAGGCCCTAATTTGCCCCGTGTGGGCTCCTGATCACTCGGCCAAACCCTCAGGTCCCCCTCAGACCCCCTTCCGATCACCTCCCCAGTGCATTGATTGCATCTATTTTCCCCTCTAACCGCCCCCTGAGACACCCATCAATCACCTCCTGTCACCCCCTAGCACTCCTATCCATCAGATCAGGCCCAAAACATCCTGTCATCTAAGAGGCCACCCTGCTTATGACCGGTTCCACAAAATTTGCCCCCTCATAGACCACCTGTCATCAAAATTTGCAGATGCTTATACCCCTGATCAGTCATTTTGAGAAATTTGGTTTCCAGACTACTCACAGTTTTGGGCCCGTAAAATGCCAGGGCAGTATAGGAACCCCACAAGTGACCCCATTTTAGAAAGAAGACACCCCAAGGTATTCTGTTAGGTGTATGATGAGTTCATAGAAGATTTTATTTTTTGTCAAAAGTTAGCGGAAATTAGATTTTTATTGTTTTTTTCACAAAGTGTCATTTTTCACTAACTTGTGACAAAAAATAAATTCTTCTATGAACTCACCATACCCCTAACGGAATACCTTGGGGTGTCTTCTTTCTAAAATGGGGTCACTTGTGGGGTTCCTATACTGCCCTGGCATTTTAGGGGCCCTAAACCGTGAGGAGTAGTCTAGAAAACAAATGCCTCAAAATGACCTGTGAATAGGACGTTGGGCCCCTTAGCGCACCTAGGCTGCAAAAAAGTGTCACACATGTGGTATCGCCATACTCAGGAGAAGTAGTATAATGTGTTTTGTGGTGTATTTTTACACATACCCATGCTGGGTGGGAGAAATCTCTCTGTAAATGGACAATTGTGTGTAAAAAAAATAAAAAATGTGTCATTTACAGAGATATTTCTCCCACCCAGCATGGTTATATGTAAAAATACACCACAAAACACATTATACTACTTCTTCTGAGTACGGCGATACCACATGTGTGACACTTTTTTGCAGCCTAACTGTGCTAAGGGGCCCAAAGTCCAATGAGTACCTTTAGGATTTCACAGGTCATTTTGAGACATTTGGGTTCAAGACTACTCCTCACGGTTTAGGGCCCCTAAAATGCCAGGGCAGTATAGGAACCCCACAAGTGACCCCATTTTAGAAAGAAGACACCCCAAGGTATTCTGTTAGGTGTATGATGAGTTCATAGAAGATTTTATTTTTTGTCACAAGTTAGCGGAAATTGATATGTATTGTTTTTTTTTTTTTCACAAAGTGTCATTTTCCGCTAACTTGTGACAAAAAAAAAATCTTCTATGAACTCACCATACTCCTAACAGAATACCTTGGGGTGTCTTCTTTCTAAAATGGGGTCACTTGTGGGGTTCCTATACTGCCCTGGCATTTTTGTGGCCCTAAACCGTGAGCAGTAGTCTAGAATCCAAAGGCCTCAAAATGACCTGTGAATAGGACGTTAGGCCCCTTAGCGCACCTAGGTTGCAAAAAAGTGTCACACATGTGGTATCGCCGTACTCAGAAGAAGTAGTATATTGTGTTTTGGGGTGTATTTTTACACATACCCATGCTGGGTGGGAGAAATATCTCTGTAAAAGGACAATTGTGTGTAAAAAAAATCAAACAATTGTCATTTACAGAGATATTTCTCCCACCCAGCATGGGTATGTGTAAAAATACACCCCAAAACACATTATACTACTTCTCCTGAGTACGGCGATACCACATGTGTGACACTTTTTTGCAGCCTAACTGTGCTAAGGGGCCCAAAGTCCAATGAGTACCTTTAGGATTTCACAGGTCATTTTGAGACATTTGGGTTCAAGACTACTCCTCACGGTTTAGGGCCCCTAAAATGCCAGGGCAGTATAGGAACCCCACAAGTGACCCCATTTTAGAAAGAAGACACCCCAAGGTATTCTGTTAGGTGTATGATGAGTTCATAGAAGATTTTATTTTTTGTCACAAGTTAGCGGAAATTGATATGTATTGTTTTTTTTTTTTCACAAAGTGTCATTTTCCGCTAACTTGTGACAAAAAAAAAATCTTCTATGAACTCACCATACTCCTAACAGAATACCTTGGGGTGTCTTCTTTCTAAAATGGGGTCACTTGTGGGGTTCCTATACTGCCCTGGCATTTTAGGGGCCCTAAACCGTGAGCAGTAGTCTAGAATCCAAAGGCCTCAAAATGACCTGTGAATAGGACGTTAGGCCCCTTAGCGCACCTAGGTTGCAAAAAAGTGTCACACATGTGGTATCGCCGTACTCAGAAGAAGTAGTATATTGTGTTTTGGGGTGTATTTTTACACATACCCATGCTGGGTGGGAGAAATATCTCTGTAAAAGGACAATTGTGTGTAAAAAAAATCAAACAATTGTCATTTACAGAGATATTTCTCCCACCCAGCATGGGTATGTGTAAAAATACACCCCAAAACACATTATACTACTTCTCCTGAGTACGGCGGTACCACATGTGTGGCACTTTTTTGCACCCTAAGTGCGCTAAGAGGCCCAAAGTCCAATGAGTACCTTTAGGATTTCACAGGTCATTTTGCGACATTTGGTTTCAAGACTACTCCTCACGGTTTAGGGCCCCTAAAATGCCAGGGCAGTATAGGAACCCCACAAATGACCCCATTTTAGAAAGAAGACACCCCAAGGTATTCCGTTAGGAGTATGGTGAGTTCATAGAAGATTTTATTTTTTGTCACAAGTTAGCGGAAAATGACACTTTGTGAAAAAAAAACAATTAAAATCAATTTCCGCTAACTTGTGACAAAAAAAATAAATCTTCTATGAACTCACCATCCTCCTAACGGAATACCTTGGGGTGTCTTCTTTCTAAAATGGGGTAATTTGTGGGGTTCCTATACTGTCCTGGCATTTTAGGGGCCCTAAACCGTGAGGAGTAGTCTTGAAACGAAATTTCTCAAAATGACCTGTGAAATCCTAAAGGTACTCATTGAACTTTGGGCCCCTTAGCGCAGTTAGGGTGCAAAAAAGTGCCACACATGTGGTATCGCCGTACTCAGGAGAAGTAGTATAATGTGTTTTGGGGTGTATTTTTCCACATACCCATGCTGAGTGGGAGAAATATCTCTATAAATAGACAATTGTGTGTAAAAAAAATAAAACAATTGTCATTTATGGAGATATTTCTCCCACCCAGCATGGGTATGTGTAAAAATACACCCCAAAACACATTATACTACTTCTCCTGAGTACGGCAATACCACATGTGTGGCACTTTTTTGCAGCCTAACTGCGCTAAGGGGCCAAAAGTCCAATGAGCATCTTTAGGCTTTACAGGGGTGCTTACAATTAGGCACCCCCCAAAATGCCAGGACAGTGAACACACCCCACAAATGACCCCATTTTGGAAAGTAGACACTTCAAGGTAATCAGAGAGGAGCATAGTGAGTCCGTGGCAGATTTCATTTTTTTTTTGTCGCAAGTTAGAAGAAATGGAAACTTTTTTTTTTCTTTTTTTTGTCAGAAAGTGTCATTTTCCGCTAACTTGTGACAAAAAATAAAATCTTCTATGAACTCACCATGCCTCTCACTGAATACTTTGGGATGTCTTCTTTCCAAAATGGGGTCATTTGGGGGGTATTTGTACTATCCTGGAATTTTAGCCCCTCATGAAACCTGACAGGTGCGCAGAAAAGTCAGAGATGCTTGAAAATGGGAAAATTCACTTTTGGCACCATAGTTTGTAAACGCTATAACTTTTACCCAAACCAATAAATATACACTGAATGGGTTTTTTTTTATCAAAAACATGTTTGTCCACATTTTTCGCGTTGCATGTATACAGAAATTTTACTTTATTTGAAAAATGTCAGCACAGAAAGTTAAAAAAATCATTTTTTTGCCAAAATTCATGTCTTTTTTGATGAATATAATAAAAAGTAAAAATCGCAGGAGCAATCAAATAGCACCAAAAGAAAGCTTTATTAGTGACAAGAAAAGGAGGTAAAATTCATTTAGGTGGTAGGTTGTATAAGCGAGCAATAAACCGTGAAAGCTGCAGTGGTCTGAATGGAAAAAAAGTGCCTGGTCCTTAAGGGGTAGAAAGACTGTGGTCCTGAAGTGGTTAATATACACACCCTAGCAATTTTCTCAGAGTTTCCAATCATTTTTATCATAATTGGGGAAAAATTGAACATAGGTGTGTGGTACATTGGTCATATTTTTTAATTTGTTACAATCAGTCAGAAAAATTGATTGCAATTCTTAAATTGAACAGATATTTAAAAAATTGTATGGTGTGTGGCCACCTTAACACGCATCTCACTTATTGGATATCTTTTGGCTAAAGAGCAAGAAGATTTGCATCACAAAAGTCGAGTGTGCTGATCTTTGTGGATTCTAAACAAGTTAGTTCCGCCTGGTGCTCTGGTGGATTGATTGACTGCACCTCATCTATGGGAAGGGGAGTACGTCCGGATACCCCCACTCTTATGCTGCATGAAACAATTTCACACTTGATGCAATACAATAGGTTGAAAACAACCATTTTAAAGGTGGCCACTAATGATTCAATCTTTTTCATCCAATCTCACTATTTCTATGTAATATAAGGGATTGCCTAAATTATTCATTCAATATATTCACTTAGTTTACCCTTATACTACATAGATTTAGTAAAATTGGATGAAAACTATTGGATAACTTGTGTCCACCATAATACTTTAGCATTTCCATTTCACTATCTTTGGTGAAAGGAAACGGTATCCTTATTTTTCACCACTGTCCGAAACATGCTACATTACTGAGCTCCTTCCATCAGTGATCTGTCACCATCCGTAGGCCTGTGAAACTGGTATGAGGAATGTTTTAGGTGATGTTTGGATGTTTTTGATTTCCTGTAGGCCGGTTATTGGTGCTAGTGGTTTTTTTATCTCTGGTTTTCATTATGATATGGCAAAATCCGATAACTTAAGCACCTGTTCATTTAAAGGGATACTGTAGGGGGTCGGGGGAAAATGAGCTGAATTTACCCGGGGCTTCTAATGGTCCCCCGCAGACATCCTGTGCCCGCGCAGCCGCTCACCGATGCTCCGGCCCCGCCTCCAGTTCACTTCTGGAATTACTGACTTTAAAGTCAGAAAACCACTGCGCCTGTGTTGCCGTGTCCTCGATCCCGCTGATGTCATCAAGAGCGCACAGCGCAGGCCCAGTATGGTCTGTGTCTGTGCAGTACACTCCTGGTGACATCAGCGGGAGCGAGGACACGGCAACGCAGGCGCAGTGGTTTTCTGACTTTAAAGTCAGAAATTCCAGAAGTGAACCGGAGGCGGGGCCGGAGCATTGGGGAGTGGCTGCTCCAACACAGGATGTCTGCGGGGGACCATTAGAAGCCCCGGGTAAGTTCAGCTCATTTTCCCCCGACCCCCTACAGTATCTCTTTAAGTGTTGCTATTTTCAGCTATGTATATCTTTGGGTGCCATATGCTTGCTTTAGGCTGCTTTCACAGTGGGACGTTACAGTCGCACGTTAGTGCAGCCTGTAACGCACCCCACCGCACAGTAATGAAAAATCAATGGGCTGTTCACAGTGCCCACATTGCGTTACATTGTAACGCTTCATGTTATTTTAAAGTGCTGCATGCTGTGCGTTCCACGCGGCTAAGCCGCGTTAGACTGTTTGCACATGCTCAGTAGTGTTGGAGGAGGAGGTCTCCCCCTCCTCCTCGGCCAGGCACATGGCTAATTAATATTCACTGCACGGTGTGACGTGCAGTGTTTACTTCCTGGAGCGCCGTTCTGTGAGGCGATTGGCCGGCGGGACCACGTGATGCCGCATGCGTCCAAGAGTATGCATCACGGCATCACAGGACGTGTGAAGAGCCGCTCAACACGGCTCAATGTAACGTCCAGCTACAACCCCACTATGCGTTGCGTTAGGTGCACGTTATGCGACCTTAACGTAGCACCTAACGCAACGTCTTAGTGGGAAAGTAGCCTTAAGCATTTGGCTACTGTGTAAATGTATAAAACATCTAAATGCTAGCGTCCATTTACTCGTGGAATCACATTGCGATAACAGGGGACCGCCCCAGAGCTGGGGGCCCCAATCACTAACCTTCCCTTCCACCGATAAAGGGGACTATACTTCAGATCTGGTGTTTTTGTGGCCATAATGGTTATAGGTGTGAAGATCACAATGGCCACACTCGTTTTCTGACCCTTGTAAGATGTGTCCCTCAGGCTGTTGATGAAACCTGTGATTTGGATTGGTATCACCATATTTGCAATTTTTGATATGTGATCTGATTCCTACGCTATTAAAATAAGTGTTGGCTAACTCCATGCTCAGTAACCCTTGTAGCTGCATGCACCTTATGAGCTAATATTTCCATTAAATTTTTCATTGTTAAGCGCACTTTTTGCACTTCGAGCACCTTTTTCTTTAAATCTACATAGACTACTATCTGGTATGCATCATCATACGCAAGTAGTGGTGTGATCGTATGTGTGCTGCCGTAATGTGGACTTGGTGCTTGGAGCTCTACCTTACAACTTTATAAGGTAGGGGACCAGAGTTCAGCTACTGGTTTATTTGAGCACTAGTGGGGGGGGGGGGGGGCAGAGTAAAAAGGTGAGTTTTGAGGGCCTTCTTGAAGATGTTGAAGGAGGGGGAAACCCTAATGAGGGGAGGTAGGGAGTTCCATAGTGTTGGAGCAGCTCTTGAGAAGTCCTGGAGGCGTGCATGGGATTGGGTGGTACGGGGTGCAGTCAGGCGAAGTTCATAGTTAAATAGTAAAAGTGATAGTCCCTGATAGTGTAGTATGTTAGTATCTGTGGTAATATTGAAATAACAAAGGAGAGGAACTCATAAAGGTGTGTTACTGCTAAGGTATCCACTGTATCAGCAGGTGGGGAGTACAGATGGCCGAACCTCCGATTTTCGGTGCGCAAACCTCCCACAAAAGTTCAGTTCGCGCGAACTTTCTCGAACTGCCATAGACTTCAATGGGGAGGCGAACTTTGAAAAATAGAAAAAATTATGCTGGCCACAAAAGTGATGGAAAAGATGTTTCAAGGGGTCTAACACCTGGTGGGGGCATGGCGGAGTGGGATAAACGCCAAAAGTCCTGGGGAAAAATCAGGATTGGACACAAAGCAGCGTTTTAAGGGCAGAAATCACATTGAATGCTAAATTGCAGGCCTAAAGTGCTTTCAAACATCTTGCATGTGTATACATCAATCAGGGAGTGTAATTAGAGTACTGCTTCACACTGACACACCAAACTCACTGTGTAACGCACCGCAGGCCCTGCGAACCCCGGTGGCTCCATTTTTTTTCATGGACGTGGCTCCTACGTCCAGCATGCACATTTGGATGTAGGAGCCACGTCCTGTGGGCTAAAGTGGTTCAATATTTTATTCTATGTTGGTGCTTCTGTTAAATTAACACTGTAGTTAAAAAGTTCCTAGAGGAAATCGGAACACCATCTGTAGTTTTTGGGTGCTTGACAAAGTGGCATAGGCAATGCCAAATCAGATACAATGTTGAAAGGATTGTCAGCACACCACTCTCTATAGCACACACTTTATTGTGCTTGTGGAGACTGGCACAATAAAGTGTGTGCTATAGAGAGTAAAGGTTGCTCACTTTTTTCTGGAACTTTTTTTTATTGACCCTTACAAAAATGCCAAATGCATAGCTATCATGTTGATCTGTTAACTTTAAAGTTGTCTTGAACAGTTCGGCCGCGAACATCGGTGCTTTGCGTTCGTGTCAAAACGTGAACTTTATGGCGAGTTCGACCAGCCACTAAACTACATCATTGGGCTAAACTTTGACCCTCTACATCACAGTCAGCAGACACATGACAGCCAATCAGGGTACAATCCCTCCTGGAGCACCCCCTTCCCCCCCCCTTATATAAGGCAGCTGTGTCAGCCATTAGCTCACTCAGTGTTGCTGCAGTAGTGAGAGAAGGGAGAGGAACCTGCTGCAGAGATAGGGAAAGCTTAGTTAGGCTCTTGTAGCTTGCTCCTAGCTTATATTTGTTGTTGAAAAGCACCACAAAAAGAGCTCTTTTCAGATCTAATGTTCTTGTGAAGTCGTTTTTCTTTTTTTTGTTTGTTTGTTTTATTATATTATTAATTATTATTGATTATACAGGTCTGTGTGTCGCAGCTGGCCATTGCTAATTGCTATACTGTGCAAGGCCCAGCACATTCAGTGGCTACATTTTCACTGCACCTACTTGTGTGACAGCTGCACATTTGTAATACCAGTCCGAACGTGCATACCTGTTCATGTTTACTGCACCTGCGTGACAGCACGCAGTGTTATATAATACCAGTCACTGCATAACTGGTCACTGCACCTGTGTGTGACAGCTGCACATTTGTAATACCAGTCCGACCATGCATACCTGTTCATGTGCACTGCACCTGCATGACAGCACACAGTGTTATATACCAGCAGTCACTGTATAACTGTTCACTGCACCTGTGTAATCACACATTGTTGTACCAAAAGTCACTGCAACCTTTTCACTGCACCTGTGTAACCGCACATTGTATTAGTCAAGTCAGTGCATACCTTTCACTTCATCCCCCCCAATATGGACAAAACAAGAGGCAGAGCCAGAGGCAGGCCACCCGGCAGGTCTGTTCGAGGTTGCGCTGTCGTGATTTTGTGCGGCCCTCGACCAAAGTACAGTGTTCAGAAGAAGGCATGTGCCATCAACCCCCAATATTGTCAGGACGTAGTTAACTATTTAACACAGAACACTTCATCTCCCTCAGCTTCCACATGGAAGCGTGACATATCTTCTTCCTCCTGCTCTGATTCTGGCACCCCACTTAACACTCCATCGGCAGCCATCACCAAAGTGCCATCATCCCAGGGCTCAGCGGTGTGGACCTTTTTTTGTGTGTCTGCCTCAGATGAGAGCAATGCCATCTGTACTCTCTGCCACTGAAAATTGAGCCATGGAAAGACCAAGACCCACGTAGGGACAACTACCTTACGAAGGCACATGATTACAAAGCACAAACTGCAGTGGGATGACCACCTGAGGAAAAGCAGCACACAAAAGCAAAGCCACACACTGCAGTGTAAGATACCATCATGCAATTATTTCTCAAAAAGGTGATACCCAAACTGTACCGTGATGTTGAAAGGCAAGTGGTGTCATCTCTGGCCCACAGCGTTGGGTCAAGGATCCATCTGACCACGGATATCTGGTCTGCAAAGCACGATCAGGCCTGCCCAAAGACAGTCCCCACACACAGCATCTCTGCCTGCACACCGTGTGACTGCCTACCCCAAGACTAAGTCGGTCCCCACACAGCATCTCTGCCTGCAGGCCGCTTGACTGCCTTCTCCACCACCACCAACAGGGTCCAGGACTCCAGGTGGATTCCTGAATTTTTAAGGCTGTTGCTAGCAATAATTTTTCTGGTGCATGTACATGCCTGCCTAATTTTTCTGGCTGCACTGCGACCGCAACAACAAAACAAAAGGCATATACATGTGTCAATTCCCCTTCATGATCGTTACCTTGCCGCAGTGAAGGGGCTTGCGTATCACAATGAAGCAATGACCGGCTAAATGAGTGTGTTGGGGTTGGGGGGCACACCTGACCCAAGAAGATAATAAGGTCGTTGCTTCATTGTGGACAGACCAAATTCAATCAGCTGGACACTCAGTCACTGTTGTTCTGTCATTCAGCTACCTCAGCACAACCATATGGGCTTGAAAACCGCCATCGCCTGCACTCTCGCCATGGTGCGTACCAGTCCAGCATAGCCGTCACTACACAAACAGCTGTTTGTGGTGCATTACACAGTGAGTTTAGTCTGTCAGTGTGAAGCAGTACACTAATTACCTGATTGATGTAGACACCTGCAAGATGTTTTAAAGAACTTTGGGCCTCCAATTTAGCAATAAAATGTGATTTCTGCCCTTAAACCCTGCTGTGTGTCAAATCCGGATTTTTTTCCCCGGGGACTTTTGGCGTGTATCCCACGTTGCCATGCCCCCATCCAGGTGTTAGCCCCTTGAAACATCTTTTCCATCACTTTTCTGGCCAGAATTAATGTTTGTAGTTTTGAAGGTTCGCCTGCCCATTGAAGTCTATGGCAATTCGAAAGTTCGCATGTTCGCAAACTTTTTTTGCGTGTTCGGGTTTGAAGTTCTCGAACCAAAATCGGAGGTTCATGACAGCTCTAGTTAGCTTCAGCAATGTGTGAGTCATGCATCTCACTACTAAGCAGGATTATTGTAAATATACTCAGCTCGACTCCAGAAAGTCTTTTTTTTTTTATACCTTGATTTGGTCTTTAAAGAGAACCCGAGGTGTGTTTAAAGAATGTTATCTGCATACAGAGGCTGGATCTGCCTATACAGCCCAGCCTCTGTTGCTATCCCAAACCCCACTAAGGTCCCCCTGCACTCTGCAATCCCTCATAAATCACAGCCGTGCTGTGAGGCTGTGTTTACATCTGTAGTGTCAGTCTCAGCTGCTCCCCCGCCTCCTGCATAGCTCTGGTCCCTGCCCCTGTACCTTCCCTCCAATCAGCAGGGAGGGAAGGGATGCAGGCGGGGACTGGAGTTTGTGGAAGTCACTTACTTACCAATACACCAAGATTTCAAAAATAAGTCAGGAGATGAAAAGGAAAAACAACTTATGGCTTTATTCAAAAATGGCACATGTATACATGAGGGAAACCCAGTTAAGCCTAGCAAAAGGGTCAAGGCAGTTTAAGGTTTCTGCTTCAACTTCCGCTGTGCACCAGTTCTTGTACCCCGAATTACGTGGTCATGATGTAATTTACTTGTCCAATAATAATATGTCTCTAAGGGTCTTCTTCTTGCACTCCAAGAGGGCGGAGAATTCTCACAGCCTTGCACCTGGTCTTGACTACAGCACACAATCTCTCCGGCATCCTGCTCCCATAGTTACTTTCAAGGCCTTTACTTGCGTGACTCGAATCATCCCCCGATGGGAGGTTGCAGTATCAGGCACGCCATATCTGTTTAGAAATTCCTGAGAAGACAAAAACTCACACAGTACCAGGTCTTAGCTAAAGCATGTCTACAGAGAAATAATCTGAGACTAACTTTAAAGGGTAACTCTATTCATCTGAATCATCTGTGTTACATTAGCCTTATTAAACATTGGTGTCACCTTATATCTATTAAGTGCATATATATGAAACTTAACATACAGCTATGACATTAACATACCCCCCTGTTGCACATATATACGTATAAGGTGGCAAGGGGTTCAACTACATAGACTTGAAACACTTCTTAAATAATGGAAGCTAGCAGTCGCTTTCATCGTAGCCTTGTAGCATTGCAAAATATATATATATGTTTATTTAATGCCTACTGCTTCTAGTGTACTATCTTATCAGATATCAAACAATCTACACAACTGAGAAGTCAATCTTTGGGAATTTGTGCTTCCCCATAAAGCTGTCCTCCTCCTCACTGTCATTGTATTCCTCATGTTTGAGTGAAAACATGGCTGCATCAGTTTTCTGCTTTATGAAACTGCCCAAGTATTTCCTGGCCAGGGGTATAACACAACAAGCCAAAAAACTGAACATGAGTATCACAATAAGTATCATGGTACCAACATTTTTTAGGAAACCCTTCCAGTTTCCAAACCAGTCATTGAACCATTTTGTAAAGGAATCTGATACACCAGAGTTTCTTTTTAACTCGTCTGATAGGTCAGTCAGTTTCCTCAAAGCTTCTGTCACCCGTCCATCAGGGCCAGTTTCACTGGGAATGTAGGTACAGCAGGCCCCGCCCAGTCCCAGAAATTTGCAAACTCCTCCTTTTTCGGCAAGCATCATGTCCAGACTCATTCTGTTTTGAAATGTCATTTTGGAATTTGGGCCTAACTCATTAACTATGCCCTGCAGAGCATCACGCGTGAAATTCACAAATCTTTGCTGATTGTAATATATGTAGTTTATCCACTCCACGTTTTTGTTAATGGTGATCTGTGGAATCAAAGACTCAAACCCTGCCCACACCGGGTTTCTGGCCTTAAATTCATCTGGAACCCCTCTGGGGACACCTATTGCATCCAAAAAGACATGTGGGTCCAGGTTACCTTTAAGTTCTCTCTTAAAGATCTTGTGGGCTTCTTTTTCAAAATCCTGGTCACTCTCTCTAAACATATGTATGGGCATAATGAGTTTGGCCAGTGCACAGTGACCTTTCCACACTGGTGGCAATCTAGGGCGTAATTTAAGATCACCGCACAACCAGTAGATATCACCAAGGGAGTGTGTCTGATGAAATAGTAGGAAAGGGTCTGCTTGCTTCATTACAGCACAGTAACCAGGGGGAAATTCACCCACATCTACTCCACCTGAATTCGTACTGTTATGACAGGTATAGTTACCCTTGTACACAGTTGCTGAGTGGTCAATTTGATCAGGGGTACCTTCCTTCTATGGGTATCGGTCTATCCACATTTTACAGAATGGATCTTTTGTGGCTGGGGTCTGACCTTTACTCCTATAGAGTGACAGAATACATTTCTCACCCCCTTCTGGAAAGGGAAGTGGCACAGTGCCAAGGTGTGGCCTTGCTCCTGCACATACATAACAATCCGACATATTGTGTTGCTTGGCTGTGTACCTCATCCATTCAAGCCACATGTTAGTATCTGAATATCCTGTCTCCATGGCAATGGTCTCCTCAAATGTAGGGTTAGCCAGGGCCTGTACCCATGGTTCCTGATCCTCATGCTCCATGACTTTAAACTCAGGGTTTTTGTACATGTCCCTGAGCGAAAACTTCCCCAGAGGCCCCCCTGTATACCCTGGGACATGCATGCCTATCACATACGTTCCTGCATCTCCAGGGCTCGGGTTTTCTATATTCAGGGTCAGGCGCTGGGAACTATCTATTAGTTTTCCAGGCATACAGGCTCCCCCAGCTGTTGTTAAGGTCATCCTTGAGCGAAGGGGCACCCCATTTCTGTCAATCCGCGTCATGGCAGGATCAGGTCTGTATCCCCAGTCAGTACCTGTGTTCCAGGCAGCTGCTTTCCACGAACTACATTCATACCCCCAATGGTCATCAGTCACACAAATGAAAAATTGTCCTTTTTCATTAAGGCTGCAGTGCCAATTACAACGTTGCACAACCTGGCAGTAGTCAAAGGTGTAAGTCGCCACTTGTATTTGTGAAGAATTATATTAGAACACTAAGCTCTGGTGTTCTCTTATTACAGCAACCTGTCCTCTTCGCATCAGTCCTATATTTATGGCATCCCGTTTAACCCTTGGTCGGTTGTGAGTTACATTATCAGTTTGTGGAAAGGCTGAAGGAAGTGTTCGGAAATGCTCTAGGGCTTCTAACACTATCCACAATGTCCCAATGAAAAGCATAGAAATAATGACTCCGTTTCCACTTGGAGTCTTAAAATATCCTGTATCCAAGATTCCCATTTCTTCTCTCTTTTTTATATATATTTTTTTTAAAAGAACTCTGGGAATTAAGCGGGCCCCAACTCTCCCTAATCTAGCTCCTCAATCATCCTGTTCAGGGCTTGTGCCCGCTTTGAATGGAGGAAAATCTCTAATATTCCCTCCACCCGCTGTGACGTTGTCTTGACTGGAGCTCAGGCAAATGTTCCTCACACTCCAGGGCCCAGGAGCCAACACCTCCCATCACAGGATGCTGTCTATTCTGTCCCTGAACAGGGAATGGGTGCCCTTTTGCAGTGAGTTCAATGTAATCCAGTGCAATGGTATGAAAGGGGTAATGTGGTGTAGGTATTTTACTAATAGGTGGCTTTAATCCCTTTCCTGTGTTGTGCTGGGCATATATAGTGCATTGTGAGACAAACTTTTTTTTTAAAAAGATACTTATGCCCAGACAGTAAAAATGTTTGGTGGCTATGGCCATCATACCATCCGTTGAGACATGGGTGACCCCATGTAACACAAGAGCCAATAATCTGTACAAAAGTCTGGGAAGGCATAAGGCATCATTGACACAGAGGAGGCCGCTATCATTAACTGTTGCATGTACCCTTCCCCACTGAGCCTTTTCAGCTGCTGGTGCATTGTTCTGGAATTCCACTAAGAGATCAGTGGTGATCGCTGCAGAGGATGGAATGATGAGAGGGGAGGGGGCTGATGGCAGAGGGGGATCAGTGGCAGGGAGTGAAGGGGAGGCGGCAGCTGTGGTGGGCAGAAGGGATGGGATGGGATGGCTCAGAAGTTGGGAGAGGGCGCAGCGCCGCCAATTTCGCCTCAGCATCTGCAAGATTGTTGCCACGGGTAACGTCAGAGTCATCACGCAAGTGTGCCATGCATTTTACCACAGCTACCTGCGAGGGCAGCAGTACACTATCAAGGAGCTGTTGCAATAAGTCTTAATGGCGGACTGGTTTCCCAGCCGCAGTTAACATGCCACGGTTCCACCACTGTGCAGCGTAGGTATGACAAGCAGAGAACGCATACTGGCTGTCAGTGTAAACAGTGAGAACTTCACCCTCGTGCAACGCACAGGCTCGAGTGAGTGCATGAATCTCTGCAGCTTGTGCAGAGTAGGAGATTGGTAAAGGACCAGACTCCAAAACAGCATCCAGGGTAACAACAGCATATCCCACTCTGTTCACTCCTATGGCATCTTTGGAGGCAGAGCCATCGACAAAGACGAGTGTACTTCCGGGTATTGGTTCGGACTTAAGGTCTTCTCTGGGTAGAAAGACCTTTTGTAACTCTGTGACACAATCATGCTGAGGCTCAACACTCTCTGCAGCGGGGGTCGGGAGTAAAGTTGCTGGGTTGAGTGTGGTACAGCGTTTCACTGTAAGGTGAGGCTGACCCAGCAAAGTGGCAGTGCAATACAAGTGATGGGCAGGAGTAAGTAACGTCATTTTATCCTGCAACAAAAGAGCATGCACTGCGTGGGGAACAAGAACCTCTAGTGGATGGTAGAGGACCAGGGTGGCCGTTATGTCAACAGCCATCGCAGCAGCAATAACAGCTTGTACACAAGACGGCAAGGCACATGCAACCTGATCCAAAGGCTTAGAATAAAAACCTAGCGGCCTCTGTTTGTCTCCCCAAGTTTGTGTCATCACAGCTGTCATGCATTTATCTTTGCAATCAACATACAGTTTAAAAACCTTCGTGTAATCAGGGAAGGCTAGAACCAGAGGATCTTGCAGCGCAGACTTACACCTCTCAAATGCCATAGTCAAGTCATCTGTCCAGGTGACTTTGTCAGTCATTGCCATTGGGTCAGTGTGGATGGCATTGAACAAAGGCTTAACCAGTGCTGAGCAATGGATAATCCAGGCCCTGCAGTAGTTAAGGGTCCCAAGGAACGTCATCATGTCTTTCTTTGTCACAGGTTTTGGTATATCTTGGATAGCTCGTATCCGCGTATCCTCAATAGTACGTCCTGCACCTGAAATGAGTTGTCCTAAATATTTAACAGTGGGCTGACAGAACTGTTTTTTGTAAGGCCGGTACGCACCTTTAGCAACTACAATGACCTCCTCTGAATTTTGTATCAGGCCCACGTCAGTGTCAGATTGTGCCCACAGCTTGTCTGGGACACCGGACAACTCATGTCAGGACGCATCTGCAAAGTCAACATTGTCAGCTTCTTCAGGTCGTTTAGTCAGGTGTATCAGCATTCCCGTGGTCTGAAGGTGGCGTGGGCAGTAAATGCCCTCACCACTTCCTTCTTTTCACTTGTTCAATAGAATCCCGGCCGTGTCCCAACGTCCCCACTGCGGTTTGTACAGTGAAGCATGAGGGGCGGAGTTCGGGACAGCAAACAGCTCATCCTGCAGGATGCCGTCTGTCTCAACACTGTCCCAGCCTGGGATTGAAACCTCATACAGAACATAACCTTCTGCATTTTCCCATAGTCCGGTAATCTCTACACAGACTTTTCTCCTCATTGGGAACTTTTGCTCATAGTCCAAATCCCTGCATCCATTCGCTATGTAATGTGTGGTGACGTGTGCCACACATACTACCTCCTGAAATGTATCAGCCGGACCGGCATCCTGCTGTATCCAGTTCAGGAGTGAATTTGGCAGAATAATACCGTACCAATGCACACCAGGTGCCTCTGCCATAGGAGCACGATGGATCTGCAGTGACTCTGGACCGGGAGCAATAGTCAACTTCAAATCACCAATCAAGTCTCTGCCACACAGATTAATTGGGCACCTTGCAGAGATTATGAAACTGCAAAACACAGCTCTGCCTGACTTTTCATCTAAAACCTGCAACGGTTTAGAGGTTGGGGACACTTCAAACCCACCACCGGCATTGCGTGTAACGACTGTACCCAACTTTTCCCACGGGATATTTAAACCAGTCTCAAGGACAGACCTACATGCACCAGTGTCAACCAAAAACTTGATTCTAACACTCGATACAGTCAAAAGGATTTCAGGCTTTTTTGTGTCAGCATAATCAATCTCAATCACATTAGTGTCACGGCTCAACTCTTCCCTGCCTAGTCATGCAGACTGGGTTTGTTGCTTGGTTTGATTGGCCGTATTCTCTGGGCAGTCTCGTGTAATGTGATCCCGCTTTCCACAAATGAATTATTCCCCTCTTTCTCGTTTTCCAGCAAAGTCACGCACAAATCTACGTGGACGGGGACGTGAGACATCTCCGCTGTATGCACCCTCCTCACCCGCGCCCTGGTTGCAGGTGGACAAGGAATAGGAGACTGCCGCAGCAGGATGTCTCTTCTGTCCCCGCTTTTTTTTTTTTTCTATCAGAATTTTCTCCGCATGCCTGGCATACTCCAAAAACACACTGTCACACTGCACGTACGCCATGTAATCAAATGTTTATGAATTGTCCACTGTAATTCTTCCTTTAACCACTTCCCAACCGCCTAACGCACAGAGGCGGCCGGGAAGTGGAGCCCTGAAGGACCGGCTCACCCACAGAGGCGGCGGTCCTTCTAAGGGCATGGGCGGAGCGATCGCGTCATCCGTGACGCGATCCTCCGCCGGCGCCTGTCACCGCTCGCCCGCCGCAACATCCCGCCGGCTATACGGAAGCTCCGGCGGGATGTTAACCCCGCGATCGCCGCATACAAAGTGTATAATACACTTTGTAATATTTACAAAGTGTATTATACAGGCTGCCTCCTGCCCTGGTGGTCCCAGTGTCCGAGGGACCACCAGGGCAGGCTGCAGCCACCCTAGTCTGCACCCAAGCACACTGATTTCTCCCCCCCCTGCCCCAGATCGCCCACAGCACCCCTCAGACCTCCCCCTGCCCACCCCCCAGACCCCTGTTTGCACCCAATCACCCCCCTAATCACCCATCAATCACTCCCTGTCACTATCTGTCAACGCTATTTTTTTTTATCTCCCCCCCCTGCCCGCTGCCCCCTCCTGATCACCCCCCCACCCCTCAGATTCTCCCCAGACCCCCCCCCCCCAGACCCCCCCCTGTGTACTGTATGCATCTATCCCCCCTGATCACCTGTCAATCACCTGTCAATCACCCATCAATCACCCCCTGTCACTGCCACCCATCAATCAGCCCCTAACCTGCCCCTTGCGGGCAATCTAATCACCCACCCACACCAATAGATCGCCCGCAGATCCGACATCAGATCACCACCCAAACGCAGTGTTTACATCTATTCTCTCCTCTAAACACCCACTAATTACCCATCAATCACCCCCTATCACCACCTGTCACTGTTACCCATCAGATCAGACCCTAATCTGCCCCTTGCGGGCACCCAATCACCCGCCTACACGCTCAGATTGCCCTCAGACCCCCCCTTATCAATTCGCCAGTGCAATATTTACATCTGTTCTTCCCTGTAATAACCCACTGATCACCTGCCAATCACCTGTCAATCACCCATCAATCACCCCCTGTCACTGCCACCCATCAATCACCCCCTGTCACTGCCACCCATCAATCAGCCCCTAACCTGCCCCTTGCGGGCAATCTGATCACCCACCCACACCAATAGATCGCCCGCAGATCCGACATCAGATCACCACCCAAACGCAGTGTTTACATCTATTCTCTCCTCTAAACACCCACTAATTACCCATCAATCACCCCCTATCACCACCTGTCACTGTTACCCATCAGATCAGACCCTAATCTGCCCCTTGCGGGCTCCCAATCACCCGCCTACACGCTCAGATTGCCCTCAGACCCCCCCCCCCCTTATCAATTCGCCAGGGCATTATTTACATCTGTCCTTCCCTGTAATAACCCACTGATCACCTGTCAATCACCCATCAATCACCCTCTGTCACTGCCACCCATCAATCACCCCCTGTCACTGCCACCCATCAATCGGCCCCTAACCTGCCCCTTGCGGGCAATCTGATCACCCACCCACACCAATAGATCGCCCGCAGATCCGACATCAGATCACCACCCAAGCGCAGTGTTTACATCTATTCTCTCCTCTAAACACCCACTAATTACCCATCAATCACCCATCAATCACCCCCTATCACCACCTGTCACTGTTACCCATCAGATCAGACCCTAATCTGCCCCTTGCGGGCACCCAATCACCCGCCTACACGCTCAGATTGCCCTCAGACCCCCCCTTATCAATTCGCCAGTGCATTAGTTACATCTGTTCTTCCCTGTAATAACCCACTGATCACCTGTCAATCACCTGTCAATCACCCATCAATCACCCCCTGTCACTGCCACCCATCAATCACCCCCTGGCACTGCCACCCATCAATCACCCCCTGTCACTGCCACTCATCAATCAGCCCCTAACCTGCCCCTTGCGGGCAATCTGATCACCCACCCACACCAATAGTTCGCCCGCAGATCCGACGTCAGATCACCTCCCAAGGGCAGTGTTTATATCTGTTCTCTACCCTAAACACCCACTAATTACCCATCAATCACCCCCTGTCACTGCTACCTATCAGATTAGACCCCTATCTGCCCCTAGGGCACTCAATCACCCGCCCACACCCTCAGAATGCCCTCAGGCCCCAGCCCTGATCACCTCACCAGTGCATTGCTTGCATCTATTCCCCCCTCTAATCACACCTTGAGACACCCATCAATCACCTCCTGTCACCCCCTAGCACACCTACCCATCAGATCAGGCCCTAATTTGCCCCGTGTGGGCTCCTGATCACTCGGCCAAACCCTCGGATCCCCCTCAGACCCCCTTCCGATCACCTCCCCAGTGCATTGATTGCATCTTTTTTCCCCTCTAACCACCCCCTGAGACACCCATCAATCACCTCCTGTCACCCCCCTAGCACTCCTATCCATCAGATCAGGCCCAATACAACCTGTCATCTAAAAGGCCACCCTGCATATGACCGGTTCCACAAAATTCGCCCCCTCATAGACCACCTGTCATCAAAATTTGCAGATGCTTATACCCCTGAACAGTCATTTTGAGACATTTGGTTTCCAGACTACTCACGGTTTTGGGCCCGTAAAATGCCAGGGCGGTATAGGAACCCCAGAAACAGACCCCATTTTAGAAAAAAGACACCCCAATGTATTCTGTTAGGTGTATGACGAGTTCATAGAAAATTTTATTTTTTGTCAAAAGTTAGCGGAAATTGATTTTTGTTTTTTTTTCACAAAGTGTAATTTTTCACTAACTTGTGACAAAAAATAAAATCTTCTATGAACTCGCCATACACCTAACGGAATACCTTGGGGTGTCTTCTTTCTAAAATGGGGTCACTTGTGGGGTTCCTATACTGCCCTGGCATTTTAGGGGCCCTAAACCGTGAGGAGTAGTCTAGAAAACAAATGCCTCAAAATGACCTGTGATTAGGACGTTGGGCCCCTTAGCGCACCTAGGCTGCAAAAAAGTGTCACATGTGGTATCGCCGTACTCAGGAGAAGTAGTATAATGTGTTTTGGGGTGTATTTTTACACATACCCATGCTGGGTGGGAGAAATCTCTCTGTAAATGGACAATTGTGTGTAAAAAAAAAATCAAACAATTGTCATTTACAGAGGTATTTCTCCCACCCAGCATGGGTATGTGTAAAAATACACCCCAAAACACATTATACTACATCTCCCGAGTACGGCGATACCACATGATTGGCACTTTTTTGCAGCCTAACTGCGCTAAGGGGCCCAAAGTCCAATGAGTACCTTTAGGATTTCACAGGTCATTTTTGTTTCAAGACTACTCCTCACGGTTTAGGGCCCCTAAAATGTCAGGGCAGTATAGGAACCCCACAAATGACCCCATTCTAGAAAGAAGACACCCAAACGTATTCCGTTAGGAGTATGGTGAGTTCATAGAAGATTTTATTTTTTGTCACAAGTTAGCGGAAAATGACACTTTGTGAAAAAAAAACAATTAAAATCAATTTCCGCTAACTTGTGACAAAAAAATAAAAACTTCTATGAACTCACCATACTCCTAACGAAATACCTTGGGGTGTCTTCTTTCTAAAATGGGGGCATTAGTGGGGTTCCTATACTGCCCTGGCATTTTAGGGGCCCTAAACCGTGAGGAGTAGTCTTGAAACAAAAATGACCTGTGAAATCCTAAAGGTACTCATTGGACTTTGGGCCCTTTAGCGCAGTTAGGGTGCAAAAAAGTGCCACACATGTGGTATCGCCGTACTCGGGAGAAGTAGTACAATGTGTTTTGGGGTGTATTTTTACACATACCCATGCTGGGTGGGAGAAATACCGCTGTAAATGGACAATTGTGTGTAAAAAAAATCAAAAGATTGTCATTTACAGAGGTGTTTCTCCCACCCAGCATGGGTATGTGTAAAAATACACCCCAAAACACATTGTACTACTTCTCCCAAGTACGGTGATACCACATGTGTGGCACTTTTTTGCACCCTAACTGCGCTAAAGGGCCCAAAGTCCAATGAGTACCTTTAGGATTTCACAGGTCATTTTGAGAAATTTCGTTTCAAGACTACTCCTCACGGTTTAGGGCCCCTAAAATGCCAGGGCAGTATAGGAACCCCACAAATGACCCCATTTTAGAAAGAAGACACCCCAAGGTATTCCGTTAGTAGTATGGCGAGTTCATAGAAGATTTTATTTTTTGTCACAAGTTAGCGGAAATTGATTTTAATTGTGTTTTTTCACAAAGTGTCATTTTCCGCTAACTTGTGACAAAAAATAAAATCTTCTATGAACTCACCATACTCCTAACGGAATACCTTGGGGTGTCTTCTTTCTAAAATGGGGTCATTTGTGGGGTTCCTATACTGCCCTGGCATTTTAGGGGTCCTAAACCGTGAGAAGTAGTCTTGAAATGAAATTTCTCAAAATGACCTGTGAAATCCTAAAGGTACTCATTGGACTTTGGGCCCTTTAGCGCAGTTAGGGTGCAAAAAAGTGCCACACATGTGGTATCGCCGTACTCAGGAGAAGTAGTATAATGTGTTTTGGGGTGTATTTTTACACATACCCATGCTGAGTGGGAGAAAGATCTCTGTAAATGGACAATTGTGTGTAAAAAAAATTAACAAATTGTCATTTACAGAGATATTTCTCCCACCCAGCATGGGTATGTGTAAAAATACACCCCAAAACACATTATACTACTTCTCCTGAGTACGGCAATACCACGTGTGGCACTTTTTTGCAGCCTAACTGCGCTAAGGGGTCCAAAGTCCAATGAGCACCTTTAGGCTTTACAGGGGTGCTTACAATTTAGCACCCCCCAAAATGTCAGGACAGTAAACACACCCCACAAATGACCCCATTTTGGAAAGTAGACCCTTCAAGGTATTCAGAGAGGGGCATGGTGAGTCCGTGGCAGAATTCATTTTTTTTTTTGTCGCAAGTTAGAAGAAATGGAAGCTTTTTTTTTTTTTTTTTAACAAAGTGTCATTTTCCGCTTACTTGTGACAAAAAATATCTTCTATGAACTCACTATGCCTCTCAGTGAATACTTTGGGATGTCTTCTTTCCAAAATGGGGTCATTTGGGGGGTATTTATACTATCCTGGAATTCTAGCCCCTCATGAAACATGACAGGGGGTCAGAAAAGTCATAGATGCTTGAAAATGGGAAAATTCACTTTTGGCACCATAGTTTGTAAACGCTATAACTTTTACCCAAACCAATAAATATACACTGAATGGGTTTTTTTTAATCAAAAACATGTTTGTCCACATTTTTCGCGCTGCATGTATACAGAAATTTTACTTTATTTGAAAAATGTCAGCACAGAAAGTTAAAAAAATCATTTTTTTGCCAAAATTCATGTCTTTTTTGATGAATATAATAAAAAGTAAAAATCGCAGGAGCAATCAAATAGCACCAAAAGAAAGCTTTATTAGTGACAAGAAAAGGAGCCAAAATTTATTTAGGTGGTAGGTTGTATGAGCGAGCAATAAACCGTGAAAGCTGCAGTGGTCTGAATGGAAAAAAAGTGGCCGGTCCTTAAGGGGTAGAAAGCCCTAGGTCCTCAAGTGGTTAAAGCCCTATCAATCTGTGCTTTGAGCTGTTGTTCCCATGGTGTAGTGCCATCAAGCACTGCAGGTTTCTGCAACCCACTGTATTTTTCAAAAGCATCCATGACCCGTGCTACCAGATCATCCACGCTTTCGTTTGCTTTCTGGGAAATCGTAGAAAGCTTGGTAAAATCTGGGGTGATCTTATAAAATGTTATCATTCGTTGGATCAATGCATCCCACCTGGTTGTTAAGGTTGTGCTATCCCAATCCAACTCCACTGGTGGGTCAGTCGCAAGTCGTCCAGGCCCCCATGCACTCCAATTACCCTCGACATTCACCCATCTAGTTCCACAGACTCTTCTCACAACCCTCTCACATTCAGCGGCAGTCAGCTTAAAACTCCGTCTCAACTCAGTCAGTTGTTTAACGCATTCAACCACATCCTCTCTCAGGCTTGGTATAGTCTTAATTGCATTCAACATGTCGTCCTCTGTCCAGGGTCTGTAAACATGTATGGTTTGCCCTGCTCCGTTTGGGAGCTCTATCATAGGCAATTGCATTGCGGGTTCAGGGTTGCACTTTTCAGTAGGCACTGAAATGGCCACTGCCGGCTGTCGCAATGTGGTGGAAGATGGATATGGTAACATGGCGGAACCCGGGAGCTGTGACATGGCTGCCATCGGGTGCATAAAGATGGCGCCTGGATTATAGGAAGGAAGTTGAGGGTGTGGGAGCGGTGGGTAAATGTTGGGATATTTCGGCGGGGTCTGAGATGGCTGTTCTTCACTATTTGCACTTACTCTCAGATCTCCCGTTGTCACAGCTAACTGATCAACCTCCTGTTTGATGCCCGAGGCTGAGGGTACTCTGTCTCGGGTTCCTGAGGTTCTTCGCCCCCGCAACTGTCTATCAGACGTTGTCACCTCAGTTTGTCTATTAACAGGTTTGGACTTAGTGGGCTCACTGATGTTTCCTGTACTTGAGGAGCGGGCTGGATGTCCTGACTTATGGTCTGGACCCCACTAAGGGGATTGTGATCTCTGCCTCAGCCTTTGTGCTTCTCCAGCCTCAGCTCCAGGCACATCTCCACTTTCACTTTCACTCTCGCTCTCAACATCCTGCGCAGTCACACTGTGACCATATTCACCCTCCAAATCACTCGCTTTCTTCCCAAAATAAAAGGAGCACAGTTCCCTCTTACGCTTGTCAGCTTCATCTCGCCATTCTCTCGCTAATTGCAAACCATATTTATTCTACAAAATCAATTTCCCTTTACTTCTCTCCTCTATAGCCTTTATCAATGCCCTGCATTGTTTCGGGTGCAAATTGCCCGGGAAATTGAACATCTCATGCCAGACCTCGCATTTCTCCGTCAAGCGGGGGTCTTTACGGTGCATGAGAAGTTCATCATCCGTTGCACGGAGAAGTTGAGCTTTAGTTGCATTCTGCCCCATCCTGCCTGACAACTCTACTTCGGGGTACCTGTGACCTGTTTCCTATGATGTGACTGCTCAGCCGCCGCTGCCCCCCAGTGGACCGATACTGTGCTGGGGCCGACTTGCTGAATAGTACGCTTCACTGAATGCCACTGTAACTCGGGCGCGCTTTGCGAGAATTACTACCCAGCCTAGCAAATCAGTGATGATAACCATGGCTATTATCCGGCTTGCACTTGAGCCCTGAATTCAACCCGGCTGTTTTAGCCCTGGATTTGATCCGGCTTGCACTTGAGCCCTGAATTCAACCCGGCTGTTGTAGCCCTGGATTAGATCCGGCTTGCACTTTCGCCCTGGATTACTTTTGCCCTGCGGCTATTGCGTTGTATCCGCTGTTTCTTCTCATCCGGTCAATGAGGATCTATTCCACCTCGCAGATACCACGACTGACAATTTGGTAAAATTGCCAGCTTTTTTTACAGATCACAGGTATACCCCGGATAACTCAATTGTCATGCAGTACTCAAATAAAATCAAATATCTACTTACTTTTTTGATGCAGCTTGATAGCTCTCAGCGTTGACAATCAATTTAATCCGCTCAATCCGTGGCCGGCCACACATTCACACACAAACGCACCAAAAAAGGTAAAGCCCGCTGCTCTTCAAAGCATCTCCTGAAATCCTGGTTCTTGGATTCGAGCTCCGTCCCGTCTGGGTATACCACTCCGAGAATTTGCCCCTTTTTACAGGGAATTTTCACCCTGGAGGACTTATTTTGTTGGGATGACTGGGATCATCACCCCCATATTTCAGAGATGTACCCCAGGTGAAACAGAATCGATCCCGCTTCGAAGGACCAAAATGTGGAAGTCACTTACTTACCAATACACCAAGATTTCAAAAATAAGTCAGGAGATGAAAAGAAAAACAACTTATGGCTTTATTCAAAAATGGCACATGTATACATGAGGGAAACCCAGTTAAGCCTAGCAAAAGGGTCAAGGCAGTTTAAGGTTTCTGCTTCAACTTCCGCTGTGCACCAGTTCTTGTACCCCGAATTACGTGGTCATGATGTAATTTACTTGTCCAATAATAATATATGTCTCTAAGGGTCTTCTTCTTTCACTCCAAGAGGGCTGAGAATTCTCACAGCCTTGCACCTGGTCTTGACTACAGCACACAATCTCTCCGGCATTCTGCTCCCATAGTTACTTTCAAGGCCTTTACTTGCGTGACTCGAATCATCCCC
The DNA here is from genome assembly GCF_040937935.1 of Hyperolius riggenbachi. Taxonomy (NCBI): domain Eukaryota; kingdom Metazoa; phylum Chordata; class Amphibia; order Anura; family Hyperoliidae; genus Hyperolius; species Hyperolius riggenbachi. Next base: position 46,126,421 of record NC_090657.1, on the reverse strand, counting down.
CGATGGGAGGTTGCAGTATCAGGCACGCCATATCTGTTTAGAAATTCCTGAGAAGACAAAAACTCACACAGTACCAGGTCTTAGCTAAAGCATGTCTACAGAGAAAGAATCTGAGACTAACTTTAAAGGGTAACTCTATTCATCTGAATCATCTGTGTTACATTAGCCTTATTAAACATTGGTGTCACCTTATATCTATTAAGTGCATATATATGAAACTTGGATTAACATACAGCTATGACATTAACAAGTTCTGCAGGAGGCGGGGAGAGCAGCAGACTGACACTATAGAGATAAACACAGCCAGCTCTGACAAGCTGTTTGTCAGCAGCGTGGCTGTGATTTATGAGGGATTGCAGAGTGCAGGGGGACCTTAGTGGGGTTTGGGATAGCAACAGAGGCTGGGCTGTATAGGCAGATCCAGCCTCTGTATGCAGATAATATTCTTCAAACCCACCTCGGGTTCTCTTTAAAGCTGTTATTTTTGTTTTGAACAGAGTGAAAAAAGTGATTATCTTAAGCTGGCCATACACTAGACCGATTACCCGCCGATCGACAGCAGATTCGATCACTGGGATCGAATCTGCTGTCAAATCGTTCACGCAACACGCTAATTTTCAATCTATATCGGCCCGAAATAGATCGGTCCTGTCCATCGCGCCCTGCGGGAAATTACCTTCGATCGCCGCGGGTAAGGAGCGCATCGCTAGTGGCGTACGACCGACGTAGGTATACATTACCTGAAGCTGGCTCCCGGCATCTTCTCCGCATCACCTCCCGGCTGGCATCTTCTGCGCATCAGCTTCCGCATCCCGGCATCCAGCATAACTTCCTGTGTCACTGCAGTGACAGCGGAAGTACAAATAGAGGGCGTTCTATTTGAACTTCCGCTGTCACTGGAGTGATAGAACGTTATGCCGGATGCCGGGATGCGGAAGCTGATGTGGAGAAGATGCCCGTCGGGAGCCGATGCGGAGAAGATGCCCGGGACCAGGCTTCAGGTAATGTATGTGGGGGCCCGGGGGGCCACAGCGGCAGCTCAGCAGATTGTGATCGGTTTCAGGCTGAAATCGATTCACAATCTGTTTGCAGTAAAGGCAGCCATACGATCCCTCTCTGATCAGATTCGATCAGAGAGGGATCTATTTGTTGGTCGAATCTGATGGCAAATCAACCAGTGTATGGCTACCTTAACTCTATATTTGTGTTTTTACTGCTTTTAGTGGCCTTGTTGGAGAGAGATTTTCTATTACTTCCTGTCCAGACGGGGATCGATTACAGCTTATCAACAGAGACAGTGAGAAAGCTCCAAATACAGTAAATTGTTCTTGGTAGAGTTAATGAAGACAGGTTATTAAAGCATTCTAAAAACCTTCCACCAGATTTCTTATTGCTGTTGCTTTTTTTTTTTAGACACTGTGGCCCATAAGCAATTAACTCTTTTTCTCCTGAGATTTCTGCAAGGCGCTATTTTCACACCTTATCAATAAAATGCCTTTTAAGCCCCCAGGAAGCAAAAAAATTCTCAGAATAATTTTGACACTACTTTTCCAACCACTTTTTGGTACTTTATCAATTACAGATGTTCATATGCAGTTCACTTTTTCTCCTGAGTTTTCTCCTAGGTGATATTTTTACGACTTGTAAATAAAATGCCTTTTACACCATCAGCAAGCAAACAAATACTCAAAATAATTTTGATAGTACTTTTGTTACCTACTTTGTGGTACTTTTTTCTTTGCAAAGTTCAAAAACATGAATTTAAATTGAAGATAACAAGTTATCTCCTAGGAGAAAACTCAGGAGAAAAAGTGAATTGCAAATGGGACAGATTGTTAAAAAGTGATTTTAAAGATAAAAAAATATATCCTAGGAGAAAACTTAGGAGAAAAGGTGAATTGAAGAGGGGCCTGTGAGCTCTAATTTAAACCCTTGATGGTACAAAGACACAGAAATTAGTATGTTTCTTTTGTATAGACAGCTTTAATCAACTAGAAGAAGTTGTAATTCTTGTCCTCAAAATAGAAAAATCACTTAAAGGAATACTATCGATGTATGCATTTATTTTTAAATGCTGTATGTTGTAGCACACATTAGGGCAAGTACTAGGAGCAATTTGATTCCTCACACAGCTGTTCCTCTCAGCTGTAAAATCCTCCATCAGTTTTGGCCTCAGTGTTGGATACAAAATGTATCTAATACTGAGCTCCCAGAGGGCTAGACCATGTGTCTGCACAGGGGAGTTGCTATCAACTCCTCAGTTCATAGTTTAATTATCACCTTGCTGAAAGAATCTTGTTGATATGGTGGTAAGGGGTTAAAGATTCTAGCAATTTGTGTTTATTATCTTTGCTTCTCTTGACTGATAAAGATACTAATAATGCTAATTGTAGACAGTGGTCTGCCCCTCTCAGCAGCTTGTAAAGTGGATGCAGCCTGGAGTGAATCACCTCAAGCAGGCAGCCAGTCTGAGTGTAAACACAGACTCGTGGTATAGCTAGTTATATTCCAGCAATATTCCAGCTCATTTAGTTACCGGTTACCACCTCAGATCAGCCTATTTCTCCTCATGTCTCCTGCATGCTGTGAGTGACACAGTGAAATATATTTGTGAGCTGTGTGACAGAGTAACCAAGCAGCTCAGGGTGACCCAAACTACTATGAGCTGTGTGAGAAATGAATTTTTAAGCAGGGATAGCGAGAGAGAGACCTGGGTTAATAAATAAAGTGCCACTAGCACTAGTGTTAATGTGTACACTAATATAGAGTATTAAAAAAAAAAAGTCGTTTCAATCGATAGTACTCCTTTAATACCAAAACACTTTTTGATAAGCATTGAACTTAAATCTACTTCCTTAGTCATTTGTCCAGATCTATCATTGTGGGCTGTTAAGAAACAGACAATCTGTGGTCAATGCTGCAAAGAGTTTATTTGATTTGAGTATCCAGAGAGACAATTTTCAAAGGGTAAAAATTAATATAGGACAGGTGTATACATGGAGAGCAGGGAGATTTTTATTTTCACTGAAGGAAACATTTAATTTCCATGGGAACAGTCGTCATCATTATCGTCATCATCATCGTCATCATCAGGACCATCACTAGGACCACCATTAGGACCACTACATCCTCGTAGATAAGGTTTCAGGTCTTTGTTTTTACAGTTGATTGCAAAGACATCCCTTTTAGTGAAGAAAAAGAAAAACAGAAAACAAAAGTATAATTATTAGTAATAAAATGTTAATGATATATTAGAGAATGATGCTGATTTTTCAGGCCATTGGCTGTTCAAAGAAATGTAAAGTGCTTTTAAATCTGTTTTTTTTTTGTTGTTGTTGTAACTACGGTATGTACTATGTTTAGTTCTCTAAATAATAATTAAGATTTTTCCTGTTTTATGTAATTATTTTAGGAAAATATAAAATACAATAAATACATCATATATACAAACAAGAAAACTGTTCTGTCATCCAGGAACATTTCATAACTTGGATTGAAAAAGATGCAAAAAGGGGCGTGACTCAGTGAAATATTACATTTCCATTTAACTCTCTGCACACTCATATACAGAGGAAGTGAAGACCTGATACAGTTTGATTATTGCATAGATTCATTGCAAACAGTGTTGCCAACTCATCCCTTTAATTACTGACACATATGAATTATACAGGTTTTGTGGCTATGTAGATGCAGTTAAGGCACTGATTATGTGCAAATAGCCACAGAACCTGTATAACTTAAATGTGTCAGTAATTAAAGGGATGAGTTGGCAACACTGATTGCAAAGTAATGTACTGCACTGTGCAGAGAGTTGGTGCAATAGTTAGAGGCTTAGTGCATATGCATTTGCAGGGAGTTAAGTGAAAATATTTTTTAGCTCTATATATTGGCTTGACTACCAAATGTTGTAAGTCTGAAAGCTTTTTACTTTATTATTTTAGTAACAATACAAAACCTATAATAATACAGTAGCCAAAGTGTACGGACCATTGATGTAGCTGGTAGGGTCGGGTCATCATTAAAATTTGCATTTTTGACTGCCTTGATATTTTCATGTAAATATAATCCTTTTTCACAATATAAACATTTTCGCAAAAATAGGAACTTTCTTGAAAATGTATTTTCTTATGCTGAACTATGCTACTGTTGCGTGGATCGGGGGGTTGGCCTTAGAGCTGCGCAGCCGCACTAGCGGCTATGCGGACTGCGCAGCCGCGGCCAGCTCCGCCGGACATCTTGGTACAGGCTGGGGAGCCCGACCCGGGCCGCGCGGTCGGGGACCGTTCGGGGGGCTGTGCAGCGGCGGGGACCAGGCGGAACGGCACGGAGGGCGCGGACGGCGTCCTCCGTGCCTTACAAGCTGAGCAAGGTAGCTAACTTTTTTTATTATTTTTTTTTTAAATTGGCCTCGTAAGTCCTTTAAGGTGACCTGAAGTGAGCAGAGGTGCAGCATCTTCAGCCGCTGTATCCTCTGTTTCCCTTGCACCTTCACAGCCACCCTCCTCCACTCCGCCTCTCACCTTGAGCAGTTCCTGCTCTTCTGCCCACAGCAGCCAAGTGTCCGTAAAGGAAATATTGGAGCGGAAGAAGCCAATGTCTTCCAGTCACCCCCTTACCTGGCGTCTGACAGCTGGCTTGGCGGAACTGTTAGCCCGCCAGCTGTTACCATACAAGCTGGTGGACTCTGAGGCCTTCCAAAAATTTGTTGCGATTGGGACACCGCAGTGGAAGATACCAGGCCGCAATTATTTTTCCAAAAAGGCAATACCCAAACTGTACCGTGAAGTTGAAAGGCAAATGGTGTCATCTCTGGCACATAACTTTGGGTCAAGATTCCATCTGGCCATGGATGCCTGGTCTGCAGAGCATGGTCAGGGCAGGTATATTACTCATGGCACATTGGGTAAACCTGGTGACCGCTGGCAAGCAGGGAGTACGTGTCTGTGCAGCGGACCTAGTTGTGACACCTCCACGGCTTGCAGGCAGGCCTGCTGCCACCTCCTCTCCTTCTCCTCCTCCTGCTACATCCTCTTAGCTGTCATCGTCCTCCTCCTCGGCTGAGTGCTACTCTACTGCTTCCATTTCCTGAACACAGCCAGCTCCCCAGGGCCTATTCCGCATGCCAGGTACGATGGTGGCACGCCATCTTGGACATGTATTGCCTCAATGCCGAGAGTAACACCAGACCAGCACTCCTGGCCGCTCTGAACAAACAGGTGGATCAGTGGCTGACCCAGCACCAACTGGAGATCGGCAACGTGGTGTGTGACAATGGCAGCAATCTCATTTTGGCTTTAAGTTTGGGCAGGTTGACACATGTGCCCTGCATGCACATGTGCTGAATCTTATGATCCAACGATTTGTGAGTAAGTTCCCAGGCTTACAGGACATCCTGAAACAGTCCAAGAAGGTGTGTGCACATGTCAGGCATTCCTACACGGCCATGGTGTGCTTGACCGACATTCACAGGAGAAACTACTTGGCGGCGAGGCGCTAGATTTGTGATAGCCCAACTCGCTGGAATTCAACACTCCTCATGTTTGACCGCCTGCTAGAACAGGAGAAAGCAGTCAACGAGTATCTGTACAGCTACGGTGATAGGTCAGACTCTGGGGAGCTGGGGATCTTTTGGCCGAGGTACTGGACATTCATGCGTAATGCCTGCAGGCTCATGCGTCCGTTTGAGGAGGTGACAAACCTGGTGAGTTGCAGTGAAGGCCCCATCAGCCACCTGATCACATATGCTTTCTTCCTGGAGCATGCCATGCATAGAGTGGTGGATCAAGCTGTAGAGGAGTGTGAACAGGAAGAGGAGGAAGAGTTGTTTGAATCAGATTTGTCATCAACACCTGCAGCAGCACAGAGGAGGGGGAGGGAGGAGATGGAGGAGGAGTCGTCTGGGGAAGAGGAGTCAGAAGAGGAAGGTGGCTTTGAGGAGCAGATGGAAGAACAACTGCAGCAGGCGTCGCAGGGGGCTTGTGCTGCTCACCTTTCTGGGTACCCGTGGTATTGTTCGTGGCTGGGGGAAGGAGGAGAACTTACCTGACATCACTGAGGAAGAGCAAGAGGAGATGATTAGTAGGTCGGCATCCAACCTTGTGCAGATGGTGTCTTTCATGCTGTCCAGTAGGGATGCTCACTCAGATTTTGTGGAATTGAAATTTCCGAATTTCCGATCAGAAATCTGAATTTCCGATAGGAACTCGGAAAGCGGAAAACGGAACTCAGAAATCTACAGGAATACTGCTTAACTGCAATTCGGTAATATTAGGCCAATCACAGAACTCGGAAACAATGGATCAATCAGAGAATGCAGAAACCACTCAAAAGTATTTGGCCAATCAGAGAATGCAAAAAATGACAAAAAAAAAAACACTACTCGGAAATCAGATTTCTGTACAAATACTGCATTACCACAACTCGGTAATTTTAGCCAAATCACAGAACTCTGAAGCATTGGACCATTCAGAGAATGCAGAGTCAACTCGGAAGTATTTGACCAATGAGAGAATGCAGTAAATAACCAAAAAAAAAAAACAGTACTCAGAAATCCGAAATCGGTAACCGTTTAGAAATCCGGTAATCGGCATTGATGGAAATCGGAATTTCTGCAGAGTCGGAAATCTTGATCTTGATCCCTACTGTCCAGCCTGTTGAAGAAACACCGTAAAAATACTCAAGGGGAATGACCTGTACTGGGTGGCAACGCTACTAGACCCTCGGTATAAGCACAAAGTGGCGGAGATGTTACCAAATTACAAGTGAGCAGAAAGGATGCAGTACTTGCACAACAAGCTGGCAAGTATGCTTTACAGTGCGTTTAAGGGTGATGTCACAGCCCAACGGAAAAAAGGTGCCAGTAATTATCCTTCTCCATCCATGTCCACGCAGGCAAGGACAGGTTGCTCTAGCGATCTGATGATGATGTCGGACATGCGTACTTTCCTTAGTCCAACACATCACCACAGCCCTTCGGGATCCACCCTCCAACAACGCCTCAACTGGCAGGTAACTGACTACCTGGCGTGCGGATATAGACACTCTGAGCAGCGATAAACCCCTGGACTACTGGGTGCGCAGGCTTGACCTGTGGCCAGAGCTGTCACAATTTGCCATCCAACTTCTGGCTTGCCCCACCTCAAGCGTCCTGTCAGAAAGGACCTTCAGCGCAGCAGGAGGCATTGTCACTGAGAAGAGAAGTCGTCTAGGTCAAAAAAGTGTTCAGTACCTCACCTTCATTAAAATGAATGAGGTATGGATCCCGGAGGGCTACTGCCTGCCTGAAGACTAATGCTACGTACACACTTGCGATAACTATCGTTTGCAAGGAACGATAGTTACCAAACGAACGATATTGGAAAGATTGGAATGCAATGATGGGATGCAGCGATTATCATACACATTTTAACGATAGTTCTCGCAGAAAAGAACGATCAGAAGGAAATGTTGCGTACATATTTATATAAAATAAAAAAAAAACATTGACATGGAGTTACAATAGATACAAATATATGATTGTTAACTTGAAAACAAAGTTTAATTGAAATGAGCAATGTAACAATCTTTACGGCCGCGCTACAAAGGAAGTACTGAAGCTGGGCAGAATTCAACGCAGGCGCATTGGCCCTTGTAACGATCGTTCTCGGCCGATGTCTGTACACACCATAGTTTTGTAACGATTGTCGGTAGATACGATCCGTCAGGTTGGACATTTCCATCTTCCCGATGTCGTTCTTTTGTCGTTCGTGTTAATGATCGTTGGGTAAAGTTCTTTCCCCGATTGTCGGCGGAACAATCGTTAATGAGCTGTTTCAAACGACCATAGTCGCCAGTGTGTACGCAGCATAAGTCAGTACCCACACAGCATCTCTGCCTACAGGCTGCTTGACTGCCTTCTCCGCCACCACCAACAGGGTCCAGGACTCTAGGCGCCAGAGAAAATCTTGCACCCAGGTGCCAGGCACCCCAGGCTCACCCCTGCACACATGGTGATATTTGAGAAGTGAAATGAAGTTTATTGGATTTACAGAAAGTGTGCAATAATTCTTTAAACAAAATTAGGCAGGTGCGTAAATTTGGGCACCACAAAAAAGAAATGAAATCAATATTTAGTAGATCCTCCTTTTGCAGAAATTACAGCCTCTAAATGCTTCCTGTAGGTTCCAATAAGAGTCTGGATTCTGATTGAGGGTATTTTGGACCATTCCTCCTCTTTACAAAACATCTCTAGGTCATTCAGGTTTGATGGCTTCCGAACATGGGCAGCTCTCTTTAACTTACACCACAGATTTTCAGTTCTATTCAGGTCCCGGGACTTAGATGACCATTCCAGAACTTGTTCCTCTGCATGAATGCCTTAGTGAATTTTGAGCAGTGTTTAAGGTCGTTGTCTTGTTGAAAGATCCAGCCCCAGCGCAGCTTCAGCTTTGTCACTGATTCCTGGACATTGGTCTCCAGAATCTGCTGATACTGAGTGGAATCCATGCGTCCCTCAACTTTGACAAGATTCCCAGTGCCTGACAGCCGCACAGCATGATGGAACCACCACCATATTTTAATGTTGGCAGCAGGTGTTTTTCTTGGAATGCTGTGTTCTTTTTCCTCCATGCATAACACCCCTTGTTATGCTTAAATAACTCAATTTTAGTCTCATCAGTCCACAGCACCTTATTCCAAAATGAAGCTGGCTTGTTCAAATGTGCTTTAGCATACCTCAAGCGGCTCTGTTTGTGCTGTGGGCGGAGAAAAGGCTTCCTCTGCATCACTCTTGCTTACAGCATCTCCTAGTGTAAAGTGCCCAGAATGGTTAAACGATGCACAGTGACTCCATCTGCAGCAAGATGATGTTGTAGGTCTTTGGGGCTGGTCTGTGGGTTGACTCTGACTGTTCTTTCCATTCGTCGCTTTTATTTATCCAAGATTTTTCTTGGTCTGCCACTTCTAACCTTAACTTGAACTAAGCCTGTGGTCTTCCATTTCCTCAATATATTCCTATCTGTGGAAACAGACAGCTGAAATATCTAATACAGCTTTCTGTATCCTTCCCCTAAACCATGATGATGAACAATCTTTGTCTTCAGGTCATTTAAGAGTTGTTTTTAGACCCCCATGTTGCTACTATTCAGAGAAAATTAAAAGAGGAGGAAAACTTACAATTGACCCCCTTAAATACTCTTTCTCATAATTCTATTGACCTGTGTATGTAGGTCAGGGATCACTAAGCTTACCAAGTCAATTTGAGCTTCAATAATTAGTTCTAAAGGTTTTAAAATCAATAAAATGATGCACCTGCCTAATTTTATGTAAACAATTATTGCGCAGTTTCTGTGAATCCAATAAACTTCATTTCACTTCTCAAATATCACTGTGTGTGTCTCCTATATGATATATGTAACTGAAATTTTTTTATCGTAACAACCAACGATTTATACAGGAAAATCATGATGATTAGCAATGTTGCCCAAACTTTCGCATCCCACTGTATTTTTGCACATATTCTCTCGTGTGTGAAAATGTGTTTTCTCATGCCCATAGACTTTAATGCTAAAGTGTAGAGAAACCGAGAGCCCAATACAGTGTAGTATGTTATGCATAAATGAAGTAAAGGTTATCGTGAGAAAATTATACTCACAAACGTGGGTTACCACAAAGGCAACCACTGTATAGGCAGGTGAGGAGATTAGACCTGTCCTCACTCAGGGATATGACGTTGCTCTCTGTAGATGCGAAAGGGGGTAGATCACCCCTCCACCAGGGGTGGATACTGTATAGCAGTAGGAAAACAGAGGCGCCAGTATGATAAAAGCGGATAAAAACGTTAAAATTTGCTGGGAGGAAGTGGTGGACTTACCTCCATAAAGCAGACATGAAAGACTGTCTGAATAGTAGCAATCACATTTATTAAATAGTACCCCAAAAAAAGTGCAATGCGTTTCGCAGGCCCAGCCCGCTTCATCAGGCAATAAACGTTGGGACAAAACAGAATTTCGGCAATAGCAGGTGTAGCGCCTACTTTTTTGGGGTACTATTTAATAAATGTGATTGCTACTATTCAGACAGTCTTTCGTGTCTGCTTTATGGAGGTAAGTCCACCACTTCCTCCCAGCAAATTTTAAAGTTTTTATCCGCTTTTATCCTGCTGGCGCCTCTGTTTTCCTACTGCTATAGACTTTAATGCATTTGGTAAAAGTTATTTTCCCTTGCTCACATACAGTATTTTGGGGAAATTCTCATATGTGTGAAAATTTGACATTTTTGTGAAAAGTATGGCAAAGCTAAAATAACCATATTCACTGAGGGCTGATTCAAACTACAAGAGCATTTTACGCTCTAATGATTTTTAAAAGCTCTGGCCAATGCAATGCTATGGGATATTTTTACAAAATCGCATCACTCCAGTGTGAACACACACACAGGATAAAATTATCAAGAGGTTTTAAAATCACAAAGCGCTTAGAAAAGCTCTTGAAGTGTGAACCACCCCTTACAGTATCTCTAGTTTTTTTTAATACCTTTTTTAATACCTGTTATTCAGTTTAGCACTAAGCATCATGTAAAAAAAGCAATATATTAGTTTGATTTTATCGAACAAAAAATGTTTTACTAAGCATATATACTAAATTGGAAATCTCGTTTGGAAAAAATGTACCACTCATCATTTGTAAATTCCTGGAAGTGTCAGCATCAGAAGGGTACTTAACCTCCTTGCCGGTCTAATTAATCCAGCAAGGAGGCAGCGCAGAACTTTTTTTTTTTTTTTTAAATCATGTAGCGAGCCCAGGGCTCGCCACATGATAGCCGCTGAGAGGCGGCATCCCCCCACCCACAGCGATCGCCTTCGGCGATCAGAGTAAGCAGGAAATCCCGTTCAGAACGGGATTTCCTGCAGGGCTTCCCCGGTCGGCATGGCGATGGGGCGGGATGACGTCACCGACGTCGGGACGTCACAGGGAATCCCGATCCGCCCCTCAGCTCTGCCTGGCACTGATTGGCCAGGCTGCGCAGGGGTCTGGGGCGGGGGGGGGGGCGGCGCGGCGAATCGGCGGCAAGCGGCAGCGATCGCGTATGACACGCAGCTAGCAAAGTGCTAGCTGCGTGTAGGAAAAAAAATTATGCAAATCGGCCCAGCGTGGCCTGAGAAATCCTCCTGCGCAGGTTACCCCGAGCTGAGCTCGGGATAACCGGCAGGAGGTTAAGTAAAAAAAAAAAAAACAGGACTCTCTCTACATGAGCTAATATATAAAAGGAAAACATTAAGGGCATTTTTGCACTATGCATATTGCGTTACGTATCCTGAAAAAAAGAATCCCAACGCAACTGTCTTTAACCCTCCTGGCGGTTCATTTTTTCTGCCAAATAGGCAGAAATACATTTTTTGGGGTTTTTTTTTTGTTTCATGTAAAGCTACCAGAGTGGTCGCTACATGAAACACCACTAGAGGGCGCATGTGTCCCTCTAGTGCGATCGTCGCCGGCATCAATAGCAAACAGGGGAACTCGTATATAACGCGTTCCCCTGTTTGGCTTCTCCTGTCGCCATGGCGGCGATCGGAATGACGTCATGGACGTCAGCCGGCGTCCTGACATCAGACGCCTCCGATCCAGCCCATAGCGCTGCCTGGAACTCATTGGTCTGGGCAGCGCAGGGCTCTGGCGGGTAGGCCCTCTTCCGCCGATGCGTGCGGGCGATCAAGCTGTGCGTGCGGCTAGCAAAGTGCTAGCTGCGCGTACAGCACTTTAAATGGGATGAATCGCCCCACCAGGGCCTGAGATATCCTCCTACGCGGCATAGCCCGAGCTCAGCTCGGGCTTACCGCCAGGAAGGTTAATGCAGCTTTACAATATAAACGCATGACATTGTTGCAATGTGATGATATTTTGCCTTGCTATAGATGTAGTGTAAAACAGCTATTTGGATTATTCAGTGCTATATAGGAAATGTAAATGTATCCACGTACCATGCAATCAGTCCCTGACGCTTTTTAATTTCCACAGCACATTTAACGTCGTCATCAAAGGTCTCATCACGTAATGCTAAAAAGAAAAAAAATTATATTTATGAGCAGCTGAATTGAAGTTGACTGCAATGGATAATATAGGATACAAGTTTTTTCAACTTTAAATTGTTATCCATTTGTCAGTAATAAATACTGTACAAAAAAAAATAGGTTGGTGAAGAATGCCATAACAATAAAATGTTACATAAGCAGGGGTGTTTAATCAAAGGGTGGTCTATATCCGTAAAATAAAGAAAATACACAGTATCAGTATATACACAACACTCTGATTTCTTATGCTGAAAATATATACAGGTAGTCCTCGGTTAACAAACGAGATAGGGACTGTAGGTTCGTTCTTAACCTGAATCTGTTCTTAAGTTGGATCACTGTGCAATCTCTGTCCCCTGTACTTCCACTGTCCCCTTCTGTGCCTCCAGTGTCCTCCTCTGTGTCACCTCTGCCTTCTGTACCTGCTTATACAAGTTAAAAAGACATTTTTTCTTTGAATTTTTTAAAACCGATTTCCTCAAAAACTACAACTCCAATTTGAAAAAAAAAATGTTCCCATGGAAACACAGAATCTATGCCATTCGTATCAGCGGGTCGTTCGTAAGTCGGGTGTTTGTAAGTCGAGGACTACCTGTATTTTTTTTAATGTTAGACTACAGTATCAATCAAGTCTCTAATGTAGCAGAAGCAAAGAACCCTGGCAGTTTAAGACAGTCAAGCAGACAGCAGAGAGAGAAATCTTGTTTTTTTTATTATTATCATTTAAAGGGGCACTATGGCAACAAATTGTAAAATTTAATATATGTGCAAACATAGAGAAATAAGAAGTATTTTTTTTCCAGAGTAAAATGAGCCATAAATTACTTTTCTCCTATGTTGCTGTCACTTACAGTAGGTAGTGGAAATCTGACAGAAGTGACAGGTTTTGGACTAGTTCATCTCTTCATAGGGGATTCTCAGGGATTCATTTATTTTCAAAAGCACTTAGTGAATGGCAGTTGCTCTGTTCATCTGCCAAAAAACTGTGTAGCGAGCAGTGAAGCTGGCCAGCATCATTGTTTAAATCCTTTTTAGGGAATATCTTTATAAAGAATAAAAACCTTGCTGAGAATCCCCTATGAGGAGATGGACTAGTCCAAAACCTGTCACTTATGTCAGATCTCTACTACCTACTGTAAGTGACAGCAACATAGGAGAAAAGTAATGTATGGCTCATTTTACTCTGTAAAAAACATACTTCTTATTTGTCTATGTTTGCACATATTTAAATTTTTTCGCATAATATAATAGTTTTTGTTGTTGTTTTTTTTTTTTGGGGGGGGGGGGGGGGTTAAAATTCAAGAGTTAGGGTTTCATAAAAAAAACCTGTTTTATTGGGTGTTGGATTGGGATTGTTGCTGATTCCCTAACCATTCAGCAGTTCCTGATATGATCCAATATAACCTAGGTAAGAGTTGCAAATGCTGACAAACTGACTCGTAATAAAACCAAGCCAGACTTGCATGATATGTTATTCAGGGATCTACAGCTCTGGTGGAAAAATTAACACATATTCACCCCTTTAAAAATCTTAATTTTTATCGTCTCCTAAGTGTTTTACAGTCTGATGTTATTATTTTTATGTCAGTATTTTTTCTTACCAGAACATTCAACATTGCATTGGTTTGGACCTTCATGCTTAGGATCGTGGCACCAGTACTTGGCACTTATCTGAAGAACTCCATGGGTGACGTCGCTGGTTGAGCATTTTGGAAGAAACCGACTGCTGTAATCAGCGATGCACATAACTGGAGGGTAGAAAAAGATAATTTTTTAACAGTAAAGGGTGCCAATATCCCTGCCACTTTCAGTGTAGAGCAGTGTTATAAAGCTGTGTTTATGTAAAATATCCAATCACACGCAGAGCACTAGTCCCAGTTGCCTTTAAAGGACCACTCCAGCCAAAAAAGTAAGTCGTTAAAATCTGACAGACCTGAAAGGTGTTGTACTAGTCCATCTCCTCATGGGGTATTCTCAGGGTTTTCTTTGGTTTCAAAAGCATTTCCTGAATGGCATTTTAAGTACCTAACGACCGCCCCACGCCAATGGGCATGGCCGCGGCGGCAGCCCCAGGACCGCCTAACGCTAATTGGCATCAAGTCCTGGGGCCGGCTACTGCAGGATATCGCACGCAGGCTGCGCATGCATCTCCTGCTTGAGGGGCGGAGCCCCGCCCGGCCTTCAGTCTCCGAGCGGCGACTGTTAGACACGAAACCGCCGTCTTTTTTGCTAGTACAGCGCTGTGATCAGCAGCAGTGCTGTACTGGGGACAGCCGTGTGACATGGCTGTCCCCCTGGGGCACTTGAGAGCGATCGGCTCTTATAGGTAGAAACCTATGACAGCGGATCGCCAGAATTGGCTGGCTGGGGGGAGGGAGGGGTTTTAGAAAAAAAACAACAACATTTATTAATAAAAATGTAATGTAAATATGTATTAAAAAAATAATAATAAATACTGTGGGGGGGGGGGGGGATCAGACCTCACCAACAGGAAGCTCTGTTGGTGGGGAGAAAGGGGGGGGGGGGAATCACTTGTGTGCTGAGTTGTGCAACTATGCAGCTATGTGTCTTAAAGCTGCAATGGTCAATTATGTAAAAAATGGCCTGGTCTTTAGGGGGGTTTAACACTGCGGACTTCAAGTGGTAAAATAGAGAGATACCAGCCAGCCTCCCTATTCACTTACACACTACTTTGTAACTTAGACTTAGCAACTGTTCAGGAAATGCTTTTAACAATTAAAAAAAACAAAAATCTGAAAATCTGAAAATGCCCCATGAGGAGATGGACTAGTACAGTGGTTCCCAACCTTCTTCAAGTCGGGACACGTCATGCCAAACATCTCCGTGACACATCACATATGTATAAAAGAAAAATACTAATAATAATCACAAAATGAATGAAGAGAGTGCATTAGCCTGAATATGCTTAACCTCCCTAGTGTTTAATTTCTGCTGGATTTCTGTGCAAAAATTGATTCAATTAATTTTCGTGAAATTTTTGCTTGCAACTTACTAAAATCCATCAAGCAAGGGACTTGTATCTGTTTTGAGTATAATAAAAGTTTCTAAACAAAATCATGTCAAAAAATTA
The DNA here is from genome assembly GCF_040937935.1 of Hyperolius riggenbachi. NCBI lineage: Eukaryota > Metazoa > Chordata > Amphibia > Anura > Hyperoliidae > Hyperolius > Hyperolius riggenbachi. The sequence continues at coordinate 46,111,284 of NC_090657.1, read as the reverse complement.
AATTAAAATTACGTCATTTACCGCCATTTATGGAAAAGCAGCATTTTCAACTTTATTTTTTCCACTGTCTGGAAGCAGCAGGGTCTGGTCGTTCTGGGGTCCATTAGCACCGCACTCCTGTGTCCCCCTACGGGATGAAAAATGACGATCGCTGGGAATCGCCGCTGAAAGTCGACAAATACTTTTCTGCACGCTTGCAGAAAAGCATTTGGACGAGACTCTGGGCAGGTGATTGAAACATGCGCCTGAACCAGCCCTAAAGGTCCATACACACGCTGGTCTGAACTCTGAGTGCTGCACCATAACAACTGCCATCATGGTGGTGGTGGTGGTCATTATGGTGAGACCAGCGTGACTACATCAGAATCAGAATTTTATTTCCGCCAAGCACGACTGGGTCGTGCACGGAATTGGGCTTGGCGCAGAGCAGGGCTTAGATATAGGAAATGACATACACCAAAAACACGATAGTGGATAGAAAGCATCAGACCACACACAATACAGTAATTACATAACAGAAACATTTTACACAGAAAAAAAAAAAAAAGGCGCACAATGATTGCATGAAGATCCGGCTTCCAGCGGGTGAGGAGGTGCGAAGAACAATGCCGTTGGGTCATGCTTAGGCATAGCTAAAGGTCCGACATGCCAGATCTTTAGGTATCATCATTGGGCCACTGTACACACTCTGGTCTGCTGCACAACTCTTAGCCATGGTGGTCGTTGTAGTCCGTCACGGCTGAGTTCAGACCAGTGTGGCAATAAGTGTCATTCTCTGTACAAAATACAGTACAGTATTAGAGTCTAGAAGTTTTCTGTAATGCTTCTGTAATTTTCTGTAATATGTGCTTACTGCCGGTAGGTGGTGCACATACACCATTATAACTCTTTCCAGGCCAGTTTTCAGCGTGGACGAACCAATCTCATCTATACTGACTGTAACAAGTTTTTTAACAAGTCAGCCTCATTACCACCAGGGAGGCTACAGACCACATCCAGCCAAAAAAAGGTCTGAATGGCAATACATATATGTAGTCTAGGCACTGTGTAGAGTTAGATGAACATATAAAGTTTACGTTTGGTATACAGTATCATATTGGATAGAACAGACTCACATTTATATCTGTAAGCACTTCCTTATTCCTCCTAAAGCAGAAAGCATTGTGCCCTCCTCTTCAGCCTGCTTAACTCCCCTGCCCCTCCCTGCCCTGCTATCTGCCTGCCTGGATTAAATTACTTCTCTTTTCACAAACAGTAGTACAGAGAAGAGACAGGAAAACTACAGCAGCCTAGCTTATCATGTCTGTTTACTATAATTCTTATTTCAGATGTTTGACTGTCTTCCTCGCAGGGCCGGGCCGAGGCATAGGCTGGAGAGGCTCCAGCCTCAGGGCGCAGTGTAGGAGGGGGCGCACAATGCATTCAGCTGTCATTCCTAGTTGTGTTTGAAGCAGAAAGAAATAAGAAAAGGTGATACATAGCAGTGACTGCAAGCCAGATAACTAGATATTAAGGTGTTGGGGAGGTTGTGGGCCCTGTGGCGCCTTTTAGTCTAATAGCAATCAGTGTGTGACGGCTGGGGTGGGAGGGATGGAGGGGCGCATTTTGGTGTCTCAGCCTTGGGTGCTGGAGGACCTTGTCCCGCCTCTGCTTCCTCGATTACCACACATGGACATGAGGGGTGGAGTTATGACATCAATCCCCCAGCATCCTTTGCACCTGTGGTCTGCAAAGTAAAAAAAAAAAGGCCCTGGGCCCAATTTCACACTAGGGGCGGGGAACTGTAGTTTATAACTTAGGTACTCTTTAAAAACGAGACCTCACACCTTTCAGGAATATTGATAAAGATAATCAGTGGGACAGTTGGGCCTGCTAAGAAGCACACATTGGGGTTTATTCATAAAGCTTTATTGCATTCGGTAATGCAGAAAACAGCTGACTTTACCAAGCACTAAGGATAATGTCAATTCATAAACCCTTTTTCCTCATGAAAAGCTGAAATTACCGAGCAGTGCTGTAAATTACTGACTTGTGTGGTAATTACCTCAACACATGTCAGTAAATGTCAATTCATAAATCAGACAACAAGTGGTAATAGCCGCACGAAGCATTACCGTATGCTTTGAAGTGGCACAAAGAATGTGGAGAGTAGACTGTGGGAGCGTGACTCAGAGGCAGAAGCAGAGTCAGCTGTGATTGACAGGAGCAGGGAGCCAATAGAAACAGCCCCTGTTCTCCTGCAAGTCTGAATGGTGGAATCTGATAGGACCACCCGCAGCCTTCACTAGTGGAACAGGCTTTTAAATCCCCCAGGCAGCAGCAGAGCGAGATAGGAACAAAACAGGCATCCACTGAATACCTTAGGCTATGTGACTGTTTAACCTTTCGGGTTCCTGTTAGAAGCTGGAGGGTGAAATCACCCAAGCAGGACATGTGTAAAGTTTCTTGGAAGTTAATCTAAGCTGTTACAATTAAATAGAATGTTAAGAAAGACTAATTGACAGATTCAGAACAAGCAGAGGCAGTCTAACAAAACATGTACATCTAAAGGGATGTCGGCATGCCTCGCAATGCCCTCACTGTGTTACCATAAAGGCTTTTGTCAATGGGCTTTGGTAATTTACTATACTTATCGCACCTGTGAAAATTTTTATGAATTACCAAACAAAAGTCTAGAAGACCGAATGAGGTATTTTCCCGACAAGATTTATTTCGCACAGCCTTTTTATGAATTAATGGCATTTTCTGTGACTGTGGTCTAACATTTGACAAACCCACCTGTGGCTCCATTTCTAATGAGATGTAATCTAATTTTAGATTTAATAGCATTAAGAGCGCTGAAAATGCCTGCTATGCTAATCAATGGCTGTTGCTGTTGCTGGCACAGTGGTGGCAGCTAATCAAAGGCTGTTACTGGCATAGTTGTGGCAGCTCATCAGAGGCTGTTACTGGAACAGTAGTGGCAGCTAATCAGAGGCTGTTACTGGCACATTAGTGGCAGCTATTCAGGGGTTGTTATTTGCCCAGAGGTGGCAGCGAATCGGAGGCGGTTACTGGCACATTAGTGGCAGCTAATCAGGGGTTGTTTTTGGCACAGTGGTGGCAGCTAATCAAAGGCTGTTACTGGCCTAGTTGTGGCAGCTCATCAGAGGCTGTTACTGGCACAGTGGTGGCAGCTAATCAGAGGCTGTTACTGGCTCAGTTGTGGCAGCTCATCAAAGGCTGTTACTGGCACATTAGTGGCAGCTATTCAGGGGTTGTTATTTGCCCAGAGGTGGCAGCTAATCAGAGGCTGTTACTGGCACATTACAGTGTTTTAAAAGTAACTGCAGCTCTGTCTTCTGACGGCGCCGAAGTTACTCACTGAGCGCTGCTATAGATATAATTCCTATTACAGTCTATGGTGGCGCCGGCTAAAATTATTAAAAACATCATTTTTTTTCCATCCGAAAGAGATGAAATTACTTTTAGAACTTCACCTGCTGGTTTTGCATGTTTTGCACCTAGAAAGAAAATCTTTGCTTTAGGGCCCATTCCCACTAGGGCAATTAGCGGGCTATCCCCGCTAATCGCCAAAGCACTAGTGCTTTTTAAAGCGCAATACTAATGGCAGTGATCTCACTGCCGCAGTTGCTACCTATCGCAGGTAATTCGACATTAGCGACAATCGCAAAACGCAGTGCATGCAGCATTTTACTACAATTCTAGCGTGATCTCTATACAGTGCTTAAAAAGCACTAATCACCATCGCTCTGAAATCGCAAGAGTGTACAGTCATTTTATCGCTTTAATCGCAGTAAAATCACCTGCGCAACACGCTAGCATTAAGCGCTAGGGTTTTGCGATTGCCAGTGTGAATGGGCCCTAACCACTGCGTAGCAAAAGATAAGCTACAGAACCATATTGAATTAAAAGGTCTTAATTATCACCAGTCATCGGGTAATGAGATATAGTAACTAGTGACAAGTGAAATAATGATATCTAATATCAAAAATGCAGGCTTTTCTATTACATTTATTTTTATCGTGCTGTGGTGCTTCGTAGACCAGCATTATTTAAAGTGAACCCAAAGTGAAAATAAACTGATGAGACAAACAATTGTATTCATGCTCCTACTCCTAAAAATGACTTTTTTAGATATCTCATAGTATTATTTTATATGTGAGCCAAAGGAGGGGGAGGAAAAGGGGAGAAAATCGTTGGCACTGGAGCTAAGGACAGCTGACGCTGGATAGGTCTAGGGCAGGATTTACACACACTCTCTTCTCTTGCTTCTCTGGTGCAAACTGCGTGCTCTGATCAAAAATGGAGAGTAGATATTCAAAAACAAGGAGAAGGAAAGCTGATCGGCACTGCAGGTGCTTTATTCCATATGCAGGCCTCCGTTGAAGCGCATTGACAGCGCGAAACGGCCGTCAGGCATCTACCCCTGGCACCCACCGCACCACCACACCACTCTCCATCTCAGGGTATGTAAGTATTTTATCTCTGCATTTTGTGTACTGAATTTGTGCCTGCATATGGAATAAAGCACCTGCAGTGCCGATCAGCTTTCCTTCTCCTTGTTTTTGCGTATTATTTTATATGTAAACATTTACAAACTAGATTGAATGTTTTACTGTCTCTGCCCAGTGGCAGCCTAATAAGTGTCCCAGAGTTACAAAAAGGTCAATAAGGTCAATAGTTCATGGATTTTATCTCCGCCTGCCCTCAGTTGTTTTCTTCCAGGAAAACATTATGGCTGTAATCTGCTTATCAGCAATGTTTGCTATATTCCCAACAAGTAAATGACAAGACAGAAGCTGTCATTCCACATATAAAAATTAACTCTTTCAGGCAGCAAAATAAAGCAAGTAAAACAGCCCGGTTATTCATATGTTTGCACTGTACATACACGTTTTTCTCATCCTCTTACTTGTCGCCTCAGGTACACTTTAAGTCATATACCAAAATCATCTAGTCCTGTGGAATTCATATAGTCCTTTCAGATGGCCACCCTTAAAGTGGATCCGAGATAAACTTTTACACATTGCATAATTGTGTTCCTTTCATATAGTTTATATGGCATTCCTCAAGCCAAATACTTTTTTTGTTTTGTTTTAATACTCTAATTCCCTATAAACTTAACAAGCCTCGCCCACAGCTCTTTTTGTGCCTTCGCACTGTAGCAAGGGCTTATGGGAGCTCAGTCTGGGCAGGAGGAGGAAGAGGTTACTAGCCATTGGTTTCAGAGGCAGAGGGGAGGAGGGAGAAGGAGAGGGGACTGGATTTACACACAGGCAAGCTGATAGCATCTCCAGCCCTCAGCCTGTGACATTAATGTGACAAACAGAACATGGCTGCCCTTATTGTATCACAGGAGTAAATAATCATAAACTTTTGAAGCTGTTTGCAGCTAGATTTGCTATGTAAACTATCTAAACTTTAGATAAGATATATAGACAAGTTACTTGTTATAGTTCGTTTTTCATTTGTCACCATGGGCTCGATTCGCAAAAGCGTGATAACTCAGTTATCACGCCTAAAAACTCAGTTATCATGCCTAAAAGCTTTGCAAGTGCAAACCAGGGTTCTAAGTAGTTTGCACCCTAGTCTGCACTGTAGTTTACATGTGCAAACTAGAGTGCAAACTACTTAGCACCCTAGTTTGCACGTGCAAAAGTTTTAGGCATGATAACTTTGGGATGGAATGTGCGCAAATAAAAAAAATAAAAAAACTAATGACAACTTTTCAGAGATTTACTTACATTCTGCTACCTCATTCTTTTTTAAGCCGTGTTTCTTCAGAGATTTCAGAAGTTCACATCTTGGGGTATGGTTTGTGCCAGCAACCACCACTGCCAGGATGAGCACAATGATGGTCTTCATCATGAGAGCGTTGTGAGGTTCACTGGTCCTGTCCTTATTTATAGGCCAAAGCTGTGATGACACAATGCAGCTGATACGGGCCAACTGATGAACAATGGTTACAAGTCCCTGGGGCAACAGTAAAACATGATTTTGTCAGTGCTTCTTGGTAAACAATTAGGTACTCTTTGCCTTAGGGTTTGGCAATGGCAAGTGTTGAGTGTATTGGTAAATTAAAAATAATAAGTGAAGATCTACTTTCCTGTACATTAGTTTGTAGTGCTGTTTATTAAATTTAGAATGGGGTCATGATGGCAGTACATGAAGACAAATAATTTCTTCTGTAGGACAAGCAATATCGTAGGAAATACATAACTAAGTTGGAAGTTATGAAATTAATTAATTCAATAACACAACAACTCCTAAAATAACATTCAGCATGTATCTGCACTAATAAGTTAAAGGCATTAAGACAGTGGGCCTTCTGATGCCTAGCAATGCTTGTCAACATGGCCACACAATACAGGTTGACTTCATAATGACCATTTTAGCAGTTGACCAAGATACTGATCATTCATTTCAACAATGAAGCTTACTTGGAGTCAGTTTTGAGTAAGACACTATTTTAGGAAGGGGTGGTGTTGGGGGGGGGGGGGGGGGGGGGGGTGTTTAAAAAGGGAAGAGAACACTCCAAAAAGTAGCAGTGGGACCTGGCTTGCCAGCCAAGGAATGATCTCGCTTGTATTCATGGCTGATAAACCCTCATGGGTCTATCAGTAGTGAAGCAGTAGTCAAACTCTAGCTGGGGACTCCGGCTGAGCGGCTCCTCTGATGTGTTCCCATTTGATGGGCTCTGTAGAATCAGGAAGCCACTCACTGCAGTGGCAACTTGTGCCTGTGTGAAGGCAGGAAGCCTCTGAATAGGCTAGCCACAGCAGTGAGAATGCTGCCTTTTATCTGGCTCAAGGCAACAGTGAGGGTGATGGTGGCTCCGTGCCTGCAAGTAAGAGCTGTGCACAGAGGTGTAGCTATGGGTGGGCAAGGGGAACACATGTACCCCCAAGTGAGTGAGAGGCAGCTCGCTGGTTGCCCGAAGTGATCCTGCTACTCTCCCTCCCTCTGCAGAGAAGTGCAGAAGTGTCAAAAGCACTATAGGGGGTAACTGGCTAACTATAGTGGGTTCAGTGGCGATCCACAGCGCCGCTGTGAAGAAAGGAGAGCGGCTTTGGCTTGGCTCCAACAGCAACGCAAATACTGGTAGTACTTTACTACCAGTATACGTGTTGCTACTGGAGCCGTGCCACTCTCCTTTCTTCAGAGTGGAGGACTGGACTTGAAGGTAGAGGCGAGGCAAGGGGGACACAGGTCGTATTGCAGGAGGTGGTGGCTGGGGGGGACCAGGCTAACCTATACTGGGCAAACCTACCTACCTAACCTATACTGGAGACACCTACCTGACTAACCTATACTGGGAGCACCTACCTGGCTAACCTATACTGGGGGTAACTATACCTGGCTGTCTATCCTGGGGGCAACTATACCTGGCTAACCTATACCGGGGGCATCTATACCTGGCTAACCTATACTGGGGGCAACTATACCTGGCTAGCTATACTGGCAGCAACTATACCTGGCTAACCTATACAGGGGGCACCTATTTTGGGAGAACCTATCTGGCAAACCTATACTGGGGGCAACTGTACCTGGCTTTCTATACTGGTGGCAACTATCCTTGGCTAACCTATACTTTGGGGCAACTTTACCTGGCTAACCTATACAGGGGGCACCTAACAAGCTAACCTATACTGGGGGCGACTATACCTTGCTATCTATACTGGGGACAACTATACCTATCTAACCTATACATGGGCACCTACCTGGCTAACCTATACTGGGTGCAACTATTCTTGTCTATCTATACTGGTGGCAACTATCCCTGGCTATCCTATACTTGGGGCTACTTTACCTGGCTAGCTAGACTGGTGGCAACTATACCTGGCTAACCTATACAGGGGGCACCTACCTGACTAACCTATTCTGGGGGCAACTATACCAGGCTAACATATACAGTGGGCATCTACCTGGCTAACCTATACTGGGGGAAACTATACCTGGCTTTCCTATACATGGAGTACCTAAACCTTGCTACCTACTTAGCTATACTGAGGGTGTTTATTTTTTTGGTTGCACCTGCATCTATAACATGCAGCGCAAATTGTGGGGTGCAGTGCGATCATTCCAAATCGGGGTGTGCATCCTCACAAATTTGCCTCAGGCAGCAAAAAGTCTACAGTAGAACTGGGCCTGGTCGAGGGAAGGGGTCACCAGTATGAGGAGGGTGTGGCAAGGGCAAGCTGAAATAAGGCATGAGATGGTTGTGCATTGACTTTCAAAGCCTGGACTTTTTGTGTGTGTGTTTTTATTCCACAATCAAAAACACATTAGATCTGACAGCCACTATTAATCAATGGCCTCATCCATCATGCTGGTGATAGGGCAAGTGAAAATTTATCACCACACATCGATTGGTGTTTTAAGTGTTGATTCACTAATGTACTTGCGTTATTAAACCGGAACTGTTTGGCATAAAATAAAAAAATCAATTCTTTATTTTTGTCTGGTAAACAAGTAATAGGGATGCTAACCACGCAATCCAAAAGTTAAAAATCACTCTTATTTTCCTTGTCCATAAGTTTTCCTGGCTCTTACTTGGTACATCTGCTGCACAAAGGAAGTTGCAGGGCATGCTGGGTATAAGGAACCTGTCGGTTTCCGCCGAGACCCGGGCAGAATCCGTGGCTTCCGGGTCTCATCGCTTGTTCCCTGCTAGAGGCGCTGTGGCACAGACACAGGCAGCACATTCTGATAGGTGGAGGGCGCGTTCCCAGTACACCCTCCGCAGATGTAAACAATAGTCAGCTGACTCCAGTCAGCTGATAGTGTGGTGTCATCTGATGTGTGATTGGATGTGTGGAGTGTTACCGGCCACTGATTGGATGAAAGCTGTATTTAAACCTGCAGAGAGCTCCCATTCATGGCCCCTGATAAGCATAGCTGTGGCTAGTTGCTGGGTGTGCTCTCACTTTGATTGATTACTGGACCTTGACCCTTGGCTTGTATTTGACTATTCTTGTCTGCTGTTATTAACCCTTGCTTGATTCCTGGGAACTCTTGCTTACTGCCTGGACTGACCTCTGCCTGTTTACTGGATACCCTTGCCTGCCGCCTGGACCGACCTCTGCCTGTTTACTGGATACCCTTGCTTGCCACCTGGACCGACCTCTGCCTGTTACTGGATATTTTTGCACGCTACTTGTACTGGACACTAAGTATACGTGAACTAATCCTTGCCAGTTGTTGAATAACCTTGCATGCAGACTTTTTATGAACTCTCTCATATATTACCTGGATCATCCATTACCTGTTGAATAACCTTGCATGTGGACTTTGCACAAACTCTCTCCTAATACCTGGAACCTTACTGCCTGTTACTGATACATCTGTCTTTATTAACAATCGTCGCTGAGAGCCTCATCCACCTGAATCAAGGTAATAACCCTGTGTGATACTAATGAACTATTGAACTGTGTTACTAGCCTCATTAGGCTTCTAGCAGGTTATTGTCCTCTCTAATTCTGCAGTCTGTATGCATTGCACGTTAAGACCTGGGGGTAACCGTAGTCAGAAGACAAATAACGTGTCCTGTTCATGTGGGGGCTTGTATCTAGGTGAAGACGTGGGCCGGGCTCAGAGCCACAGTAATAGATTGGGGCATAGAGACTGATTGGGGACATAACCTGTCACCTGCGATTCCCTTCAATAATAGTGAATAGAAATCGCAATGTGATTCTGTATTTTCATTGTAAACCATGTGTTATAATTCTGAGGTAAATCACAAAACCTTGATGACAACATCACAGTGCAGTCTATGCACTCCTAAAGACCTTACGAATCATGTTGCATTGTGTTCCTGAAAACGCAGCGAAAATTATCATATGTGGGAAAGAGGCCAGCTGCTGAGAGGGCAACAGCCTGGACTGCTGAAGTATTTATATAGCCATACCACAGTCAACAAAAGGATTCTAAAAGACTGTATTTCTTCTCTTATCACTTATCTTAATACGTGATGTCATATTTATTATTTTCAAATGGTACAGTTACACCTTGAGGGAGCAATAAATATAGTAGCAATAAAATATATGTGAACCCTTTGGAATTATATGGATTTCTGCACAAATTGGTCATAAAATGTGATCTGATCTTCATCTAAGTCACAACAATAGACAACCACTTGAGGACCACAGTCTTTTCGCCCCTTAAAGAGACTCTGTAACAAATTTTTCAGCCTTAGTTCTTCTATCCTATAAGTTCCTATGCCTGTTCTAATCTGCTCTGGCTTACTGCAGTCTTTCCTAACTGCACTGTCTCTGTAATAAATCAATGTATCTTTCCTCTGTCCTGTTTGTCGGGCTAAAGCTTGATTGTGTGGAATGTGCAGGGCTGCTTGTGATTGGTAGAAGCGATACACACCCTCTGCAGGCCCCCTGCATACTCTGAATGACTCACACTCTATGCTTAGCTGAGCCTATTAGAAGCTGGTTAGTTTGTTTGTAAACACTGCCTAAAACTGTTAATTACAAGCCAGGATTGCAGCAGAGAGTGGCAGAAACAGCACAAAGGGGCACAGGAGAAAATAATGAATAGAATGGTATGCTTTTTATTGTAAGAATATTAGAGTACAGATTCTCTTTAAGGACCAAAGCCTTTTTCTCCATTCAGACCACTGCAGCTTTCACGGTTTGTTGCTCGGTCATACAACCTACCACCTAAATGAATTTTACCTCCTTTTCTTGTCACTAATACAGCTTTCTTTTGGTGCTATTTGATTGCTGCTGCGAGTTTTACTTTTTATTATATTCATCAAAAAAGACATGAATTTTGTCAAAAAAATGATTTTTTTTACTTTCTGTGCTGACATTTTTCAAATAAAATAAAATTTCTGTATACATTTTTGTCCAAATTTATTGTGCTACAGGTCTTTGATTAAAAAAAATCCATTCAGTGTATATTTATTGGTTTGGGTAAAAGTTATAGCGTTTACAAACTATGGGGCCAAAAGTGAATTTTCCCATTTTGAAGCATCTCTGACTTTTCTGACCACCTGTCAGGTTTCATGAGGTACTACAATTCCAGGATAGTATAAATACCCCCCAAATTACCCCAATTTGGAAAGAAGACATCCCAAAGTATTCACTGAGAGGCATGGTGAGTTCATAGAAGATTTTATTTTTTGTCACAAGTTAGCGGAAAATGACACTTTGTGACAAAAAAAAAAAAAGTTTCCATTTCTTCTAACTTGCGACCAAAAAAATGAAATCTGCCACGGACTCACTATGCTCCTCTCTGAATACCTTGAAGTGTCTACTTTCCAAAATGGGCTCATTTGTGGGGTGTGTTCACTGTCCTGGCATTTTGGGGGGTGCTAAATTGTAAGCACCCCTGTAAAGCCTAAAGATGCTCATTGGACTTTGGGCCCCTTAGCGCAGTTAGGCTGCAAAAAAGTGCCACACATGTGGTATCGCCGTACTCAGGAGAAGTAGTATAATGTGTTTTGGGGTGTATTTTTACACATACCCATGCTGGGTGGGAGAAATATCTCTGTAAATGACAATTTTTTGATTTTTTTTTTACACACAATTGTCCATTTAGTAATTAGTGGGTATTTAGAGGAGCGAACAGATGTAAACAATGCACTTGGGAGGTGATCTGACGGCGGGTCTGCAGGCGATCTTATGGTGTGGGTGGGTGATCAGATTGCCCGCAAGGGGCAGGTTGGGGGCTGATTGATGGGTGGCAGTGACAGGGGGTGATTGATGGGTGGCAGTGACAGGGGGTGATTGATGGGTGATTGATAGGTGATTGACAGGGGCCCTGTTCGGCCGGCCATTGAGCAGTTCGGGCGAACCCGAACAATTTGGCCGAACACCATTAGGTGTTCGGCCGAACTCGAACATCACCCGAAGAAGGTGATGTTCTGCAGAACCCGAACAGTGGCGAACACTGTTCGCCCAACACTAGCACAAGGTTGGAGCTGTTTATGTCTGAATTCCCATTCCTGATTGGTGTTGTTTTAGGATAGAGCTGTTTTGATGGCGAGTGCTGGCTTTGGACAAACAGGACCTCAGTTTTGTCAGCATTCAGTTTCAACCAGTTATCATTCATCCATGCCTGTAGCTCAGCTAAGCAAGAGTTTATTTTTGGAATAGGGTCTGTTCCACCAGGTTTGAAGGACAGGTATAGCTGTGTGTCATCGGCATAGCAGTGGTACGTCAGGCCATGACGTTGGATAAGTGTACCGAGTGGCAACCTGTAGATTGCAAACAGCAGAGGGGATAGGATTGATCCTTGTGGCACTCCAAATTGTAGAGGTGCAGGTTTGGACATTATAGGACCTAGGGATACTCTATGTGTTCTGTCAGTCAGGAATGATCTGAACCACTGGAGGACTGATCCACTGATGACACAGTACTTCTGCAGTCTGTTAAGCAGGATTTCGTGGTCAACTGTATCAAAAGCCGCTGAGAGATTCAACAGGATTAGGATGGAGCATTCCCCTCTGTCCCTTGCCATGAGCAGATCGTTGCAGACTTGGATGAGGGCTGTTTCACAGCTGTGGTGTTTCTTAAAGCCAGACTGTAGAGGGTCCAGGATGTTGTTTACTGACAGCCTGGTTTCAAGTTGCAGATAGACCGCATTTTCAATAACTTTACCTAAGAAGGGGAGGTTGGAGACAGGTCTGTAGCTGCTCATAGCATCTGGACCCATGAAAGGTTTTTTTTTTGTTATACTTATTTTATTTTCAAAAATACTGATTTCACTATATTACAATTTGTCCACATTTTGACAATGTTACAAATATCCAACCAGTAGAAAATAGTGCAACAGAGGTAAACTGCGAACGTGGAAGAGTCTTGGTCAGAATCTTATTTAAGTGAAAACATGAATAAACCAGATAAGTCCTAAGAAGGCAAAAGTCTTAGCTCATAGGAGAGCGTTTTCAGATGTGATGTTGATTGTAGTTTAAGTCTTCGCTGTGGAGGATAGAGAGTATCACATTGCCAACACGAGGGGTTGGATGCAGATTAAATTGTGTAAGAGTCACAACTTGAGAGAGGAAAGAAGAGAAAAGAAGAAAAGACAATTGTATCTACATAGAAGTATATAGAAAAGTGGGGCCACTCTGATACTACTCTGACCTATGCTTCATAGAGGAATTGTATGGGTGTTACCAAGGGCCTGGGCTGTGTATCGTCTAAGGTGGATGGTAAGTAGGAGAGGAATAGGGCCATGAATCCCAAATTTTATGGAAATTTAATTCCGTATCTCTCAGTGATGCTGTGAGTTGTTCCATATTTTTTGTCCAGTTAATTTTATGAATGACTTCTGATATATCAGGGGGTGCTAATTTTTTCCAATTGGACGCAATAGTTAGTCTAGTAGCAGTTAGTATGTGGGTAATTAGACGGTTGGAGTGTTTGGGAACTTTTTTCAAAGGTTTGCCCAGGATCATATACACAGGATCTAAGGGAACTGTAATATCCATTGATGTTTTGATTAGATCCCGAACTGTGGACCATGGATTGGAGATCAGGGGGCAGAACCAGAAAATATGTTCTGTGGTTCCTTTATTATTGCACCCTCTCCAGCAAAGGTCCGAAGAGCCTGGGTAGATCTTTGCTAATTTGGCTGGTGTTAGATACCAATGGAAGTGGACCTTGTAGATATTTTCTCGGATCTGAATACATTGAGATGAATGTCTAGCATTGGTCCATATCTCAGACCAGTCTTCTAGGGGAATGGGGGTTGAGAGGGAACTAGCCCATTTATGCATATAGATGTGATCAGGTGACCATGTTCCTGATTTTGTATGTAGGAGAGCGTAAATCTGAGATATCAGGCTCTTTTGGTGGCCAGGCTGTTTACAAATTCGTTCAAAGGGAGATAGAGTAGGAGGTGATTTTTTCAAGAGAGTTTGCAAAAAATGGGAGATCTGGTTATACTGCAATAGAAGTTGGGATGTGAAAGTAATTTTTTCCTCTAGGTGGGGTTTGTCGTATGCTTTGCCCGTTAGTGGGTTGAGCCAATCGCTGAGGTTAAAGTATCCCAGGTTAAACCACCTATTCATAAAAGAGTTTGATAGCCCTGGGGGGAAATGGGGATTGCCCAAAATTGGGCATAGAGGTGAAGGAGATGACTTCAACTTGGCGGAGTGGCTGGTATTTTTCCAAATATTGAGCGTAAATTTAATGGTAGGAAGCAATTGTTGTTCATTGGTTCTAGGTTGGGGGTGAGACCATAGGAGAGATGCGAGGGACATGGGGAGAATGCTAGAAGCCTCGATAAGACCCCATTTGGTGAAGACCTTCAGGCTTGTCCATTCAGGAAGTTGGCGCAGATGTGAGGCTTGATAATAATACCTAAGATGGGGTACCCCTAGACCCCCCTGATCCCTAGGAGAGAGGAGAACAGATCTTGAAATTCGAGATCGTTTATGATTCCAAATAAATGAGAAGAAGGCTGACTGTAGGGATGACAACTGATGGGCAGGGACCTGGACTGGGAGAGTCTCAAACAGATATAGGAGACGTGGGAGTATATTCATTTTGAGGGCGTAGATGCGACCTAACCAGGAGATCTTATAGGCCGTCCATTTGTGGAGGTCTTGTAATATTTTTTGGATAAGAGAAGGGAAGTTGCGTTTGTAAAGTGTACTATATGTAGAAGTTAGATGAATACCCAGATATTTTAGTGAGTGGGTTTGCCATCTATAGGGGAAAGATGACTGTATTATTGTAAGTAACTGAGAGGGAATTTTAATAGGCAAGGCCTCCGTTTTGTCCTGGTTAAGTTTGAATCCAGACAGGGATTCAAACATTCTCAGGGTGTCATGTAGGATTGGGAGTGTAGTGAGGGGATTAGTGAGGGTAAGGAGTATGTCGTCGGCAAAGAGGGATATTTTATATTCTCGTTTACCAAATAAGATTCCTGTGATATCTGTATTTTGTCTTATAGCTGAAGCCAGGGGCTCGATGCTCAGAGCAAATAGTAAGGGGGAAAGAGGGCAGCCCTGTCTAGTGCCATTATGGATCGGAAAAGGGGATGGGGGAGCAAAAGGTAATTTAATCGAGGCTGAAGGGGATGAATATAGAAATTTTATCATGGAGAGAAATGGGCCTGAAAAACCTTGGTGGTTTAGAACATGAAAGAGGAAAGGCCAATTGAGACGGTCAAAAGCCTTCTCTGCATCTAAACTAAGAAGCAGAGAAGGGTTGTTGGATCTATTCATTATGGATATAAGATTAATGGCTCGGCGGGTATTGTCCCCTGCTTGTCTACCCATAATGAAGCCCACTTGATCGTTATCAATAAGTCTGATAAGGATAGGATTGAGGCGGTTGGCTAAGGTTTTAGTGATGATCTTCAGGTCTGAGTTGAGAAGGGAGATAGGGCGATAACTTTGGGGTAAGTGGGGGTCTTTACCATCCTTTGGGAGGACAGTAAGCAGGGATGCTAATAGGGAAGGAGGGGGGGTTTCCCCTTCCATAATCTTATTTGCTAAATTTACCAGGTGAGGAGTAAGAATAGAGCTGAAGTTTTTGTAGTAGGAGTAGGGAAGGCCGTCTGGTCCTGGTGACTTGGACGATGGGAGGGCTTTAAGTATTTCTAAGACCTCTTCAGTTGTTATGGGGGTATTAAGAGATAAGCGTTCTTGCTCTGTGAGTTTTGGAAGGTTTAGCTGAGTGAGGAAGGATAGGACCCTTGAGTCGTAATTTAGAGAGGAGGAGGGGTCTGGCAAGTTGTACAGTTGCTCGTAAAAAGATGTAAAGATTTGAGCTATCCGGGAAGGGTCATGATGAAGAGTGCCCTGTTGATCTTTTAAGGAGTGGACAGACTGGAATGATCCCCTGGGGTTTAGCTTTCGGGCCAATATGGTATGAGGTTTGTTGCCCCTTTCAAAAAATAACTGTCTTGTCCATTTTAAGCTTTTCTCTAGCTGAGATGATTGAAGGGATCTAATGTCTAATTTTATGCGTTGAATGTCAGAAAAGTGGACCTGTGTGGGCTGTAATTTGTATATGGAGTAGGCCTTAGCAAGAGAAGCATTAAGATGTGTCAGCTTTTCAGAGGAAAAACGTTTATGTTTGGAGCTTTCTGCAATGAAGAAGCCTCCTATAAAAGCTTTATGGGATTCCCAAACTAAGCCAAGGGACGGAACTGAATCTATGTTTATATCAAAGAATGATTGTAATTCCTCACAGCATTTAGAAATTAAAGTTTTATCTCTGAAAAGTGACTCATTCAGTCTCCAGTGCATAGGTTTATGGGGGGTGGATAACCAATCGAGTTCTGCTGTTACCGCTTGGTGGTCTGACCATGCAGTTGGGATTATATTTGAGGAGATAAGTAACGGTAGAGTAGGGGCATTGGTGAAGAAGTAATCTATTCTGGAATGAGAAGCATGGGGGGGGGGAGAAGAAGGTGTACTCAACACTCGTGGGGTTGGCTATGCGCCATAGGTCTAGGAGCCTATATCTCCTTAGGAGGACCCTAAATTTACGTGAGTTTCTGTCATGAGATGCCTGGGAGGAAGAGGAGGATGGGGTGCTCCTGTCTTTTGTAGACGAGAAGGCCAAGTTGAAGTCACCTCCTAAGATAAGAGTCCCTTTCATTACTTTATTAAGCTTTGCCAAAAAGGTAGTAAGGAAAGCAATTTGATGGGATGTGGGGGCATATACATTGGCTATCGTGATTGGTTTTCCTGCCAAAGCTCCCACCAGTATCAGAAAGTGGCCTTGAGGGTCACTGATGGTTTTATCTATCTGCATGGGTAAATCTTTTTTTTTACAGGATAGCTACGCCAGCACATTTTTTTGGGGCTGAGGCCAGGTAAGCAGAGGGATAAAATTTGTTAGTGAGTCTTATGGAGTCATTAGAGGTCAAATGGGTCTCTTGAAGGAAGACCATGTCAGAGTCGAGTTTCCTGATATCTCTCAGTAGAGATGACCTTTTTTGTGGGATATTCAGGCCCTTGGTGTTAAGTGTGTATAGATTAACCATTATCTATACTGTAGATATGTACATATTTAAGGACAGAGAGTGTCAGTAGTGGCCAGTAGATAGAGAAAAAGAGAATAGGTGTAAGAATAACGAGAAACCAGAAGAGGTAAGTTGTGTAAGACAGCATCTGATGAACAATAACAGAAAGGTAACCACTGCAATTTATGTGGTAACATTGTGGAGCAACTCTAAGGAGCTGCAAAAGTGAAAACTGCCTAAAAAGGTAACTTGGTCCCCGGGAAAAACCATGGGGCCAAGCGGCAGTCCTCCGGAGGTACATGCGGGTGAGCCAAGAGGGTCGCCCAAATCTCCTCTGCCAAAAAAAAAGAAAGAAATATACATCTAAATAGGAAAAATAATCAGGGTCCACGTTGTGGTTAAGACCGGTGTTAAATTGGGAGCACAACCTGAACATGAACATAACATAACATCTATCTTCAAAACAAGCATATCAATTCACAGTATAAGAGAGAGAGGATATGATATAAAAGCATATTTGCGTGAAGTCCAGATCTGGAGCTATGGCCACGTAGAATCATAATTGATGCAGGTATATCAGGTAGGTAAGGCTTCCATATCCTCCGATGGGTCTGGAAAGGTGAGACTGCGTGGGTGGCCTCTGGGTCTGTCTGCCATGTGGCGGATCTTCCTTGGGGGGGAACTTGGCGAAGAGGGTAGGCTCTGCTGAGTGCTGAGAGTAGGAGGAAGACGAAGGCCTAGTTGTTTAAGAAACATTGGTGCATTGTCCATTTCTGAGACTGTAAAGCGTGCGCCATTCCTGTTTACAGATAAGCGGAAGGGGAAGCCCCATTGGTACTGAATTTTGGCATCTCTCAACAGTTGGGTGATGGGCCTAAAGGCTCTTCTTTTGGCCAGAGTAATAAGGGATAAGTCATTGTATATAGAGAGTTCGTCCCCTTTAAAAGAAACTGTGGAGGTGTTGCGGATCGCTCTCAGAAGGGCCTCTTTTGATTCATAATAGTGAAGTCTAATTATGACATCTTTAGGTCTCTGTGCTGAGGTTCGTCTCTCACCCAAGGAGCGATGGGCCCTATCCATTCTCCACATTTCGTCAGATAGCTCAGGCACTAGTGATTTATATAGATCCAGGAGATGAGGAAGGAGTTTATCAGAGGTGATAGACATAGACATACCTTTTATACGTATGTTTTTGGCGTCTTTCCCTGTTCTCGAAGTCCTCCTGGGTATCTCTTATTGATTTAATGTCATTTTGGATTAAGCGCTGTTCGTCCTCAATGTCCTGTTGTTTAAGGGACATGGCCTCCATTTTTGTTTCCAGGGAGTTAGTGCGCTCTGCCAGAGTGGAAAAGTCACCTCTGAGGTCCTTCACTGCTGTGAAGATCATCTGCTGAAGGGAGTCATGTATGGCTCGGTAATGCCTGTCTAAGGCTGAGTCCAGCATGGCAGCGGTGAGCGGTGTGAGGTCTGAGGCCGGGGGACCCACGCCAGGCTGCTGTGTGAGCTGCTGCTGAGGTTGTGTGGGCTGGAGCGGCTCTGTGTCCGGAGCGCGGTCGGCGCCATCTTGGATCGCGGAGGTGCGGACATACCGGTCCATGGAGCCGGTTTGTGAGGCTGCCTTGGGGTTACTTTTTGCGGCCATCTGTGCCCAGGAGTTTCCGCTGTGTGGACCCGTTGCGGCCGCGCTGTTTAAGCAGAAGAGAAGCGGTGTGCGGCCTGATATGGCAGGGATGTGGGCAGGAGCTCGGAGCTTAAGCGGCCATCTTAGAATCGCCGCGCATGCGCCTTCCATGAAAGGTTTTTTAAGAAGGGGCTTGATGATTCCTTCTTTTAGAGAGGTAGGAAACCTCCCTGCTTGTAGAGAGCAATTTACTATTTTATGAAATGCTGGACCAAGCAGGTCAGGGCATTTCAGCATATGTTTATTTGGTCCAGGGTCCAGGTCGCAGTTTGTCTGGCGGAGGCGACGGAGGATGTCTGAGATCTCTTCCTCACTAATACTTTTGAAGTCAGTCCAGGGTGTTAGGTTGTTTTTGCAACTATTTCCAGGAGTTGAATAAGTCTTAGGTGCTGTGGACTGAATGAGAGACCGAATAGAGGATACTTTGTCAGCAAAGTAGCAAGAAAATTTCTCGCATAGCTCCTTTGAGTGAGTTATAGTAGGTTTAAGACAGGATGGGTTACATAGTCTATTAACTGTGCGAAATAGTTGGGCTGGCCTGTTGGCGGCCTTTGCAATCTCCTGTGATAGGTAGGAGGATTTTTTCTTGGTGATCGCATTTTGGTAGCTGTCCAGGTGAGAGACAAGGGTGTGTTTATCTTTTGAATTCTGAGATTTTCGCCACTTCCTTTCTAGTCTGCGCACTTCTTTCTTTAGGTCCTTTAGTGAGCTGTCAAACCACTGTGCATAGTGAAGTGGTGTAGACCGTTTAATGCGAACTGGAGCAAGGGCATCATAGGCAGATGACACTGCATGGTTATACATCAGGACCATGGAGTCTGGGTCTGCGTAATGATTGGTTAATGCGTCGAAGTTGAGGGTATTCTGAACGTGCTGGGGTGAGACATCTTTCAGAGAACGGTATTTTATGAGTTCTTTCCCTCTGTGTTTTATGGCTGGTGCTGTCAGAGAGAAGTGGATGGTGTGGTGGTCTGACCATACCACTGTGTTTATATCCATGTGGGATATTAAAAGTCCGGAATGAAATAGAAGATCCAGGGTGTGCCCTTTCTTGTGGGTGGGGAGGTTGACAGCCTGAGAGAAACCCAGTTCACTCATTATGAGTAGTGTAGTGGGGGTGTCTCAGCACCTTGCAGGGAAAAAAATATAGGAGACAAATACGGGAGCCCAATAGTGTAGTATATTAGTATGCAATTGAAAAAAGAAATTTCAATAAATTACTACTCACAAAAGGAGGTTGCAAGGGCAACCAACCGTAGGAAGCAGGTGGAGACCATAGTCAGCAAATCAAATATAGTCCTAGTCAGCAAATCAGAGCAAGACTAGGACAACATAGAAGAAATATCCAAAAATCATTTGCCAAACACAGTCTGTCTAGACATTTCGCTGAGTTTCATAATTCCGACCCCAAACTGTTTGCTTTTACACCAATTGAGCATATCACAGACATCTCTTCCCAAACAGACCGTATGTCCCGTTTACGGGCAAGGGAGATGTTCTGGATTTTTAAACTCAGAACACTCAAACCAGAGGGCCTAAACGAGTGTCTGGAGCATAATTACTAATAACCATATTACCTTCACAGCCCACAGAGTTTTATCACTTACCCCCATAATTCCACTGTCTTCCCTTCACATACAATTTTCTTCACTTTATCTTTTTTCCCTTCCTCCTCTCTATTTTCTGCCCTGTTACCCAGACCCCCCCCTCATTCCTCCCTCCCCCCCCCCCCCCCCCCCCCAAAAAAAAAAAAAAAAAAAATCCAGGCTATATGTAAAACCTTTTATTTCTTTATCTCTGAAAAATAGATCCCCAAAGGGTTAAGCAGGATCACACACTGAATATCTATATGCACATTAGCACAAAATTAAGTCATGAGAAAATGTATTTATTTCTATTTGCCTAATCTAAGAAAATGCTGTATTACCCTACTAATAGAAACATTGTGCACTTTGCTGCCATCTAGTGACAGAACAGCAACAGGGTTCTTTCAGCTGCTGTTATGTCTAACATACATGAGCACTGGCGAGTTTCCCACAATATATATATCAATGCCCTAAACCAAGATGGCGGCGCCACAACTTCCTGCGGAAGTCATCATCTTATGTGATGTCATCCCACCCTCTGAACATCTGATCCACCCCTCGTTGAGCTCTCATTACTGCAGCTGCAGAGATTAGCAAAGCTAATATATATTGCAGCTCTTCAGAGTCTCCATTAGAGGCTCCCTTTGCCATATCGACTTGTTCATTTGGTAAGTCAAGCTTACTCCCATTATTACAGTTATATGAAGCGCTCCCCCTGCTGTTTAAACTATGCACAGTTTTTTGCTGTTTTTATGATATCAATGACCAGGTATTCTTAAAGTGTCAGTTAGTGTCAGACACATGTCTATTTATACCTGGCCAAGTCTTGTGATAATTGTTCCCCCTTTTTTTAGATTGATATATGCACTTTAGTCTATCTTATAAGCTATATATTCACGGGCAAGATAAATATCTCCTATACTGTACTATGAATGCTGGATTCTTGCATATGTAATTTGTGCATTATTAGTACTATTATTATTATTTTATTATTAATTTAATTTGTGGCTGCATGTATATGTATATGTGTGTATATATATATATATATGTATGTATGTGTATGTATATCTGTATATATATATATATATATTTTATAACTTTAGTTTTTAATTAATTTTTGTTATAAAAACCTCCTCCAGCATATGGAAATTTTGGGCATGTGGACTTGGTTCGCGGGGGCGTGCGGGCTGTTTGGCGCGGGTGTGCTGGGTGGTTGGCGCGTGGGGTGCCGTTCGCGGGCTTTTGCGCGCGTGGGGTGCCGCGATTCGCGCGGTCGCGGACTATTGCAAACGCGTTTTGCCGCGGTCGCGTGGGTCGCGGCGTTTTGCGCGCGCGGGAGGCCGCGGGCGGCGCTTCGCGTGCTGGCTGTTTGGCGCACCCGTGCTGGACGGTTTGCGCGGCTTTGTGAATCAGGCCCATGGACTGTTGATTTTTGAACATTATATAAATACCTTCAAATGCAGCTGAACACTGCATTTGCATATTTACCATCTCCCATTTTAGATCGGCAGTCTAGATCCTTAAATTAGGTTATATTTACTTTTTTGAAAAATCGTTTTTCTGGTTGATGGATCTATCGAATCATTCGATCGTTTTCATTTAACCCAGTGGTATGTATACTATTGGGATATAAATATATAATGCATAAGTATTCATTGTATTAACCTATAACGCTGTCGATATAGTTATACTGAGGAGCTCTTTCACTATTGTAGGCACTTTTATTGGCCTGATGAAGCGGGCTTGGACCCGCGAAACGCGTTGCCTGTGCTAAATAAAAATCTTTTGTCATATACAAGGATTTCGTTATTGAGGTAAGCCACCTCATATTATTTCCTCAATTTTAAGCTGTTTTTAGATGCTTTTATTTCAACCAGGGCGCCTCTTTACCTTCAATTGTGCACTCATTATGAGAAGTAGTTCACTTCCTAGGCGGGAGTCGTGATCATCCACCCATGCATTAAAATCTCCCAGGATGATCCATCTAGGGTGTTGCACTGTAAGGCAGGATAAGAGTTCAGATATTTCCTTAAGAAAGGCTGGACCATTTTCTGGGGGGCGGTATATGAGCAATATGTTTATGTTTGACTCTGCTGACAGTTGAGCTGCAAGACATTCAAAGGTTTCAGTGGGGCCTATGGGCAGGGGCCTTATGTTCAAAGAGGATCTGAAGCATATGGCAACCCTCCCACCCTTGCGGACTTGTCTCTCACAGTGCAAGGCTGAGTAATTGGTCGGCACGGTTGCTTCAAGAGTTGGGCCTGCATGTTTCCCAAGCCAGGTCTCTGTCAAAAAGGTCAAATCAGAGAGCTCTATTAGGTCATGTATAGTTGCAGTCTTTTATATTTATCGATCTGGCATTGCAGAGTGTGGCTGTGATTGAGCTTTCCTGGGGACAGCTATGTTTTTTAGACTTTGATCCACTACCTCTCCTCCCCTTTCTGCTTTTCCTGAGTATCCCAAAGGATTTTAAGAGGAGAGCTAGTGAGGTGTTAATTTGTAATTGTTTCTTGGGAGGGCAGGCAGAGAGAAGTTCCTTTAAAAGAGAAATGGTCAAAAATTGCTCGTGACCGTTGTGCACGTCTGATCTGCAACTACAGGAAACATTTGGTTGAAGTTATTGCTGCCAAAGGAGGTTCAACCAGTTTTTAAATCGAAGGGTTCACATACCTTTTCCACCTGCACTGTGAATGTTTACATGGTGTGTTCAATAAAAACATGGAAACATTTCATTATTTGTGTGGTATTAGTTTAAGCAGACTGTGATTGTCTATTGTTGTGACTTAGATGAAGATCAGATCACATTTTATGACCAATGTGTGCAGAAATCCATATAATTCCAAAGGGTTCACATACTTTTTCTTGCTACTGTAACAATTTTCCACACTATCCAGAACTAAATTCAAAATGGTAATACTTAAAAAGAACAAAAGAAAAGAAGGTCTCCGCCCTCGCTAGGATCTTTGGGAAACTTGAATACACTGGGCCTGATTCACAAAGCAGTGATAACTCAGTTATCACGCCTAAAAGACTTTAGGCGTGATAACCTTTGCACTAGCAAAGTTATCACCGCTTTCTGCTGTAACTCGCGCGAAGCTCCCACGCGCAAAGTTTTGCACGCGCAAACAAGTCCCATAGGGCTTAATGGGCGCTAAGCGCGGTGCGGTGCGCGCGCAAAACTTTGCGCGCGGGAGTTGCTTCAGATCACGCCTAAACTAAGTTTAGGCGTGATAAAGGACTTTTCACAGGCGTGCAAAGTGTTTGCACCGCTTTGTGAATCAGGCCCATTATGTGCTTTAAGCTCACAACAACCACTGTGCCTCCACAGTAGATAGAAACAGTCCAACAGGAAACGTGGGCGCTAGTAAAATTGGCATTCATTTATTGCACATCAATGTAAAAAAGAGATAGCAGCGATTACAGCGATTAAATATAAAACCGCTGTACATCACCATTGAGATGATCCACACACAGGACGACGCTGGTCCTACAATTGTTTCACACCATCCAGGTACTTGATCAGACCTCCCATGGCGGAATTGTAATACAAAAACACCAAGGAGAAAGGCATGCACTTAAGACGTAATTACACCACGCCTACATGTGTCCAATGGCTGGCTGACTCTAGGGTAGGAGAACGCTGATGCGCTGCTTCAACGTGCACTTTCACGATCCTCTTTTGGATCCTTTGGACTGTACTTTGACCCGTGGGTGTTCCTTGGTGCTATTATGTCAGGGCAGCGTCATGACAACAGGTCCGTACAGCCACACATGTGCCAGACGATTCCTAAGTAGCTTTTTTGTATACCAAAAACAAAAGCAATGACCTCAAAATAACCGCACCAGAACAGTAGTTGTCAAAATACAATATATCATCCTTTATTTGTAATTTCAAATAAAGGATGATATACTGTATTTTGACAAATACTGTTCTGGTGCGGTTATTTTGAGGTCATTGCTTTTATTTTTGGTATACGATTCTGATTTTCTGACCGTTCTGCACAGTACAGATCCAAAAAAAAACCCCACTTATCTTGATATTTATTGGGTGGTATATTGATTTTTCAGGGGATGGTGCTCCCCATGTTGTAGTTGTTTGATTCCTAAGGAGCTGTCCAAACCTTATGCAGCTGAGAGAGCAAGTCTTAAAGAGGAACTCCAGTGAAAATAATGTAATAAAAAATGCTTCATTTTTACAATAATTATGTATAAATGATTTAGTCAGTGTTTGCCCATTGTAAAATCTTTTAAATCCCTGATTTACATTCTGACATTTATTACATGGTGACATTTTTACTGTTGACAGGTGATGTAGCTGCTGCATGCTTTTTTGGCAGTTGGTAACAGCTGTAAACAGCTATTTCCCACAATGCAACAAGGTTCACAGACAGGAAACTGCCAGGAGTACCACGGTCCTCAGAGTTTCTTGTGGGAGGGGTTTCACCACAATATCAGTCATATAGCGCCCCCTGATGGTCTGTTTGTGAAAAGGAATAGATTTCTCATGTAAAAGGGGGTATCAGCTACTGATTGGAATAAAGTTCAATTCTTGGATGGAGTTTCTCTTTAACCACTTGCCGACCGCCCACAGCCGATGGGCGGCAGCAAAGTGGACGCCGAAAGGACCGCAATACGCCCATCGGCGTTGCGTCCTTTCGGCATGCCGGGGGAGCGATCGCGTCACTGGTGACGCACGCTTCCCCCGGCAACAGGCTCCGCCCACCCACGACGTCAACCCGCCGGCCGTTCGGAAGTGCCGGCGGGTTGTTAACCCCCTCGATCGCCGCAATTGAAGCGTATAATACGCTTTGTAATGTATACAAAACATATTATACAGGCTGCCTCCTGCCCTGGTGGTCCCAGTGTCCGAGGGACCACCAGGGCAGGCTGCAGCCACCCTAGTCTGCACCCAAACACACTGATCTGCCCCCCCTGCCCCCTGATCGCCCACAGCACCCCTCAGACCCCCTACCCTGCCCACCCCCCAGACCACTGTTTACACCCAATCACCCCCCTAATCACCCATCAATCACTCCCTGTTACTATCTGTCAACGCTATTATTTTTTGTGTGCCTAAACTGCCCCCTGGAGGCTCCTGATCACCCCCCACCCCTCAGATTCTCCCCTGTGTACTGAATGCATCTATCCCCCCTGATCACCTGTCAATCACCCATCAATCACCCCCCTGTAACCTGCCCCTTGTGGGCAATCTGATCACCCACCCACACCATCAGATCGCACGCAGACGCGCCGTCAGATCACCTCCCAAGTGCATTGTTTACATCTGTTCTCTCCTCTAAACACCCACTAATTACCCATCAATCACCCATCAATCACCCCCTGTCACTGCTACCCATCAGATCAGACCCCTATCTGCACCTAGAGCACCCAATCACCTGCCCACACCCTCAGAACGCCCTCAGACCCCAGCCCTGATCACCTCGCCAGTGCATTGCTTGCATCTATTCCCCCCTCTAATCACATCTTGAGACACCCATCAATC
Source organism: Hyperolius riggenbachi (assembly GCF_040937935.1). Taxonomy (NCBI): domain Eukaryota; kingdom Metazoa; phylum Chordata; class Amphibia; order Anura; family Hyperoliidae; genus Hyperolius; species Hyperolius riggenbachi. The sequence continues at coordinate 46,085,570 of NC_090657.1, read as the reverse complement.
ACCTCCTGTCACCACCTGTCACCCCCTAGCACACCTACCCATCAGATCAGGCCCTACTTTTCCCCATGTGGGCTCCTGATCACTCGGCCAAACCCTTAGATGCCCCTCAGACCCTCTTCCGATCACCTCCTCACTGCATTGGTTGCATCGATTTTCCCCTCTAATCACCCCCTGAGACACCCATCAATCACCTCCTGTCACCCCCCTAGCACTCCTATCCATCAGATCAGGCCCAATACAACCTGTCATCTAAGAGGCTTATGACCGGTTCCACAAAATTCGCCCCCTCATAGACCACCTGTCATCAAAATTTGCAGATGCTTATACCCCTGAACAGTCATTTTAAGGCATTTGGTTTCCAGACTACTCCTCACGGTTTTGGGCCACTAAAATGCCAGGGCAGTATAGGAACCCCACAAGTGACCCCATTTTAGAAAAAAAGACACCGCAAGGTATTCCGTGTATGACGAGTTCATAGATTTTATTTTTTGTCAAAAGTTAGTGGAAATTGATTTTTATTGTTTTTTTTCACAAAGTGTCATTTTCCACTAACTTGTGACACAAAATAAAATCTTCTATGAACTCACCATACACCTAATGGAATACCTTGGGGTGTCTTCTTTCTAAAATGGGGTCACTTGTGGGGTTCCTATACTGCCCTGGCATTTTAGGGGCCCTAAACTGTGAGTAGTCTATAAACCAAATGCCTCAAAATGACCTGTGAATAGGACGTTGGGCCCCTTAGCGCACCTAGGCTGCAAAAAAGTGTCACACGGTACTCAGGAGAACTAGTATAATGTGTTTTGGGGTGTATTTTTACACATACCCATGCTGGGTGGGAGAAATATCTCTGTAAATGACTTTTTTTTATTTTTTTACACACAATTGTCCATTTACAGAGATATTTCTCCCACCTAGCATGGGTATGTGTAAAAATACACCCCAAAACACATTATACTACATCTCCTGAGCACGGCGATACCACATGTGTGACACTTTTTTGAAACCTCGGTGCGCTAAGGGGCCCAACGTCCTATTCACAGGTCATTTTGAGGCATTTGGTTTCTAGACTACTCCTCACGGTTCAGGGCCCCTAAAATGCCAGGGCAGTGTAGGAACCCCACAAGTGACCCCATTTTATAAAGAAGACATCCCAAGGTATTCCGTTAGTAGTATGGTGAGTTCATAGAAGTTTTTTTTTCACAAGTTAGTGGAAAATGACACTTTGTGAAAAAAAAAAATTCCGCTAACTTGTGACAAAAAATAAAATCTTCTATGAACTTACCATACTACTAACGGAATACCTTGGGATGTCTTCTTTCTAAAATGGGGTCACTTGGGGTGTTCCTACACTGCCCTGGCATTTTAGGGGCCCTAAACCGTGAGGAGTAGTCTAGAAACCATATGCCGCAAAATGACCTGTGAAATCCAAAAGGTACTCATAGGACATTGGGCCTCTTAGCGCAGTTGGGGTGCAAAAAAGTGCCACACATGTGGAATCGCCGTACTCAGGAAAAGTAGTATAATGTGTTTTGCGGTGTATTTTTACACATACCCATGCTGGGTGGGAGAAATATCTCTGTAAATAGACAATTGTGTGTAAAAAAAATCAAAAAATTGTAATTTACAGATATATTTCTCCCACCCAGCATGGGTATATGTAAAAATACACCACAAAACTCATTGTACTACTTCTCCTGAGTACGGAGGTACCACATGTGTGGCACTTTTTTGCACCCTAACTGCGCTAAGGGGTCCAAAGTCCAATGAGTACCTTTAGGATTTCACAGGTCATTTTGAGACATTTGGTTTCAAGACTACTACTCACGGTTTAGGGCCCCTAAAATGCCAGGGCAGTATAGGAACCAAACAAGTGACCCCATTTTAGAAAGACACCCCAAGGTATTCCATTAGGGGTATGGTGAGTTCATAGAAGATTTTATTTTTTGTCACAAGTCAGCAGAAATTGATTTTCATTGTTTTTTTCACAAAGTGTCAATTTCCGCTAACTTGTGACAAAAAAAATCTTCTATGAACCCGCATACTCCTAACAGAATACCTTGTGGTGTTGTCTTTCTAAAATGGGGTCAATTGTGGGGTTCCTAAAATGCCCTGGCATTTTAGGGGCCCTAAACAGTGAGGCGTAGTCTTGAAACCAAATGTCTCAAAACGACCTGTGAAATCCTAAAGGTACTCATTGGACTTTGGGCCCCTTAGCGCACCTAGGCTGCAAAAAGGTGCCACACATGTGGTATCGCTGTACTCAGGAGAAGTAGTATAATGTGTTTTGGGGTGTATTTTTACACATACCCATGCTGGGTGGGAGAAATCTCTCTGTAAATGAACAATTGTGTGTAAAAAAAATCAAAACATTGTCATTGACAGAGATATTTCTCCCACCCAGCATGGGTATGTGTAAAAATACACCCCAAAACACATCATACTACTTATCCTGAGTACGGCGATTCCACATGTGTGGCACTTTTTTGCACCCTAACTGCGCTAAGGGGCCCAAAGTCCAATGAGCACCTTTAGGCTTTACAGGGGTGCTTACAACCCACAAATGACCCAATTTAGGAAAGTGGACACTTCAAGGTATTCAGAGATAGGCATGGTGAGTCCGTGGCAGATTCCATTTTTTTTTGTCACAAGTTAGCAGAAATGGAAACTTTTTTTTTTTTTTTGTTATGTCTCAAAGTCATTTTCCGCTAACTTGTGACAAAAAATAAAACCTTCTATGAACTCACCATGCCTCTCGGTTAATACTCTGGGATGTCTTCTTTCCAAAATGGAGTCATTTGGGGGGTATTTATACTATCCTGGAATTTCAGCACCTCATGAAACCTGACAGGTGCGCAGAAAAGTCAGAGATGCTTCAAAATGGGAAAATTCACTTTTGGCCCCATAGTTTGTAAACGCTATAACTTTTACCCAAACCAATAAATATACACTGAGTGTTGTTTTTTTTATCAAACACATGTAGCACAATAAATTTGGACAAAAATGTATACAGAAATTTTACTTTATTTGACAAATGTTATCACGGAAAGTTAAAAAAAATCATTTTTTTGACAAAATTCATGTCTTTTTTGATGAAAATAATAAAAACTAAAAATCACAGCAGCAATCAAATAGCACCAAAAGAAAGCTGTATTAGTGACAAAAAAAGGAGGTAAAATTCATTTAGGCGGTAGGTTGTATGAGCGAGCAATAAACCGTGAAAGCTGCAGTGGTCTGAATGGAAAAAAAGTGCCTGGTCCTTAAGGGGTAGAAAGACTGTGGTCCTCAAGTGGTTAAAGAGGCCAAGCCAACCACTGGAATCGGCAACAGCCAGGCGAAAGGTGCAAATACACTTAACTTCATATCAAAATACAATAGAGACCCAGTGAGCACCCAGTGTAAAGGGTAAGCATCAGATTGAGAGAAAAGAGACATAGATTTATCTTGATGGCGTTTTAGAAAGGGCTGGTTGGATTATGGCAAAATAGCGAGTGTACCAGATGTTTCTCTACTGGAAAACCCATTCTTCATTGTTAATTGTGCAGTTTGTTGACAGTGCTTGATGAAGTATTTGTGTATCTTCATGTCCTGGCCTCAAGCTATAAGAGGTATTGTTTGAAGCCTGTAGACACACAACAAGGTGGCCCGGTGTCCCTTTGGGCTTCATCAAATTATTTGTTTTACTTGAACTTTACCGGAATATTTAGTTCTCGTCTTGTTCTGTTTTAAATGCTATGTACAGGAGAAAAAAACATTTTTCCAGTCCCCTTTTTTTTTCAATTAGTTATTTATTAAATATTCAACAAAAGTAAATTCAAACATTTGTGATTTGAGAAGGTTGAGAGGTTTATGTTGGGTAGTTTGATACCTTCCTACACAGACTTTTAGAAGCAATTTCACTAGATAATAAAATGATATATGTAGTAGGGGTTTTCATTTAACACTTGTTGTGTACAAACACAATATAGTAGGTTAAAGACAACTATCGTAGTATTCTATAGAGATGTAGCAAACATAGAATTTTTCGTTAGCGAATAGCGAACACAAACTTCCGAAAATGTTCAAATCAGTGCTGGTCGTAATGGAAAAATCTACGCTTACGGATCATTACGCGTAATTTTACGCTATTACGAATTACGCAATTACGGTTACGGCGTAGGAAATTATCTACGGTACATCACTGTAATTACGCGTAAACTTACGCAATTACGCGTAAGGATACCGTAATGAAGGCGCTTACACTACAATGTTACGCGTAGTGCCGTAATACCCATTAATGCGTATTTTTTTACGCATGCGGACGATATGTACGCAATAGCCGTCAATGTGACAGTTATTGCGTACATATCATTCGTATGCGTCAAAACGTACGCTTATACTGAAGGGCGGGAGAAGATACTATTGGTTGCTTAGGATGTTGACTGATTGGCTACTCTTAGAAAATGGGAGATTTTACGTTAGTAATTACGCGTAAAATTACGCGTAAGTGTTCGTAAAATTACGCATGCCTAGCAATTACGGTAGACAGTGTAATTACGATACCACTTACGGTCTTACGCGTAAATAATTACGCGTAAGACCGTAAATTACGCATAACGCTTACGTGTACATTTACATTGAATTACGATGCGTAATTACGCTCATGCGTAATTTCGGCCCAGCACTGGTTCAAATAGGCGAACCGCCATAGACTTCGATGGGCAGGCAAATTTTAATCCTACAAAGACTGTTTCTGGCCACAAAAGTGATGGAAAAATTGTTTCAAGGGGTCTAACACCTGGACTGTGGCATACCAGAGGGGGATCCATTTCAAAAGTCCCACCAAAAATTACGGAGTTGACGCAAAGTTGGATTTTAATCCTTAACCACTTGCCGACCAGGGGATGTTACACTGATCGGTGCTGCGTGGGCTCTACAGCCCGCAGCACCGATCAGCAGTGCAGCAGGGCGATCAGACTACCCCCCTTTTTTCCCCACTAGGGGGATGTCCTGCTGGGGGGGTCTGATCGCCGCCGGCTGCAGTTGCTTAGCGGGGGGGGGCTCTTCAAAGCCCCCCTCCGCAGCGCTTTCAGCCCTCTCGCCAGCTCCTTCCCTCTCCCTTCCCCTGTGTGCTGCGCAGGACGGATTTCCGTCCTGCGCATTGAAGGATAGGCTTCAGCCTATCATATGCCGGCGATCCCCGGCCAATCAGAGGCCGGGGATCGCCGATCTGCTTTACGGCGCTGCTGCGCAGCAGCGCCGTATGATGTAAACAGCGGGGATTTCTTCCCCGCCTGTTTACATTTTGCCGGCGAGCCGCCATCGGCGGCTCTCCGGCTGTTCACGGAGACACCCTCCGTGAACTGACATGGAAAGGCCGCTCGATCGAGCGGCCGTTTCCATGGTAACCCGCAGACGACCAGTTTACGCCAATCGGCGTTAGCTGGTCGTCAAGAGGTTAAATAGACACTGAAGCGAAAAAAAAATGATGATATTATGATTTGTATGTGTAGCACAGCTAAGAAATAAAACATTAAGATCAGATACATCAGTGTAATTGTTTCCAGTACAGGAAGAGTTGAGAAACTCCAGTTGTTATCTCTATGCAAACAAGCCATTAAGCTCTCCGACTAAATTAGTCCTGGAGAGGGCTGTTATCTGACTTTTATTATCTCAACTGTTCCTGGACTATTTACTTTTCCTCTGCTAGAGGAGAGGTCATTACTTCGCAGACTGCTCTGAAAGACTCATTTTGAATGCTGAGTGTTGTGTAATCTGCACATATTATAGAATGATGCAATGTTAGAAAAAACACTATATACCTGAAAATAAAAGTATGAGAATATTTTCTTTGCTGCTAATCTTCTAGTAATTATTCATAGTAGACAACCAATTCACTATATCATATTTTTTTTTTTCGCTTCAGTGTCTCTTTAAAAGGCAGAAATCACATTATGCACAGCTCTGGGTGTCAATGGGCTCTGGAATGTCTCACACAGAGAAATGCAATAGTACTATCAGAATACAGTGAAATAATAATGCACTGAAGTGGTACTGTGACCTCAATTCACTAAGCTTTATCAAACACTTTATCAAACATTTGATAATTTACCTCATGGGTAAAATCGAATTTTGAATTCACTAAGGTGTTATAGATTTACTGAATGTTTTATCTATAAAACATTCAATCAAATATATAACACCTTAGTGAATTCATAATTAGATTTTATTCATGAGGTAAATGATCTAACGTTTGATAAAGTGTTTGTTAAAGCTAAGTGAATTGAGGCCTGTGCCTGCAACTTAATGAGGCAACAACAATAGCAGTAGTGCGCACACAGCTCTGGGTGTCAGTGGACTGTGGAGTGTCACACACACACACAAAAAAGCACAGGAGACCTCAAAAGGGCTGTTTGGGGTGCTTTTTACAGCAAGTGAGGAACAAGTACAGCTAGCTAATGCTTTACCTACCTATCTGCAGCAAGTCTGACCCTGCCTTCATTAACAGTCAGCAGCCAGCAGAGAATGAATCCAATATGGCCACCGCAACTGCTTTTTGATAGGGGAGTGGGGGGTCCAGGAGGGGATGCTAGTTGATTGGCTGCCCCGTGTCTGCTGAGTGTGAGGTTAGTGGCTAAAGTTTGGCTCCATGATGATGTATAGGGGGCAGGTCGAACACACCATATGTTCACAGTTCGCGGAGAACACGAACAGCAGAAGTTCACCGGATACTTTCTGCCGGCAAACCGTTCGGGCCATCTCTAGTATTCTATTGTGTTCTCATCATCATGTACAATTTTGTTTAAAAGCTGGAAATGGTCCTTTGAAAATGCCAGCATGTTTCTGATATCGTGGAGAACATTCTGTGGAAGCATGGCGTTTAGACAGAAACTGGGGAAAATGTACAAAACAGAATATTAGTTTCCAACTTCCTATATATACCTGCATGTATACATAAGGAGAAACTTAAGACTTGAACGAATGGTGGAAAAAATGGCGAACATAATGTGAGTATATGCAAACTAGAAAAAGTCCAACGGTAGGTCCGCACACCAGCTTTTCAAATAAGCCAAAAGTAGTTTTATTCCATCATAATGTGTCAACACTATGTATGACAATTGTTTCGGGGCCACACAGGGTCCCCTTCCTCAGATACGTGCAGACAAACATCTTAGTGAACAGCACATTACATTAAATACAAAAAGTGACAAAAAGGTCAACCCATCAGAGTCAAGGGTACGCCCCCTCATTAAAAAATGTAAACAAAAGGCAAATGGAACAATCAATGCTAAATACACTTGTGAGACACAAGTCTAAAGATAGTGTCTATCACTAGTGTAATGCCCTCATAAGGGTCGCTTTGCAAATTTTGCTAAAAGCATAAACTAATCCTAATGCTACTGAAATCTAAAACTGTCACTCACCCAAGATTTCAAAGTGATTGGATATCCGCTCCCGCCATGGGAATCGCTCCGTGCCGCCACTAGCCGTTGATGGACCGCAGCGTGGACTTCTGGGACACAAGTCCGACAGCAACCAATCACTGCGCTACCCGCATGTGAGTGTCGCTGTCAGAGCCGGAAAACGCTGGCCCGGATGAGGCGTGGCCAAGGATCAAGCGTAAGATCCAAAAGCCCATTCCCCACCATACACGTCATCAATTGACACGCTGGGGGGCGCGTCCTAGACGCAAAGCTTGGGTACGTTGTCATGGAAACACCTACGCTGCCAATAGCAGCCCACGACAAGCGGCACACTCGCCCGGCGCATCACAATGGAAACAGCCACATACTATGTGAAACAGTGCTCAGACGAGCACTTATTCCTTCTGGCCCTAATAATACTTTTTGTATTAATGTAATGTGCTGTTTACTAAGATGTTTGTCTGCACGTATCTGAGGAAGGGGACCCTGTGTGGCCCCGAAACAATTGTCATACATAGTGTTGACACATTATGATCGAATAAAACTACTTTTGGCTTATTTGAAAAGCTGGTGTGCGGACCTACCGTTGGACTTTTTGGAATGTTATTTGATGTTGCTTTGCATCAATGGTTCAGCACCCACACACAGTACGGTAAGGTGTGCCGCTCCTGACCCTACAACTGCATTATATGCAAACTAGGGAAATGTTTACAACTATTTGTTTACTCTGCATATAAAACAAGAGCATTTAAAGTTAACCTATATCAAATTGTTTATGGAGTGAGACATAATTGTGCATGCCCCTTACTCCTTCATTAAGCTGGTTCCATTGGAAAACTTTCCACTAGAGATGTTGGCGAACGGTTCCCGAACCATTCACCGGTGAACCCCTTACCCTGTACTACTTCCGCATGCACATGTGCGTGACGTCATGAGTGATGTCACGCTCATGAGCAGAGAGTGCCCGGCAAAAGGCGCGCGATCAAAGACACGCACCGCCAGCCCAGCGCAACCGTACTACTACGGGTCATAGCGACCCGGAAGTAGTACGGCCACATAGAGATTCGGGGGTGAACTGTTCTCTCACATCTCTACTTTCCACCTGTTTTTAGTCGTATGACATTGGTAAAAGGATTACTAGGACCAGTAACCAGAGGCGTAGCTAGGAGAGGGAAAGATGGGACATCTGTCCCCAGCGCAGTATTGGGGGCAGAGCCTTGGCAGTGAAGCTGATGTTATATTTTTTTTTTTTTTTACTATCTAGCCAGGGCCGACTCTGCTATGAATAACCATCTGCACAGAAGTACTGTAGAAGAACTCAGCGCTCTCACTATTTAATCGCTGTAATCTTGTGATTAGTAACCTTATCCTAAAGGCTGCTACACACAAAGCTATTTTTCAGCAGATCGACGAGTTGGATCAATCATTTCTGTCCAAGCTGTTCCTGATTGAGAACGCGATGGATTTTCAGATCACTACTGCACAAAACTGATCTCCTCCTCCATTGAGAGCAGATCAGACATACCGGAAATTAGGGATTTGACCCATCAATCTGATGGGAAATAGCATTGTGTGTACCAAGCATTGGGGCTGATTTATGAAGCTGCGCTGCTATAACAGTGTGAACTCCATGACCTAGCCCGCACTCTAAATTCAAGACTGCTCGCTACGCTCGCTCTTGCAGCGTAGGGTGCCTTCCTTAGTTACCTGTGTTGCTTACATAGCATCATGCGTTCCTTTAAATGCCGGCCGCTGCTTTGAAGTATTGTGACCATGATATTTCACTAAAGCGGCCGCTACTATGTTAATTGGCATAGTTCCTATGTGCGTTCGCGATACTTCACAGCAGCGGCCGGTATTTAAAGGAACGTGCTTTGCTATGTAAGCAACGCGCATAACTAAGGAAGGCACACTATGCTGCAAGAACTAGAGTAGTGTGCAGCCTTGAATTTAGCTTGCGGTGCTGTCATGGAGCTCGCGTTGCTATAGCAGCTTCATAATTCAGCCCCGTAGTGGTTTCCCTTAATCTTATCACTATCCTCATAATCCTAATCTTTATTCTAAACCTATATTGTCCAAGTGCGTAGAGCTAATTTCCCCCAACTTTTTGGCCAGGTCTACTCACACGGCTGCTAAGTTCATGTGCATTTGGCTATACCCATGGCCACCCCTGCATTCTGAGGGTGCGCGAAAATTGTCATTGTTCCGGACGCTGAAAACCACTGAAAACCCTAGCTATGCCTCTGCTGGTAACAGTTGACCAAAGGCAGTAGCTTACTGGGACAGGAAGTGGGGGGACTCTGCATGCACAAAGTCTGATGCCAGTGAATGGATTTCTACAAATGTTGAAAATGAGTCCATAAACCTCTTCCTGCTGTACAAAGGTGGATATTTATGAATAGGCTCACTGCACTCTTGCGTGAGAGGATGCCACTAGGTCACAACAAAGAAAAGCAACTCGCCATATCATTTTTTTTTTAAATCAGGAAACTGTTCTGCTTAATGCTGTTTTTCAGTAAAAAAAATGAAGCCAGAATAATAATACGGCCGTAAGTGAAAAATAGGCGCTGCGGCTAAAAAGAAGGCAAATGTCACAACATACCAACCTTCAGACATCTAAAGAAAAATAAGAACCATGATATGCCTCATAAACTACAGGTCCAGTCCATCTCTGATGAAATCCCAGTCGGCAAAACCAGGAGTATTTAACCAAGAGTCCCAGAACTTTTCAAATTTAGTGGGGCAATTTCTATGCTGAAAGATTAATTCTTCAACCTTGAGGGACTCATTCAACATAGAGATGCATGCAGATCCTTTCGAAAGCTGGATAATTAATTTCCTGGGCTGAAAAAGAGACCTAAGAATGGCTGTTCCCCCAAGCCTTCGGAAGTAGTCCAAGAAAGGGAATTGAGGGTAACAGGAAAAAAGGGCGCCAGCGGCTAGTGGACAAAAAGGGTGCCGCCATAGACTCTAATGCAATAAAAAACTGAAAAAAGGGTGCTGATAAATATCGTTAACAACATTAGAACATTAAAGTTTTTGAAGTATGTTATCATTTTAGAAGCTTGCAACATTATAGTTTTTGTCATATTATTTTGTTTTTATGTACAGATTTTATGTTATTGTTTCTATGTGTAAATGGGTGTTTTTGCAGGGGGAGTGGTTAGGCTTAGGCACCACCGGGGGGGGGGGGTGGTTTGGGTTAGGCACCACCCAGGCGGCAGTTAGGGTTAGGCAACAACGGGGAGTGGTGGTTAGGGTTAGGCACCAAAAGGGGGTGGTTACTGTTAGGCACCACCAGGGGGGTGGTTGGGGTTAGGCATCACCAGGGGAGGGTTCTGTGTGAGACTAGGGTTGGGTTAAGCTGTATTGTTGAATTACGTAATGATTTTTAATGTTAGTATATTTTCGTTATCAACTCCCATCTGCTTTAAAACAGTATTTATCGTTAACCAATTTCATTAACAATGTTTATCGTTATTAACATTTTGTTATCCACCGGGGCCATTTCGTTATCCAGCCAGGCCCTTTTTTCCTGGTGCCATTTTTTCATGCACGCAAAGCGAGTTCTTCTCTCACTATAGGTATATTAAAAGTTATTTATATACAAAATATCTAAGTCCTTATTATAATGCAATTACAGAAAAGTTTTGGACACCACCAAAGCAAATGGACTAAGTCACCAGTATGGGCAGCTTAGACAATTTTAAAAGGCCATTTTGTGTAGTCTTTTAGGGGTTATATAGGTTCTGTCAAGGAAGTTTATAACTGAGCGAGCTTTTGGGTATCATACAGAGATACCAAGGAGACTGACTATAGAATGGCCTGCCAAGTACACTCAGGAAGAGAGCCAGTATCACTGCCCCATTTGGACTCAGACAGGCTAGGATATTTAGCTTACAAAAAGGGGATTAGCTTGGCATAGCAAGCAGATATAAAGCCTTTTTACATGATGGGAAGCTCACAGTTAATAAGAAGATCAGGGTATGGTCTAGATGCCAAATAGTGCCTCTCTGTGACTGTATAGCGTGTCTGAGTTGAAAATATTGGTAGAAGCCCTGTTGAGGACAACTCTAGGTATAGGGTATTGTCCCATAGGGGTGTGAAGGAAGTAAAGCCAGTTACTCTCTGCATTACCCTTTATGCCGGGGTGCCCAATAGGTCGATTGCGATCTACCAGTAGATCGTGACCGCGGCTTGGCCGCGTGCTGTCAAATTTAACCACTGGGTGGTCGCCGATGTCACAATTTTGCTGTAGCCATGGCTGTCAGAATAGATGGGAGAGGAGAGGCTGAAGGGAAGGGCTGTGGCTGAAGGGGAAAGGAGCAAATGGTGAGCATCTCCTTCCCCTTCAGGCTCTGTGAATGGCTGAATGCTAATGCAAAGCCATATGGCCACGCCCCCACCGGTCTGCGCGTCTTTAGTAATTCACTCACCGCAGTCGTTCCCCATCTTATGAGGAGACTGAACGGCGGCCGGAGGCTTTTCTGCCACACAGAAAGGGCACTGAACAGAGGCAGAAGGCTTTGCAAGGTGGGCATAGATTTTGGTGCTAGTGGTAAGTCGGTGGGGGGATTCCTTGACTGAGAGTATTTTTTGTAGTGATGGTTTGGAGGGGGAAAGGGAATAGATCTATCAACATTTCAAATGCTTAACTTAGCATTTATAATGTTGTTATATGACTATATAAGACTTATATAGTAATATACCAGCATTATAAATGCTAAATTTAGCATTTGAAATGTTGGCAGATCTCCTGGACTCGGCAATTTTTAAAGTAGCTCGTGAGCTGAAAAAGTGTGGGCACCCCTGCCTTAATGTATTCCAGACCTTCTAACTCAAATGGAAAGCAAGGACACATGCATGATCATGAGCTACTCTATTAGCATCCAGGCACTGGAGACATTTAGGAGAAACTCATTTAATTAGGGATCTACCAGGGTCTCTCAAGAATGGTCTTTCTCAGCCCACCAAACATTGGAGTTGGGATAGTAGACAATAGATCCAATAGATCAGGGGCGTAACTAGACTTAGTAGGGCCCCCCCTGCAAAAATTATAGCATGGTGTCCCCTTTGACCTTGAACCCCACGGGATTGGGAGCCGGCGAATGTCAGCAGAGATTGTTCTGCTGTGAAGCAGCCTCTGAAAAAATTGCACACACTCCTGCACACGGTTTTCCTCAGTGAAAGGGGAGGTTTCTTTGCTAATTGGGTGCTTGTGCTTGGGGAGAGGGAATTGTAGGGGCCCCCAATGGCAGGAGCCGCAGGGGTGATTGCTACGCCTATGCAGTAGATCCAATGTTTGGGGCCATCTAAGTCTTTGGGATTCTATCGAAACTTGAGCTTGATAATAGATCTCAGATTATGTCAGATAATTTCTCTGAAAATTGTATCAATGGATTTAAAAGTTCTGTCCTTAATCCAAACTGGGGGGTTATGTAGTATATAAAGTAGGTAGGGCATAAGCACCATATTTATGAGATTGATTTGAACTACAGAGGATAGTGGGGCCACACCAATGTATTAAATGAATACTGTACTGTACTTGGTTGCACCTTGAAAAGAAAAGTAAGGGGTTATTAAAATGACAAATTGACTTGCACAATAACAAAAAATAAAAGTATATTTTAGGAAATGTATACAGTTTTCTTGGGAAAGAGTAATTTCACTCTTTGGGAGACATCACATTCCAGAGATGTCACCATCTTTAGTACCATAGTGCAATAATCCAAGGTTAGGGACAGTCAAATAGCTCCAACTTCAATGCTAATTGTATGCAAATTGAAATAGGGTCATGCAAATGCACAGAGGGAGAGGGGAGCGGTTGCAGTGGACATTTTTCAGTGTAGTTAACCCTTTTGGTTGTTTTTGCTGTGGGGAGGGCACTGGGATACATAAGCTTTCAGCCCCTGTACTAGCATTGATATTGTTTAGATTTTTGCTAAGAATACGTGCCTTGACTCCTATAAAATGCAATATTTAATGCAGGGGAACCCAATCGACCTCAATCAGACCAAACACCAAAGTCCTGGAGTGTTTTTCACAGCTCTACGTGCAGTAAAATGTATCAAAACTTCATCCACTCCCAGACAGGTCTCACCTGGTTAAAAGTGGCTGACAAAGGAAGCCTCTCTCAACATTCATCCCTTTCACGGCCAGGAACCAGGCTCTCGATCTGTAACCAAGACACTGGTGCAGTATCCAGTGGGGGCTGCAGGCAGACTGGGCTCTCGGACCGCTGGCTGTGATGATCCACAGTGTAACTGCTAGCGAGCTAGATGGTTCGGCGTAGGCGCACGCTCTCCTCGAGGTCAGTGCAGGAAGAGAGAGCGGCATCCCTACGTCATGCGTGGCTGGTAGACACATGCACAATAGCAGCGTCATGCGGTTGTTAAGCACCGCATCGGCGACAACTAAAAATGGGATCAGTGAATAATGGCGCACAGCGCCTATGCATAACAATGGCGCCGCATTAAAAAGATATGCTTATCGCTATTTATCGTTAGTACTGCATAATAATGTCGCACAGGGAAAAAAGAAGAAAAACGGCACACACTAACGTTATTTATCAATAGTGGCACACACTAACGTTATTTATCAATAGTGGCACACACTAACGTTATTTATCAATAGCGCCCTACATAAGCCAAACTGCAGACGTTATTTAACTGCAAAACGGGGAATGGATTTAATGTAACACTGTCAAGGTTAGGGTTAGGCACCACTGGGGGGGGGGTCTTAAGGTTAGGCACCACCAGGGGGGTCTTAGGGTTAGGCACCACTAGGGGGGTCTTAGGGTTAGGCACCACCAGGGGGGTCTTAGGGTTAGGCACCACCAGGGGGGTCTTAGGGTTAGGCACCAACCAGGGGGGTCTTAGGGTTAGGCACCACCAGGGTGATCTTAGGGTTAGGCACCACCAGAGGGGTCTTAGGGTTAGGCAACACCAGGGGGGTCTTAGGGTTAGGCAACACCAGGGGGGTCTTAGGGTTAGGCACCACCAGGGGGGTCTTAGGGTTAGGCACCACCAGGGGGTGGTTAGGGTTAGGCACCACCAGGGGGGTCTTAGGGTTAGGCACCACCAGGGGGGTTTAGGGGTTAGGGATAGGTACAGAGAGGGTTCTGTGTGTTAACGGTAAATAACAATAAGGCTTTAACGTTAAATAACATTAAGGCTTTAACGTTAAATAGCGATAAGCGGCAAACGGATTAGCGGCAACACCGTGCGCCATTATTCGCAGGCGCCATTTTCAGATGGATGCACTAAAAATAGGGAGGCTAGAGGACTCTTAGAAATATAAGAAAATGGGAAATAGTTGATTTAAAATGCAACACATTTCTCAGAGACTGAAATCTCTGTTTCCTTAAGGCTATACTGTTTAGTGCAGAGTTCCCCAACCCTGTCCTCAAGGCCCACCAACAGTGCATGTTTTGCAGGAAACCACAAACATTCACAGGTGAGGTAATTAGTGTTGTAGCAGAGCTGATTAACTAGCTGTTTGGATTTCCACAAAATGTGTACTGTTGGTGGGCCTTGAGGACGTTGGGGAACACTGGTTTAGTGGACATAGAGAGCTGCCTAATAAACGACTGCCAGATCGCACCTACAGGGAATTTGTTCTGGTTCCCGACTCTTGCTGGTTTATTCCTTGAGGTAAGACACAAATACCTTAATCTGGTGAATTTTTGATAAATGTTAACCTTTTTGTATGCCTAATTCAGTGAAACTTTCTAGAGCTACCAGGTTTCATTCATTAGAGGTAGTTTCAGGGCTGGTATTTGTGTTATCTACGTACTAGTTTACTTAAAGAGACACTGAAGCGAAAAAAAAATTATGATATTATGATTTGTATGTGTAGTACAGCTAATGGGGCCCATACACTCAGCCGATTTTCTGACCGACCGATGGTTGGCCAATCGACCGATCGATGGCCGATTTCGATCGATTTCCATCGAACTGGCTGGGTGGAAAATTTAGGTCGATCTGATGAGATTGCTTATCAGTTTGCATTGGCCTTAATGGAAATCTGATGGCAAAAAAATGCCATCAGATCGAATTTCAATAGATTTCAAACTGAAATCTATTGGAATTCTATCC
Source organism: Hyperolius riggenbachi (assembly GCF_040937935.1). Taxonomy (NCBI): domain Eukaryota; kingdom Metazoa; phylum Chordata; class Amphibia; order Anura; family Hyperoliidae; genus Hyperolius; species Hyperolius riggenbachi. The sequence continues at coordinate 46,070,071 of NC_090657.1, read as the reverse complement.
TGGTAAAAAATGTTCTAAAAACGCATCAGATAGATCATCAGATGCATTTCTTATCTATCTGCTGCCAATCTGACGAGTGTATGGGCACCTGAAGAAATAAAACATTAAGATCAGATACATCAGTCTAATTGCTTCCAGTACAGGAAGAGTTGAGAAACTCCAGTTGTTATCTCTATGCAAACAAGCCATTAAGCTTAGTTAGTCCTGGAGAGGGCTGTTATCTGACTTTTATTATCTCAACTGTTCCTGGGCTATTTACTTTTCCTCTGCCAGAGGAGATGTCATTACTTCACAGACTGCTCTGAAAGAATCATTTTGAATGCTGAGTGTTGTGTAATCTGCACATATTATAGAATAATGCAATGTTAGAAAAAACACTATATACCTGCAAATAAAAGTATGAGAATATTTTCTTTGCTGCTAATCTTCTAGTAATTATTCATAGTACACAACCAATTCATTATATCATTTTTTTTTCCGCTTCAGTGTCTCTTTAATTTGTACTGCTAGTTTGTGAGTTTATTCAGTGCCGCAGGCTTCACTATCACTACTACTGTGTAATAGTTACTTCACAGGCCACTAGGCCAGCATCTGTTGTGATCTGTGACTGTCATCTGCCCGACCCTATTGATTGCGTCCGTGTGTGACAGACTTTTATTGTCACTGTCTGACTGTCACACGAGTTAGTTATGGTCTACTACACTACTACTTGGGATTATAGTTAGTTCACTGGCGCACGGTAGGGGGTGTTCCGGGTGTCTGAAACACTCCCCCCCCCCCCCTGCACCGAGACCGGAAGTGGGGCTGCCGTATGTGTGTACGGCGGAGGGTCCGAGGGTCTGACTGGCAGCAGGGGCACCCGAGGCCTCACGCTGTGGGGGGCCTCGCTTGCTGCTGGCGGCGGGGAGCGGGCACCAGAGCTGCGGGTAGAAGACTTTCCACTTACCTTCCTCGATCCTGCCAGCTTCTATCTACATCCTGTCCCGGCCGGCGTCTGTCATTATGATAACAGCGCCCCACTGTGATGACGTAACGCATGTCATCACAGGGGGAGCTCTTACCGATGCGACGCACGCCGGGAGAGGATGAAGATAGAAGCTGCGTGCAGGATGAAGACAGGTAAGTGGAAACTCCTCTCTCCCCGCTCCCCCCGCCTACTTATCTAGTCTATACTTGGGGACATATACCTATCTAACTTATACTTGGGGACATATACCTATCTAATCTATACTGTGGGGCATATACCTATCTAATCTATACTGGGGAGCATATACCTATCTAATCTAAACTGGGGGGCATATATCTATCTAAGCTATACTGGGGGACATATACCTATCTAATCTATACTGGGGGGCATATACCTATCTAACCTATACTGGGGCATATACCTATCTAATCTATACTGGGGGGCATATACCTATCTAATCTATACTGGGGGGCATATACCTATCTAATCTATACTGGGGGGCATATACCTATCTAATCTATACTGGGGGGCATATACCTATCTAATCTATACTGGGCATATACTTATCTAATCTATACTGGGGGCATATACCTATCTAATCTTTACTGGGGGGCATATACCTATCTAATCTATACTGGGGGGCAAATACCTATCTAATCTATACTGGGGGGCATATACCTATCTAATCTATACTGGGGGGCATATACCTATCTAATCTATACTGGGGGGCATATACCTATCTAATCTATACTGGGGGGCATATACCTATCTAACCTATACTGGGGGACATATACCTATCTAATCTATACTGGGGGACATATACCTATCTAACTTATACTGGGGGACATATACCTATCTAATCTATACTGGGGGACATATACCTATCTAATCTATACTGGGGGGCATATGCCTATCTAACTTATACTGGGGGACATATACCTATCTAATCTATACTGGGGGGCATATACCTATCTAAGCTATACTGGGGGACATATACCTATCTAATCTATACTGGGGGGCATATACCTATCTAATCTATACTGGGAGACATATACCTATCTAATCTATACTGGGGGGCATATACCTATCTAACTTATACTGGGGGACATATACCTATCTAATCTATACTGGGGGACATATACCTATCTAGCTTATACTGGGGGGCATATACCTATCTAATCTATACTGGGGGGCATATACCTATCTAATCTATACTGGGTGGCATATACCTATCTAATCTATACTGGGGGGCATATACCTATCTAATCTATACTGGGGGGCATATACCTATCTAATCTATACTGGGGGGCATATACCTATCTAATCTATACTGGGGGACATATACCTATCTAACTTATACTGGGGGGCATATACCTATCTAATCTATACTGGGGGGCATATACCTATCTAATCTATACTGGGTGGCATATACCTATCTAATCTATACTGGGGGGCATATACCTATCTAATCTATACTGGGGGGCATATACCTATCTAACTTTTACTGGGGGACATATACCTATCTAATCTATACTGGGGGGCATATACCTATCTAAGCTATACTGGGGGACATATACCTATCTAATCTATACTGGGGGGCATATACCTATCGAATCTATACTGGGGGGCATATACCTATCTAATCTATACTGGGTGGCATATACCTATCTAATCTATACTGGGAGACATATACCTATCTAATCTATACTGGGGGGCATATACCTATCTAATCTATACTGGGAGACATATACCTATCTAATCTATACTGGGGGGCATATACCTATCTAACTTATACTGGGGGACATATACCTATCTAATCTATACTGGGGGGCATATACCTATCTAACTTATACTGGGGGACATATACCTATCTAATCTATACTGGGGGGCATATACCTATCTAAGCTATACTGGGGGACATATACCTATCTAATCTATACTGGGGGGCATATACCTATCTTATCTATACTGGGGGGCATATACCTATCTAATTTATACTGGGGGACATATACCTATCTAATCTATACTGGGGGGCATATACCTATCTAACCTATACTGGGGCATATACCTATCTATACTGGGGGGCATATACCTATCTAATCTATACTGGGGAGCATATACCTATCTAATCTAAACTGGGGGGCATATACCTATCTAATCTATACTGGGGGACATATACCTATCTAATCTATACTGGGGGGCATATACCTATCTAATCTATACTGGGAGACATATACCTATCTAATCTATACTGGGGGGCATATACCTATCTAACTTATACTGGGGGACATATACCTATCTAATCTATACTGGGGGGCATATACCTATCTAAGCTATACTGGGGGACATATACCTATCTAATCTATACTGGAGGGCATATACCTATCTTATCTATACTGGGGGGCATATACCTATCTAATCTATACTGGGTGGCATATACCTATCTAATCTATACTGGGGGGCATATACCTATCTAACTTATACTGGGGGACATATACCTATCTAATCTATACTGGGGGGCATATACCTATCTAATCTATACTGGGGAGCATATACCTATCTAATCTAAACTGGGGGGCATATACCTATCTAACCTATACTGGGGCATATACCTATCTAATCTATTCTGGGGGGCATATACCTATCTAATCTATACTGGGGGGCATATACCTATCTAACCTATACTGGGGCATATACCTATCTAATCTATACTGGGGGGCATATACCTATCTAATCTATACTGGGGGGAATATACCTATCTAATCTATACTGGGGGGCATATACCTATCTAATCTATACTGGGGGGCATATACCTATCTAATCTATACTGGGCATATATTTATCTAATCTATACTGGGGGACATATACCTATCTAATCTATACTGCGGACATATACCTATCTAAGCTATACTGGGGGCATATACCTATCTAAGCTATACTGGGGGCAACTATATGGGCTACCTATACTGGGGGAAGGGAACCTATAGCTGGCTACCTATACTGCGGGCACCTATACCTGTCTCCACGTTGGGGGCGCATTTTACGCCCTCACCCTGGGTGCAATTTAGCCTAGAAGCTGCTAGTATTTGACTCCACCCACACCATGTTTTGGCCACGCCCACACGCCGCTTTCAGGAATCCCCCCTTGGAAATCCTGGATTCGCCCCTGGTTAGTTGTTACTTACGCACTCGTTTACTTAATTTGTACTGCTATAGTCCACAGCAGGCCTCCACCACCGCTTAAGGTCACGTCGACTCCAGCGATTAGCCTGCCCACACTGAACTCGCTCTTCACCCCATGGTCTGTGAGCATTTTCAGGGATGTTGTGGAACAGTGTGAGGAGATGATGGGGGCATGCGAGGAGGAGGAGGAGTATGAGGTGGAGGAGTTTGTTGTTGGTGCACAACAACCAAAATTTCATGAGGGGGAGGAGGGGCCTGATGTAGGGGATGTTGGGGCAGAGGAGTTGGTTGAGGGCTCAGAGGAGATGTTTGGGGATGATCAGGGGAGGACTGGGACATTTTGGCCTGGAGGGAAAACACAAACTAGAGGCCCAGTTCCACGGCAGCCCCAGCCCAAATGACGTCACACGCGCCCCACATGCTATATACCGATAGTCATGTGGTCGCCAATGCAGAAAAACTTCAAGAATACTAGAGGGACAGCATGACAGGTAAAGTATAAATGCACAGGCACCGTGGGGCACATAATACATTTTGAGGGACAACGGCCATGGTTTCCATCGCGTTCATAGTTTATTATCGCACTTCACAACCACATTGGCCCAAGATTTCCCAGCACCTCAAATTGAACTACTTTCCACCCGAAATAAGTCAAATTGTTGATTGAGCATGCTTGTGGCGGCACAGATTTTCATCCGATTGGATAATAATGATTGAAGAGGTTGGTGGGTTGGCCAGCCCTAAATCATTAAACGAGAGACAGCCTGGGGGGAAATCTCCCCCCTTCCCCCCAGGCCAGTCCTCCCCTGGGGATGATGATGATGAGGTGGGGGACCTTAATCTGGTGAATTTTTGATAAATGTTAACCTTTTTATATGCCTAATTCAGTGAAACTTTCTAGAGCTACCAGGTTTCATTCATTAGAGAAGTTTCAGGGCTGGTATTGAGGTGACTGTATTGCCAACAACAAAAGATCTGCTCAGAGGTCTCTGTATTGTGCAGCTCTGGCTCAAACCACTGTTCACTTTAGGATCAAGGTTCATACATTTAATGGTGGTAGTCTAAAATTAAAATTAAAAAAACATTATAGACATCTACAGTATGAGGTTTAACAATATACCTGCACCTCAGCCATGAGAATAGCTTTTAAAAAGATTTTCTTAAAGATCTTGTGAAAATGTCCTGGTTGTTGTAGCTAGGGGAAAAATGTAATTATAATTAATTATAGGCATCCATGTTCAGAGTAACTGAATTTTAAAGGCACTTGTAATTGACCTGAGGAAGTAGGCCAAGACCTGCAAAACGCATTGTCTTATGTGCATGAATAAATATGTCTCTTCCATTACTATTGGTTTGTTCTTTTGAGAAGGTAAGACACTACACTTCTCATTTACACAACTATTACTAGTTATATATCATCAGGGGTGCTCCGGGGGTGTTTTCTTTAAGATATACCCATTTGTAATAGAACCATAAGTTCTTTACAAGGCACTTCATCTTAGACATTCAAATAAAGTATTTGTTAAAGATTTTCTTCCTTTATGTGAAGAAGATCCTCAAATATTAAGGACCATCTACTCAGTTAAGTCCAGTCATTGAAATCCTTAGATCCTTGTATAACAGCTGAGCCTGTTCTTGAAATAAAGTAGTCCAAGCTTAGCTCTCTCCTGCTCTGCGCTGCTGTGCCGAAATGAGTCATATTTTATTAACTGTTGGCGTAATGTTTCATCTTTTGGATCGTTCTTTGGCTGGTGCCCAACAGTGACGTGGCTGCATGAGCCGATTCTTAGACGTCCCAAACCGTCAATGAAGAATTCTGTAAGTACAGGATAGTGTTACAGCATACTTCAATTTTACCTTTTAAAACTATGTACACTGGTGTCAAACATGTAAAGGTTTAAAGGGCCACTATTGCTTAAAAAGTGGGCAGTTAAAATCTGACAGAACCGACAGGTTTTGGACCAGTCCATGTCCTCATGAGGTATTCTCCGGGTTTTCTACAGCATTTCCTGAACGGCATTTTAACTGCCAAAATAGTAAGATTAGTACCAGCCGCAGCCAGCCTCCCTACTCATTTGCACACTAATTTGTCAGTTAGACTTTGAAACTGCTGTTCATGAAATGCTGTTGAAAACAAAGAAAACCCTGAGAATCCCTCATGAGGAGATGGACTGTCCGAAAACCTGTCAGTTCTGCCAGATTTTAACTGACTCCTTTTTTCGCGATAGTGGCCCTTCAACGAAAAACAAAAATTTCACTGAAAATGTAATATGACCAATTTGTACAATACAAGTTATTGTTGTAATGTTATGTTATTAAAATGACTTTTACTTTTCTATCTGAAGCCGGCTAGGCTTTTCCAGATATGAGTCATGCTGACTTGCAGCCATGATACTGTACACTGTGCTGTGAATGGTACACCCATTTGCATTTACCTCATATAGGTTATCATACTGTGGCTATTCTTTTAGAGCAGAGAGGAAGTTCTAAGTTTAGTTGCACTTTACGTACTCTAATTCCCAGGCTGAAAAATATGTATTGTCTTCATCATCCTTACCTAGACGCTATGTATAAGCACTTCCTAAATACTACCAGTGCTTCTCAAAATACTAAGTATGAGAATTAGGCCCGGTTCACATTAGCGTTCTCTATCCGGATTTTCCGGATCTGATCCGGACCGCACACTGTACAAACGGAACATACGTTCCGCATAGTAATGTAAAGTCTATGCGGACGTTCACAGCACCATCCGGAACACAGAAACCAATGGGGAACGGAAGGCACAGAACACACTGCCTACAAAAACCTGACGTTCTAGCCCACTTCCTATGCGTATCCAAGCGGCCATTTCGGATGGGGACACATGGGCCCAGCATGTCTGGAGTGGAGCAGCAGTGACAGACGTGCTGGAGCTGTTTGGCAGAATGTCGGAGGTGGAGGTAAGGCCTACAGCGGAGGAACCGGATTCTACAGGTGCACCAGGTGCACCTTCTGCTGACCCCAAAACATTTTTTCTTAAAATTTCGCTATTTTTTGCCCACGGATCCGGATGGCAGCCTGATGCATGCCTGATGCAAACGGACCGGATCCGGATCGGATCCAGATCGGAACCGTTCGGACAGGATCCGATCAGGATCCGGTCCGTTTGCATGGCAAAAAGCAAGTGTGAACGGGGCCTTAGGGGCTGTGATAAGCCGTTTTTAAAAGAAAAAAATGTTTTTTTTAAAGGAGTGATCTTAGCTTAGGTGTTGTGAAGAAAGAGAGGTCAAGCTTAGTACAGGTCACAGGGCAGGATATTTGTAGATCAGAGTAACTATTTGAACCCTAATGTCATGTTTCCAAATCATCAGATGCTGTAAGGAAAATATATACACAATTGGGAGCCTAATGCTCAAAATCAAAACAGTTACTAGCAGAGTAGTAGAGCTCACCTAGAGATTCTAATGACCAAGGCCGGATTTATACTTTTTGTGCCCCTATGTTGTAAATCAGGAAAAAAGGGTGCACGAGCCCTTTCAAAAAAATAAAAAATAAATTGCGCCGCCATAGGCACCTATTATAAAAGCCACGAATAGTGGCAAAGAAAGGAAATTTAGGCGCATGGCGGCGGACGCTATCGGGCGCTTCCAGGCGCCAAAATCTACCTTCTTGGCCACAAATCACGGCTTTTTAATGGTAGTCAAGGTAAATTTCGACACCTTGAGGCTCCCGATTAGCGTTAGTGATTTGAAATATCGGCGCTGGGACATTGCGGAAATGCAATGCCAATATTTGCATTTCCGCAAGCCCCAGTGCCCGTGATTATTTCAAACCATTACCGCTAATCAGGCCTTCCCAGGTGCCAAAATTTACCTTGATTGCCACACATCGTGTCTTTGCGGTAGAGGAGGAGGTAAGGTTTAGGGTCAGGTGCCACCAGGGGAGGTCTTAGGGTTAGGAATAGGAACCACCGGGGAGGGGATAGGGTAAGGCACCACCAGGGAGGGTCTTAAAGTTAGATACCACTGGGTGGGTCTTAGAGTTAGGCAGCACCGGGGGGTCTTAAAGTTAGGCACCATGGGGGGAGGCTTAGGATTATGCACCACCAGGGGGGTCTTTCTTAGGGTTAAACACCAGGGACGGTTACTCACCACAAGAAGCATATTAGGGTAAGGAATCAGTCAAGGGAGGGTTCTGTGTGAGAATAGGGTTAGGTTTAGCCATAGTAAAATATCAGTAAGTATTACCGATATTTTACTATCGGAATTTAATAGTAGAATATCGCAAATTTTGCCCTTTTTTCCAGGTGCCTTTTTTACATGTATGCCGTATGTTGTGCCTTGCCTTCCATGTGCAGCAGCGTTCCTATTCCTTGTGGAGCTCCAAGTTCCATGTGTATCATCCATATACTGTAGCTCCTCTCTTTTCACAAACTGCTTCCTTGGGCATTGATTTCCCTTTCTCATGTGTTGCTCCTAGTTTTCAGCCTCCTCTTTCATATATAGCAACCCCTCTTTCATGTTCAGGTGCCCTCTTGGGCTGCAACCACCCAAGGCCCGGGCCTTTGTGGCCTTCCCAGAAATCTGTCTATGCTAATGACCAAACTTTAGAACAAGATTCAAATAGTTTAACAATGGAGGAGAATGAGAGAGCAGGCAGGCACACAGACTGTGACATCAAACAGTAAAGGCACCAAGAGACTTTTCGTGTTATCTTCAATACGCTGGGTGTGCTAAAAGTTAACTGATATTATGTAATACATAAACAAATGAGAGAAAAGACCAACTTGGCACTACTTAGGCGTTTTATTGCCAACAAAGTGCAAATGCATATGCAAGTTTGTTGATACAGTCAAGTGCAATACTTACTGTGGCTTGCTGGGGGTGCTGGATGTAGTAGTGGGTGCCGACGGTGCATGGCCTGATAACGGTTTTGCTGTGCGATGAGCTTCTTCTGAGGCCCAGCATGAACACCGCCACAACCAGCGGAAGCAGTAACAAAAAGGGCGCATATGGCTAATGGACAAAAAGGGCGCCGCAAATGCAAAATATCGGCTATTGGGCGCCCGAGAAATAGCTGTTGCAGGGATCGTGTTAACAAAAGTTTTAGTTTACAGAACAAGGTTTATTACAAATATCGTTTACAAATTCGTTTTGACTTTGTGTTTTACTTATTTTTTCATTTTTAAATTTCGCTTTCAGGACTGTAACAAATAAATTGTCGTTTACACTTATTTTATCATTTTAAAATTCGTTTTCATACTTATAATTCTTAAATATCATTTTCAACCTTATTCTACTAGAAATACATTGCTTTTGGTATTAATTTTGTTTTTTAGACTTAAAATGCGTCGATTATAGTTTTTAAATTTATTATCTTACTAATGTATCGCTTTTAATATTATCAGTATTTCAAGATTTTTTAATGCGTACGTGATCAGGGTTGCTCACCAGAGATTGCGGATTCGAATTTACCCGTGGGTAGATTTTCAAAATTCATGATTGCAGAACTCGATTGAAGCGCCATTGCTGCAGCCACTGGCAGCACCAGCAGGTCTGTGACTGGTCCGCCGCCAGCCGCTGACTGCAGATTTGTGGAGGAGGGAGCAGAGGCGCAGCAGCGGTGTGTTGCGCCCATCTTTGAGACGGGTCATCGCCCCCTGCCCATTGCAGAAAGTCAGGCACAGGCTGTCGTGGAATTGATGGTGGAGCAGCAAGCCTCCATTTCCAGCCAGACCTCCAGCACCAGCGAGACCAGTGCCACCACCACCAGCACTCTGGTCCGAAGCAGGCCTCCACCACCGCTTGCGGTCACGTCGACCCCAGCGACCAGCCTGCCCTCACTGAGCTCGGTCTTCACCCCAGTGACTGCAGCCATGTACAGGGATGTTGTGGAGCACTTTGAGCAGGAGATGATGGGGACATCATCATGCAATGATGATGATGAGATGGGGAACCGTCCCTATGTGCCACCACCACAGTTGGGTGAAGGCAGCTCATCATTGGAGGAGGAGGCGTCTCTGGCACAGAGGCACGGAAGCAGCATGGTGCCCAGCACAGGGCGTGGAAGGCAGGAGCTACAGCCTGCTGCTTCAGCCGCTACCACCACCCACACAAAGCTCCTCCAAACAAAGGGAAAAAAACACAGCCCTCCAAAGGCAAAAAAACCTCCCCAGCCCTCAAGCTTGAAGGGCAAGTTGTAATCCCCAGTCTGGCAGTACTTTACTGTGTGCGTTGACGACAAGACCCGTGCCATTTGCCACAGTTGCGGTGCCAGCCTGAGCAGAGGTCGCGATCTGAACAAGTTGGGTACCTCGTACTTGCAGACCCACTTGGAGACCAAACATTTTCAGGACTACAGTGAGTTTCTGAAGCTGAAGGACAGTGGCGCAGGCAGTGGTCAGAGCCAGACAGCCACTGCACAGACTTCAGCAGCAGCAGCAGCATCCCACCCTCCTGCTCATCCAGCATCAGCAGAAGGAGCCCAGAAACTCAATGCTCCCCCCCCCCCCCCAGGCAGACAGTCCTCAGTGGCCTCATCTTCTCCCTCCACAGTCACCTCCTCATCCTCCCGTGCAGGCAAACGCCGCCAGACCCTGCTCAGCGAGTCCTTTCCCGGTGTGACCAAGGTTCTGCCTCCCACCAACAGGTGCTGAATGGGTTGCTTGCCCAGGCCATGTGCTCCCAGCTACTGCTATATTCCTTTGTGCAGGAGGGGAGTAAACGCTCCTACAGTACGGAATCCCGGAGTGGCAAACCCCAAGCTGCCACTACTTCTCCCGCACGGTGATCCCAGCACTGCACCGCTTTGCAATGGCAAATATGGGCCGCTCGCTCGATCACGCCGTGAGTGAGCGGATACATGTCACCATGGATTCATGGAGCAGCCGTTTTGGGACAGACCGCTACCTGTCCTTCACGGCCCACTGGGCACCAAAAAGGAAGCAGCAGGTCCATCCTCGGGCGCATCAGTGGCACCAGTTGTCCACTATGTGGTGCCACCATGCGGGGTCAGGGGAGAAGCCGCAGCTCCCCCCGCCAAGCAACCCCGCCTCAACAGCAGTGTAAAGGCCTGCCATTGCCAAGCACTGCTGGAGATGAGAAGCCTGGGGAAGAGCAGTTTGACAGCAGCCAACGTGCTCCGCTACCTGAGGGAGCAGGAGAAGATGTGGCTGACCCCCAGAGGCCGGAAAATCGGATTGATGGTATCCGAATATTGCGGCCAACCTGCTAGCTGCCATCTCCAGGAGACACTTGATCCACGTCCCCTGCTTGACCCACATGCTGATTCCTGAACCAGGTGGTGCAGAAGTTCCTACAGGGCATGGACAATCTGTTGGAAGTGGCTCAGAGAATTGTGTGCAGTTTCCGCCACTCAGCTGCTGCCGCAGCAAACCTGGCCGACATGCAGCAGCTTGAGGGCCTGCCATGACACTGGCTTGTGATGGATGTGCCAACTCGCGGGAATTCCACCCTGGTAATGTTGGAGCAGCTGGTTGAGCAGAGGAGGGCTGTAAACCGCCACATCGTTGATGGCACTCTCCAAAACTCCAGCTCCTCTCCAACTCACAGTGGGGGCAGATGCAGCAGGTCTGCTTGGTGTTGCCTCACTTCCTGCAGGGAACCAACCTGGTCAGCGAGGAACGGGCATCCCTCTGCCAGTGGGTGCCCATTGTTTGTCTGCTGGCAGGGCCCTTGGTGATCTGCTGGATGTGGGAGAGGAGGCCCTGACCCAGCTGGAACAGCAGCCACCTGCTCAGTCCACTTCTGCGCAGGATTTTGAGTTGTTGGAGGAGGAGGAGTTGGAGGTCCTGGACGTTGCTGTTGAGGGGGAACAGCGGAGCACTGCTGCAGTGGTGCAAGGGTGGAGAGAGGAGGAAGAGGCTCAGGGGCCAGAGGAGGAGGACAGCGAACTTAAGGCCACTGACCCTGATATTTCTGCTGGACGGACCACCCTGTTCCCCATGGCAGCAGACATGCTGCGGTGCCTGCGCACAGACCCCAGGGTGAAGCAGATGCAAGCTCGTTAGGACGCCTGCATCAGCATGATCCTGGACCCATGGCTGAAGGGGAGGGTGGCTCTGTTCCTGCCTGCTGGAGACCCTGAGCAGCAAACAAGGGAGTTGCAGGAGATCCTTGTTTGGTGAGTGGAGGAAGCCTTCCCCCAGCCTTACACCCCCTCTGTCCCTGTCCAGCCAGCACAGCAGCATCAGGCACCCAGGAGACCTGCTGTCCTTGACAAAGGCACTCTAGATGATGGTAGAGCAGCCGAGAGAGGAGGTGCGTGCAGCAGCATCCTCCTCTCAAAGTCATAGCCAGCGCCTGACCTGGATGGTGGCCGACTACATGGGGTCCTTCAGTGGGCTTGACACCGGCGAGGAGCCTGTGGACCCCTTGGAGTACTGGGTCGAGCGCTTGCAGATCTGGAGTGAGCTGGCGCAGTACGCCCTGGAAGTCCTGTCTTGCCCCCCTTCCAGCGTGCTGTCTGAGGGGTGCTTCAGTGCGGCCGGTGGAGTGTTCATGGAGAAGCGCTCTCGTCTGTCCCCAGAGTTCGTGGACAGACTTAAATTTTTGAAGATCAACCAGGCCTGGATTGAAGGCATGTTCCAGGCACCTGTTGTCTGCAAGAGGAGGACATGAGGTGCCTGGGAATTATTTTTTCACATTAACCTTCAGTCCCCTGCTAATTTGGCCTGCTTTTTCTGTAGGTGCTGTGGTACCACCGCTAGGTACCATGGCCCGTTACATTGCCTTTTGCCAAACGCCACGTCTTCTCCTCCTGCTGCTGCTGTATTTAACCTCCTGCTGTCTGTGTTCCCACCGCCAGGGTCCACAGAATTATGTGCTGCTGCCATGCGCCACTAGCTATTATGCCACTACAATAGCTACATTTCGTTGTAAAAAAATATATATTTCTGAGGTGTCTGGGTTGAAAACTGTGCTGTCTCAGTTCTGTATTGGACACAATGTGGGCTTCTCAACTGCTGTCCGGAACCTCCTGCTGTTGTTTATAATTACAGCCGTGGTACCAACGCTAGGTACCATGGCTCGTTACATTGCCTGCTGCCAAATGTCACTCCTCCTCCTTCTGCTGCTGCTGTATTTAACATCCTGCTTGTCTGTGTTCCCACCACCAGGGTCCACAGAATTATGCGCTGCTGCTGTGTGCCACTAGCTATTACACCACTACAATAGCTACATTTTCTGTTAAAAAAAATTCTGAGGTATCTGGGTTGAAAAAAATGCTGTCCCAGTTGTGTATTGGACACAATGTGGGCTTCACGACTGCTGTCTGGAACATCCTGCTGTTGGTGTTTATTTACAGTCGTGGTACCAACACTAGGTGCCATGGCCCGTTACATTGCCTGCTGTCACACGTCACTCCTCCTCCTGCTGCTGCTGCTGCATTTAACCTCCTGCTGTCTGTGTTCCCACCGCCAGGGTCCACAGAATTATACGCTGTTGCCATGCGCCACTAGCTATTATGCCACTACAATAGCTACATTTTGTTGTAAAAATATATATTTTTGAGGTGTCTGGGTTGAAAACTGTGCTGGCCCAGTTGTGTATTGGACATGATGTGGGCTTCACAACTGCTGTCCGGAACCTCCTGCTGTATGGTGTTTATTATTACAGCCGTGGTACCAATGCTAGGTGCCATGGCCCTTTACATTGCCTGCTGCCACATGTAACTCCACCTCCTCCCCCTCCTGCTACTGCTGTATTTAACCTCCTGCTGTCTGTGTTCCCACCTCCAGGATCCACAGAATTATGCGCTGCTGCCATGCGCCACTAGCTATTATGCCACTATAATAGATACATTTTGTTGTAAAAAAATATATTTCTGAGGTGTCTGGGTTGAAAACTGTGCTGTCCCAGTTGTGTATTGGACACAATGTGGGCTTCACAACTGCTGCCTGGAACCTCCGGCTGTACGGGGTTTAATATTACAGCCGTGGTACCAACGCTAGGTGCCATGGCCTGTTACATTGCCTGCTGCCACACGTCACTCCTCCTCCTTCTGCTGCATTTAACCTCCTGCTGTCTGTGTTCCTGCCACCAGGGTCTACAGAATTATGCACTGCTGCCATGCGCCACTAGCTATTATGTCACAAATTTAGCTATGCTGTTGAAGAAGAAGAACCAGGTGGTGAAGAAGAAGAAGAACCAGGTGAAGAAAAAGAAGAAGAACCAGGTGAAGAAGAAGATGAAGAACCAGGTGAAGAAGAATGAAAAAACCAGAACCAGGTGAAGAAGAAGAAGAACCAGGTGAAGAAGAACCAAGTGAAGAAGAAGAAGAACCAGAAGAAGAAGATGAACCAGATGATGATGAAGAAGAAGAACCAGATGATGATGAAGAAGAAGAACCAGATGATGAAGAAGAATAACCAGATGATGATGAAGAAGAACCAAGTGAGGATGAACCAGAAGAAGAAGAAGAACCAGGTGAAGAAGAAGAAGAACCAGGTGCCAGTGAAGAAGAAGATGATGAAGATAATGGTGATGAAAGAAGATGGTAAAACAGAAAAAGAAGACGGTGAAGAAAAAGATGGAGAGAAGAAAAAGAAGAAAGTGAAGACGGTGAAGAAGAATAAACAAGAAATGCAGAAAAAAAGTTTTTTTTTTGTTTTTTTTTAATTACACCTATTTAATAGTGATTTCCCTAAAAAAAAAAATGCTTTAAGGCTATCCGAATTCGTAATCAAGACTATTACCCAAATTCAATTACTGAATCTAATTCTATGGGCGTGACCACGGCCGAATCCGAATTTGACCCAGACCCGAATTCAAATGTACTCGAATCGAATTTGGGTACATTCGAGCATGACTGTATGTGATTGTAAGGCTATTTGTTCTAATACTATATATATATATTTCTATTTACATTATTATTCATGTGTATTTTATGTTAAGGCTATTTATTCTATTACAGATATATAAATTATTCTATTCATGTTATTTATAGAGATGTACCGAACGGTTCGCCGGCGAACAGTTCCAGGCGAACTTTGGGGGTTCGCGTTCGCCTGCACCAGGCGAACTTTTGCGGCAGTTTGATTCACCCCATAATGCACTATGAGGGTCAACTTTGACCCTCTGCATCACAGTCAGCAGGCACATTGTAGCCATTCAGGCTACACTTAGCCCTGGAGCCCCCCCCCCCCCCCTTATATAAGGCAGGCTGTGGTGGCCATTAGCCTCACTCGTGTGCCTGCTAGAGACACACTAGGGACAGCTGCTGCAGACTTTTTCTTCTAGGGACAGATTAGTTAGGTTCTTGGCTGCTAAGCTTGCTCCTGGCTGATTGTTATTGCTTTTATAGCACCCCTCAATAGCTCTTTTCAGAGCTCATCCTGTACTTTTTTTTTTTTCTTTGTGTCAAACTAACACTTTTGTTGCATGCACAGCCTTGCTAATTGATAGTGTGTGCGCCACTGCCAGCCGCCCAGCACATTCAGTGACTACCTGTGTGTGTGACAGGGAGCTGCACACTGTACGGTCCAGTACTGCATATACCCAGTACCTGTTGTGTTTACTTAACCCACCTCATCACTGCATATACCTAGATTTGTGTTGAGTGAACCCAGTTCACTGCATCTAACTACCTGTTGTGTTCAGTGAACCCACCTCACTGCATCTAAGTACCTTTACTGTTCAGTGAACCCGGCTCACTGCATCTAACTACCTGTTGTGTTGAGTGAACCCACCTCACTGCATCTAAGTACCTTTACTGTTCAGTGAACCCGGCTCACTGCATCTTACTACCTGTTGTGTTCAGTGAACCCAGCTCACTGCATCTAAGTACCTTTACTGTTCAGTGAACCCAGCTCACTGCATCTTACTACCTGTTGTGTTCAGTGAACCCAGCTCACTGCATCTAACTACCTGTTGTGTTGAGTGAATCCACCTCACTGCATCTAAGTACCTTTACTGTTCAGTGAACCCAGCTCACTGCATCTAACTACCTGTTGTGTTGAGTGAACCCACCTCACTGCATCTAAGTACCTTTACTGTTCAGTGAAACCAGCTCACTGCATCTTACTGTGAGAAAACGCGTGTACTAGCAGCAAGGTGGCTGATTCCGCGTCCAACGCGGCGGTCTGCACGCGGAAGCGTGCATCTAGTGACATGGTAGAACGCGGAAAGGCCGCCGCATGTATTGATAGCGAGGCGGCTGGTTCCGCGTCCAGCGGGGCAGTTTGCACGCAGCAGCGTGCAGCTAAGCCTGTTAGTTCACATAGGTTTAGAGCGCTGAAAGGCAGAACTTTTATGATGGCCAAGGGGGGATCAGCTGACCAGGCCGGTCAGCTGACCTCAGAGCTGGTAACCATTGGTTGATCACTTTAAGGCGGCGCCAGAGAGCACTGCTCTATATATGGTTACTGCTGGCCACTCTCAAATGGTCTGCCATTGCGATCACTACGTGGAAGCACTCAGACCTTAGTCAGATCCTACAGTGTGTTTGAACCAGGAGGACCTGGGAATTCACACTGAGCCAGAATACGTGTTTATTCTGTTATACTTCAGACTAGTTCCAGGGTGTAGAGACCACGGACCTCACACCCAAGACTAGGGAACTTGTGTTATCATTCTGTTATACTTCAGACTAGTTCCAGGGTGTAGAGACCACGGACCTCACACCCAAGACTAGGGAACTTGTGTTATCATTCTGTTATACTTCAGACTAGTTCCAGGGTGTAGAGACCACGGACCTCACACCCAAGACTAGGGAACTTGTGTTATCATTCTGTTATACATCAGACTAGTTCCAGGGTGTAGAGACCACGGACCTCACACCCAAGACTAGGCATTTTTTAATATTTGTTATGACCTGTTGCTTTCCTGACTATCCCTCTGCTTTCTGATTCGGTACCACGCATATCTGATATTCCGTTGCCAAACCCTGCCTGCCTTGGATACCGAATCAGCCTTCTGTCTTTGTACTTTGTCTGTCCGTGTGTTGCCGACCTGGCTTGCCCGACCTCGAGAGCCATCTCTCTCCACTAAAGAGATAGTCTCCAGATCAGTCAGTGACATCCACCTTCAGGTGTCACTCACTCTCTAGTCCTTCCTACCTTCAGCCTGACTCCACCCCTTGGAGATTCTCAGGCTGCTGGAAGGTTTCTGTACTCTCTATAGCAGTGTCTTCTGTACTGCTTAGGGCCACCTGCTCATCAGGTGGGTTACTCAAAGTGATACTGTTACACCAAACACTCACTATATATATCTAGAGGTGTCCAGAGGTTAGTACTATATCTGTATTATTGGTGACTCTGCAGATCATCCATAATCCGATATAGATCTGTATTCTTGGTGATACTGCAGATCACCAATAATCAGATTCTCTCTGTGTGCTGACACCGATCGTTACAAAGGGTGTTTGTGCAGTGGGGATGGTTAGGGTTAGGCAGCGCCAGGTGGTTGATTAGGGTTAGGCACCACCAGGGGGTCTAGGGGTTAGGGATAGGTACAGGAAGGGTTCTGTATGAGAGTAAGGTTAGGTATAGTTACAGTACAATATTTGTAATATATAAAATGTATTAAATGATGTATATTTCCACAGTCATATACAAGTGATCTTGTAACACCCTCAGGCGGGGTAGTTTCGGATACTCCTGGTATATTAGGTGAACTGCAACGGTTCTATTCTGACTTTTATTCTTCTAAAGCCAATTATACCACTCAGGAATTGAGTCACTATGTAAATGCTATCCCTTTATTACACTTGGGAGACTCAGATAGAGCCATACTGGATGCACCATTCATGTTAGAGGAACTGGAGATAGCAGTCTCGTCATTTCCAAATCATAAGGCCCCTGGAAATGACGGCCTACCTCTAGAAATATATAAAAGATACTCAGATATCCTTCTTCCCCAGTTGCTAAAGGTTTTCAATGATGCTTTTGATAAAGGCTCCCTGCCCCCATCTATGTCTGAAGCAAATATCATCCTTATTCCCAAACCAGGAAAAGATAAATCTAAAGCAGTCATATAGGCCAATTTCTCTTTTAACATCAGACATAAAGATATTGGCAAAGGTCTTGGCGAATCGTCTGGCCAGGGTTATCACAACCATTATAAAATCAGACCAATCGGGTTTTATACCATCAAAGTCAACAGCAATTAACATCCGTCGAGCTTTTCTTAATATGCAACTACCTGCAGATAATGTTGGTGAAAGAGCGATTCTTTCGCTAGACATCGCCAAGGCCTTTGACAGTGTGGAATGGCAATACCTATATGCAGTTTTAGATGCTATGCATTTTGGTCCCTCTTTTTGTAGGTGGGTTAAACTCTTGTATAGTGCCCCGAAGGCACGCCTTAGAGTCAATGATGTTATCTCGGATGGGTTTGCCTTGGGAAGGGGGACTAGACAGGGTTGTCCCCTGTCCCCCCTTCTCTTTGCAATTGCTATTGAGCCGCTGGCCAAGAT